>NC_138555.1:49602442-50202442 GCF_964273705.1 Natrix helvetica
CTTTAAAGAGCTCCATGGCATAGGGTCTAGTTACCTGCGGGATCGCATCCTCCCACATACATCCCTGCGGCCAATTCGCTCTCACAGGGAGGGCCTTCTCCTGGTGCCGTCCACGAGGCAATGCCAACGGGCGACACCGAGGAGTAGGGCCTTCTCTGTGATGGGCCCAACCCTCTGGAATGACCTCCCCCCCGACATTAGAACCACTACTGACCTCCGCTCCTTCCGACAGAAATTGAAGACACACCTGTTCCGACTGGCTGGTCTGGCATAATTTATAACGTCTACCTCCTGGCATACACATTTTTACTGGTTTTTAGAGGGATAGTTTTTTTTTTAAAAAAATTTAATCTTATATGACATTGGGATTTTAAATTTTATACATTTCGATTTATTTATTTAGCTGTACAGTTTGGCATATTTTATCCTCCTCTCATATACGTATTTATGTAGCTATTATTACTATGTTTTAATTTGTTGTATTTTGATACGGACTGTACACCACCCCGAGTCCCTTTCGGGAGAGGGGGCGGTATATAAACGCTAATAAATAAATAAATAAATAAATAAATAAATAAATAAGAATTGAGTATGGAGGGAAGGCGGTATATCAACAAGATTTGATTAAAAAATCATTTGTGGACTATTATGCTAAGCTATATGTACAGGATAATATACAGAACAAGTCAATAGATGATTTTTTGGAAGGAAAAAGGGTTACTAAAATTTCTGTGCTTCAAAAGGCAAATTTGGAACGTCTGATAACTGCTGATGAGATCACTTTAGCTATAAATCAACTTAAATTAGCTAAGGCTCCAGGGACTGATGGTTTGACTGCAATGAACTATAAAACTTTACAACTGGAAATGATTGAATATCTTACACAACTATTTTGTAATATACAGCAAGGAGGTAAAATACCCTCCTCATGGAAAGCGGCTTTTATCTCATTGATACCTAAAGACAAAGAGGGCCCTAAGAAACCAGAGGATTACAGGCCGATATCTCTTCTGAACACAGATTATAAAATATTTGCTAAGGTACTAGCCAACAGATTGATGCCGGTTATCCAAGAGATTATTCATCATGATCAAGCAGGATTTATTGAAGGCAGACACATGAAGGAGAATGTAAGGCAACTCATAGATTTAATTGACTATCTTGATAAGAATAAGCAGATCTCTGCAGTGCTGGTCTTCTTGGATGCAGAAAAGGCCTTCGATCGAGTGAATTGGAATTTTCTAACCAAGACTTTGGAAAAGATGGATATGGGACCACGATTTCGGCAGGCAATTGGAGCAATTTATCAGCAACAAAATGCACAACTTATTATTAATGGAAATTTGTCAACAACTTTCGAGATACAAAAAGGCACAAGACAAGGTTGCCCATTATCCCCATTGTTATTTATTTTAACTTTGGAAGTCTTGTTGAATGCAATTCGGGACTCAAAATCCTTAGATGGCATAGCTATCAGGCAAAAGGAATACAGAACTAGAGCATTTGCCGATGATCTGGTTGTTACCCTTTCACATCCTTTGAAGTCAATAATCCAGATGAAAAATATGATAGTAGAATTTGGCATGGTGTCTGGGTTCAGACTAAATCAAAACAAAACGAAAATGATGGTTAAAAACATGACAGAGACTCAAAGAAAGAGACTTGTAAGTTTAGCAGGTTTTGAAATAGTCTCCAAAGTCAAATACTTAGGAATACAAATAACAGAATCAAATACAAAACTTTTCTTAAATAACTATGAAGTGTTGTGGCAAAAGATACAGAAAGATCTTGAAGTGTGGAAAAAGTTACAATTGTCTTTGCTTGGAAGGATCTCAGCAATTAAAATGAATATTCTACCTAGATTTATCTTTTTATTCCAGATGATACCGGTGCTTAAAATCAGATAAAACTTTGTTAAACTGGCAAACAACATTAAATAAATTTGTTTGGAAGGAGAAAAAACCGAGAGTAAAGATGAAGATTATGCAAGATACTCGTGAAAGAGGCGGCCTTAGACTCCCAAACCTTTGATTGTACTATGAAGCTGCGGTACTAACGCATGTAGCAGATTGGTTTGGGAAAACAAAAATGGATTTGCTGAATATAGAAGGCCATGATCTTGTTCTGGGATGGCATGCATATCTTTTTTATGAAGATAGGGTGGATAAAGTGTTTAACAATCATGTTCTCCGAAGTGCCTTGATGAGAATATGGAAGAAGCACCGGCCCAATTGGGATTATAAAATACCGCTTTGGTTGGATCTTGCAGACACCATGGGGATTATGAATATTAAGTCACTCGGGGGTTGTTTATATAAAGATGTGCTTATTGCTGATGGGGACGAATGGAAGTTAAAAACTTTGGAACAACTGTTGGAAGAAGGAATTACTTTAAATTGGTTACATTACATACAGCTACAGAAGAGATGGGAAGAAGATCGTAGGGTCGGTTTTATGGATAAAGAAGTCGAACTGATCAAGCAGATAAAAGAGACTGGCCCAAAACAAGTTAAAAGAATATATAATGTACTGTTAGAAAGAGACTCAGAAAGTGAATTGGTTAAGGAGTGTATGATTAAATGGGCTCAGAATTTTAGTGAAGTGGTCATGTTGGAAACGTGGGAAAAAATATGGGTTCAGAATGTTAAATTCACACAGTCACAGAATTTAAGGGAGAACTTTTATAAAATGTTTTACAGATGGTATTTAGATCCTAAAAAATTATCATGCATGTACCCAAATGTTCAACCAAAATGTTGGAGATGCGGGTGCCTAGATGCTACCTTTTTTCATGTATGGTGGACTTGCAACAAGGTTAAAGCTTTTTGGATAAAAATATGGTGGGTTATGCAGAATGTATTTAAGAAAAGAATACAATTCACTCCGCAAATGTTTTTATTGGGTATAGCTAAGGATTTTACCAAAGGGGAAACAAAATTGGTCTTGCATATGGTCACAGCAGCTAGGTTGTTGATTGCGCAACATTGGAAAAAAGATGTTTTACCGGCAATTGATCAATGGATTCAGAAGGTGGCGGGGTTCGCCGAAATGGCAAAAATTTCAGCTTTTTTAAAAGCTCAGAAGCAGGAGGATTATACACAGGAATGGGTAAAATGGGTTGATTATATACAGAATGAATACCAGACTAGGAGTTATTATGTAGCCTTTAGGTAAGAATGTTTAGACTGATAGATGATTCGAGTAAATAATACATGGGTTGCTTGGAATTGTTAGAGTGGCGTATAGCGGAAGTCAGGGGGGGGGGGCTTGAGTGGGAGGTGGGGGTGGGTTAGGGTGGAGGGTGGGGTAATATATATGCATAATTAAACTAGAAGATTTGATTAATGAAATATTGTTATTTTAAGAGAAATTTATATTATGATTTATATATGTTCAACTAACTTAGAAGATGGGATTAATGGGCTATTGTTACTTTAAGAGAAACTTATATTATGTTTGTTGGGAGGTGAGGGGGTATAATATGTGAATGAGTAATCTATTTTAAGATGGGGGAGGGGAGGGGGTAAAGTATTTAGTACAATATTTGAATGAGAAAAATTTTGGGGGGGTTGGCGGGGGCACAGCATCTGTATGAGATTTACATTGTATGGGGGGGTGAAAAGGGGGAAAATTTGTTTGTATAAAACTCTTTTAATAAAAAAAATGTTTGTTAAGATGTATAGGTATGCTTTGGATTATATGTATGTTAAAAAATAAAAAAAATTCTCAAAAAAAACAATAATTGTCTGTTATCAATACAAAAAAATTGAAACAAAATTGAACTACATGAAGCAAAGGGACTTTGAGTTTGCAAATAAATCAGGACGATGGCTGACATTGTTGTGACCCAGCAGGAGCTGTTGGAGCTGCAAACAGACTCCAACAGCGAGGGGCCTTATGAGTCGGCTCTGGAAGATGTGGAGGACCCTGGACAGGGTTCCGACTCCGAGCAGGGATCAGAGAGGCTGGTTGGCCACCAGGAGGCACCTGAGGCATGGAGCAGCGGTGAAAGCCAAAGGGAGTGTGCTCCTGACGTCATGCCTTGGAGCAGTGGGGAGGAGACAAGGGAGTTGGTCCTGGATGCCCGGCAACGAAGGGCTGATAGACGTAGAGAACAACTACGCAGATACAGAAGATAATTGGACCCAGGTGGTTGTAATTAGGCTCCTCTCAAGACTGTATAAAAGGAGTGACTTCCTGGAGGCTGGTTACAGGATTCAACTTAATTATCAACGCTGGAGATGCTCTCGCCTGTTTCTTATCTTGGAAGTCTGGATTGCTGCCAAGGTCTAGTTAGTGTGTTAATTTACTGTGAATAAATCGTCTAGCAGTAATTCTTGTCTTGGAGTGCTTTGGTGTACGAAGAGGGGGGTCAGAACACATATAAACTAAGAAAGGAAAGGGAAAAGAGAATGAGAAAATTTGTGAAGGTAACAATGTAATCTTATTAAAAAGTCATTTCATAACTTTTACTCCAATTTTTATAAAAAAACAGGAGCTGGATATGTCTAAAATAGATGGATATTTATTAAGACAACATTTACCTAAACTTTCACAAACTAAGAGACAATTTATGAATGATCCAGTAACTACCTTTGAAATATCAGAAGCTGTGAAAAAATGAATCAGGTAAAGCTCCAGGTCCAGATGGTCCTACAAGCCAATATTATAAATGCTTTGAGCACGAACTTCTTCAGCCATTAAAGGATATAATGAATGACATAGTACAGGGGGGAAAGATATCTCAAACTTGGAAAGAAGCTAATATTGTGTTATTACCGAAAGTCAAGATGTCACAAGGATATAGAATTATAGACCGATCTCATTACTAAACAATGACTATATACTCTTCCCAGAAATTTTGGCACAAAGGTTAAAGAAGGTTTTACAGGCATATTCACGAAGATTAATCTGGCTTTCTGCCAAAAAGACAGTTAAGGGATAATGTGAGCACTGCTTTGAACATTATTGAATATTTACAATATCACAATGAGAAACTGTCAGTATATAAGAATTTATGAACTGGAATAGCCATAGCAACAAGTCAGTCAATGGGAACTGTTTGATGACTGAGACACAGGATTTGTTGCCTGAGCCATGTGAGACAGCTTGGAGCCTGGGCGTGGCTTAGCTTAACTGTTCTGTGCTGTGAGAGTTCGTTTGTCTTTGCTTGAGAGTAATTGCTTCTTCTTCTTCTACCACATTGCAAGAGCTGCATGGGTATTGTATACATGCATCATGTTTTATATTATTGTATATAAAGAAGTTTCTTCTATATAATGAATTCTGCTGAATTATTTGCTTGTGTGTTGGCTGGATCGCTACAAACTGACAGAAACAGGCAACTTTAATATTCTTGGATGCAGAGGCAGCCTTTGACAATTTAAATTGGGCTTTTAAGTTTAAGGTTTTGAAAGACGTGGACTTTGGGGAGAATAATATCCAGGGGATTAAAGCAGTTTATACATTACAGCAAGGTTATTAATGGGGACTTAATCAACTCCTGTGAAATTCAAAAGGGTACAAGACAAGAATGCCCCCTATCTCCCTTATTGTTTATATCGGTGTTGGAAGTTTTGAATAGAAATATTAGGCAAGGTGAGAAAATAAGAGGTATATATAAATGTTAAAAGGGAAGTTTATAAATTGAGGGTTGCTGATGACTGGTTATATTTTTGCAAGACCCAAAACATAATATAGAATATCCGATGAGAAAATTAAATGAGTTTTGGGTTTTAGCAGCTTTTAAAATAAATAAACAAAAAACAACAATGCTTGTTAAGAATATGACCTGTCAGGATGGTGACATAGTGACTAAAAAGTCTGGCTTTAAGGTTGAGAAAAAGATGAAATACCAGGGGGTTACACTGGTAAATACAAACACAAAACTGTTTCAAAATAACTATGTGCCTCTTGGGGATGATATCAAAAAGGACTTATTGAGATGGGATAAAGTGCAATTATCATTAATGGGTAGAATTTCTGTAATTAAGATGAATGTTTTTACCAAAGATGCTGTTTCTCTTTCAGACGTTACCAATACTTGCAACTGATACTCCATTTAAACAATGCCAGATGGATATCTCCAAGTTTATATGGCAAGGGCAAAAACCAAGAATTAGAAACTTTGGATATCATGTAATGTTTGAACAATGGGAAAATATGTGAACGAAAGGTCTAAAATTTACACTAAATTACAATTTAAAAGAGAACTTTTATAAGATGATGTATTGTTGGTATTTAGCACCAGATAAGTTGTCAAGAATGTATAAAGGTATTTCAGGAACTTCCAGTTTGGCATCGCATTGAGACGGTCAGGATAGCGGGGCTGCCCCAATTCCTGGTTGATCCTTCCTCATTGAGAGGCCATAAGGGGCTAAAGTCACCCTGGAGGGGTGACAAAGAAAGGAGGAACACCTTGCTGATTGCGGGGGAGCGGCAGCTCTTCCACTTGATCCAAGGCACCCTTCCGATCAACAAAGAAGAGAAACAGCCATTATGGCTGGACCAAAGGTGGGGCAACCGAAGAAAGAGATGAGCTGGAGTGGTTTGTGAACAGAGGATTGGAACTGGGTGAGATGATTTTCAACTTCTATACTCGAGACTTAAATCCAAACAAAGAATTTTTAAAAGAAAGACTCTACAAAGCATGGAGAAAGTGGTGAGTTAACACATGGAGACAGACTATAAAATTGTAATGGGAGACTTTGAAGTTTTAAACTCTAAAATATATAAAGTCCAGACTGGAACTTGCAGTATTGAAAAAAGTGACATTAATTTGCTGATAATATTGTTCATTTACTGTGCATAAAGAAAAGTGGACTCTTTTTTTTAATATTTTGACAGTCAGCTGTTACGCCTTCCGCTTTGTTGAAGATTGGAACTCAGAGCTAGGATGCCACCTACTTGTCAGGGTTCCAAGTAACACCCCCAATGAAATAAGACTCTGAGGCTTGAAGTTCCTCAAAGTTCCATTTTATTAGAGATGTCATATTGGCACATCTGGAAAAACCCAAATCTGAAAGCTTCCAGGTTTTCCCCACCAAAAAGAAAAAGTCCAAGAACCTACCCAGCACCCACATGTCCATCACATGGTCCAATCAAAGCACTGTCCCAACTGGAGATGCCTCCAAGTCCTCCAAGTCACACCCCTCCAGGTGCAGGGCCGAATGTCCTTGACTCTCGCAGAAAGGAATGTTATTATGACTATATATCTCCCCAGCTCCATACAATCCCCTCTCCCAGTTTCCCAGACTAAATGTGGCAGGCCTGAAGATCCAATGCCCAAGATGGCTTCCAGGCCTGACAGGCCACCCCACCTCCTCATCCGATAATCAAATCCTGCAATGAGAGCAACATAGGGGGTTAACCAAATTTTCCTAACCACCTCTTCCCCCTCCAGGAGGACCCTTTGGCTTATCAGGGTATTTATCAAGGAATTGTTTTACTAGTCTATCTGCCTTTACATCCCAACTCTTCACACAGGTAGCTTCAGTACCCTTTCCAATGAACTAAGTATTGCAATCGACATCTAAACAATCTAGAGTCTAGAATCCTTTTCACTTCATAATGGATTTCCCCTTGCACCACTATAGGTTTGGGAGCTGGCCAGGTCTGTGGCCTTAATCTCAACCCGACTGCTGGCTTTAGCAAACTGCAATGAAAGACAGGATGTACTTTGCCTAGTATATGTGGGAGACTAAGATGAACTGTCACTGAGTTAATTACTTTCACTATGGGGAAACGACCTAAAAACCTTGGTCCCAGTTTTTTACTCGGCAGCTTCGTATATGCCTCAGCGGCTTCTTCCAGTGCTTTTTTCATGTTCTCACACCCCTTTCTCAGCGACTTTATCCATTCAGTCAAAGTCAGGGAGGAGGGGGGTTCTCTGGGCGGCTAATCAATGCCGCTAGTGGCCTGGAAAGGGGTTAATCTGGTGCTGCTATGCACGGCATTGTTGTAAGCCCCTTATGCAAATGGCAACAGGTCCACCCAGTTATCTTGTTAGTAATTCACATAGTATCTTATATATTGCGCCACCATTGCATTTGCTCATTCCGCCATCCTGTTCATACTCAGATGGAAAGCCGAGCTAAGTCATTGTGTGGATCCGAACAATTTCAGGAACCCTCTCCAAAACTTTGCAGTGAATTGGACTCGTCGATCTGAGATTACCCAGTGGCGTATCCTGTGCAATCGGTAAATCTGTTTGATAAACATCTTTGCCATCTCCTTTACAGAGGGCAATCCTGAGCAGGCAGTAAAGTGGGCTTGCTGGAAAATAAGTTGATTACTGTCCAAATCACTGTACTACCCCCACTCTCTGGGAGTTCGATGATAAAGTCCATTGCGATTTCCTCCCAAGGTCTGCTGAGGCTTGCTACTTGTTGAAGGAGTCCAGGGGTTTTTCCTGGTCTCATCTTCATGGCAGCACAAGTGGCAAAGCTTCTTACATAGTCCTCCACATCCACTTTCATCTACGGCCACCAGAACTGTCTCCTAGCCAGGTGCAGGGTTTTCAGGAACCTGAAATGGCCAGCCAGCTTCAAGTCATGGCTGCGCTGTAGCACTTCCGGTCTCAAGCTGGTGGAGATATGTTGTGGCCCAGCAGCAGCCAGCTGAGCTGTTGGTGGACTCTGACAGCTCAGACCATTGTGGGACTGCTCTGGAGGATGAAGAAGACTCTGGAGGGTGTTTGGAGTCAGAGCAGGAACTAGAGAGGTCTGTTGGCCACCAGGTGGCATCTGAGTGAGGGAGCAGGGAAGAGGAACAGAGGGAGGTTGTCCCTGATGTCCGTGTGCGTAGAGCTGAGGAGAAAGGAACAGCTGTGGAGAAGACCTCATAGAAGGAAGTAAGGACAGCTGGCTAAGGGTGTGGCCCCTCTCAAAGAGTTTATAGGTGGAGCGACGGGAGGGGCATCTTTGCAGAAAACAGTCCATTTTACTAGCCGTTGAGAAAGCATTCCGTAAGTCTAATCTTGGTTTCTTGAAGATAGCGTTCTAGGCTCCTAGCCAAGGGGTGGTTTTATCTCTGTAATTAGTCATGGCAGACAGCCAAGCCTGTGTCTGCATATTTATTAGAATCACGGGACAGAACAGGATATATAGCTTGGAGCCCTTCCAAGCTAGCCCATCCCTCATGGTCAGGATGTCTTTTATTATCTGCAAGTCAGGGGTCAGCTGGAAGCATGGTTTTTAGTGCTGCTGTCAGTTTGTCTCATCCGGGATCAGGTGGTCGTCTGGCTTGGACCCTAGTGGTGACTTGTGCTGCTTGTTGTGCAGAGGGAATGATGGTGTGGACTTCTTCCCTGCGGCTATCACATTGAGGTTTTCTTGATAAAGCATTGGCAAGGTTTTTTTCCGCTGGGATCTACTTCAGTTCAAAGTTCAATCGTCTGAAGTATTGTGCCCAACGGATCTGTTTGGGAGATAGCTTTCTAGCGGTTTTAAAGGCTTTGAGGTTTTTGTGATCAGTCCAGACCTCGAAAGGTACTTTACCCCCTTCAAAAAAATGCCTCCAGGAGAGGAGAGCCAAGCGGACTGCGTAGGCTTCCTTTTCCCAAATAGTCCACCTCCTCTTCTTTTTTATCTTTTTGTATCATTTGTTGTTTTCCCTCCCCTCTCCTTTCCTCTGTTCTATTTTAATTTCTGTTTCCTGAGTTTTCTGTTTGTAGTTTAATGTCTTTTGATCATAGTTTTCTGGTCTCATAACTACATCATGTATCAATTCTTTTATCTCTCTATGGTTCCTTGTCATCATTTCCTGCA
This sequence comes from Natrix helvetica, assembly GCF_964273705.1. Taxonomy (NCBI): domain Eukaryota; kingdom Metazoa; phylum Chordata; class Lepidosauria; order Squamata; family Natricidae; genus Natrix; species Natrix helvetica. Next base: position 49,612,210 of record NC_138555.1, read on the forward strand.
TACCTTGGAGGGTCAATAATATTTCTTTTAGTAAGACATTTATTTCCTCTTGCAGTCCCATTTTACCTTATTTTAATAAATTTAAATTTTTACACAGTAATCTGTCAGAATCCCAATGTCCCAGTTATGTTGCACCAAGATTGCCAATATTAGAGCAGTTCAGACAATCACATTAATTAGTCCCTTAACAGTCTCCACTTTGTTTCAGAACTCCAAGCTGTTTCACATTCACACTGTCCAACATATTTATAATCCTCAAGGTTCTAACAAATGTCTTCAGTCTGTCTCCAAGCACCAAGTATAATTAGTTGCAGGTGTTTAGTGTATTCCAGCCAATTTACCCTGATCATAGCAACTTTCACTTCATCCACTTTTTCCAGCTCTATATTACCTTCCTCGGTCAGCAGGTGTCACTGTTACATTTTTTCCCCTCCACTTTTGCTGCAAATAAAATGTCTCCGAATAAAATTATTTTCCACTAGTTTCCCAAAATTCTTCAAGTCAAGGTGGTAGTAAGAATATAATCCAGAATTTTGAAACAATTTAACTTTTAAAGAGCTAACCAATCTGGTCTGTCCTTTATTTTTAAAATTACTTCTGACTGCAATTTTTTTTCTTTACCAAATCTGTCAGTAGCTCCAGGTCTTATTCACCGCTATTTACCTCCATTGAGTCCCACTTTCCAAAGGGGGTGCTTTAGGGAAAATTCCACAGCAAAAGTTAGAAGAATTCTTACCCAGACCGAGCACACTGTTACAAGATCTTTCTCTTCACTTCCATTTCAACTGTCTTCATGGCTTTGGTGCAGCCATAAAGGTTGACTTCTCTTTTGCCAGTTCAAGGGTTTTTTCTGGGTCAGTCGAGGAGACTCCGCTCTCCTCACGACCACTGAAGCATCCCCTTTATCTTAGTTACCACTACAGGGTGACTTTCGGCCCCGTAGAGCCTCCAGACACCGAAGAAATTGGTGGGACTTCGCAGAGCTACTGCTCATCTGCACCACTTCACCGCGAGGGTCAGCTGCCTTCTCCCCCTTGTGGGGTTTCTTACGTCTTACGTTTCTTATGTTTCTTACTTACCACTACGTCGCTAGCATCAGCTTGGATGATGAACTGTTTTTCTGGGTCTGGGTGTTGGGAGGATCAGCTCCTCTGCAAAGTCTCTTTAATTTTTCAAATGCTCTTTGGCAGTCCATCGACGAGGCAAGCGGTTGATTCGGCTGTGGTTTTGTGGGAGGGCCCAGTTTTCAGCAGTTCTGTCAAGGGTAGAGCGACTTCTGCGAAAGCTGGAATGAATTGTCTGTAAAAGTTTGCAAATCCCAGGAAGCTTTGGAGCTGTTTGCGGGTGAGTGGGGGTTGCCAGTCCAGCACCGCTTTCACTTTTCCTGGGTCCATTTCCACCCCTCCATTGGATATTTAGTAGCCTAGGTAGTCTAGGGAGGTTTTGTGGATTTCATATTTAGACAGCTTCGTATAGCTTGGCAGCGAGTTTTTTCAGGACTTGCCACACCAGCTTTACATGCTCTTCAAGAGTTTCACTGAATATAACAATGTCATCTATGTAAACTAGGACCCCCTTGTATAGGTGTTCATGTAGCACCTCATTTATTAGTTGCATGAAGACTGCTGGGGCTCCTTGCAGGCCAAACGACATGACTTTGAACTGAAAGCTGCCAAGCGGACAAGTTAAAGGCAGTTTTCCATTCATCCCCTTAATTCTTATGTGATAATAGGCTTCTCTCAAGTCTAGTTTGGTGAACACCCTGCTCTTGGCTAAGTGACTTAGCATGTCCTTCACGAGTGGGAGGGGGTAGGTGTTCCCCACGCACACGGCATTAATTCCACGAAAATCCACGCAAAGCCTCCCCCCCCATCTTCTCTTGGGAGTTGCTCTCTGACTGGAGTTCCCTCGACCTCGTTGGGAAGGAGTGGAACCTCAACAGCCTGTCTGGCAATTTTCCCCTTTTCCAATCAAATTGTCAGGCCTGCAGTCATATTCCAGTCATGGAAGATTGGACCATGTGATGGACTTGTGGGTGTGGGGGCAAGATCATGAACTTTCAACTGGGTGGGGAAACCCCAGGAAACTCCGATTCGGGTTTCCCCCAGATGTGCCAACTTGACTCTCTTAATAAATTGGAACTTAGAGCAATATTTTGCCTTGGAGTGATTTAATTTTGGATGTTATTTGGAACCTGGCCACAAAGCGTCAAAGAGCTTGGATTACTCTATTCCCACTGCTGTCTGGGAGTTCAATGATGAAGTCCATTGCGATCTCTTCCCATGGTCGGTTAGGGCTGGCCACTCGTTGTAGTAGTCCAGGGGACTTCCCCGACTGTGTTTTCATCATTGCGCAAGTAGCACAGCTTTTCACATAATCTTCCACCTCCGATTTCATCTTTGGCCACCAAAATTGACGCCTGGTGAGGTGGAGCATTTTTAGGAATCCAAAGTGGCCTCCTAGTTTTGCCTCATGTCTTCGCTGTAGAATTTCCAGCCCCAATGTAGTTTGGACCCCTTCCCGGCTAATCCATCTTTCTGTCAGGCCTGCAGAGGTTCCTTTAAGAATCTTTGGCCTGCCACACTTTCTTATAATTTCCTATGCTGTTTCATTAGTGTAGTAGTTGGGAGGGGGGAATAGAAAGGAGTAGAATTGTGGAATGTGTGTTGTCATTCCTTTCTAGAAGCCAAGGTCATCTTTTGTCTCCACACCTCGACATTTGACCGGAAGAAGCTGGGTGGAGATGCCAGCATGGAAGAAGATGATTGGGCCATGTGATTGATTTATGGGTGTGGGGATAGATCATGAACTTTCAACTGGGTGGAATTCCAGGATGTAAATCAGAGTTGGAATTCCACAGATGTGCCAACATACCTGTATTAATAAATTGGAACTTTAAGGATGATTCTGCCTGGGACTTTGATTTATTCCTGCATGGTATTTGGAACGCTGACATTTTCTTTTTCTTTTTTTTTGTGATAATTTTTTATTGTTTTTGTCTTTTTAGCACATATTACAATCTTTATATCAACAGTTTGTACAATGTTACATCGTCGTATCTATGTATGTTTTCCTCTCTGTACCATATATTACAATCATTATGTCATCTTATCTATACGTTTTTATGATATTTTACATATTTACCTACTTTTATATACAGTTCTATGTTTATTTATGTATATTGTTTTCAGCTTAATTGTTTTTCTTATTATCCAACCATTCATACCACTTATTCCAAATTTCGTAGTATTCCAATTCTTCTTTGTCCTTTAATTTTAGGGTTAATTTGTCCATCTCTGCACAATCCAAGGTTTTTTTTATCACTAATTCATCTGGCGGTGTATTATTTTGCTTCCAGCATTGGGCAAAGGCAATTCTAGCTGTGGTTAATATATGTGTTAGTAGATATTTAATTTTTTTTGTGTAGTTCCCTTTAATTATTCCTAGTAAGAAGGTTTCAGGTTTATACTTTATTTGTTCCCCCGTAATTTCTTGTGCCCACTTCCAGATTCTTTTCCAATATTTTTGCGATTCCGGGCAGGTCCACCACATGTGGTAGTAGGTCCCTTGTTCTTTTTTACATTTCCAACAGGTCGGTTTCAGTGTTGGGTACATTTTGCCAATCTTGTTGGTGCCAACGATAAAACATTTTGTATATATTTTCTTTCAGTGTTGCTGATCTCGTTAATTTATAATTTATATTCCAAATTTTTCCCCAATCCACTAGATCTATATTATAACCAAAATTTTTGGCCCATGCTATCATACAGCCTTTAACTATTTCTTCTTCTAAGTTTATTTCTAACAAATATTTATACATTTTCGTTATAAATTTGTTTTCTGGGCCAATTAAGATTTTGTCTATTTGTTGCAGTTCTGTATATATTCCATATTCTTTTATATCTTTTTAATATCTTGATTGTAATTGGAGGTATGGCCACCAATCTATATTGATATTGTTCTCTTTTAGTTCTTGGTTCGTTTTCAGATTCCCCTGGTTATCTAAAATTTCACTATACCTAATCATTTTTGATAGATCTAGCATATTGGGGTGTGTCATGGCTTCCATGGTGGAAAGCCATGCCGGTATTTTCATATAGTGTTTTGCTTTAATTTTGTTCCAGACCTGAATCAATGCTTCTCTAATGTAATGTGTATGGAAATATTTTTGCTTCTTTTTGCTCTCTTCCCATAAGAAAAAGTGCCATCCTGTTTGCAGGTCATGGCCTTCTATTGCTAATATTCTTTTGTTTTTTAAATTTATCCAATCTTTAAGCCAAATTAGTGCTGCTGCATTGTAGTAGAGTTCCCAGTCAGGTAGCCCCATACCACCTCTGCCTCTATCATCCTGTAATGCTTTCAGTTTTATCCTAGCTTTTTTCCCTTGCCAGATGAATTTTTAGTATTATTTTGTTCAGTTCGGTAAAAAAAAAATTCTCTAGTTTTATGGGGATCGTTTGAAATAGATATAGGACTCTTGGTAGTATGTTCATTTTTATAGTTGCTATTTTCCCTAATAGCGATAGTTGTAATTTTCCCCAAAATTCTAGGTCTTTTTTTATTTGTTGCACTAATTTTGTGTAATTATTTTCTTTTATGGTTGAGCACTTTGCAGTTAGCCATATTCCTAAATATTTGACTTTCTTTACTACCTGGAGTCCTATTGTTTTTTCTAATTCTTTGTTCTGTTCTTCCTTCAGATTTTTGGTTATTATTTTGGTCTTTTCTCTATTAATTTTTAGTCCTGCCACATCTCCATATTTTTCTAGTTCTTGCATTAACTTGTTCCCTGTTTCTAATGGATCTTCTATAATAAATACTAAGTCATCTGCAAAGGCCTGTAGTTTGTATTCTTCATTTTTGATTTTGGTTCCTCTTATTTCCTGGTTTTTTCTAATTCGTATCAGAAGGCTTTCTAGCATCAGAATAAAAAGCAGAGGTGATAGTGGGCAGCGCTGTCTTACTCCTTTCGTTATTTCAAAGGACTCTGTATTTTCCCCATTCAATAGTATGTTTGCCTTTTGGGTGGAGTATATTGTTTCTATTAATCTTTCAAATTTATTTCCTAAATTCATATTTTTAATTTGTTGTTTCATGTATTGCCAATTTCAATTATCAAATGCCTTCTGTGCATCCAGGAATACAAGTGCCACTTGTTTCCCTGTATGCACCTCATAATACTCCAAGATATTAGCTATTATTCTGGTATTGTTTCCAATTTGTCTTGTTGGGAGAAATCCATTTTGATCTGGGTGTATGTAGTCATTTAGTAATCTTTTTAGTCTCTCCGCTATTATTGTTGCAAATATTTTATAGTCCGCGTTCAGCAACGAGATTGGCCTGTAATTTTGAATTTGGTTTTGGTCTGTACCTTCTTTATATATTAACGTAATGTATGCTTCCCTCCATGTGTTCGGTATTTTTGCTTTCGTCAATGTTTCGTTATACATCTCCAGCATGAGGGGTTCTATTGATTCATTCAGATCGTTTATCGTTTTGTACCATTCTGCTGGGAATCCATCTGGGCTTGGTGTTTTATTATTTTTCTGTTTTTGAATTGCCTGTTTCAGTTCAATTTTTGTTATTTGTTTTGTTAGCATTTCTTTCATCTCTTCCGGTATTACTGGGGGTTCTTCTCTATTTAAGTATTCTTGTATTTGTTTGTCATCTATTTGTTCCCCTTTATATAACTTCTCAAAATATTTATGTACAATCTTTTTTCCCCTTCCATTGTGTGTTGTAATTCACCTGTTTCCTCTTGGAGTTGATATATTAATCTTTTTTCTCTTTCTTTTCTCAATCTATAAGATAGCCACCTTCCTGGTTTATTTGCTTGCTCAAAAAAATTTTGCTTCGTCAGTTTTAAGTGTTTTACTATTTCTTCCTGGACTAGTATGTTTAATTTGTGTTTCGCTAGCATCCAATCTTTTCTAATTTTGTCACTTTGTGGTTTGTTTTGGAGTTCTTTTTCTAGGTTCTCAATTTCCTTCTCTAATACTTTCTGTTGTGCCCATTTTTCTTTATTTCTTTTTGCTGAATAAGCTATAATGATTCCTCGTATGTAGGCTTTCATAGTATCCCATAGGTTTTGTATTGATGTCTGTTCTTTTGTGTTTTCTTTGAAAAATAGTTCCAACTCACTCTTACACTTTTGGATAAATTCTTTTTCTTTTAATATTTGCAGATTTAATGTCCATCTTCGTCTAGGTTTTTTTCCTCCTTTCCAGATTATTTTAATGGGATTATGGTCTGCCCAGGTGTTTGGTAGTATTTCAATTTTATATACTTCTGCCCCGATTTCCTTATTCATCCATGCCATGTCGATTCGTGACCAAGATTGGTGTGGATTTGAGTAAAAGGTAAATTGTTTTTTATTTGGTTCCATTTTTCTCCAGATGTCTATTAGATTTAGCTCTTCCATCATCTCCATACATGTTGGGAATACTTTTTTTTTGTTTTTGGTTTTTTTGTCACTTACATAGTGTTTTGCTATCTACTATGGCATTATACTCTCCTATTATACAGATGTTTTTCCCTCCGATTTCTCTGATTTTTTCATGTAATTTTTTATAGAAATTTTTCTGGTCTTTGTTTGGGGCATAAATTGCTACCAGCAACATTGGTTTTTGGTTTATCCAGATCTCTAATATTAATATTCTTCCCCTTGGATCTGCATAAATTAAGCTTGTCTTTATTCTCTCTTTAACATAAATTGCTAATCCTTTTCTTTTTTCTTCTGTCGATGCTGTATATAATTTTCCCAATTTCGGACATTCTAAGTATTTTATATCTTGTTGTTTGATATGTGTTTCCTGTAGACATATTATGTCTGCTTTTTGTTTTGTTAATTTTGCCCAGATATGTTTTCTTTTTGTTAGTGAATTTAAACCATTGACATTTACAGATAGTAGTTGGATTTCTTCTTCCATTCTCCTAAATCTCTACTTGTCCTTATCTTTATTTGCCTCTAGTTTCTTTTTGACTTCTTGTTTTTGGTCTTACTTCCTCTTCTTTCTGTTGTTCTTCCTCTTCCCTGCTACGTCCTCCCTGTCTTCCCTCCCTTGCCTTTTGTTGTCTTTCTTCCTTTCTTCTATATTCTATCTCCTCTTCTGTATTTTGTTTTTCTTCCGGATACATTAATTGCTCATATAATTCCTGTGCTTTTTCAAGGTTGTCAATTTTGATTCTCTTCTCCTGCCATGTTACTAACATCCCTTCTGGTATTAACCAAACTAAACTTCTGGTATTAACCATCTCCCGCTTAATTAATTGCGTCGCCAAGAATTGGTAGTCTCTTCTCTGTTCCCTCACTCTTCGTGGGATTTGTTTTAATATTAGTATCTCCTTCCCCTCGTACATCATCGGTTCTTCTCTTGTTATTTTATATAGTATGTCTCTTACTTTTTTCCTCGCGAACCTGATGTGCACTTCTCTGGGTAGTCGATGTTTCCTTGCATAATTGGTGGTAACTCTGTAAATGTCGTCCAATTCATTTATGATCTCTTGCTTATCTCTGTTTAAAGTTTCTGCAATTAAGCCGGACATTATCATAGTTAGGTCTTCATCTTTTACCTCTGTCACATTCTGAAAGCGGAGGTAGAAAGCTGCACGGTCCATCTCCATGTGAATAAGCGATTCCTCTAGATTTTTATTTGATGCTTTCATTTGTTGTTCAACCTGGTTTATTTTTATTTCTGTCTGTTCTGTTCTTTTTTCTACTTCTTTTATTAATTGTTCATTCTTTCCCAGAGCTTGTTGTATGGTTTCCATTTTATCATCTAATTTCTGTATGTCATTCTTGACTTAGCTTTTCATTTCACACATCTCTGCTTTCATTTTATTCATATCTATTTTCATTTCATCGTGGTTTTTTGTTGCTGTTTCTTGGAATTTTAACATAGTTTCTTGAATGGTTTGCAGCACTGTCTGTATATTTTCAGTATTCGACCCCGCATTTGTTTTTTCTGTTTCATTCATTTCTTCTGTTGATCCTTTGGGCGTTGGGGGGGGGGGCGGCGAACCCCTTGTTGTTGGGTTTATTGCAGGGTTAATGTTCATCTTTTTTCCACTTCTAAGTGCTGTTGATGTTATATTTGCCATTTCTCTTATGGTTTTATCTTGTTCTGAAAGCATCTTGTATATATTGTCCCAAATTGGCATTCAATCTCCCCCCCCCTCTTTTTTTTTGTATTAGTATATCCACATTAATCTTAGTATACTATATAAGTTTTAAATAATACAGTATAATAATAATAATATATATAGATTATATCTAGAGGTGTTGGCAGAAGGGGTTATATAGGCAAGGAGGGAGGACTGGGGAGGGTCTCAATATTTGTTCATATTAACATCTACAATGCTATATTTTAAGTACTTAAATGCTTAGATTGTTCCTTAATAATGCTAAATTTAAACTTATTTAAATGGTTGTAGCATATATAGCTAGTAATTGCCACCAGGTTTCAAACTTGCTTATTTATGGTTATAACAATGTAGCTATATATATATATATATATATATATATATATATATATATATATATATATATATATATATATATATATATATATATATATATATATATATATATATATATATATATATATATATATATATATATATATATATATATATATATATATATATATATATATATATATATATATATATATATATATATATATATATATATATATTTGTCTTAAATATTGATTAATTTAAATATTTGCTTATAAATATTATAACAATTGTATATAGTTATGTATTGTTAATATAGACAGTTCATTCACCACTTTTTCCTCTGTGTTTCTTTAAGTTTAGAGCTTCTTTAAGTTCTTTTAAGTTCTTTTCAAATCCTTTCTTTCAACTTTGCTCAGTTACCCCGGCTCTTCTAAGTTGTTACAATGTTGCTATTTCGTCAGCTTTCTCTTCCGCCTTGATACTTTGTTGCTCTATAATTAATGGCTGTCTGCTGCTGTTCCCCGGTCTAGGACGATCTTTCAATGTCTCCTTCTGTCTCCTTTCTCCTGCTACCCGAGTCCACAGGAGCCCCAGCCAAATCGGGTTTTTTTCCCCCCTCATTTCTTCGGGCTCGTTTTAGATTTTAAAGTGTCGCTCTCACCTCTTCCAGTGGCCTTTTTAATGGGGTTTTCACGCCAGATCTCTGGAGTCTCCCTGTTTGCCCGTTCTCCTCTATAGTTTAGGTATGTCTTTTCCCAGCCTGTAGCTCTCCGCTGTTTTCACTTGTATCAGGCGTTGCAGCAATGTAGCAAAAGTTGATTCAATTCTCTTCCTTCCTTCTTCTATTTGGTGGTTTGCCGAGGCTTCAGGTCCACCATTCAGTGAAGCAAGCGGCGAATGCTTACACGCTGGGTTAAAAAGGGTATCCCCAGTCGTAACGGGCGATCGCCTTCCACCTCGTTCGTTCTGGGGTATCCCTACTTCTCCGCTTCACCCTACAAGCTCAGCGTATCCCCCTGGGTGATCCTCCAAACGTGTATAACGGGGTTCGAAGAGCAGAGCCCTGCTTTCTTCCCTCACTTGCCTCCACGTCACCACCGGAAGTCCTGGAACGCTGACATTTTCATTGTTAGGATATCCTTGTTATTGTTGAGCCACGGGTCTGCTGGGAGCGCCAATTACATCGCTGTCATCAGCTTATCCTGGCTTCGGTTGGTGACTTGGGCTGCCTTTTGGTGGGAGGGAGAAAGGATGGGATGAACAACTTCTCCCTTCTTACTGTCACACTGCAGTTTTCTCGACAAAACATCCGCCAACAAGTTTTTTGGTACTTGTTGGATAACTAGGGGTTTTGTCTCTCCTGCAGGTGCTGCAGGTTCTGGGCTCTTGGGTTCAATCGTTCCTGGGTGGCCTTTTGGCTCCACCAGTGGTAGCGGCCCAAATGCGATCATCAATTTCCTACCGCCGTCTTCCCACTTTATCGTAGGCATCCACTTGTCAAGCCATGCAAGCCCCAAGATAATTAATTCCGGCATCTTTAGAACCACTATGAATCTGAGCAGCTCATAGTGGCGGCCTACTTATAACTTTACAAGTTTGGTCATTAGCCCCCCCCAGGGCCCCCCCAATTAGCATTCCATCTACCTGCTCAACCCGAATGGGACGGGCTAGAGGTCTTCTGCGTATGCCTAGTTGCTTTACAATCGACATGCTGATTGAGCATCGGGTGCAGCTGGTGTCCATGACTACTTCAACTTCCTCTTCCACCCCCATTTCGGGTACTTGGAGCTTGGCTTGGAAGGCGAAAAGACGGACGGGTGCACTCACCATTGGGTCATCTACACTATTCTCTTCCTCTGAGGTTTCCCCATAGGTTGGACTTTTCATCACCTTAGGTTGGGGATCAGTTTTCTGAGGTGTTTGACCCAGATGACTCGTTTCTGGTGGCTTCTGGGGCCTTCTCTTTACCACACTGGCGGTTGGTGTGCACGTTTGTGATATTGGGGCTGGAGTCAGGCACTCTGACGCTCTGTGGCCAAGTTGACAGCAACGGTGGCATTTTATTGCCCTCCCGAGGGAAGGAACCCAGTTGCATCTCTAAACTTAGGAACCACCTCATCACATTGTTCCGCTATCTATCCTGCAGCTTCCCCCTCATTCATCCCTTCTGCCATTGTCAAGAACAGTTCTGTCGGAAGGTGGGGAAGTCAATCCCTGGGTTGGCCCTTGCCCAGTTATCTGACATGGTGCCATCTGCTGAGGGAAGCCAGGCACCCACTGGCATCTCTCCCATCCATGACCTGGGAAGAAAGCCCATTCCAGTGGTGCTTGATTCACAGGTTGCATCCCAAACATCGGTTGCTGGATGGGGGAGATAAGGCCCAAGCCCCTTTCTGCTGGCTGGATTGATTTTCCCATGTTGGTGGCCAAGCAGGCAGCCACTGGCATCTCCCCCATCCATGACCTGGGAAGAAAGCCCATTCCGGTGGTGCTTGATTCACAGGCTATAGCCCAAACATTGGTGGCTGACTAGTTGGTCCTTTTAGACTCTGAATGCACCCGATGTGTAATCAGCCAAGAGGTGGTGGAGAAAATGGGTTTAAGACTGAGAACTATGAAAGTGCCCATTGCCTTTTGCCAGCTGGATGGGACAATTGCTGGGGGGGCATTTTGTAACTGAACCGGTGATGTGGATGGGCGGGCTGCACCTGACCAGAACTAGATGGGTGGAACTGCCAGCATGGCGGTGGAAGATTGGACCATGTGATGGACTTGTGGGTGTGGGGGCAAGATCATGAACTTTCAACTGGGTGGGGAAAACCAGGAAGCTTTCAGATTTGGGTTTTCACAGATGTGCCAACATGACTCTTAATAAATTGGAACTTTGAGGAATACTTTTCCTTGGACTGATTTAATTTTGGATGTGATTTGGAATGCTGACATTAACCCGAATCTTTTAATCTCTTTCAGGAATTGTATCCCTTTTTAGGAGAGACCGCCTGTCAGGCCTGCAGTCATATTCCTTTCTGGAGCTTTGGCCTGCCACACTCTCTCTTATTTTACTATGCTGTTTCATTAATGGGGAATTGAGAGGGGGTGTCAGGCCTGCAGAGGTTCCTTTAAGAATCTTTGGCCTGCCACACTTTCTTATAATTTCCTATGTGTTTCATTAGAGTAGTAGTTGGGAGGGGGGAATAGAAAGGAGTAGGATTGTGGAATGTATGTTGTCATTCTTTTATAGAAGCCAAGGTCATCTTTTGTCTCCGCACCTCGACACCTGACCGGAAGCAGAGGGGTGTAGATGCCAGCGTGGAAGAAGATGATTGGAACATGTGATAAATTATGGGGTGTGGGGAAAGATATGAACTTTCAACTGGGTGAACCCACAGGATGTAAAATAGAGTTGAAATTTCATAGCATAATGCCAACATGTCTGTCTTATTAAATTGGAGCTTTAAGGATAACTTTGCCTTGGAAAATGATTTAATTCTGCATGATATTTGGAACGCTGACATTATTTCAACTCTCTCTTTAAAATAAACCACCAGAAACCCCCCCCCCCCATCGTACAAGGGGGCTGGTGAGGGGTACTGATCTCCCAACGCTGACCACATCAGCGTAAAATATCAGTGAACAATTAAGATAAAGAAGCTAATGATGAATTGCTTCTCTGAAGTTCTTCTGAAGTGCAAAAGAATTTGCGTGGGAGGAAATTTTCACTTGTATAGCATCTGGGAAGATGCACGCACAGCCGGAGGGGGATGGCTGGAGGGGCCTCTCAGACCGACTTCTTCAACCAAACGTGAGTCAATCTTTCCCCCTCTTCACTAGTAAAAGCTGCAATGAGCTGGAGGACTTGAATGGAGATAATTACTCCTTCCAAACGGCAATAAATGAAATGACTTATTACCCAGCAACTAAGTGGGAGACAGATTCCCTTTCAAAAGGGGAATTTCAACCTTGCCAGCCACCACAAATTGGGCTGCAACCAGTAAATGAAGCAAAACCATATTGGGTTTTCTTCCCAGAGTTTGGATGGATGAGATGCCACTGGCCACCTCCTTTGCCATCAGCATGGGAAAATGCTCCAAGCCAACAGAGGGCACCTACTTGGCCCATAACTCCTCCAAGCCAGCAGGAGGGTCCTTGGCACATAACCCCCCCTAGCCAGCCATCATTGGTCGAGCTGCAACCTGTAAAGCAGGCAACCCCGGGATGGGTCTTAACCCCAGGTCATGGATGGGAGGAATGCCAGTGGGCACCTGCCCTCCCTCAGCACATAGCACCATGGCAGATAACTGGGCAGTGGCCAACTGAGGGATTGACCGCCCCACCAGTTCTAGTCTCCCCTGCAATGCCCCAACAGGTTCTTGCCCCACCTTCCTACAGAGAAGAGTTCTCAAAAGTGGAAGAAGAGGTGAATGAGGGGATTACTGCAGGATGGGTAACAGAACAATGTGATGAGGCAGTTCCAACGGCTAGATATGCAACTAGGTTCCGTCCCTCAGGGAAGCCAATAGAATGCCAGCGTTGCTATCAATTTGGCCACAGAGCGTCAAAGTGCTTGGCTCCAGCCCCAATATCACAACTGTGTGCACCAACTGCCAGAGCGATAAAGGGAAGGATCCAGAAGCTACCACAGAGGAGCCTTCTGGGCCAACAACCTCCAGAAAAGGATCCGCAACTTAAGGTGACAAAGAGTCCTACCAAGGGGGAGGCCTCGGAGGAGGGAAATGCTGAAGACAACCCAATGGTTAGTGCACCCATCCGCCCCTTTCAAATAAAAGGCAAACTCCAAGTGCCAGAAACTGGAGTGGAAGGGGAAGTTGGGGCAGTTGTGGACACCGGTTGCACCCGATGCTTAATCAGCATGTCGATTGTGGAGCAACTAGGCATACGTACAAGACCCCTAACCCATCCCATTCGGTTCGAGCAAGTGGATGGAACACTGATTGGAGGGGCCCCAGCCACTAAAGTTACCGAGTTGGTAAAGTTGGTGATAGGGCGCCACTATGAATTCCTCAGATTCATTGTAGCTCCAAGAATGCAGGAATCTATTATATTGGGGCTTGCATGGCTGGACAAGTGGGCACCTACAATAAAGTGGGAGGACGGTGTTAGAAAACTGACTATCGGCTGCGGGCCACTGCCACCAGTGGAGCCTAAAGGGCACCCAGGAACGTTGGAATCCAACAGCCCAGACCGTCCGGAACCTGCGGCAACCGCAGCAGACACTAAACCTCCAGGTATCCAACGAGTCCCAAAGAGCTATTGGGATCTGGCGGAGGTGTTCAGTGAGGAAGACGGAAACCACCTTCCACCTCACCGACTGTGCAATAGAGTTCAAACATGGGGTAACCTTACCAAAGCCAAAAATGTACTCTATGACTCCTAAGGAGATGATAGAATTGAGGAAGTACATTGACACCAATTTGAAAAGAGGCTTTATTGAACCAGCCAAATCGAAAGTAGAGGCCCCAGTGCTTTTCAGAGAAAAGAAAGATGGGGGAGTTCACCTCTGTGTGGACTTACGAGCTTTAAATGCGGTATGCGAAAAGAATACCTATCCCCTCCCTCTCATGAAAGATATGTTGAACCACTTGGCTAAAGGCAAGATCTTCACCAAGCTGGACATGAGAGAGGCGTATTACCGTATACGAATCCGGAAAGGGGATGAGTGGAAGACCGCTTTTAACACTCCCCTGGGCAGCTTCCAATATAAAGTCATGCCTTTTGGTCTACAAGGAGCACCCGCAGTATTCATGCAGTACATAAATGAAGTGCTACACGACCACCTATACCGCGGAGTACTCGTCTATTTAGATGACATCTTGATCTTCTCTGAGACCCTGGAAGAACATGTGAAACTGGTACGGCAAGTCCTGAAAAAACTTCTGGCTGCCAAACTATACGCAAAGTTGTCAAAGTGTGAGTTCCACAAGACCTCACTAGATTACCTGGGGTATCGTATCTCCAATGAAGGAGTAGAAATGGATCCAGGAAAAGTTAAAGCGGTGTTAGATTGGAAACCTCCAAGCACTCGCAAACCATTACAAAGCTTCCTTGGATTTGCAAACTTTTATAGGCAGTTTATTCCGACATTCGCTGAAATTGCCCTACCATTGACCGAACTCTTAAAAACAGGGCCTTCCCCAACTAAACCGAAAGCAAACCAACCGTTAAAATGGACAATGGATTGTCAAAAGGCTTTTGAGAAATTAAAACAGCTCTTTGCCCAAGAACCCATATTGCAACACCCCGATCCAGAGCGATCTTTCATAATCCAAACGGATGCCAGTGATGTCGCGATAGCCGCGGTGCTACTGCAAAAGAATTAAAAAGGCCACCTCTTACCTTGCGCTTACATCTCCAAGAAACTCACCACTATGGAAAGAAGGTGGCCCATTTGGGAGAAGGAGGCATTCGCGATCAGGTGGAGCATGCTCACCTGGAGACATCTCCTGGAAGGGGGGGATATACCGTTCGAGGTATGGACTGATCATAAAAACCTCGAAGCTCTCCTTGCCCATCGGAAGTTATCCCCTAAACAAGTTCGTTGGGCCCAATATTTCCAAAGGTTCCAATTTGAAATAAAACACATCCCCGCAGGAAAGAACTTCTTAGCAGATGCGCTGTCGAGAAAACCCCAGTTTGACAGTAAAGAGGAAGAAGTTGTCCACCCCATCATATCTCCTTCCCACCAAAAGGCAGCTCAAGTCACCACTCGAAGCCAAGATAAGCTGAAAACCGAACTGAAAGAGGCCCTCCAGACAGACCCATGGTTCAACAACAACAAGGACATCCTAACGATGAATGATGGCGTAGCCTGGAAGGGGTCCAAACTGTACGTCCCTGCAGAGATGAGACTGCAAGTACTACAGCAGAGTCATGATGCGAAACTAGGAGGTCATTTCGGATTCCTGAAAACTCTCCACCTTGCCAGACGTCAATTTTGGTGGCCAAAGATGAGGTCGGAGGTGGAAGATTATGTAAAAAGCTGTGCTACTTGTGCCACAATGAAAACCAGGCCAGGAAAGCCCCCTGGACTACTACAACAAGTAGCCAACCCTAGCCGACCATAGGAAGAGATAGCAATGGACTTCATTGTCGAGCTTCCAGATAGCAGTGGTAATAGAGTAATCTGGACAGTTATTGATTTGTTTTCCAAGCAAGTACACTTTATCGCTTGTTCAGGCCTACCATCCGCAAAGAAATTAGCAAAAATGTTTGTGAAACACATTTATCGCCTACATGGGGTACCAAAAAGGATCATTTCAGATCGCGGAGTTCAATTCACCGCCAAGTTCTGGAGAGAATTCCTAAAATCGATCGGGTCCACACAGGGACTCAGCTCAGCATTTCATCCCAGCACAAATGGAGCAGCAGAGAGGGCCAATGCAATGGTGGAACAGTACATCCGGTGTTATGTGGACTATCAGCAAGACAATTGGTTGGACTTGCTACCCTTCGCCGAAGTAGCATATAATAATGCGGTGTCTGTCTTATTAAATTGGAGCTTTAAGGATAACTTTGCCTTGGAAAATGATTTAATTCTGCATGATATTTGGAACGCTGACATTGGGAATAGTAAGGAGTAGAATGTGATGTTGTCAAAATAAAATTCCTTTCTAGAATCCAAGGTCATTCTTTGTTTTGCACCTCTCTCGAGTCTTCGTTCTTACTGTCGTACTGCGTGAAGACTGCGGGTGCTCCTTGTAGCCCAAATGGCATGCCTTTGTATTGAAAACTGCCAAGGGGGTTGGGAGGATGGGTTCGTGGACCCCGAGAGGTGCAGGAACCGGAAGCTAAGGGGATTTTTAGTAAAATGTTTTTTATCTTTTTTAGGGGGTCCCAGGGTGGGGGGGAGGGCTAATCAGACCGGGAGGAGAGCCAGCGCCGGACAGACAGGTGAGTCTAGGAAGGACGGGGATGCGGTGGAGGGGGGGAATATAAAGGTCACTAAAGCAGAGGGTTGTCCTATTACAACGGTCGCGGGGAGGAGGGGATGCGAGGACAGGATAAGATCCCAAGGTCGGTTGGGAGACCGCGGCTGCTGGTTACGCCCGGTCGCTTGTACCAACCCCTGCAGTCTAGGTGGACAGGTGCTACAGAGCCAGGGCCTGCGGCTGATGCTTTGCAATGCAAGGTCTGTCACCAACAAGGCCCCCCTCATTAATGAGTTGATCTCAGAGGGGGAGCTAGACCTTGCAGGGATAACGGAGACCTGGCTGGGCCACGAGGGTGCTTTACCCCTCGTGGAAATGTGCCCACCGGGTTTCCGTGCATTCCATCAGCCTCGGGCCCTGGGTAAGGGTGGTGGGGTGGCGGTGGTTATGCGGGAATGTTTAGAGCCGAGGGAGTTCACTGTCCCTCAGATACCCGGGTGTGAGTCCCTTGGTGTGAACTGGGGCCCAGGGAGGCAGTGGGGCTTGCTGATTGTATACTTGGCTCCTCGCTATGCATCAGCAGCCCTGCCCGAGCTCCTCGAGCTAATCTCAGCGACGGCAGTTGAGACTCCCAGACTTTTGGTCATGGGGGACTTCAACTTGCCGTCAACGGGAGCGGCTTCCGAGGTGGCTCGGGAGTTCATGGCTTCCATGACGGCCATGGACCTGACCCAATTAGTGCAGGGCCCCACTCACGAAGGGGGCCACACACTGGACCTCATTTTTGTATCTGAACAGTGGACGAGTGATCTGGGAATAGGGGATTTAGTCATCACGCCCCTGTCATGGTCAGACCACTCATCCCTCCGGCTGGACTTCCCTGGCGATATCCCCCACCGTGAGGAGGCGGAACCAGACTCTATAAACTGGTACCGCCCCAGGCACCTGATGGAATCTGATAGATTCCAGACGGAGCTTGGGCCAATACCTGTAGCCTTGTCCCGCTCCCGCTCCGAGGACCTAGTGACTGCCTGGAATAGGGCGACGACTGGGGCCTTGGACCGGGTTGCGCCTTTGCGACCTCTCCTGCGGCATCGACCCACCCGGGCTCCTTGGTCTACTGAGGAGCTTAGGATGATGAAGCGCCACAGGAGACGTCTAGAGAGCAGGTGGAGGTCCTCACGCTCCGAATCTGACCGAACACAGGTAAGAGCCTATTTGCGGACTTACCTTGTGGCAATAAGAGCGGCCAAACGTAGACATTGTGCTGCTCTTATTGCGTCCGCGGATAACCGCCCTGCCGCCCTGTTTAGGGTGACCCGCTCCCTTTTATCGCAGGGGGCGCGGGAGACACCCTTACAGGGTAGAGCAGAGGAGTTTGGGGAATATCTTCAGGACAAAATCGATCAGATCCGGAGCGGGTGGACCTCCGTCAGTGGACCAGACGAGCCGCCAACAGCGAGTCTTGAGAGACCATTCTGGGAGGAGTTTGACTCTGTTGCCCCCGAGGATTTGGACAGGTTGCGTGGACGGCTGCGACCCACCACGTTTAACGGACCCGTGCCCCTCCTGGCTGGTACTGGCAGCCTGGGAGGTGACACGAGGCTGGCTCCTGGGCCTGGTGAACGCCTCATTGGGTGAGGGATACTTACCAACCGCCTTGAAAGAGGCGGTGGTGAGACCCTTGCTCAAAAGACCTTCGCTCGACCCAATGGAGCTAGCTAATTATCGTCCAGTCTCCAACCTCCCCTTTTTGGCGAAGGTTGTTGAGAATGTGGTGGCGCAGCAATTTCCACGGCACCTAGACGAATCCGACTATCTAGACCCACGCCAGTCCGGCTTCCGACCCGGGCACAGCACTGAGACAGCCTTGGTCGCGTTGGTTGATGATCTCTGGAGGGCCAGAGATAGGGGTTGTTCCTCTATCCTGGTCCTATTAGACCTCTCGGCGGCTTTTGATACCATCGACCATGGTATCCTATTGCGCCGGTTGGAGGGGATGGGAGTCGGAGGCACCGTTTTGCGGTGGTTCGGCTCCTACCTCTCCGACCGGAAGCAATGTGTGTTGACAGGGGGGCAGAGGTCGTCCCTGAGGCCACTCACTTGTGGGGTGCCACAGGGGTCGGTCCTCTCGCCTCTCCTGTTCAACGCATATGTGAAGCCGCTGGGTGAGATCATCCGTGGTTTCGGGGTTGAGTACCATCTTTACGCTGATGATACTCAGCTGTACATTTCAACCCCAAACCACCCCAACGAGGCTGTCGAAGTGATGTCCCGGTGTTTGGAAGCCGTCGGGGTCTGGATGGGGGACAACAGACTCAAACTCAACCCCTCCAAGACCGAGTGGCTGTGGCTACCGGCACCTCGGTTCAGCCAGCTGACTCCATCGCTGGCCATAGGGGGCGAACAACTGTCCCCCGTGGAGCGGGCGCGCAATTTGGGCGTCCTCCTCGATGCCCGGCTGTCAATGGAGGACCATGTGGCAGCCGTGCAAGGGGGGCGTTCCACCAGGTTCGCCTGGTGCGCCAATTGCGCCCCCTACTGGACCGGAGTGCCCTGCGCACGGTCACTCATGCGCTGGTGACGTCTCGCCTGGACTACTGCAATGCCCTCTACATGGGGCTTCCCTTGGGACGCATCCGGAGACTGCAGCTAGTTTAGAACGCAGCCGCGCGGGTTATTATGGGAAGTACTCGTTACTCCCACGTAACACCTCTGCTGCGCGAGCTGCACTGGCTACCTGTGGCCTTTCGGGTGCGTTTCAAGGTATTGATCACCATCTTTAAAGCGCTCCATGGCATAGGACCTAGTTATCTGCAGGATCGCATCCTACCACACACGTCCCTGTGACCTATCCGCTCACACAGGGAGGGGCTCCTCCTGGTGCCGTCTGCTAGGCAATGCCAGCGGGCGACACCTAGGAGTAGATCCTTCTCTGTGATGGGCCCAGCCCTCTGGAATGACCTCCCCCCAGACATTCGAACTACCACCGACCTCCGTTCCTTCCGGCAAAAGTTAAAGACTCACCTATTTCAATCAGCTGGCCTGGCACTTTCTTAGTTTTACCTCCCGGGGATTTATTTTATTTTAATTGGGTTTGGGGTTTTAATTGTGATGTTTTTAGGATTAGAATATATTTATTTCTTAGTACAGCCTATCTCCCCCTCCAAATGTATCTTAAATGTATTTTATCATTATGACTGGTTTTATTTGTATTGACTGTACACCGCCCCGAGTCCCTTTTTGGGAGAGGGGCGGTCTAAAAATCTAAGAAATAAATAAATAAAATAAATAAATAAATGCTATTTCCACTGCACCAAAGGGAGTCGGAAGTCACTGCCTTTTCTTTCTTTTCCCTTTGCCCCACACTTTTCCCTTCCTTTTTTCTTTATTTTCTTATTTTCTTTTGTATTTTTGTATTTGATATTATAAACTAATAAATAAAAACTTTAAAAAAACCTAATAGTATAGGGCTTTATTGTGGTTTTCCAGCCAGTGATCCCTTCTGATAAGTAAATTGTTCATTTAACACACAGGTGTCAAACTCGATCCTGTTGTGAGACGTATTGTGACGCATCGCAACGTTTGTTTTTGTGGAGCTGGGGTGGGTGTGGCCTGCATGTGATGCATCTGGCCAGTTTGACAGGCCTGATTTAACAGATCTACCTCTAAAATTTCTTAGTATATGGGGAAATATGTATCAGAAGGGGGAAAAGACTCAGAAGTCAATGCTGAGTTTCAAAGAAATGCATGAAACAGCCCAAAGAACTGAAGCAATAAAATAAAATACCGTATTTTTTGGAGTATAAGACGCACCCCTCCCCAAAAAAGAGGGTGAAAATTTGGGTCACAACTTATACACCGAATGTAGTCCCACCCACCCTTTGGCCTTTGCCTCCTTGCAGCAAACAGCCAGTTTCAGCTTCAGCATAGCCTGATTAGCACAAGCAGCTGATGGTCAGTTGGATCGGCCTCCTGACCATCAGCTGTTTCAGGCTGCAGGGATTGCCATTGCCTATTGCCACCTCTGCATGCCCCATTTTTGGCCTCTGCATGCCCCATTTTCTGCCCATTTTGATCCCTACCGCCTAGAACGGGCTGAAAATGGGGCTTGTGGAGGCGGCAATAGGCTATGGCAATCCCTACAGACTGAAACAGTTGATCATCCGGAGGCCCGTGCTAAAATTGAAACTGAAAGGGACTGTTTGCTGCAAGGAGACAAATTGCTTGGAGGCAGAGGCAGATTTTTTTCCCTTGTGCTGATCAGGCTAAACTGAAACTGAAACAGGCTGTTTGCTGTTTGCTGCAAGGAGGTAAGTCAATAACTATGCATGCCTCTAGAATGTTCAAATTATTAGACTTATTTTTTAAAGACTGCTTTATTATTGTTCTATATAACTTAACAAAATGAAGAAGCTTTTTTAAATAAATGCTTGATCTGAAGAGGCCCAGTGCTATTGTATGTTCTTTTAAATAGCAGAGAATAAGCCACATCAATTTTAACAGCATCTGTATAAGTATAGTCTGAAATGTAACAGTGTCCTGTTGTAGTATTAAGATAAGGCAGCTGAGTTAGACCCTGACTTAGTCATGTTTGGAGTAGATCTATTTAAATAATTGGGAGGAGTTAGTGTGACTACAAACTTTGTGGCATTAATATACTGCCATAATGTACATTTCTCCAATTCTTTGCTATTTCTATGAGTCAGGCACACATGCACAGAAATACACCACAAACAGTGTATATAGTCTATACTGTTTGCTGCAAGGAGGCAAATTGCTTGGGGGCAGAGGCAGATACAATAATACAATAGTAGAGTTGGAAGGGACCTTGGAGGTCTTCTAGTCCAACCCCCTGCCTAGGCAGGAAACCCTATACCGTTTCAGACAGATGGCTATTCAACATCTTCTTAAAGACTTCCAGTGTTGGGGCATTCACAACTTCTGGAGGCAAGCTGTTCCACTGATTAATTGTTCTGTCAGGAAATTTCTCCTCAGTTCTAAGTTGCTTCTCTCCTTGATTAGTTTCCACCCATTGCTTCTTCTTCTACCCTCAGGTGCCTTGGAGAATAGTTTGACTCCCTCTTCTTTGTGGCAACCCCTGAGATATTGGAACACTGCTATCATGTCTCCCCTAGTCCTTCTTTCGCTTAAGCTAAACATACCCAGTTCCTGCAACAGTTCTTCATATGTTTTAGTCTCCAGTCCCCTAATCCTCTTTGTTGCTCTTCTCTGCACTCTTTCTAGAGTCTCCACATCTTTTTTACATCATGGCGACCAGAACTGAACGCAGTATTCCAAGTGTGGCCTGACCAAGGCATTATAAAGTGGTATTAACACTTCACGTGATCTTGATTCTATACCTCTATTTATGCAGCCTAGAACTGTGTTGGCTTTTTTGGCAGCTGCTGCACACTGCTGGCTCATATTTAAATGGTTGTCCACTAGGACTCCAAGATCCCTTTCACAGTTACTACTACTGAGCAAGGTATCATCTATACTGTACCTGTGCATTCCGTTTTTGTTGCCTAAATGTAGAACCTTACTCTTTTCACCATTGAATTTCATTTTATTAGATAGTGCCCAACGTTCAAGTTTGTCAAGATCCTTCTGTATCTTAAGCCTATCTTCTGAAAGATTTTCTTTTCTTTGTTTTCCTCCCCAAAAGCTAGGTGCGTCTTATACTTCGGAGCATCTTATACTCCAAAAATACTGTACTAAGACACAATAGGAGGAAAGGAACTTTAAACAGCAAAAAGACATGTACAAAAACGAACAGGTACAGTATATTTCTCTCCTCCTTTAAAGCATATTAATGAGAAAAATGCATCAAGGAGGAACTGATCAGAACAAGCTGTATTATTACATTTTTTTTATTCCCCCCCCCCTAAAAGAATTGTTTTACAATTGAATTGTACAAATTATATGTAATATTAAAGCTGGAAAGAATTCTGAATTGATTTATCTTGGTCTGATTTTTTTACACCACAAAACCTTGGCATTTGAGGACTTCCGGTTCCGGCGGCCGACGGTGATGAGCAAGCTTTGCTCGCCCCCCGCTTCCCTGGTGGGCTTCCCACTCCTTGGGGGGCACAGGACGCCCCGTAGAGGCGTCCTGCCGAAGGGGCGGCACCGCGGGGGATCCCTGGATCGGCGGCGGCCGGCGGGACGTCCCCCGCCTCGCTCCAGGCACCGGGGAGCACAATGGGGAGACGCTTCGGCGTCTTCGCTACGATGCCGATCGGAGAAAAAGAAACTAGAAGGATGCGGCTGCTGTGCGGTGAGGTGTGAACTTTCTCCATTCCCTTTAACAACCCTAACAACTCTAACGAAAAAAAAGTCAGCTGTTTAAATCCTATTTTCGGCGTGAATCAGAGAGGCGCGGCTGGAGGGAGGGGGAATTCCCCCCCTCCCTCGGACAGGCGGCTGGAAACGATTTAGCTCTTTGCCCCAGGGAAAGGAGGAGGAGGGGGAGAGCCAACCAATGATGTCACGCTCCTATTAAGTGAATTAAGTGAATTTTCAGACTTAAGCCCTAAAACAATGATGATCTGGAAACTTTGAACATTGAACTTTGAAAACTTTATTTGTTGCCTCCAAACCCGAAGCTGGCAGGGCAAGATGGCACACTTCCGTTGTCTTTATGAAATGTGAAATCTGACTCCACCTTTGAAACTTCAGGCTTCCGGTCTTTGTCTCCGTGCTGCTCAGATAAGTCTCTTGTGGATTGCTGTTCTTTGAACTCCCTGGAGTGGAAATTTTGCTCTATTACCAGGGCCAGTGGAAACAAAAACTCTCTTCTGCCTGGACCTTCTGTCTCTTGGACTCTCTTAGCTGCCTTGCCTTTCTGATTGACCATTCTCTATACTGACTGAACTCTTTATGGTATAAAGAATGCCACCTAAAAAACCACCTCCTGGAAAGCCTGGCTTTGCTGCCTCTGCCCCGACATCTGCAACCTCCAGTCCTAGTACACAATCAAAAATAACAGCTTTGATGCAACCCAAATCTCTGGAGATGGACTTTCAACAAATGTTTCAGCAAATTATACAGGGACAAGAGGAAATAAAGAAACAACTGCAGGAGATGAAAGAAGAAATTAAAGAGAACCAGGCCAAAATTAATATGAACTCACAGAGATTGGACCTCTTGGAGGGTGGGGCGGCAGAGATGAGGGAAGGGATGGAAGGGATGCAGAAGGGAAACAAAGAACTTGACTCCCAGCAGATGAAAATAGAGTTTGAGAGAATGTCCTTTTATCTTAGATTTCAAAATGTGATAGAGACAGATGATGAAAATATAAGGTACATCATGACAAACATTTTGGCTGACTACATCCAGAAAGAGAAGCAACAGATGGGGTGGGAAATAGACCTGGTATATAGAGTGAATTCAGCTTATGCTAGGACACACAATGTTCCCAGGGAGGTACACATTAAATTCCTTAGAAAAAGCACAAGAGATGAAATTCTGAGCACACAACGGGGGCAAGCCCTGACATACAAAGATAAGGAGATAACCATTCTGAAACAGATCCCCAAGAAAGTAAGAGAAAAAAGAAAAAACTATTCGCAATTAGCGAATAAATTATACCAGAAGGGGGTGTGGTTTAGATGGTTGATGCCTGAAGGTATGCTAATATTCTGGGAGGAGACAAGAGTTAGAATTAATACACCCATAGAGGCACAGGCCTTTATGGAAAAAAACAAACTACTCTTAGAAAAACCTGAGGATCCTCCACCAGATACACAGGACACGGGAGGGGCCGGAGCTCTGTCGGTGGGGGGAGATGGGGCAACATTGAGAAAGCTCAGATCACAAAAATGAGTAAGAAAATCCACCTGACATAAACTGTTCGAAATTATTAACTGAACTTACATGCTGACTATATGTTATTATGTTACTATCTAATAATGAATTATGTGCAAATGTATACTATGAGTATGGAGGGGGGGGGCGCACCTACCGCACACTGCAGTTGCCAAAATTTGTAAACTATCCCCTACCTTTTCCCTTTGTAAAATATCAAAAAAACCAATAAAACTTTGTTTAAAAAAAAAAAACTTGGCATTTGAACAGGGGTTTCTAGACTTTTTATATCCACTATAGATGTTATGTACTTGGTGATGGCCGATTTGTCTGCGTGCCAGGCCTCCAGGAATTCTCTGGCATTTTTGGACTTATCATTTTCAATCCTTTCAAATTACTCATGTCTTTCTTGTCAGAGCATGTAGTATCTGCGCTCATTTTTTATAGCAACGTTCTCCCTTTCTATATCTAATGTTCCATTTTTATTAACTGGCATTTCTAACCTTTATTTCACACAATTTCTGACTTTTGACTTCATCAGCTATTACCCTAATCTGTCATAAAATTACTTGCCCTCTTAAACAACTATTCTTCTTCCTTTGCTATTACTTATCCTAGGCGTACTTTCATAAAATATAACTAATGATTACCAAGTTGTATTCTAGATCAGCATTCCCCAGCCCAGCGTTTGGGAGGGGGGGGGGGAATAGGGGATGGTTTTGTGTGAGGGGCAGGTGTGCACATGCACACACACTTCATTTATGCGAGTGGGGCTGCAAGTGCTGGTGCATGCTGCTCGCAGAAGCAGGGCTGCAAGTGTCTGCTGCTCACTCATAAGGCCCGGTTGAGGGCACATCAGCTCTTGCTGTTAGATTTTTTGTGAAAAAAATATGAAAAAAAGCATTAAAGCCTTCAGAAGAAAGTACCATATTTTTCGGCGTATAAGACGCACCTTCCCCCCCCCAAAATTGGGTGAAAATTAGGTGTGTCTTATAGACCAAATATGGGCGGTTTTGGGCTCCCAAACCCTCCGTGCGTTGCGTTTTTGCCCTCCCAGGGCAATAAGCAGCACTCCACAGGCCAAAAATGGGCACGATTTTGGCGAAAACTGGCACGTTTTTGGCTAAAATGGGCTGTGCAGAGCACTGCAGAGTGCTTCTGGGGGCCAGGGAGGGCGAAAACCTGATGCACGGAGGCCAAAAACTATTTTTTCTTGTTTTCCTCCTGTTAATTTAGGTGCATCTTATAGTCTGAAAAATATAGTACTTTATTTTATTTATTTATTTAAAAGATTTGTATGGCTGCTCATTTTAAAATACAACTCTGGGCAGCTTACAACAATAAAACCCAGTAACTATAACATCATAAAACACTGAAACAAAGCAAAACCTGGTGCCTTAATCATTACAACCAACTCCAAATATCTTCATTCTAGCCTAGTGCCTGAGTAAAAAGCCTGGTCTTGATGGCCTTCCAAAAGGCTAAAGGGAGGGGAGCTGCCAAATTACCAGACAGAGGATATTTTATAAGGTAGTGGCAGCCACAAAAAAGCATGCTTGCAAGGTCCTACTAGGTGGCAAGAATTTAGGGAAGGCACCTGGAGTGTCCTTATACAATCTGGTAGGACGGGGAGATGCTCTCAGGGACAGACAGTCCTGCAAATAACCTGGTCTCATGCCATATAGGGTTTAAAGGTGATAACCAGCACCTTAAATTGCACCCAGAAGGAAAATGGGAGCCAGTACAACTTATGCAAGAAGTGTAAAGTGGGTAAACCTAGGAACTTGCAACACCATGCGCAATGTGCATTACTGTGTTCAGGACCAGTTGTAGCTTCTGAGTGGTCTTCAAAGGCAACCTTATGTAAACTGTAATCCAAATGGGAAGTTTACGGTGAATAAGCATAAAGCACCATTCTCAAATCACAAAAGTATCTGCATAATTTTTGAAGCAGCTTTTAAGCCTTATGGATCTCATAAATCAGTATACTCTGTACTTTTTCCAAAGGTTGGGCATACTCATAATATACATCTGGCTTTGTTATTAAGTATGTGCCCATTTTAAGAATGGAGAAACAGTTGAAAATGACTAATTGAAAGGTATTTCCTTGAACGCAAGACAGAGGAAAATGTCCCATTTATGAAAGCTTAAGTGTAACTATGCATCATTACTTTACTCTCCACTTAGTATTTGTGAACCTTTTAGCTGATAATGTTCAAAAAAATATATCCTTGGCCTAAATATACTATAGGGTTAGAGTAGATTGACTTGTTAGTGAAGATCATTTTATGAAGTTGGAACAAATGTTTTAACTGCAAACAAACTGAAATCATAAGGCTTCAATTCACCTGGTTGAGCTGGGTGGCCATAGAAATTAAATAAATTCAGTGTGTAAAGGCTTATTAGGTAAAACTTTGTACTTTCTTTGATTTTATAAATCAATAGTGCATTAGGGGCTAAAACTACACACGGTGGGAAGGTAACAGCGTTCTGTGCATCTTGGCATTAGTCATGCTGGCCACATGACCACAGAAGTGTCTTTGGACAACGCTGGCTCCTTTGGCTAAGAAATGGAGAAGATCACTGCCCCCTAGAGTCAGACACGACTGGACAGGGGAAACCTTTACTGCCACTTTTATACATTCACTATATCTGCAACCTATATGTAATAAAGCTCAAAAGTATTTACTGCATCAAGATGTACTGTAACTTGAGACTTTCAGTTTGGCGTTGCGGATAGTGGGGCTCTGCAAAATCCCAGCTGATTCTTCTTCGTTGCGGGGCCCTAAGGGGCTAAAGTCACTCTGGAGGGGTGACAAAGAAAGGAGAAATCCTTTGATCGCGGGAAAGCAGTGGCTCTTCCATTTGATCTGAGGCACCCTCCTGACCAACAAAGAAGAGACAGCCATTATGGCTGACCGAAGCTGGGGCAACCGAAGAAAGAAATAAGCTGGAGCGGTTTGTGAACAGTGGATGTTACAACAAGGAAAAACAAATACACTCCAAAAAGAAATACTATTAATG
This sequence comes from Natrix helvetica, assembly GCF_964273705.1. Taxonomy (NCBI): domain Eukaryota; kingdom Metazoa; phylum Chordata; class Lepidosauria; order Squamata; family Natricidae; genus Natrix; species Natrix helvetica. The sequence goes on from NC_138555.1 coordinate 49,639,389, forward strand.
CTCCAATGTATTCAGGAAGTGATGACAAGGAACCATAGGGAGATGATGGAAATAATGTACGATACACATGTGGGACTAGGAAACTCCCAGCAAATGACAAGGAAGAATGAACAAAAAATTCAGAAAATAGAGGAGAAACCAGAAGGAGTAGAGGAAAGAATAGCGGAAATAAATCAACAAATGATACAAGCAGACAAAGATACGAAAGAGATAATTTTTTTTGAAGCAGAGCAGGTCACACAAGAGGTCAAAGGGTAGAAGAGGGCAAAGAGAAAGATCTCCCAAAAGTATTGACAGAGTTGCTGATGGGTGTTTGAGATTAGACAGTGAGAGGCAGATGTGGAAGAGGAAATACTTAGAGTGATGTAAAGGGATACAAGATCCCAAGGGAGGAGCATGGGAAACCTATCAAAATATCAGTAAGAATTAAAATACTAAAAAGGGCAAGAGATTATGGATAGAGATAGAATACTTTTAAATATGGGATTGGTTTTATTAAAGATTAGAAAATAGTAGAAATTAGAAAATGGGAAAATATTACTATGCATATTATCACATAATACAATTTACTATAATTACTATGTATACGTAAAGTCAATAAGAGCTGAAATACTAAAAAGGGCAAGGGATGATGGATAGATATAGAATAACTTTCAATATGGATTTTATTAAAAATTAGAAAACAGCGGTAGAAATTAAAAATTGGAAAAATATTACTATGCATATTGTCACATAATATAACTTACTACAATTACTAAGTATATGTAAATGTTAGAAGTTGGAAGAGTACTACCATGTACACTTAAATAGTATTATTATCAGTATTGAGTATAAAGTAAATTGACCCAGTCAATATACTGTTCACTAAGCAATCATGTATGTTAACAAAAAAAAACATAAATTAAAAAAAAGATGTACTATAACTTGAACCAAGTAACCTCACTGATCTAAAAAGTGAAAGAATGTATGAACTGTTAAAATGTAATGGTAAAATATAACCTAAGCTTGAAATGATATAGGTTCTTCTTCCACTGTAATTAACTGTAATTATAAATGACCATATCTTAGTTTAGTGGATATTTTTTTAAAAAAATAAACTATTTCTTACATTAAATAACTTATTTTAATCACTGCAGATATAGGAGGAAAAAAAGACTAATTCTTATATATGAATTCCTTTAAAGAGGAAATAAAATATCTGCCTATTTTGCAGATTTAAAAAGGGTCTATAACTTTCTTGAAGAAGTAAATTAATTGTCAGTTTGCATAAATGAATTCAAGGCTCCTGAACAGAATCAGAAATGTATTAAATCAAAACATATTATGTACATATAATTCAAGCAATCTTATTGATATGTAAATATGTAATTATATATTTATCTAATGCAGAGGCTATAATCAATATTTTAAAGTTGCAACCTAAGTTATTTATAACAAATAGCTAAGGTAATGAGAAAATTTAGGAGTCAGGCATAAAGATGGAAATTGACCAACCCAGGACAGAAAGTGTCAACTTTGATTACATAACAGAAACCCCAAAAAATCTCACAGGGCACACATACTGTGAATTTCCACTCTTTCCATGGCAGCCCTTTGCACCATCCAAAACTACATTTGAAATCTTGGGTTTACAATTCCTCTCATTCAGCATGAAATTAAAGGGAGAGGGAGGGAGAGAGAGAGGCTCTCAGTAAATGCCCAGGCAAGATTAGTGCATGGTGCTATTTTGCCAATGGTAAATTTATCTTTATATATTATTGCATTTAGAGGAAAGTATATCTTTATACAGTACTATTATGCTTCCAAATGGATAGGACTTACCTACAACACTTGTAATGGTGACTGGCACTCCTTGCACTTGAACACCTGCAGCGCCCAAGTTGGCTACACTTACTGTTTGAAGATTAGGCACTGAAGCAATCTGAGAAGTATTAAGTGTTATTGGTGTGCCAGCAACAGCTACTGGTGCTATTTGAGCAATTGTACCACCACTTGAAGATACAGGGGTAATAGTTAGCTGCTGGGGTAGCCCAGCATTTTGAACTTGGAGATTTGAAAGACTTTGAAGATTTTGGACTTGTACCGTCTGCCAGATGATTTGTCCTGATGGGGTTAAAGTTGGTGCTCTTAAGAGTATTTGTGTTGGACTCACTGCTTGCAGCTGAACATTTTGCAAAGACTGTTGCTGGATGGCCTGAATAGTTTGGCCTGCCTGAAGCTGGAAAGATTGTGGAGAAATTGCTTGAATAATCTGCTGCTGAGGCTGTTGAATCTGGATCTGCTGGAGAATAGGTTGACCTACTATTTGAACCTGTTGTAGTGAATTTGACTGATCCTGCACATTTTGCAAAGCATTAGACTGAAGCTGACTAGAATTTTGTACCTCTGTTTCAGATGTGGTCATCTGAGCTTCTTCAGTACTAGTTTCAGAACTATTTGCTGTGCCTGCATACTGACCTGTTTCTGCAGTAGTAACTAACGTTTCACTGCCTGTTAGTGATGTGGAGGCTGCAGTTGTACAAGAGGGAGGAAGAGAATCAGGCATAACACTAACAGAAGCTGTTGTGACAGGTGTTGATAATAGCTGGTGTCCATTGGAAAGTCCACTGTCAGTGGACTGGGCAACCTGTCCAGAACTACTACCAGTTGCAACGTTTATTACAGGTAATGCTAGAGTCACTCCCCCAATATTTATAGGTAATGAAGTTACAACTTGAGCCGGAGTACCAGCAATAGGTAGCTGCAATGGAATAGAAACACCAGGCCTAACCTGGACAGGCACTGTTTGATTGGCCAAATTCTGAGCAATAATACTCCCAGAAGATGTCCTATTTGTAGTTGCAATAATAGCTTGATTTTTCCCTGCAGGAATGAGCTGAATTGGACCCTGTATATCTTGCAGAGCTGTGGCATTAGCAGGATTTATCTGAATGTGTTGACTTTCTGTTGTCTGAATTTGTGGAAACACTTGGTACTGAACACTACTACCTGAACTCTGTACTTGGACAACTTGTAATTGTCCTGGTGTTACTCCAGAAGAATTGTTTTGTTTTGTTTTGTGGGATACATTTTCATTGTTGCTATTGGACAGACTTGCTGCAGTTGAAGCAACAGAAGATGTTTGCTGGTTGTTCTCTTTTGAAGCAGGAGAAGCTGCAAAAAATTGCCAAGCATTTCCAGCAAGCTGAGTTGTTACTAATTCTAACTGCTGTGATTGACTCTGAAGCTGCACCAAACCCTGACTAGGATCTATAATAATCTGTTGTCCAGTTGCTTGATTCTCACCAGGAGTTCCTATTTTACTGCAGGTTGCTGCCAACAAAGCCAGAGGGGAGGGCTGAGAATCCTAATAAAAATATTATGTGTATTAGAACATGCACTATAAAGGAACAGCAGCAACAGCATATATAGTGTACATATTACACTAAGTAACAAAATTCCATTTAGTTTTTGTTCCTGGATACAAAGTGTGTTTTCCTAATCCCTTATACCTAAAACAAATAGAAAATAGCTATTGTTCCACAAAAATGTTACTTCTGTAGTAAGGCTAAAGGTATTTTGAACTTTATCTGTTTTCAAGAAGATTCTTGGTTCACATTCAATGCTGAGTAGACTTCCAGAATATTCTGGAACTGTGAGAACCGTCCAGAAGTTTCTAGAATTGGCCAGAACAATTGTTGCTCGCTAGATAGAATTTCAGTGATTTATTAGTTTAAAAGAGTTGAAATTAAGAAAATTTTCAGTATTTTCAATGTTCTAGGAAAATACAGACTACAATATATATATTATGCCCTATGGTAATAGCTTGCACAATATTAGCTAATGTGTGAAACATCTTTTTTTCTCATTTATATAATCTGCTATGTTGACTTCTGCCGGAACTTTGGTGACCTGCCAGTAGTATTATTTTGGTCTGCTGCCGATTCTCCATGGATTTGTCCTTGAGAGTTGTTTTTCAAGTCAGAAGAAACTTCCCTGGTAAAGGGAAAGCTCTGGAAATTAACTCTTTTGTTCCCCGGTGGCTGGATGCTCTTGGAGAGCTTCTTGAAGAAGTAATCGGTCGAGCCTCTGGCTGGAAGCGGGGCAACCAAGATCATTTTAGCTATAGAAGAACCAGCCGTTTAAAACGGACAATAAAGTCTGCCACCATCTCTTAGAACACTAATTTTATGTATATTTACCTTTTGCTATAACAGAGGTTCCCTTTGGCTGCAGCCTGCTTTTCCTTTTTGTTGAAATATCATTTCTAAAGCTTTGTGAGTATAAGATGGCGAGGAGGGGAGGAGTTGTTGTAACTAAACCAAAATAAAGAAGCCGGACATCATTATGGAAACTATGTTTAAAAAATTTGGATTTAAACTTTTTAGAGGATTTTATCATCACCTTTAACTGACTGCTGTACTTTGCTGAACTTTTTTAATTTTTAAAATAAAGACTGCTTAAATGGTGTTTTGAGGGAGGGTGAGAACCAGTTCCAATTTTACTTGTATCTGATTGGTTCAGCTGTTTGCTAAACAAAGAGGCACTTTTAAGTTTTCTTTGCAGCTTATTCTTTGATGCAGTGGTCTTTCACTATTTAAATTGGGCTGTTATGTTTAAGGTTTTGAAAGACATGGACTTTGGGGAGAATTTTACCCAGGGGATTAAAACAGTTTATACATTACAGCAAGCAAAGATTATTAATGGGGACTTAATCAACTCCTGTGAAATTCAAAAGGGTACAAGACAAGGATGCCCCCTATCTCCCTTATTGTTTATATTGGTGTTGGAAGTTTTGAATAGAAATATTAGGCAAGGTGAGAAAATAAGAGGTATATATAAATGTTAAAAGGGAAGTTTATAAATTGAGGGCATTTGCTGATGACTTGGTTATATTTTTGCAAGACCCAAAACATAATATAGAATATCCGATGAGAAAATTAAATGAGTTTTGGGTTTTAGCAGCTTTTAAAATAAATAAACAAAAAACAACAATGCTTGTTAAGAATATGACCTGTCAGGATGGTGACATAGTGACTAAAAAGTCTGGCTTTAAGGTTGAGAAAAAGATGAAATACCAGGGGGTTACACTGGTAAATACAAACACAAAACTGTTTCAAAATAACTATGTGCCTCTTGGGGATGATATCAAAAAGGACTTATTGAGATGGGATGCAATTATCATTAATGGGTAGAATTTCTGTAATTAAGATGAATATTTTACCAAAGATGCTGTTTCTCTTTCAGATGTTACCAATACTTGCAACTGATACTCCATTTAAACAATGGCAGATGCCATTAGAGGTTTGGGTTTACCAGACTTGAAATTGTATTTTGATGCTTGCAGTTTGGTCTGGCTATAAGAGGTTACTCAATTTAGAGGGCCATGAGTTAAGATTTGGATGGCACGGCTATTTGTGATATGACAAGGTGAAAGTAAATGTTTATTTTAATAACCATTTTGTTGGCCTTGCTATCCTAACAGTTTGGAATAAATATAAAACAAGGTTTTTTGTGAAGATGCTTCTCTGGGTGTCCCCCCAGGAAACTTTTTTAGAAAGGAAATGGTAGCAAAGCCAGACTGATGGACTTATGGTCAAATAATATCTTTTAATCTTGGCGATCCTATCCTCAAATCCAAAGAGGAATTAGAAGCAGAAGGACATGTCTGCCATTGGTTTACATATTTACAATTGAAAGATAGATTTAATTAGATAAAAAGAGTTATGGGTTTGACTTTCTGAAAAATGAATCGGAAATCCTACTGTGTGGTAGTGATGAACATATTATTGCTAAGGTTTACAAATTATTATTGAATTTGAATTTGAAGAATGAATATTTAAACATTGCATGACTCAGTGGACAAGAAACTTTGGATATCATGTAATGTTTGAACAATGGGAAAATATGTGGACGAATGGTCTAAAATTTACACTAAATTCCAAGTTAAAAGAAAACTTTTATAAGATGATGTATTGTTGGTATTTAACACCAGATAAGTTGTCAAGAATGCATAGAGGTATTTCAAATGAATGTTGGAAATGCAAATATAAAGAAGGGACCTTTTATCATTTATGGTGGACATGTAATAAAAGACAGACATATTGGAGTAGGATTCATATCTTAACACAGAAGATTCACAAAGTGAATATAAAGATAAAATTTTCTTCGGGGTTTAATGGAAAAAGACGGGAAATTTTTTTGGAACTTTGATCTTATAGATGTTGATGGCAGCAAGATTACTTTACACACAAAAATGGAAGGACACTTTGATTCCCACAATGGATAAATGGATGCAAAAGTTGATAGTTAGCAGAGATGGCCAAATTGACTGCTTTGATCAAAGAAAAAATACAATTACTTTTGTTTCTACTTGGAAACTGTTTCTGGACTTGTGCTTGAGGTGGAAAAAAATGAAACTTTGATTTTGGGTTTTACCGATTAATAGGTTTGTTGTTATAGAAATGGCTACTTTATATTATTATGTAAAAGTAAATATTGAGGTTTGATGCTATTACCTTATTGTATTGCACCAAAGGAAGTCGGAAGTCAATGTCTTTTCTTTTTTTTTTCCCTTGCCCCACACTCTTCCCTTCCCTTTTTCCTACTATTTTGTTTCAGATTTTTGTATTATATATTATAAACTACTAAATAGATAAATATTCAAAAAGTATTCGGAGAGAGCTATCTGTCAGCCCCACTAGATAGAACAGAGCATGAAATCAACTCCACTCTACTTTTATTTAGATTGGCTGTAATAAAGAATCTTGAAAGACATAATTCTGCCGTTTACAGGATGGCACAGGGGGAAAAAGTGAGCCATGAAGTTTGCTATCCCAAGAATGTGGTGGGAACTGACCACTCAAGCAACTGCTACTTCTGTATGGTGGACCCTTCCAAACTTTGAACTGGCAAGAGTGCACCTCCTATCATGTATCCAGACATTCCTTCATCACCCCAGTACTACACAGCCCTGAGCTCCCCGTTCCTGGAGAGGGATAAGCCATTATCAGGAGTGAGAAGCAAGTCAGACAATGAGGAAGATATTGCAGATAGAGATTACAATTTCACAGATGTGGCTGAGGACAGAAAGCCATACTTCCCTCAACAAAGACCTCAACAATCTGATCAGAGACCTTGGTCTTACCAAGTCCCATGCTAAGCTTCTAACATCTAGGCTCAAGGAGTGGAACTTGTTGGATTAAAGTGTGCAAGTCACAGATCAGAGAAAGCCTCACCGTTTTTCCAACTTCTTCAGTCGACAAGATGGGCTGTGACTCTGCAATGTGGCTGGTCTACTTGAGGCTATAGGAATCACCTGTAACCCGAGTGAATGGTGCCTATTCATAGACAGTTCCTATAGGAGCCTCAAAGCCGTGCTGCTTCATAACGAGAACAATTACCCGTCTCGCCCTATGTTTCACTCTGTGAACCTGAAAGAGGACTACACCAGTGTCAAGATGTTGATGAGTGCCTTGAGAGGAGGAGTCGAAGTCGCGACGATACGACGTGCGATCTCAATGCTCTGAGATCGCAGTCAACACTTTTGCCACTGGGTGGTCCAAATGGACCTAAACTGTCCCGCAGTTACAGAGACAGTGAACAGGAAGAATATGTCTTGTTGATCTCAGGGACATCGCAAAGTCCCTGATCGATCCAAGAGAAAGTCTTCAAGCCAGTGACAAAAAATCTAGCCATTTGGCTGACCAAGTCAGGGCGACTCCAAAACGGAAGGATATGGAAAGAGAAAGTGTTTCCAGCTGGTGAGGAAATTTTACTGTTTTAAGACTGCCTATAAAAAACTTAAAATAAATTCAAATTGGAGAACAGAAGAAATAAGTGGCAGAATTAAATTTGGAATGGTTTTTGCAGGGGGTTATCTTTCTTCTTTTGAATGTTATCTTCACAGACGGAATTTATGTAAGACCTTTAAAACGAACGGACTAAGCCTTCTTCTATTTTCCTTTTTTTTCATTACTCTCTGTAACCTATGGTTCAAAATCCTCCTCTTTCATTACTGTGTTTTTCTAACTCATTTAAGAATTGGTCTTTCTTTTCAATTTGAAATACAAAAAAGACATTAAAAAAAACTTTGCAACATTGTAACAGCAGCACTGCAACTTCAAAAGCTAGAATTTTGTGTATTGGAAACGAAACACTTTATTTTCTCTCACTGATTATCTCGGCTCGGCACTCCAAGGTTTTACTGTTTGTTTACAGATAGTGATAAGAAGAAAAGCACACAGATGTTCCTTTGAGGTACTTCTAACCAGAGAGTTTATTAGTTGAAAACAATGGCGCAATTTCAACAGGAGAAAGAGGCTTTAAGTCTGCAAAAGATATTCTCAGAAATACAGAAACTATCAAATACACGTGAGAGGAAGAAGTTGGATGACCTAGTACAATTAACAGCAAAATATGACGAAGAAGTTAAAGAGGCTTATCAAATGGATAAAGTGGCAGTTAAAATTCAAAAAAACAAAGAGGAAAATGAATATAGAGAAACTAAAACTCCTGATATTTATGGTGATTGGTTTGTCTCTGAAAATGGAAAGAGTGGAATATTGAAAGAGGAAAAAAATGGAGGGGAAACTTACTTCAGATGGCAAGATACAGAAGAAGAAAAAATAAAAGAATTTATGGATCTAAAGAGAGAAATTTTATTAGCAATAGTTTTGATAACACCACTGACAATTAAATATAAGCGGATTAAGGAAACAGAAGAAGGGCACCAAAATTACATGAGAGATTTTATAAGCAAAGAGTTGCTAAGAGGAGTCCATACAAAGTTGATTAAAGAGAAGATAAGAGGACTGATACCACAAACGGCAGAAGATATGAGACTGTTTAGTTACTGGAAAGATACAGGTTGATAGATGGAAGAGTATAACTTAAAACTAGCTAAACTTAGTGAAATTTAGTGATAATATAGTTAAACAAATAATTGATAATGATAATAATGTATACAATGTGTAGTGTCATGATAAGCAATAATGGGATATGAATATTGAATGGTACCCATGAAAGGAAGATTAGGATTTTATATAAAGATTAATTTAAAAAAAAAGAACTAAGTTAGATATAGTTAAGTTTTGAATATTAGGGGGAAAATGTTATGATACAGGATATAGTCAAATAAAGGAGGGATAATGATAATAAGGTATATATAGGCATGGGTACAACGTAAGGAAATTGGATGTAAATTGCAAATAATGATTTGGAAAGAAGGATTAGAAAATTTTGTTATTGAATATTATGAATGTTTAACTAGAATAGGACATAAAGATTCAGTGTTATTGGAAGATCTTAGAAATAGTAAATGAAATGCTAGTATGTGGTTATGTATTAAATCTTGGTATATTTTATGATGAAGGACATTTAAACAATTATAGTCAAATGTAAATGGAGGTATGATGATGGAAATATGTATAAATATTTGAGTTAAAATACTTGAGTTAATATGAATTATGTTTGATGACTGTGGAAGAGATGTACGAAAGCCTTTTGTAACCAACTGATACACTTTCTACAGGATGCAAAAAAAGATTTTATGTGTTGTGTTTGTTTTCAAAATAAAACATTAAAAAATTCTTTATAAAAAAAAAAGTTAGATGTTGCTGAGTGCCTTGAAGTATGACGACTATGGCTGGGAGGTCATTGGAGACTTCAAAATGGTGTCATTCCTGATGGGGCTCCAAGGTGGTTTCATGAAGTTTCCTTGTTTTCTTTGCCTCTGGGACAGCCGAGACACTAAGGCGCACTATCACAGAAGGGACTGGCCACAGCGGACCAAGTTCTCCATAGGGAAGAACAACATAAACTGGGAGCCACTGGTAGACCCTTGGAAGGTTCTGATGCCACCACTGCACATCAGCCTCATCTAGACAAGGAGTCGGCAGCTTTCAAGTACCTCCAAGATATCTTTCCACAGCTGTCAGAGGTTAAAGGTTAAAGCTGGTCGGACCACAGATAAGGAAGATCACAGAGCGTGATGAATTTGCCAAGAGGTTGAACAGGATGGAGAAAGCAGCTTGGAACAGCTTCGTTGCAGTGGTTCACGGCTTTCTGGGCAATCACAAGGCTGAAAATTATGAGCAGTTGTTTCAAACTCTACATAAAGAACTATGCCAAAATGGGACACAGAATGTCCCCTCAAAGTCCATATCCTTGATGCTCATCTTGACAAATTCAAAGAGAACACAGGTGCTTACTCAGAGGAGTAAAGCGAGTGCTTTCACCAGGATATACTGGACTTTGAATGTCATTACCAAGGATAGTATAATGAAAACGTGATGCAGGACTATGTTTGGGGGCTTCTTCAAGAAAGCGATTTGCAGTATAGCTGCAAATCTAGAAAATCTACTCATTTCTGAACCCTTTTGAGTGGTTTTGACTGTCTTTGTGTATTTGCCGTGCAAGTATATATTGTGCTTTCTCTAACTGCTTAAAAAGATAAAAATTCTCCTGTTTTGTCTCTATAAATACAAAACCTGTGTAGGCTGTGGTCACAAAATCAAAGTTTGTAATGAACATAGCCATTTCTGCATAGGTTTTAGACATAAGTAGTTGAAATAAAATATTTAGAAGCCAGGAACAAAAATTGTTAAGAAAGTTAGTTAAACATAAGCTATGGAGAGGATGTTTAATGGGAAATTACCTAAATTACCCATTCCAAAAATCATTTCTTCCTCCACCTAGCATTTCAAAGACCTCTGAAGTAAATTTTGATGAAAACTGATCCCATCTGGAAATACTTGGAAGTAATGTAGGATGTTTACCATCTCTCTCCCTCCCTCTTTTGTTCTCCATTTTCTTAGACAGTTTACCTGAGAAGCTCCAGTTTTGTTTTTCTTATTGTTGTTCTCAGCCTCAGGTTTCTCTCCCTCGGAGGGCATAGCTTCCTCCTCGTTTTGATCTTCAAAAAATACATATTAAGCAACATTCACTTCTATTTTGTTACAGAAAATAATCAGAACCTTCTCACCCACCCTTGGTCCTCCATGCTCTCGCTAGTTGAAACCCTCTGTCCACCTTTCTAGTGGAAAACAAGGAGACTTAAGAAACGTGGTTTTAAACCCGACCTACAAGGGTGGGCGAGCGAACGCCCAGAAAGAAGAATTTTGATTGGTTTCTGCCACCGGAGACTGTAAAGCAGAGGGGGGGAAACCACCCAGAACACTCCCCCGTCTCCTGCCCCTAAAGCATCCACGGCTACTGAGTGGCCCAGGATGCTTTAGGGGCAGGAGAAGGGAGGTGCAGGGGAGGAGGAAATAGGAACGGGGGAGGGAGGGAGATGCACAGGAGAGAGGGCTAGGAAAGAAAGGAGCAATGGAAGAGGGAGAAAGGAGGAGGGGCAGGAGGGATAAGAAAGGGGCTCCGGAGGAATGAGGCAGGTAGGTGGGATGGCGCGGGAAGGAAGCGGAGGCCGGAGGGGGGGGGGGTACGTACTGTTCATCCCGCGTTAACGCCCGCTGAGGCGCAGCTCCAGGAAAGAAGAGAGGGGCGGAGGGCGGAGTGCTGGAGGATAGTGGCGAGAGAAGGCCGGTTGCTGCCGGAACTGGGAGGAGCACGTCGGCCTATTTTTGGACGAATGACCGCGGCTGGGGTGTGGCGTAGCTGCCTGTCTCTCCGCCCGCTGCCGGCGCTTGTCTTAGTGGGGGAGGGTGCAGAGGGCGGGGCTTGTGGAAGCCTTGGCGCGCGCGCGCGCGCGCACACGTACACACCAAGGAGGGAAGCGAAGTGAGCGGCAACTGGCCTGGAGAAAAAGGAGTCGGGGACGGAGGGCAGAGGGACGAGCGAGGGCGGCGCGAGGTGCGAGCTACCCTAACCCTGACTCGAAAGTGGGTCGGGGGGGGGGGGGTGTTTGACTGGGAGGTGGGGGTGGGTTAGGGTGGAGGGTGGGGTAATATATATGCATAATTAAACTAGAAGATGGGATTAATGAAATAATGTTATTTTAAGAGAAATTTATATTATGATTTATATATGTTTAATTAACTTAGAAGATGGGATTAATGGGCTATTGTTACTTTAAGAGAAACTTATGTTTGTTGGGAGGTGAGGGGGTATAATATGTGAATGAGTAATCTATTTTAAGATGGGGGAGGGGAGGGGGTAAAGTATTTAGTATAATATTTGAATGAGAAAAATTTTGGGGGGGTTGGGGGGAGGGGAGGGGGCATAGCATCTGTATGAGATTTACATTGTATGGTGGGGGGGTTAAAAGGGGGAACATTTGTTTGTATAAAACTTTTTCAATTAAAAAAAAAAAAAGTGGGTCAGGTTGTAGTGAGGGTCTGCGGCCTCAAAGGCTAAAAGAAGCGACCCTGAAAGGAAGGGTTCGCCCAAGCAGGCACCAAGGGGAAACAAGTCAGGCGAATTGCTGTGGTGGGGCTGGTTTCTCTTTCCCCTTCTCTTTCGGCCGCGCGCTCCCCATAGCAAAAAGGAAAGCGGAGGCGGGATTAAGAGTGCGGCGACGCCGAAGGACTTGGATCCCAGCTCGCCACTATCGCCCAAGCGCATCTGTTGCTGATTGGTAGGCCTCTGGGAAACCGAAAGAAGGTGCGAACCAACTCCACCTGTTCCTTAAAGCGTAGGAAAGAGGTGCCGCCGGAGTTGGTTCTCCCTTTTTGACCAAAGATGCGTTTAGGGTTTTTTTAAAAAAATTATTGTGATTGGCTGGAAAGGTGCACAATCCATGCCGGGATTTGTAGTTCTCAGCATAGCGCCTTCGCAACGCAGACCAGGTGTCATCAGCTTGGCTTTACAGCTCAGTTGTAGAGGTCGCTGGAAATGTTAATGCGATGTGTAAATTCGTGCTGATCTGTGATGGTTGAGTTCGCAGGGTGGACTGCCATGGGATATAGTCTTGATGGGTTTAGAAATGTCAAGATGATCTTGTGGTTTCTTATCAGAATGTCCTTGATGCTTTGAAACATCAACACCATTTCTTCCCAAACTCCACTCATTCCCTCCTGATGGAGCATTTCATCTTGTTTTAATAAGTCTCGATCTTGTCCAGTAATCCAAAAACCATATATTCAAGCCTAAAGTCACCCCCCCCCCCAAAATTCAATGTTCACAATTTTTGGATTCCATAGTTAATCAATCAGTTCCTTCCAGAACCTCCTTAAATCCCCTTTTTGCATTCAATCTTGTATCGTAGCATTCAGGGGTCTCTAATGAAGAAATCTTCCTTATTCTTATATTTAAATCTCCAATAGTCCAATAGTAGGTGCATAAAACATACGTTTGTCAGAATTTTCCAGGATTTAAGAATATGTTATACTTTCCTTTCGTCAGCAGATGGCACTCTCAGTTTAGATTGCAATGTTAAACAGTTTTAGTCAAATAAGTCAAAATATAGAAACAAAGTTAGTTTTTTAGGTAAATAAGTTCCAGTATTTTAAAAATGCCTTTCCAGAACAACGCCTGCTCAGTTTGAAAGTCCAATTTTCTGTATTTTTAACAGGTTGGGTTTTTTTTGCTTTTCTCCCCTTAATTCTTTTCTTTCAATTCTGAAGTTTTTCTCAAAGTGCTTATTAGCTGCTTTAGCAAATACTTGTGAGCCTCTCTTTTCCTGGATTTTTTTTTTTTTGCTTTTCTCCCCTTAATTCTTTTCTTTCAATTCTGAAGTTTTTCTCAAAGTGCTTATTAGCTGCTTTAGCAAATACTTGTGAGCCTCTCTTTTCCTGGATTTTTTTTTTTTTTTTTTTTGGGGTTAGGTTTTAAATAAGAAAGAATCCTCTCACCCAGTTCCAGAAACTGTTCAGTAACTCCACACCGGCACCAGTCTTAGGTGTTCCTTGGCTGCCCCAGCTTCATGGCAGCCATCTTTAGGCTGCCTCTTCTCGTTGTGGCTGAGAGGGAAAAAAACCGGGGTCCAGCAGGAGAGTTGCAGCTGCCCCTACAGGGGTTTCGGAGCCCACCAACAAGGAGAACTTGGCATGGGAGCATTGAAACCCGCTCCTCGTTTCCGATCTCATTGCGATGTCAACTGAAACAGGAAAAAAGGGTTTTTTAAAAAAAAAAGAATAATCATTGATTGTGATTGGCTGTAAAGGTCACAATCCATGCTGGATTTGTAGTTCTCAGCATAGCGCCTTCGCAACGCAGACAGTATCATCAGCTTGGTTTTACAGTACAGTTGTAGAGTTCCCTGGAAATGTCTCTGCGATGTGTACATTCGTGCTGCTCTGTAGTGATTGATTTGTTTGCAGGGTGGGCTGCCATGGGATATAGTCTTGATGGGTTTAGAAATGTCAAGAGTAGAGAAGGCTGTGGATGTTAAGTTAGTGTTTAGCAGAGAGAGGGTTGAGTCACAAAAATGCCCAAAATACTCTGAATCTGGTTTCATTCAAACTACCAAGGATAGGACTACAGTGCCCCAGTGTTAAAATCTCAAATTCAAAAAATACTGGCCCTTCTCTATCAAGCGTAAACTGCTCATTTGTACACTTCCAAAGAGGGAAATTAATAGGTGCAATATCCTTGTGATTATGGCGTAGTAAATTCACAGAGGTAGCTGTCAATCTGAGTAATAACTCTAAACCAGTGATGGCTAACCTTTTTGTCCTCGTGTGCCAAAATCATGTCTGCGTGCCCAAACCCACAATGCAATGTGCCCCTCCCCCTGCCCATGCGCACACAACCCCCCGCACATGCACACGACACCCCCCTGTGTGACTCCCACTTTGGGCCTAGCAGGTCTTCCTCAAGCCTGAAACAAAAAATGGGGCACGGGGGGGACTGCCACACATCCCCGCGCTCCCCCTGCCCCCCGCGCATGTGCATGTACCCCCCTGGTCCTCGCATGCGCAGGCGTCTTTCTCATAACGTGATTGTATCTGCATATGTGGCCACCATGCAATGTCTATCCCTTGGCTACTGAGTTCCTGTTTGGATTTTAATTCCCCTTTGTCATTCAAAATATCTTTCTTCTTACAATTTTTGCCATGTTAATAACAATAGGATGTACCAATGCCTCCATAGTGGAAAGCCAGATTGGCATTTTCAAATAGTGTTGTTCTTTTATTTTAAACCAGACTAATAACAATGCATTCCTAACATAATGTCTCTGGAAGCACCGTATTTTTCGGAGTATAAGACGCACCGGAGTATAAGAGGCACCAAGGTTTTGAAGAGGCATTTTTTTAAAAAAGTAGGTAGGTAAATAGAGGGATAGAGAGGGAGAGAAAGAGAGAGAAATACAGTAGATAGGGAGAGAGAGAGAGAGAAAATAGGTAGGTTGGTAGGTAGAGGGATAGAGAGGGAAATAGAAATACAGTAGGTAGGAAGGGAGAGAGAGAAATAGAGATAGATAGATAAATACAGTAGGTAGGAAAAGAGAGAGAGGTAGGTTGGTAGGTAGAGGGAAAGAGAGAGAGAGAGAAATACGGTACATCGGTAGGGAGAGAGAGAGAGGTAGGTAGGTAGATGTTTCCAGCTGTAATTTATCCATGTGCTGGAGAAGGAAATAGCTGACAATCTGCAGCACCTAAGACTTTATTTCTGGTGGCACAGCACTTGATCAATCTAATTCATCAATCAGTTAAAGAGCTTTCCAAAAGGAAAAAAAAAGTTTTTGCATACTGCAAACCTCCCCCAAACAGCCCGTTTTTCATGAAAACGGGCCCGTTTTTTTTTAAAGGCATGAATAGCCTTGGGGGCTTGCAGAGTGCTCCGGGGGGGGGGCAAAAACGAGCAAAAAATGGCCCGTTTTTTGTCAAAAAAAATGCATGCATAGCCTTATGGAGCCTTATAGAGTGCTGCTGGGAGCTGGGGGGGGGGGAACCACCCTTTTTTTGCTCATTTCTGCCCTCCCCAGCCCCCAGGAGCTCTCTGAAAGCCTCCATAAGGGTATGCACGGCCATTTTGGTGAAGGGGGTGGGGCTTCAGGAGGCAAAATGCTGTATTCGATGTATAAAACGCACCCAGATTTTCAGCCTCTTTTGAGGAAAAAAGGTGTGTCTTATACTCTGAAAAATACAGTAACTATGTATCTTGTTCTTCCCATGCCATAAAAAGGCATACCAACCTAGTTGAAGGTCATGACCTTCTAATGTTAGCAGTCTTGTGTGTCTCAGACTGATCCATTCTTTCATTCATGTGAGTACCGAGGCCTGGTAATGCAATTCCCAATCTGGAAGTCCAAAGCCCCCTCTTTTTTTTTGTATCCTGCACCATTTTCAAGCTTAGTCTTGCTTTTTTCCCTAGCCAAGTATATCCTGATATTAATGTCAGGGTTCCAAATAACATCCAAAATTAAATCAGAGTCCAAGGCAAAATATTGCTCAATGTTCCAATTTATTAAGAGAGTCATGTTGGCACATCTGGGAAAACCCGAATCTGAAAGCTTCCTGGTTTTCCCCACCCAGTTGAAAGTTCAAGATCTTTCCCCCACACCCACAAGTCCATCACATGGTCCATATCTTCCACTGCCATGCTGGCAGTTCGACCCATCCAGTTCCCGTCAGGTGCAGAGGTACCTAGACATAGGATGACCTTGGCAATCTAAAAGGAATTTTATTTTGGTTACATCACATCCTACTCCTTACTACCCCCCTCCCATTTCCCCACTATAGAAACAACATAGTAAATAGAAGTGTGGCAGGCCAAAGATCCCAAAAAGAACCTGGCTGCAGGCCTGACAATTATTTTATTTAGTTCTTCAAAATATTTGGATATAATATTGAATTAGACAAATGGGAAAAATTTTGGGGAACAAACTTAAAAATGACACTCTCAGTTGCATACAAGGAAAACCAGTATAAAATGTTTTATAGATGGCACCTGGCACCAACAAGGTTAGCTAAAATATCATCAAATACCTCCCCAAAATGTTGGAAATGCGAATCGATACACGGAACGTATTACCATTTATGGTGGACCTGTGAGGAGGCTAAAAAGTTTTGGAAAAAGATCAAAAATTGGCTGGAGGCAATAAGGGGAGTTAAAATAGAATGGAAACCAGAAATCATCTTATTAGGAATAATGTCTGCGAAATACAAAAAAGAAATCCAGTATTTAATACTACATATAATAACGGCGGCAAGGATTGCCTATGCCCAGAAATGGAAAAACAAACTAACTCCAAGTGAAGATGAAATAATAAGAAAGGTTATGGACTGTGCTGAAATGGACAAACTAACTAAAGAAATTCAGGGAAAAGAAGAATCAGAATTCTACCAGATATGGGATAAGTGGGCAACCTTTTTTTACAACTGAGCCAAATCTCGCCAAAACCACGATTGAAATTTACTTTGAGAGCCACATTTTTAAAACCGAAAATACATAGGATGGTACACTGTTTTTAGTTTCAATAAGTTTTTATTGAGAATATTCTGCATGCAAGTATCCACATAGGTCGGGAGGATACAAATAACACAACTAATAAAACAAAAACTTTAGAACGATATTATTTATCGATAACGTTAAATTCCGTAAAATTTGCCTTACAATGTAGAGAAAATTACATCCTGACATTGACTGACAAAGTCACAACCACTAATGTGAACATTGGCCTTGCATTTCCTTGGATAGTTTGAGTAAGTCAGGTTTGTATGTTGTTGTTTTTAATTTCATCTCTCTCTCCCACTTTCTTTCTTTTTTTCTTTTTCTTTCTCTCTCTCTCTCTCTCTGGCTCTTTGTCTCTCTCTCCCTCCCTCCCCCATCTCTGTCACTCTGTGTGTGTGTGTGTGTGTGTGTCTGTCTGTCTCTCACTCACTCTGTGTGTGTGTGTGTGTGTGTCTGTCTCTGTCTCTCCCTCTGTCTCTCTCCCCTCCCTTCCTCTCTCTCTGTCACTCTGTGTATGTGGGTGTGTCTGTCTCTCACTCATTCACTTAATCACTCACTCTGTGTGTGTCTCTCTGTCTGTCTATCTTTCTCTCCCTCCCTCCCCCTCTCTGCCTCTCTCTGTCTCTGTGTGTGTGTGTCTGTCTGTCTGTCAGTCTCTCTCTGATTCCCTCCCTCACTCCCTCTCTCTGTTCCTCTCTCTGTCTGTCTTTCTCACTCTCTCACACACACACACACACACACACTGTGGTCACCTTGTTGAGTGTTCCAATCACATTTGAAACACTCAACAACTGGCCTGCATTTATGGTATTTTGCAGCATTCTGCAGTCATAGGACCAAAATTGGTTGTCACTCGCCCGGGCTTTTGCAGAAGCTTCCCTCCGAAGCCCGAGAGGAGGGAGGGGAGCGGGCACCCGGCACACAGAAGAGCTGCATTAAAGGGTGTGAAGAGCCGCATGTGGCTCCCGAGCCGTGGGTTGCCCACCACTGGTATAGGTAGATGGAGGAAAGAAATAAGAATCAATGAAGGAATGTAACAAAACTTAAAAATAATAGTTATGGGTAAAATAAGAAAGTTAAGAATGGTGAAACCCAAATAAAACATAATCGAATGGGGGGAAAATAATAAAAATAAAAATAAAAAATTAGTTAATTCTAGGTGATAAATAAGTAGAACGTTGTAGCTGCTTATAGAATGTTTTCGTTTTTAAAATGTTTATTCGTTAACAGATAACCCATCATGACATTTATTATAATATAAATATAAATGATTCTAGACAAAAGTACTTTCAAACAAATATAGTTAAATGAGAATGTTGGTATATTGATGGTATAAAGATTTTTGATTTAAAATGTACAATTCAATTTGAATGAAATATAAAGAATGATTATAGTAACGCACAAAATTTAATTGTAACCAATCGACATGCTTTCTGGAAGATGTAATGAAGAGTGTTTTTGTGTGTGTTTTCTGTTTAATTAAAACAATAATAATAATAAAAAAAGAAGTGTGGCAGGCCAAAGATCCCAAAAAGAACCTGGCTGCAGGCCTGACAATTATTTTATTTAGTTCTTCAAAATATTTTTTCTCCAGTTTTATTGGCATTGCTTGAAATAAATATAGTAGTCTCGGCAAGATGTTCATTTTTATAGTAGCTGATAATGACAGTTGCAGGTCTTTCCATTTCTCCAGGTCTAGTTTAATTTGCCTCATCAGTTTCATATAATTATCCTCTTTAATTGTTGCACATTTTGCTGTTAGTTGTATTCCTAAGTACTTCACTTTTTAAACTGTCTGTATATTAATTCTTTCCGTCAACACTCTTTTTTGTGTATCTGTAAGATTCTTAACTAAAATCTTTGTCTTATCCCTATTTATTTTCAGTCTTGCTACTTCCCCATATTCTTCTATTTTTCTAATTAGCTTTGGTCCAGTTTCTAAAGGGTCTTCTAGTATAAAGACCAAGTCATCTGCAAATGCCTCTAGTTTGTATTTCTCTTTTTTAATTTCCATTCCTTTTATTTCTTCATTTTTCTGATTGTTCCTTGTTAACATTTCCGAAGTCAATATAAATAACAGTGGGGACAGTGGTCATCCCTGTCTAGTGTCTTTCTTGATATCAAAGTTCTCTGTCATATCTCCATTTACTATCACCTTGGCTGATTGTTTACAGCAGCGATGGCGAACCTTTTTTGGCTCGCGTGCCACAAGTGGGGGGAGCGCAGGGGGGTCGTGTGCGGGCGTGCCGCACCCATAATGTAACGCACGATGTCCCCCAGTGCGCATGCGCGCACAACGCACGACGTCCCCCATTTTTACATGCTTTTTCCACCCTCCCCAGGCTCCAGAGGCTTTATAGGAGCCTGGGGAGGGCGAAAAGAGCCTCCCCGCCCCCCCCCCCCCCCGGAGGCCCTCCGGAGGCTTCAGGGACCGTCCGGAGGTTTCCCTGAAGCCTTCAGAACGCTTAAAACCACCCTCCGAGCACCACTTCCGGTTTGCTCGGAGGGTGGTTTTAAGCACTCCGAAGGCATCAGGGAAGCCTCCGGATGGTCCTTGAAGCCTCGGGGGGGCGGGGGGGGCTCTTTTCGCCCTCCCCAGGTTCCTATAAAGTCTCTGGAGCCTGGGGAAGGCGAAAAATAGCTTTTAAAAAAGTGAACTCAGCTGGCCAGCGCGCGCATACGCACTGGCCAGCTGACAGGGCAGCACCTCGCGTGCCCTGACAAATGGCTCCGCGTGCCACTTGTGGCACTCGTGCCATAGGTTCGCCATCACTGGTTTACAGTATATTGCTTTAATGATATTGAAAAATCTCTCCCCCAAGTCCATATATTTTAGTTGTAATAACATGAATTGCCAATTAACATTATCAAATGCTTTCTGTGCATCTAAAAACATCAGCACCATTTGTTTTCCGGGGTGTATTTTGTAATACTCCAATGTATTTAGGATCATTCTCATGTTATTTTTGATCTGTCTCTGGCAAAAATCCATTCTGATCTGTTTCAGTTTCAGTTTATTAAATTTATAAACCGCCCCCTCTCCCCGAAGGGACTCGGGGCGGTGTACAGACAAAAATAAAATATACAATAGACAACAAAAATACAAAACCCCAGACAAAACAAATTAAGCACACAGTCTGTACAATAGCCATGAACTAACTGATAATTAAAACCAATTAAAACCAATTAAAATACCCCAGAATTTAAAATTTTAAAATACCGGCCAGGAAGGTCAACGGACCTTGCGTTGCACAACATCAGATGTATAAATTCATTCAAATATTTTTTTAATCTCTCACTGGAGAGATCAACATCACTGGACTTAATACCTCTTCTAGTTGTTTATAAAATTCTGCCAGTAGCCCATTGGGCCCTGGTGTTTTATTATTTTTTGTCTCTTAATTGCTTCTGTCAGTTCCTTCATGGTTATCCGTTCATTCAACGTATCCTTAACTGTATCAGGTACCTTACGGAGGTCAGATTGCTCCAAATATTGTTCTATTTTATTTTCCATGATTTCCTCTTTATACAATTTCTCATAGTACTCTTTTATGATAGTTT
This sequence comes from Natrix helvetica, assembly GCF_964273705.1. Lineage (NCBI taxonomy): Eukaryota > Metazoa > Chordata > Lepidosauria > Squamata > Natricidae > Natrix > Natrix helvetica. The sequence goes on from NC_138555.1 coordinate 49,660,224, forward strand.
TTTCTCCTCCTACTGATAATGAAGAATCCCTTTCTCATCGATTAGTCAATGTATCAATTTTTCCCCTCTTCTTTTTTTCAATTTGTATGCCAACCATCTTCCAGGCTTATTCGCATTTTCAAAAAAGTTTTGTTTTGCACTTCTAATTTTTTGTGCCAATTCTTCTTTTTCCAATAAATTCATTTTATGTTTTATTAAGTCTATTTGATTTTTCAATTCCACGTTTTGTGGTTCTCCAGTCTTTTGTGGTGGTCCTCTAATATTTTCTTGTTTTGTTTATTCTTATTATTTTTCTTTCCCATGTATGATATAGCTAATCCCTGGATATATGCTTTAACAGTATCCCATACAATTTGCAGGGAGGTCTCTTCCTTCCTGTTCTCTTTAAAGAAAAAGTCCCGTTATTTTTCCATCTTTTGTATAAATTCTTTTTCTTGAAGTATTGCTTGACTTAACGTCCATCTACCATTTTCTTTTTTGTCCTTTCCATAGAAGTTTCATTGAATTGTGATCTGCCTATACATTAGTGTCTATTTCTATCTCTTGCACACTTGCTTTCACATGTCATCCATACCATATCTATTCTGGACCAGGATTTATGAATTTTTATTTTCTTTTTTTAAATTATTTTTTAATTTTTTTAAAACACAAATAATACAAACAGTACATATACAATTGAATACAAAAAGAAAGAAAGACAAAAGGAAAAGGAAATATAACACATATTACAGTAGCTGGGTTTTCCTGTCAGAGAAAGAGCGAGCGAGCTGTTGGCTTTGTCTGACTTGGAGAGATTATTTTGTATTCTTTCGCACCTCTTTCCTCCCAGCGCTCACTTTGTTTCCCTTTCCCAGTGCTGGAGGAAGCTCCCATGGAACAACCAGTGTCTCTGCGCTCAGGGCACAGCAGCAGCAGCAGGAGCAGACAGAACTGAGGGGGGTCGGGGGGAGAGACAGGGAGCGACTGTGTCCGGGTGGTGTTTTATTGTTCGTGTGTTCCAGTGGGTGGGTGGGTGTGAGTTGCTCTGCGCGCACACAAGAAAACCACCACTGCTGCCTACCCTTCTCCCACCACCAGCTCTGGGTTCTTATGTTGGATGTAGCTGCCTAGGAAGAGATGCCTCTTGGGTGTCTCTTCCCAGGCAGCTCTTTCTTCCCAATGATGTGAATCAGCTTCACAGCGATCTTCGCACAAACTGAGATCGAAAAGAAACTATTTTTATATAGTTTTTCTTCTCTCTCTCTCTCTCTCTCCCTCCCTCTCTCTCTTTCACCCACCTGCCTCCTGCTGCTTTTCCTCCCACTCCTACCCTGCATTGCCTGGTCACAAGGGCTACAGAGCCAGGGCCTTAGGCTGATGTTATGCAATGCGAGGTCCGCTGTTAACAAGGCCCCCCTCATTAATGACCTGATTTTGGAGGGGGAGCCGGACCTCGCAGGAATAACAGAGACCTGGTTGGGCCACGAGGGAGGTGTACCCCTCGTGGACATGTGCCCACCAGGTTATCGAGCATTCCACCAGCCACGGGCCCAGGGTAGGGGCGGTGGGGTAGCGGTAATTATCTGGGAAGACCTGGAGCCGAGAGAGTTCACTGTGCCACAGACATCCGGGTGTGAATCCCTTGTCGTGAGATGGGGCCCAGGGAGACAGTTGGGCCTGCTGATTGTATACCTGGCTCCTCGCTATACATCAGCAGCCCTGCCTGAGCTCCTCGAGCTGATCGCAACGATGGCAGTTGAGACCCCCAAACTTTTGGTCATGGGGGACTTCAACTTGCCATCGGTGGGAGAAGCATCTGAGGTGGTTCAGGAGTTCATGGCTTCCATGACAGCCATGGACCTGACTCAGTTAATTCAGGGTCCCACACACGAGGGAGGCCACACACTGGATCTTGTTTTTGTCTCTGACCAGTGGACGAGTGATCTGGGAATAGGGGACATAGCTATTACTCCCCTGTCATGGTCAGACCACTCACTTCTCCGACTTGACTTCCCTGGTGCTACCCCCCGCCGCGGGGAGGCAGAACCGGAATGTCCTAGATGGTTCCGCCCCAGGCGCCTGATGGAACCGGAAAGGTTCCAGACGGAGCTTGGGCCACCTCCTGTAGACCTGACCCGCCCCCGGATAGAGGACCTAGTAGCCGCCTGGAATAATGCGGCTGCCGAGGCCTTAGACCGGGTGGCGCCTTTGCGGCCTCTCCTGCGGCAACGAACCACCCTGGCCCCTTGGTTCACCGAGGAGCTAAGGGTGATGAAACACCACAAGAGACGCCTAGAGAGCCGATGGAGATCCTCCCGTTCTGAACTTGACCGAACACAGGTACGAACCTACTTAAGGACATACCTTGTGGCAATAAGAGCGGCCAAACGTCGACATTGTTCCGCCCTTATTGCATCCGCAGATAACCGCCCTGCCGCCCTGTTTCGGGTGACCCGCTCTCTTCTTTCGCAGAGACCGCGGAAGCCCCTTTACAGGGCAGGGCAGAGGAATTTGGGAAATATCTGCAGGATAAAATCGCTCAAATCCGGAGGGAATGGGTCCCACTCAGTGGGCTAGGAGGGATGCCCCAGGCGAGTCTTGAGAGACCATTCTGGGAGGAGTTTGACTCGGTTGCCATCGAGGATTTGGACAGGTTACGCGGGCGACTACGAGCCACCACATGTTCATTGGACCCATGTCCCTCCTGGCTTGTACTGGCATCCTGGGAGGTTACACGAGACTGGCTCTTGGTGCTAGTGAATGCTTCATTGGGCGAGGGGTTCTTACCGGCCGCCTTGAAAGAGGCGGTTGTGAGACCCTTACTCAAGAAGCCTTCCCTGGACCCAACGGAGCTAGCCAATTACCGTCCTGTCTCCAACCTTCCTTTTTTAGCGAAGGTTGTAGAGAGTGTGGTGGCCCAACAGTTCCCACGTCACCTGGAGGAGAATGATTATCTAGACCCGCGCCAGTCCGGCTTCCGACCCGGGCACAGCACAGAGACGGCCTTGGTCGCGTTGGTAGATGATCTCTGGAGGGCCAGGGATAGGGGTTGTTCCTCTATCCTGGTCCTATTAGATCTCTCAGCGGCCTTTGATACCATCGACCATGGTATCCTCCTGCACCGGCTGGAGGGGCTGGGGGTAAGGGGCACCGTTCTACGGTGGTTCTGCTCCTACCTCTCCGACCGGACGCAGCGTGTGTTGGCAGGGGAGCAGAGGTCGTCCCTGAGGCCTCTCACTTGTGGGGTGCCGCAGGGGTCAGTCCTCTCGCCTCTCCTGTTCAACACATATATGAAACCGCTGGGTGAGATCATCCGTGGTTTTGGGGTGGGATATCATCTGTACGCTGATGATACACAGCTGTACATCTCCACCCCGAACCACCCCAACGAGGCCGTTGAAATGATGTCCCGGTGTTTGGAAGCCGTACGGGTCTGGATGGGTGACAACCGACTCAAACTCAACCCCTCCAAGACGGAGTGGCTGTGGCTTCCGGCCCCCCGGTTCAACCAGCTAATTCCAACACTGGCCATTGGGGGCGAGCAACTGGCCCCCATGGAACGGGCGCGCAATTTGGGCGTCCTCCTGGATGCCCGGCTGTCCATGGATGACCATGTGGCAGCCGTGGTGAGGGGGCGTTCCACCAGGTTCGCCTGGTGCACCAATTGCGCCCCCTATTGGACCGGGATGCCCTTCACACAGTCACTCACGCGCTGGTGACGTCTTGCCTAGACTACTGTAATGCTCTCTACATGGGGCTTCCCTTGAGATGCACTTGAAGACTGCAGCTGGTCCAGAACGCGGCCGCGCGGGTGATTGTGGGGAGTACGAGATACTCCCATATAACACCTCTCCTGCGCGAGCTGCACTGGCTTCCTGTGGTCTATCGGGTGCGTTTCAAGGTATTGATTACCATCTTCAAAGCGCTCCATGGCACAGGACCTAGCTACATGCGGGATCGCATCCTGCCCCATACATCCCTACGACCAATTCGCTCTCACAGAGAGGGACTTCTCCGGGTGCCGTCCACTAAGCAGTGCCAGAGGGCGGCGCCCAGGAGTAGGGCCTTCTCTGTGATGGGCCCAGCCCTCTGGAATGACCTCCCCCCGGATATTAGGATTACCACCGACCTCCGCTACTTCCGTTCAAAACTCAAGACCCACCTTTTTCAACTAGCAGGCCTGGCTCAACCATAGCTCCATTTTATTCCTCCTGGCAATTTTTAAACTCGTAATTTCCATTGGGGTTTTAATTTAACTTATTTTAATATTTCTATGTTATTATAATATTGTATTGTGTTTTATACCTCCTCCGTACAATGTGTAATTTTATAATATGTGTTTTATTTATTGTACGCCGCCCCGAGTCCCTTTGTGGAGAGGGAGCGGCTAACAAATTTAATAAAATAAATAATAAATAAATAAATGAATAAATAAATAAAGGGCTGAAGAAATGACAGCAGGGGGTTAATGAGAGAAGACGCCCAGAGGGGCGCTCCCCTTCTCCTTCCTTCCTCTGACCACCAAGGAGGAAAGTGGTATTTTTTCTTTGGTCCCTTGCTAGAAGAGCCTATGTCTATCGCATTCGAAGGGACAGAATATTTTTCTCTGGTTGGCATCTTAATTTGCTACGCTCATTCAAACAGGGCCTTGAAATAGAGGGGAAGATCCCTCCAAATCTCGGAGAAGGGGTGAATGTCGGCTGCCGCCTGGGTTGAGGGTCTCCAGGGAGGGTCTCCTTGGCTCACAGAGGGGTGGGGGTGGGAAGCAAAACCAAATCTGCCACTAGGGTCTGAGCCCCAGGGTGCACAGGGTGTTTCTGTGAGCTGCAAACCAGATTAATAAGGCAGGTCACTGGAATCAGATGCACCTGGTTATTTTGTCATGAGGGATGAAAGTGCAGGATTCCAAGGGGCTGTGTCCCTTGAGGGGGTCCATTGGGCAGGGGAGTCTTTCCTGCCCTCCTGCGGCATCAGTCCGTAGGGGGAGAGCACGGACTGTTCGGTGAAGGTAGAAGCAGTTGCCGCGGCAAAACATTTTTTTGCCAGTTGGGTGGGCATGGCTAAGTGGGGGGAGCCATGAGACTGAGTGGGCATGTGCGCAAATGACGTCAAGTTGGCTACGTCCACTCAGTCACATGCCCCCCACCTAGCCATGCCCACCGAACCGGTAGTAAAATATTTTTAAACCCACCCCTGATACAAACCCAGGATCATATAGATCAATAAAACTTATTAATAGGACGCTAAGATTTTTACAGCAAGATTGGCAAATAGATTGAATATATTTATAGAGAATTATATTAAAAATGACCAGTGTGGATTGATAAGAGGCCGACAAATGTCAGATATAGTAACAAGGGTATTAAACATAGGCTATTCTATAAAGAATCAAAAATTAAAGGCAGGTGTATTAGCATTAGATGTATTTAAGGCCTTTGATTGTGTGGAATGGCCTACATTAAAGATATTAATAGAGAAGTTAGGTTTTGGTAAAAAAAATTAGACGTGATAAATAAACTATATTCAGAGAATAAAGCGAGTATAGCCATCAATGATGGTGTTACAAAGACAGGGCTGCCCTTTATCCCCAGTTCTATTTGCATTAGTGATGGAGGTTTTGGCAAATGCAATTAGGGAAGATTCATTAATTGAAGAGATTGGAGTACAGAACAAAACTAAAATAAATTTATTTGCAGATGATACATTGTTAACATTTCAAAATCCTGTAGTTACTATAGAGAGGATACATTTACATCTGAATGAATTTGGGAACTATAGTGGATTACAAATGAACTGGGAAAAAATCAGAAATGATGTTATATAACCATAGTAAAAAAGCAGTGGAGATATTGAAAGGGAAATATAAATTAAAAATAGTAGCTAGTATTAAATATTTAGGTATTGACATCCCAAAAAATATTCAAGAGTTAAAGAAAATAAATTATGAAAAGCTAAAGAAAGGTTTAAAAAATAAAATAGATAAATATGAGAAAGTAAAATTATCATGGTTTGGAAGAATTGCAATGATAAAAATGAAAGTTTTACCAAAAATTAATTTTTTTGTTTTGGATGATCCCAATTAAACTCTTGGATCAAGAATTAAAGCAAATACAGAGGCTTCTGGAGGTGTATTGTGATGGAGGTAAGAGAGCAAGAATAAGTACAGGTGTACCAGGAGCGAAAATCGGCTGTATGTTTGCATACCCGTATCAGCAGTGGCGTGCCCACGCCCCTGTACCAGTACGGTCCCCTAGCCTGCCCCCATTTGCAAGGCGCTTCTCAAAGAGAAGGAAGCAAGAGCCGCGGCAAGAGCAGTGTTGAAGCCCTTTCTGAAGCAGCTGGAAAAGGTATACGTGGGTCGGAGGGGAGGAATTCAAACTTCATCCTCCTGGTGCAGTGCGGGGATTTGGGCAAAGGCTGCAGGGAAGGGCCCTGGCTCGCTCACGCTCTCTCCCTCCCTAGTGTAGTTTGATGCAGGCAGAAGCTCACATTGCCTTTTGCAAGCCTGCAGTCAGTGAAGCTGAGTGCCGGTGAGGGCTGGCTTTTTGCCTAACTTTATCCAGCTGTGTGCGGGGGGGGGAGAGAAACAGACGGGCCTGGGGAGGAAGTCATTCCCCCTCCCCCCGACACCTGGATAAAGCTATGCAAAAAGCCAGCCCAGCTCCACTGACTGCAGGCTTGCAAAAGGCAATGTGGCTCCAGCTGCAATCAAGGGACTGGGGAGGGGGAACACGAGCGAGCACTGAGGAGACCACAGGAGGAGGGAAGCCAGGCAAAGGGGCATGCTGTATGCCCTCATGAAGGACATGTTATCTCACCTGGCCAGAGAAGCATACTACCGAGTACTGATCAGGGAAGGAGATGAGTGGAAAACAGCGTTCAACTGCCCCCTAGGGAGCTTCCAATTCAAAGTGATGCCTTTCGGACTGCAGGGAGCCCCAGCGGTGTTCATGCAGTTAATAAACAAGGTGCTGCACGAGCACCTCTACAAGGGGGTCCTTGTCTACACGGAGACCATGAACAACCACATACCCCTGGTCTGACAGGTACTGGAAAAACGCCTGGCAGCTAACCTGTACGTCAAGCTTTCAAACTGAATTCCACCATGCACGGCTAGACTACCTGGGTTACTGAGTGTCAAATGAGGGAATAGAGATGGACCCAGCCAAAGTACAAGCCGTCCTAGCCTGGCAACCCCCTTGCACCTGCAGACAGCTACAAAGCTTTCTAGGTTTTGCAAACTTTTACAGGCAATTCATTCCCTCCTTTGTGAAGATTGCGAACCCATGACAGACCTCCTAAAGACAGGGAGCCCAGGAACAAAACCTCACCCAGGACAACCTCTACAGTGGGACCTAACCTGCCAAGAGGCATTCGAAACACTAAAATAAATGTTTGCAAAGGAACAGGTGCTGAAGCATCCTGACCCCGAGCAACCCTTTGTGATCCAAGCAGATGTCAATGAAATGGCAGTGGGAGCATTGCTACTCTAAAGAAACAACCAAGGAAACCTACACCCCTGTGAGTACACCTCCCTCAAGCTCGCAGACACAGAGAGACGATGGTCTGCATAGGAAAAGGAGGATTTCGCAGTGAGATAGGCACTGCTAACCTGGCGACACCTGTTGGAAGGGGGCCAGAAACCGTTCAAAGTCTGGACTGACCACAAAAATCTGGAGGCACTCAGGACCCCGCGGAAAGTATCACCCAAACAAGTCCGATGGGCTTAATACTTCAACCATTTCGACTTTGTACTAAAGCACATTCCAGGGGGGAGGAACTTTCTAGCTGACGCCCTCTCCCGCATGCCCCAGTACAAATGCGAACGGGAGCAGGTGGTGGATGCCATCATTCCCTCTACCCAAATAGCCACCCAAGTGACCACCAGATGACAACGCCGTGACCGGCACGACCAACCAGCAGGTGACCTAACCACGAGACTCAAAACCGAACTGATAACAGACCCCTGGATCCGAGACAACCAACACATCTTGACGAAAAGAGATGACCTCACATGGAAGAGGATGAAACTCTACGTCCCGGAATCCCCATGCACCCTAATTGTCCAGAGGAGCCACGCCAAACCAGCAGGCCACTTTGGGTTCCTAAAGACTTTACACTTATCCCGGAGGCAGTTCTGGTGGTCCGGCATAAAGAAAGACATGGACAATTACATGAAAAGTTGCACCATCTGCGCCACAATGAAGAGACGACTGGGAAAACCTCCCGGACTGCTGCAACCAGTAGCAGAGCCAACGAGGCCGTGGGAGGAGATCGCAATGGATTTTATAGTAGAGTTGCCGAAAAGTGGGGGAAACATGGTGATTTGGACTGTAATAGACCTGTTCTCCAAACAGGCACACTTCATATCCTGCAGCGGACTACCCTCAGCTCACCAACTGGCCAAACTGTTCCTGAAACACATCTACCACTTGCATGGAGTACCTTGAAGAATTATCTCAGACAAAGAGGTCCAGTTCATGGCTAAGTTCTGGAGGGAGTTCCTGCGGTCCATTGGGTCATCCCTGGGCCTTAGCTCGGTTTTTCACCCGAGCACCAATGGGGGAGCAGAGCATGAACACCATGGTAGAGCAGTACCTGAGGTGCTACGTGAATTATCAGCAGTCCAATTGGGCAGACCTCTTATCTTTTGCTGAGGTCGTGTACAATAATGCTGTTCACAGTAGCACGGGACTAACACCGTTCAAAGTAGTGAGCAGCATGGACTTTGTCAGAGGCATCTTGGGTAAGCAGTAGTAATATCCAGGCTGATCGCCTTATAGAAAAATTCCATGCAGAAAATCCAAACTAGCCTGGGGGGAGAACATAGCCTTAAATCTTATACCTGTACTCAAATTATTTTTGCTTCGCACAGGTTGATTTTGGAAAGTAAGGGGAGCCGAATGTCAACTCATAAAGTTGCCATGGTGAGGAAAGGGAGGAGCACATTCCACACATACCTTTGGCTAGAGCTTGTGAGGGGTGCACGTCATTGGATAATGTGATTTATGACACAGAATGAATGGAGGGAAGGAACGGGTAAAGTTCAGCTATAATTCAAATGAGGCTTAGATCTGACTGCAATAGGATATTGCCAAAATGGTGCTCCTAATAAATGACTGGTTTTCTTTTGAAACTTGTCTCAAGGCTCATGAATCAATTAGGGCATCTTTTGGAAACCTGACATTGAGTGGATTGAAAGGAGGTCAATGTGTGTGTGAGTGAAAGGGCTTTTATCCATCTGGCTACAGCTGGATCCTACTCCATGCCTTTTTCTAGCTGTCCACAGGTCCGCTGCGAGTCCCCTTGAACTTTGACTGGCAGGTTCTGGAAAGCAAGGTGGAATTGGCCAGACGTTCATGTGGTGGACGCCGGGCCCTGTTGCAACCATACCGGTTGCAACAGGATCCAGAACCCAGCACTGTCCCATACCCCTTTCTGGTCTGAAAACTGGAGCCGGGTGTTCCCTAGGAGGAGGGGCAAGTACTCTGAGAAGGGAACCAGAGTCCTCTCAGACTCTTTGCTTATTTTTGGTCTGAAAACCTCATGTTGGAAGGAAGCTCATAAAGAGACTTAGTCGGCAAGGGACTCAGCAGGGCTGATTGGATCCCTACATCGGAAATAGAGATACTTTACTTACTTTACTTTTATTCATATTTATAGACCGCCCCCTCTCCCAAAAGGGACTACATGGGAAGCTCTAGCTCGAAGGTCAAACCAGGCTCCCCACTAGGAAACTTGCTCAATGCCTGGTGTGAGAGGCAGTTGCCCATTTTGGCTGGCATGACAAAGAAGTAACAAAGAAGTGAGCAAGGAAATTATGCCAGGAATGGACTTCACTCAAGGATGAGACAGGAGAGAAATTTGCCCCAAAAATGGTACTTTCAAATATGAAGCTGGCATAAGCACCCCCTCCACATCCGACAATGAAGGACCAAAACTTATGGTCCCTTTGCTAAGTAAGCCAGTACATGGGCAATAAAGGAGCCAACTTGAATATGTTTTAACACACACACCTTTTTCTCCTTCTGATTTAGTAATCTGGAAAAAAGATAACCCCCCCCCTAATTAGGTCAGACCCCCTCCCCCCAATCATAGATAGCTATAATCCTTCGTGGGGAGATATGACCCAGCTGCTCCATATCTTCCTCATGAAGGATGAACTCTTGAAATGATTCAAAAAAACTGAGGAGAATATTAATAACGCCAGGGCAAGTAGCACCTGTGAGAGTTGCCTGGCCATCAAATCGCCCAGATTGGGATTACTGAGATGAGTACACTAGGGCAAAGGACAACCTTTTAGAAACGTTGCAAGAAATTGGACAGAAGCCCCTTAATTGATCCAAATTCCAATGGACAACTCAAATACAAAACAAAACACCTGATGCATTTTGGGTCCGGCTCTTGGAAACAGGGGTGACCTATGCACACCTGGACCTAAACTGCCAGAAGGATCAGAGAATTGTAGCCTCTGCCTTCGTTGATCAGGCAGTCCATGACATAAGAGGGTATTTCCACAAGATTGTTTCAAATTGGCTCGCTTTGGAGATTTCAGAGTTGCACAGGATTGTGAACTTCATCTTTGACCAAAGGGAAAAATTAAGAGATGAGGAAAGGGAACGGAAGGAGATGGAAAAAGAAAGAGACCGAAGGAGGAGGGCAGAAAGGAAAACACCTGCAGGCATTCGCAGCCCTGCACAATAACAGGAGACAACCAAGTTGTTGTGGTCCGCTGCCAGCCTGCGGAGCTGGCAGCAGAGTTGGACAGTGAGGAGGTTGGGGAGGAACATGGGCCAGTCCTGGAGTCTAGGGAAGGCTCGGACGAGGGCTCTGTGTCAGAGGCAGAGAGGGGGTCAAGGCCATCTGGTAGTTATTTGCTTCCTCCAGAGTCTCCAGAGTATGACATCAGTGAGGCAGAAGAACAGTGGAAGCCTGTTCCCAGTGTGCACATGCACACAGCTGCCAAAAGGCAAGAACAATTAAGAAAACAGGGTCGACTTCGGAGTAAGGCTTGGAGATGATTGGCCCCTCCCATAAGACATAAAAGAGAAGCGAACTGGATGTTAACTTTTGCAGGAAGCAATTAGTTCATCTGGTCGATTCATGCTTTGAGAAGTTCTTTTTTTTTAAAAAAACCAAGTTTTATTGGTTTTTTAATATTTTACAAATGGGAAAGGTTACAAATTTTGGCAGCCGCGAAATGCAGTAGGTGCACACACCCCTCCAAACTCATAGTGTACATTTGCATAAAATTCAAATATTACATAATAGCATATAGTCAGTGTGGTAAATTCAATTAGTAATTTCGGTCAGTTTATATCACATGGATTTTCTTACTTATTTGTGTGATCTGAGCTTTCTTGATGTCGCCCCATCTCCCCCAGCTGGCAGTGCTCCAGCCCCTCCCGTGTCTTGTACATCTACTGAAGTGTCTTCTGTTTTTTCTAGGAGTAGTTTATTTTTTTCCATAAAGGCCTGCGCCTCTATGGGTGTATTAATTCTAACTCTTGTCTCCTCCCAGAATATTAGCATACCTTCAGGCAGTAACCATCGAAACCACACCCCCTTCTGGTATAGTTTATTCGCCAATTGCAAATAAAATTTTCTTTTCTCCCTCACTTTCTTGGGGATCTGTTTCAGAATGGTTATCTCCTTATCTTTGTATGTCAAGGCTTGCCCCCTTTGTGCATTCAGGATTTCATCTCTTGTGCTTTTCCTAAGAAATTTAATGTGTACCTCCCTGGGGACATTGTGTGTTCTAGCATACGCTGAGTTCACTCTGTAGGCCAGGTCTATTTCCCACCCCATCTGTTGTTTTTCCTTCTGAATATACTCAGCCAAAATGGTTGTCATGATGTCCCTTATGTTTTCATCATCTGTCTCCATCACGTTCTGAAATCTAAGATAAAAAGACATTCTCTCAAACTCTATTTTCATTTGTTGGGTGTCAAGTTCTTTGTTTCCCCTCTGCACACCCTCTATCCCCCCCTTCATCTCAGCCGCCCCATCTTCCAAAAGATCCAGTCTCTGTGAGTTCTTATTAATTTTATCCTGGTTCTCTTTAATTTCTTCTTTCATCTCCTTCAATTGTCTCTTTATTTCCTCTTGTCCCTGTAGAAGTTGTTGAAGCATTTGATGAAGCTCCAGGTCCGTAGATTTAGTTTGCTTGAAGGCTGTTAACGTTGATTGTGTGCTAGGACTGGAGGTTGCAGATGTTGGGGCAGAGGCAGCAAAGCCTGACTTTCCAGGAGGTGGTCTTTTAGATGCCATTGTTTATAAAATAAAGAGTCCAGTCAGTATAAAGAAGAATCAATCAGAGAGATAGAACAGCCAAGAGAGTCCAGGAGACAGAGAGTCCAGGCACAGGGGAATTTTCTAATCACCCTGGCAAAAGAGCAGTCGTTTTTCACTCCAGGGGGTTCAGGAGCAAACAATCCACAAGAGAATTATCCAGGTAGCATGGAGACAAAGACCGGAAGCCTGAAGCTAAAAGGTGGAGTCAAGTTTCACATTTCATGAAGACAACGGAAGTGTGCCATCTTGCCCTGCCAGCTTTGGGTATTGAGGCAACAAAAAAAGTTTTCAAAATTCAAAGTTCCCAGGGCTTCCAGATCTCATTGTCTTAAACCTTAAAAGTTTAAATCTGAAAATCCATTTAATAGGGGTGTGACATCTTTGGTTTGGCTCTCCCCCTCCTCCTTCCCTTGGGGCTGAGAGCTCACTTGTTTCCAGCCGCTTGTCCAAGGGGGGGGGGGGAAATCCCCCTCCCCTCCAGCCGCACCTCTCCAAATCAAGCCAAAAGTTCAAGTTTGCACAGCTGACAGATTTTGAAGTTGGTAATAGGAATGAAGGAAGTCTACACCTCAACGCTCCGCCGCCGCATCCTTCAGCTTTCTTTTTTCACTCCGAACAGCCTGTCAGCGAAGACGCGCCCACGCGCCCTCCGATCTGCTCCCCGGTGCCTGGAGCGCGCAGGGGACCTCCCGCCTGCCGCCGCCGATGCAGGGATCCCCCGCGATGCCGCCCCTCCGTCAGGACGCCTCTACGGGGCATCCTGTGCCCCCCAAGAAGTGGGGAAGCCCACCGGGGAGCCGGAGCGAGCAACGAGTTGCCCGTCGCCGTCAGCCGCCGGAACCGGAAGTCATGCTTTGAGAAGTTCTGTTTGACACTGTGCTAAGTTTGGCCTTGCAAAATTAATTTGGCAATTAGGTCTCTGGCAGCATTTCAAGGGAGATAAGGTGGGTGCTTATCAACATTCTCCTGAAAGACTATGGCAACTCATGCAGACATCTGTTGGAATCTTCACAGACTGTTTGTGAAGACTTACGGGCTGTGAATGACCATAATTCACAGCTGTATAAATAAAAGAGGGTTTTTGGATCTAAGATTGTGATTTATGCTTTCTCAGGAAGCCTAGGTCAGAACACAAGTAATTGGTCCTCTGAAAGACAAGGGAGATGCTGGCAGTGCAAGGAGGAGGGATGGATGGAAACAAAATGCAGACATTGTTTTAAATGTGACAGAGAGGGTCATGAGTGTAGGACATACCCTTCAGTGCCGCAAGACCACAGCACCCCTCCTTGAGCCCCCTTTCTCTCAATCCAGAGAGCTACTAGGAGAGACCTAGAATGACCCCAAAGGGTGCAGTTTGAGGATGATTTTCAGACACCCTGACTAACAGGGGAGCCAGCAGAATCCCAAGCCACCTTTACTGGCCTTGCTATTCTTTTAAGGAGTGGCCCAGAGGGCAAGCTCCTCCTCACACTCACAATAGGAGGGAAAGCATACGGGTGTTTGGTGGACACTGGAGGCACATCATCCCTCATTACAAAGCCCCCTTTTAAAGGGTCAGTGGTCCCAAGAGCCAGGGACAACATCAGTGGAGTAGGAGGGAAAATCATCCCTGTCAAATTTACAAACGAAATGGGGGTGGAGGTTGGTCCCTTTTCCTTAGGTCATTGCTTCACCATTTGTCCACAGTTTCCACTGTCCCTAACGGGCAGAGATTTCCTGTGCAAATTTCGACCCACCGTTAAGTGCACTCCTGAAGGGCTGACATCCCAGCAAAACATAATCATTTCCCGGCCAAACATCTAGTCACAGAAGTAAATCAATTACATCAGAGCTAAAGGATTTACCCGCCTCCCTGTGGGGCTGGGACTCCACAGAAGTAGGCTTACTAAAGGGGGCTATCCAGGTAAAAATCCAAACTAAAACAGGACCGCCCCTATGTGTCCCTCAGTACAAAATTCAAGCAGAAGCAATGGAGCCAATAGGAAAATTAATAAAATCTTACCTAGAACAGGGAGTTCTCCGCAAATGCACCTCCCCATGTAATACCCCTATCTTCCCAGTTCACAAACCAAGACTGGACCCCAATGGCAAACCAGTGTTTCGCTTTGTGCACGATCTTAGGCTCGTCAACAATTATGTAATGCCAAGAGCCCCGATAGTACCAAACCCAGCAACCATTGTCACAACAGCCACCTATTTTACAGTGGTGGACCTGTGTGCAGCTTTTTTTAGTATTCCAGTAGAACCTACATCCCAGTACCTTTTTGCTTTCACCTGGCAGACTCAACAATACACCTGGACTCAACTTCCCCAAGTTTATACCAGGTCCCTCACACTCTTGTCCCAGATCCTGAGAGCAAACCTCTATATGTCAGGGTTCCAAAAAACACCCCCAACGAAATAAAACTCTGAGGCTTGTGTTTCCTCAAAGTTCCAATTTATTAGAGATGTCATGTTGGCACATCTGGGAAAACCGGAATCTGAAAGCTTCCAGTTTTCCCCACCCAGTTGAAAGTTCAAGTTCCTGCCCCAACAACCACAAGTTCATCACATGGTCCAATCTTCCATTGCTACAAAGACAGATTCCTCCTATCCAGATCCGGCCAGGTGCAGAGACAAAGATGACCTTGGCTTTCTAAGAAGAATGTTGTTATGGCTACATATCACCCAACTCCATATAATCCCCCCTCCCATTTTCCCACAGTAGAAAGTATGGCAGGCCTGAAGTCCAAAAAGAAAAGATGGCTTGCAGGCATGACAGGCAGCCTCCCCTCAGAAGAAAAGTGTGTCCTGTAAAGAGAATAATGCAGGGGGTTAACATTTACTAACTTACCACCCCCCCCCCCAGGGGGACCCTTTGGCTTATCTGGAAACTTGTCATGGAACTGCTTCACTAATTTGTCAGCTTTCACATTCCAACTTTTCACCCACGTAGCTTCAGACAAAGGGTACCCCTTCCAATGCCCTAAATATTGCAAACGACCTATATACAATCTAGAGTCTAGTATTTTTTTCACTTCATAGTGAGTTTCTCCCTGTATTACCACAGGGGGAGGGGGTGGTTGGGGCTGCGGTCTTAAATTAGACCCAATCACAGGTTTCAGCAGGCTACAATGAAAAACTGGATGTATTTTCCCTAGGATTCTAGGCAGACTGAGCTGAACTGGGTTAATTATTTTGACTATTTGGAAGGGACCTAAAAACTTTGGCCCTAATTTCTTGCTAGGCATCCTCAACCGTATGTATTTGGTCGATAGAAAAACTTTCTCTCCCACATGAAAGGGGGGTTGAAGTGAGCAGTGCTTGTCAGCTTGTTTCTTGTATTCTTCCGCTGCCTCTGCCAGAGCTTTTTTTGTATTCTCCCACCCCGTTTTAAGAGCGTCCATCCATTCAGTCAAAGACATTGAGGAGGGGGGCTCTCTGGGCAGCTCAGGCATGGGAACAAATCCCATGCCACTGGTAACTTGAAAAGGAGTTAATCCAGTGCTGCTGTGGACAGCATTATTATACGCCACTTCGACGAACAGCAGCAGATCCTACCAATTGTCTTGTTGTATTGTTTGACCATTGCATTGGACCGTTCCGCTGCTCCATTTGTTCTCTGATGGAAAACTGAGCTGAGTCCTTGCATGGACCCAATGGACCTCAAAAACTCCCTCCAGAACTTGGCAGCGAACTGGACTCCTCAGTCTGAGATGATTCTCTGGGGTACACCGTGTAGGTGGTAGATGTGCTTGAAAAACATCTTCGCTAGTTTCTTCGCTGACTGTAACCCTGAGCAAACGATGAAGTGGGCTTGCTTGGAAAATAAGTTGATGACTGTCCAAATTACTGTATTCCCACCCCTGTCTGGGAGCTCTACAATGAAATCCATTGTGATCTCTTCCCAGGGTTGGCTGGGGCTGACCACCTGTTGCAGTAGCCCAGGGGGCTTGCCGGGTCGTATTTTCATGGCTACACAAGTGGCACAACTTTTCATGTAGTCTTCCACTTCTGCTTTCATCTTAGGCCACCAAAATTGACGTCTGGCAAGGTGGAGCATTTTTAGGAATCCAAAGTTACCTCCCAGCTTTGCATCATGGCTTCGCTGTAGCACTTCTAGCCTTAAACTGGCAGGCACGTATAGTTTGGAGCCTTTCCAGGCTAATGTTAGGGTTCTAAATACCATGCAGAAATAAATCATTGTCCAAGGCAAAACATCCTTAAAAGTGCAATTTGTCAGGCCTGTAATTATATTCTTTTTAGAATCTTTGGCCTGCCACACTTTTTAATAATTCTCTATGCTGTTTCAATAGTGTAGTAGTTGGGAGGGGGGAATAGAAAGGAGTAGGATTGTAGAATGGATTGTTGACATTCTTTTGTAGAAGCCAAGGTCATCTTTTGTCTTCGCATCTCGACACCTGGCCGGAAGAAGATGGGTGTACATGCCAGCGTGGAAGATGATGATTGGAACATGTGATGGATTTGTGGGTGTGGGGAGAGATCATGAACTTTCAACTGGGTGACCCCAGAGGATGTAAATCCAGAGTTGGAATTTTCCATAGCCGTGCTAACATGCCTGCGGAATAAATTGCACCATTAAGGATGTTTTGCCTTGGACAATGATTTATTTCTGCATGGTATTTAGAACCCTAACATTATTCCAACTCTCTACTTCAAAATAATTCACTAGCACCCTCCCCCTCTCAAGGGGGAAGGGCTGTGTCAGCGTTCCAAATATCATGCAGAATTAAATCATTGTCCAAGGCAAAGTAGTCCTTAAAACTCCAATTTAATAAGACAGGCATGTTGGCATTATGCTGTTGAAATTTCAACTCTAAGGTACATCCGGTGAATTTCCCAAGTTAAAAGTTCATCATCTATCCCCACACCCCATAATTCATCACATGGTCCAATCTTCATCTTCCACGCTGGCATGCACACCCTTCTTCTTCCGGCCAGGTGTCGAGGTGCGGAGACAAAAGACGACCTTGAGCTTCTAAGAAATCCATAACAATACATTCCACAATCCTACTCCTTTCTATTCCCTCCTCCCAACTACTATACCAATGAAACAGCATAATATATATGTTTTAATTATGTGGCAGGCCAAAGATCCTAAAAGGAACAGAATTACAGGCCTGACAGGCGGCCTCTCCTCAAGAGAAAAACGTTTCCTGAAAAGAGAATAACATAAATGTTAACTATCAAAATTTAACCACCTCTTCCTCCCCCAGGGGGACCCTTTGGCTTATCAGGGAATTTCTCATGGAATTGCTTCACTAATTTATCTGCTTTCAGATCCCAACTTTTCACCCACGTAGCTTCTGACAAAGGGTATCCCTTCCAATGCACTAAATATTGTAAACGACCTCTATACAGCCTGGAATCTAATATTTTTTTCACTTCATAATGTGTTTCCCCTTCTACCACTACGGGAGGAGGTGGAGTTTGGGTGGATGGTCTCGTGCTAGACTCCCTTACCGGCTTCAATAAGCTACAATGGAATACCGGGTAAATTTTCCCTAAGAGTCTAGGTAGGCTGAGTCGAACTGTAACTGGGTTAATTATCTTTTCTATTGGGAAAGGACCTAGAAATTTTGGACCTAATTTCTTACTAGGCATCTTTAATCTTATGTATTTAGTAGACAAAAAAACTTTGTCCCCCACTCGAAAGGGGGGTTGTAGGGAACGATGTTTATCAGCTTGCTTCTTGTATGCTTCTGCCGCATCTGTTAGTGCCTTTTTGGTATTCTCCCATCCCTTCTTTAGTGCCTCCAGCCATTCATTCAGGGACATGGATGAGGGAGGTTCCTTAGGTAGTTCAGGCATGGGAACGAATTCCATGCCGCTGGTAATCTGGAAAGGAGTTAATCCGGTACTGCTGTGAACCGTATTATTATATGCTACTTCAGCGAAAGGTAGCAAGTCCGACCAATTGTCTTGCTGATAGTCCACATAACACCGGATGTACTGTTCCACCATCGCATTGGCCCTCTCTGCTGCCCCATTTGTGCTGGGATGAAATGCTGAGCTGAGTCCCTGCGTGGACCCGATCGATTTTAGGAATTCTCTCCAGAACTTGGCGGTGAATTGAACTCCGCGATCTGAAATGATCCTTTTTGGAACTCCATGTAGGCGATAAATGTGTTTCACAAACATTTTCGCTAATTTCTTTGCGGACGGTAGGCTTGAACAAGCGATAAAGTGTGCTTGCTTGGAAAACAAATCAATAACTGTCCAGATTACTTTATTACCACTGCTATCTGGAAGTTCGACAATGAAGTCCATTGCTATCTCTTCCCATGGTCGGCTAGGGTTGGCCACTTGTTGTAGTAGTCCAGGGGGCTTTCCCGGACGGGTTTTCATTGTTGCACAAGTAGCACAGCTTTTTACATAATCTTCCACCTCCGACCTCATCTTTGGCCACCAAAATTGACGTCTAGCGAGGTGGAGAGTTTTCAGGAATCCGAAATGACCTCCTAGTTTCGCATCATGACTCCGCTGTAGCACTTGCAATCTCATTTCTGCAGGGACGTACAGTTTGGATCCCTTCCAGGCTACGCCATCATTAATCGTTAGGATGTCTTTGTTGTTGTTGAACCATGGGTCTGTCTGGAGGGCTGCTTTCAGTTCGGTTCTCAGTTTATCTTGGCTTCGACTGGTGACTTGAGCTGCCTTTTGGTGAGAAGAAGATATGATGGGATGGAAAATTTCTTCCTTCTTACTGTCAAACTGGGGTTTTCTCGACAGTGCATCTGCTAACAAGTTCTTCCCTGCGGGGATGTGTTTAATTTCAAATTTGAACCTTTGGAAATATTGGGCCCAACGGACCTGTTTGGGGGATAACTTTCGATGGGCAAGGAGAGTTTCGAGGTTTTTATGATCAGTCCATACCTCGAACGGTATATCCCCCCCTTCCAGGAGATGCCTCCAGGTGAGCATGCTCCACCTGATCGCGAATGCCTCCTTCTCCCAAATGGGCCACCTTCTTTCCGTAGTGGTGAGTTTTTTGGAGATGTAAGCGCATGGTAAGAGGTGGCCTTCCTTATTCTTTTGTAGTAGCACCGCGGCTATCGCGACATCACTGGCATCCGTTTGGATTATGAAAGGTCGCTCTGGATCGGGGTGTTGCAATATGGGTTCTTGGGCAAAGAGCCGCTTTAATTTCTCAAAAGCCTTTTGACAGTCAATTGTCCATCTTAATGGTTGGTTTGCTTTTGGTTTAGTAGGGGAAGGCCCCGTTCTTAATAGGTCAGTCAATGGTAGGGCAATTTCAGCAAAGGTTGGAATAAACTGCCTATAAAAGTTTGCAAATCCAAGGAAGCTTTGTAATTGTTTGCGAGTGCTTGGAGGTTTCCAATCTAACACCGCTTTCACTTTTTCTGGGTCCATTTCTACTCCTTCATTGGAGATACGATATCCCAGATAATCTAGCGAGGTCTTGTGGAATTCACACTTTGACAATTTTGCATAAAGTTTGGCAGCTAGAAGTTTTTTCAGGACTTGCCGTACCAGTTTCACATGTTCTTCCATGGTCTCAGAGAAGATCAAGATGTCATCTAAATAAACGAGTACT
This sequence comes from Natrix helvetica, assembly GCF_964273705.1. NCBI lineage: Eukaryota > Metazoa > Chordata > Lepidosauria > Squamata > Natricidae > Natrix > Natrix helvetica. The sequence goes on from NC_138555.1 coordinate 49,680,055, forward strand.
CCGCGGTACAGGTGGTCGTGTAGCACTTCATTTATGTACTGCATGAATACTGCGGGTGCTCCTTGTAGTCCGAAAGGCATGACTTTATATTGGAAGCTGCCTAAGGGAGTATTAAAAGCGGTCTTCCACTCATCCCCTTTCCGGATTCGTATACGGTAATACGCCTCTCTCAAATCCAGCTTGGTGAAAATCTTGCCCTTAGCCAAGTGGTTCAACATATCTTTCATGAGAGGGAGGGGATAGGTATTCTTTTCGCATACCGCATTCAAAGCTCGTAAGTCCACACAGAGGCGAACCCCCCCATCTTTCTTTTCCCTGAAGAGCACTGGGGCCGCTACTTTTGATTTTGCTGGTTCAATAAACCCTCTTTTCAAATTGCTGTCGATGTACTTTCTCAATTCTATCATCTCTTTAGGCGTCATAGAGTACATTTTGGGCTTTGGTAAGGTTACCCCAGGTTTGAACTCTATGGCACAATCTGTGGCGCGGTGAGGTGGAAGGTAGTTTCCGTCTTCCTCACTGAACACCTCCGCCAGATCCCAATAGATCTTTGGGACTCGTTGGATTCCCGGAAGTTTAGTGTCTGCTGCGGTTGCTGCAGGTTCTGGATGGGTTGGGCTGTTAGGTTCCAATGTTCCTGGGTGGCCCTTTGGTTCCACTGGTGGTAACGGCCCAAGTCCAATAGTCACCTTTCTAACGCCATCCTCCCACTTTATGGTAGGTTCCCACTTGTCCAACCATGCAAGCCCTAGGATAACTGACTCCTGCATTCCAGGGGCCACGATGAATCTGAGGAACTCATAGTGGCGGCCTATCACCAGTTTTACTAACTCAGTGATCTTTGTAGCCGGAGCTCCCCCAATTAGGGTTCCATCCACTTGCTCAAACGGAATGGGTTGTTTCAGGGGTCTGGTGCGTATACCTAGTTGCTCCACTATTGACATGCTGATTAAGCATCGGGTGCAGCCGGTATCTATAATCACCCCAACTTCCCCTTCTACCCCCCTTTTCGGTATTTGGAGTTTGGCTTTTATTTGGAAGGGGCGGATAGGTGCACTCACCATTGGGTCGTCTTCTGGGTTTCCTTCCTCTTCCTCCTCTGAAGTGTCCCGGGCGTTTTCAGTGGCTCCGCTCTCTGCCCCTGCTGGCTGTTGTGCCAGACGACTTTTTTCTGGTGGTTTTCTGGGGGTTTTCTTGACTGTGCTGGCAGGTGGTTGGCGTGGTTGTGGAACTGGGGCTGGAGCCCAGCATGTAGATGCCCGGTGGCCAAGCTGACCACAACGGTAGCACTTTATTTTGGGGCCCCAGGAACGAGGGGTTGGCGGGAGCTTTTCAGTTTGCTGCCTCTGCGTTCGGTGGGCTAACGGTTTTTTTTCAGGGGTTCTGGTACCAGGCTTTGGATAGGTGTTAATCTCGTGGTCCAGTATGATTGCAGTGGTGTACCATTCTTGGATACGATCTGGGGTCCCCCTTACGGCACAAGCTTGTTTCAGTTTGGGATCTAAGGCCTTTTTGAACGTATAGACCAATAGTCTCTCTGGCCAGTAACGTAGTCTTCCAGCTATTCTCCGGAATTCCCAAACTAATTCTTTGACCGGCCGACCCCCCTGTCGTAATTCCTGGATCTGGTCTTCAGCATCTACCTGTTGGGCCACATCGTAAAATCGGGCCCGCATCAGTTGGATGAACCCCGTTATGTCATCTAACTCAGGAGCTGCTTCTTCATGGAGTTCCGCTATCCATTGTGCTGCCTCTCCTTCATTCATCCCCTCTGCTATTTCTTGGATCAGTTCTCGATCCGTCAGGTATTGTGGGCCTACTTGGTCAACGTACGCCAACACTCGATTCATAAAGTAAGCTAGTTTGTCTCGGCTGCCATCATAGGTTGCACGGAATCGGGGGGGTGTGGGAGGAGGAGGGGGTGCTGGTGGTTGAACCGGAGCAACCTGTTGGCCTGCTGCTTGGGGTGGTAAGCTTCTTTGTGGGGCCACACCCATCGGTTGGGCAAAAGCCTGCTGAGGCATTGGTGGGGGGGCTGGGCCCTGTGGTGGTCCCATTCCCTGGCTCTGCCTCTGAGCAGCCATTTGGGGTGGCGCCATTGGTTGGGAAGGGGCAGGCGTCCACTGGCATTGAGCCCATCCATGACCCGGGAAGAAAGCCCAACCTGAATTGGCTTGATTGATGGGTCCAGAGCCATCGCTTTGCAGAGGGGGGGGAGGTGAAAGTGTTCCAGGCCCCTTTCGGCTGGTTAAGTTTTACTTCCCAATTTTTTTTTCCTCCAGGAGGGGGGGGTGCTGATTCGCTGATGGCTGTGTGGAAAGACCCAAGGTCTCCGCTCCACTGCGCAGCAGTTTCTCTGCTGGGAAAGGATAATGTGGGCTTTGCTAGGCTCCACCCGGGTGGTTCTGGGGGCCCCAGGGGTTTTTGTTCACTCACATTTAGGCGTCGGAATTGGTCCGGAAGGCCCATCAAAGACTGGCTGCGTGATAGCGACTGAGATCTCCATTCATTTGCTCTTCTCCCCATGCTCCAGCCGTCTGTCAGAGTTCCCTTGGGGGGCCCCCCTCCTTCCAGCAGGCATTCCTGAGAAGCAATAAATCCCGAAACTTCCTCCCGCAGATCAACCTCCGTCTGTGAGGGAAATCTTGGTTTCGGTTCCTTTCGCCGAGCGCCCTGCTGAAGCTCCCTTTGCTTCGCCTCTGCCTGTTGAACTATTTCTTTAGAAGGTGCATAGATGGTTTCGACAAAAATAAGCGATCCATCATCCTTAGCTTTCTCTGCTGCATTCTTTCCTTCCTCCATCTTCACTGAAATTTCGTCCTGCCCAGGGTTGGGTCAGAGCTGGGATTCAGTACCCCGATGAAAGAAAAAATTTTTAAGGGAGAGTTGAAATAATGTCAGCGTTCCAAATATCATGCAGAATTAAATCATTGTCCAAGGCAAAGTAGTCCTTAAAACTCCAATTTAATAAGACAGGCATGTTGGCATTATGCTGTTGAAATTTCAACTCTAAGGTACATCCGGTGAATTTCCCAAGTTAAAAGTTCATCATCTATCCCCACACCCCATAATTCATCACATGGTCCAATCTTCATCTTCCACGCTGGCATGCACACCCTTCTTCTTCCGGCCAGGTGTCGAGGTGCGGAGACAAAAGACGACCTTGAGCTTCTAAGAAATCCATAACAATACATTCCACAATCCTACTCCTTTCTATTCCCTCCTCCCAACTACTATACCAATGAAACAGCATAATATATATGTTTTAATTATGTGGCAGGCCAAAGATCCTAAAAGGAACAGAATTACAGGCCTGACAGGCTGGTGATGGAAGATCTGGTGATGAGGTCTCGGCATTCCCAATGCTGACCGGGACAGCGTAAATATCAGCGGAGAATTAATGAGAAGCTTTTGGTGATAAGAAGCTGAGTGCGGAACTTCAAAGGCACTGGAATGCTGTTTCCAGTTTAATTGCATCTGGAGGAATGCAGGAGGAGACGCGACAAGACGAAGGAAAATCTCAGACGTACTTCTTCTACCTCAAATGTGAGTGCACGCTTCCCCTCCTTCCCCCCAGCTTGGAAACAAGGCTTGGGGGGAAAAAAAACCCTAGAACAGAGGTTTGGGCTCCTTCCAGACGGCAATAAATGAAATGGCTTGTCACCCTGCAACTAGCTGGGAGAAAGATTCCCTTTCAAAATGGGAATTTCAAAGGAGGCAGGAAGAAGGAATTTTTCCAGCATCTGTCACTTGCAAGCCACCACAAATGGGGCTACAACCAGTAAATGAAGCCAATTGGGCAGTAAATTGGGCTTTCCTCCCAGGACTTGGATGGAAGAGATGCTACTTATCAACTCCTTTGCCATCAGCATGGGGAAATGCTCCAAGCCTGCAGAGGGCACCTACTTGGACCATAACTCATCCAAGCCAGCAAAGGGCACCTACTTGGCCCATAACTCCTCCAAGCCAGCAGGAGGGTCCTTGGCACGTAAAACCCCCTAGCCAGCCATCATTGGTTGAGCTGCAACCTGTGAAGCAGGCAACCCCGGGATGGGTCTTAACCCCAGGTCATGGATGGGAGGGATGCCAGTGGGCACCTGCCCTCCCTCAGCAGATGGCACCATGGCAGAAAGCTGGGCAGTGGCCAACCAAGGGATTGACCTCCCCACCGGTTCCAGTCTCCCCTGCAAGGCCCAAAAAGGTTCTTACCAGACCTTCCTACAGAGAAGAAATCTCCATGGAAGAAGGGATTACCAAACAGAGGCCTGCATTGTGGATGGCGGGAAAATGTGCGCCTGCAAGGCCCCAAGTGGTTCTTACCCCACCTTCCTACAGAGTAGCAATCACCACCATGGAAGAAGGGTTTACCAAGGGGGCAGCTGCAAGTTGGAGAGCAAGGCAGTGTGATGAAACGGTTCCTGAGTTTAGAGATGTAACTAGGTTCCATTCCTCGTGGGGCCCAATTAAATGCCACCATTGTTGTCAACTTGGCCACAGAGCGTCAGAGTGCTTGGCTCCAGCCCCAATGCCACAAACGTGCGCACCAACCACCACGGCGTTAAAGAGAGGGTCCCAGATGCCACCACAGAAGAATCATCTGGGCCGACAACCTCTGGAAGAGGATCCCCAACTTAAGGTGAGGAAGTGTCCTACCAAGGGGGAGGCCTCGGAGGAGGGAATTGCCGAAGAACAAACGTGTGTACCAATTGCCACGGTGGTAAAGAGAGGGCCCCAGATGCCAGAACCGAAAAGTCATCTGGGCAAACGACCTCTGGAAGAGGATCCCCAACTTAAGGTGACAAAGAGTCCTACCAAGGGGGAGGCCTTGGAAGAGGAAAAGGGCAAACAATCTCCGGAGGAGGATCCCCAACTGAAGGTGACAAAGAGTCCAACTAAGGGGGATGCCTCGGAGGGGGAAATGCCCAACCGACCTCTGGAAGAGGACCCTCAACTTCAGGTGATGAAGAGTCCTACCAAGGGGGAGGCCTCGGAGGAGGAACAAGGCCAGCCGTGGATGATTGAATCCAAGAGCCCAGAACCTACAGCACCTGCAGCAGAGATCCCTAAACGGCCATGGGAAGAGGTCGCAATGGACTTCATAGTGGAACTCCCAGACAGCAGTGGGCATAAAGTAATTTGGACTGTTATTGATTTGTTTTCTAAGCAGGCACACTTCATTGCTTGCTCAGGATTGCCATCCGCAAACGAATTAGCGAAAATGTTTGTGAAACACAATTATCGCCTGCATGGAGTACCCAAGAGGATCATTTCAGACCGCGGAGTCCAGTTCACAGCCAAGTTCTGGAGAGAGGTCCTGAGATCTATTGGGTCCACACAAGAACTGAGCTCAGAGGTTCATCCCAGCATGAACGGCGCAGCAGAGGGAGCCAATGCGGTGGTGGAACAATACAGCCGGTGTTTTGTGGACTATCAACAAGACAACTGGTCGGACTTGCTACCCTTCGCCGAAGTGGCGTACAACGATGCGGTCCACAGCAGCAGAGGATTAGCGGGTTTCCAGATTACCAGTGGCATGGAAGTTGTTCCCATGCCTGAGTTGCCTAGAGAACCTCCTTCTTTCATGTCTTTGAGTGAATGGATGGACATGCTAAAGAAAGGATGGGAGAATACGAAGAAGGCTCTAGCAGTTGCGGCAGAAGCCTACCAGAAGCAAGATGATCAACATCGCTCGCTCCAAAACCCCTACCGTGTGGGGGACAATGTTTTTGTATCTACCAAATACATAAGATTAGAAATGCTTAGCAAGGAATTGGGTCCAAAATTGCTAGGTCCATTCCCAATAGTGAAGAGAGTTAACTCAGTTACAGTTCAACTCAGTCTACCCAGAAGTCTAGGGGAAATTGACCCAGAATTTCATTGTAGCTTGTTGAAACCAGTAATTGGGTCTAACAGAAGAGCATCCACCCAAGCTCAATCTCCTCCTTTAGTGATGGGAGGGGAAACCCAATCTGAGGTGGAAAAAAATGTAGATTTCAGGCTGAATAGGGGTTGCTTACAGTACTTAGTGCATTGGAAGGGTTACCCTTGGTCTGAAGCTAATTGGGTGAACAGTGGGAACCTAAACGTGGAGACGTTAGTAAAGCAATTCAAAGGGAAGTTTCCTGAGAAGTCAAGAGGTTCCCCTGGGTGGAGAAGAGGTGGTTAATTTTGTTATATTAACTTTTATGTTATTCTCTTTGCAGGAAACGTTTTTCTTTTGAGGAGAGGCCGCCTGTCAGGCCTGTAATTATATTCTTTTTAGGATCTTTGGCCTGCCACACTTTTTAATAATTCTCTATGCTGTTTCAATAGTGTAATAGTTGGGAGGGGGGAATAGAAAGGAGTAGGATTGTAGAATGGATTGTTGACATTCTTTTGTAGAAGCCAAGGTCATCTTTTGTCTTCGCATCTCGACACCTGGCCGGAAGAAGATGGGTGTACATGCCAGCGTGGAAGATGATGATTGGAACATGTGATGGATTTGTGGGTGTGGGGAGAGATCATGAACTTTCAACTGGGTGACCCCAGAGGATGTAAATCCAGAGTTGGAATTTTCCATAGCCGTGCTAACATGCCTGCGGAATAAATTGCACCATTAAGGATGTTTTGCCTTGGACAATGATTTATTTCTGCATGGTATTTAGAACCCTAACATAATTTATTCCGCAGGCATGTTAGCACGGCTATGGAAAATTTCAACTCTGAATTACATCCTGTAAGTTCACCCAGTTGAAAGTTCATGATCTCTCCCCACACCGGTACTCCGTGCAGGCGATAAATGTGTTTCACAAACATTTTCGCAAATTCGTTTGCGGATGGCAATCCTGAGCAAGCAATGAAGTGTGCCTGCTTAGAAAACAAATCAATAACAGTCCAAATTACTTTATGCCCACTGCTGTCTGGGAGTTCCACGTTGAAGTCCATTGCGACCTCTTCCCATGGCCGTTTAGGGCTCTCTGCTGCAGGTGCTGTAGGTTCTGGGCTCTTGGATTCAATCATCCACGGCTGACCTTGTTCCTCCTCCGAGGCCTCCCCCTTGGTAGGACTCTTCGTCATCTGAAGTTGGGGGTCCTCTTCCAGAGGTCGGTTGGCATTTCCCCCTCCGAGGCCTCCCCCTTAGTTGGACTCTTTGTCACCTTCAGTTGGGGATCCTCCTCTGGAGATTGTTTGCCCTTTTCCTCTTCCGAGGCCTCCCCCTTGGTAGGACACTTTGTCACTTTAAGTTGGAGATCCTCTTCCAGAGGCTGTTGGCCCAGATGACTTTGCTGTGCGGGCATCTGGGGCCCTCTCTTAACCACCGTGGCAATTGGTACACACGTTTGTTCTTCGGCAATTCCCTCCTCCGAGGCCTCCCCCTTGGTAGGACTCTTTGTCACCTTAAGTTGGGGATCCTCTTCCAGAGGTCGTTTGCCCAGATGACTTTTCGGTTCTGGCATCTGGGGCCCTCTCTTTACCACCATGGCGACTGGTACACACATTTGTTCTTCAGCAATTCCCTCCTCGGAGGCCTCCCCCTTGGTAGGACTCTTCGCCACCTGAAGTTGGGGATCCTCTTCCAGAGGTTGTTTAGGCTTTTCCCCCTCCGAGGCCTCCCCCTTAGTTGGACTCTTTGTCACCTTAAGTTGGGGATCCTCCTCCGGAGATTGTCTGCCCTTTTCCTCTTCTGAGGCCTCCCCCTTGGTAGGACACTTCCTCACCTTAAGTTGGGGATCCTCTTCCAGAGGTTGTTGGCCCAGATGACTCTTCTGTGGTGGCATCTGGGACCCTCTCTTTACTGCCGTGGTGGTTGGTGCGCACGTTTGTGGCATTGGGGCTGGAGCCAAGCACTCTGACGCTCTGTGGCCAAGTTGACAACAATGGTGGCATTTAATTGGGCCCCACGAGGAATGGAACCTAGTTACATCTCTAAACTTAGGAACCGTTTCATCACACTGCCTTGCTCTCCAACTTGCAGCTGCCCCCTTGGTAAACCCTTCTTCCATGTTGGAGATTGCTTCTCTGTAGGAAGGTGGAGTAAGAACCTTTTGGGGCATTGCAGATGCACCTTGTCCCGCTTCCCATCTTGCAGGCCTGGCTTTGGTAATCCCTTCTTCCATGTTGGTGATTGCTACTCTGTAGGAAGGTGGGGTAAGAACCACTTGGGGCCTTGCAGGCGCACATTTTCCCGCCATCCACAATGCAGGCCTCTGTTTGGTAATCCCTTCTTCCATGGAGATTTCTTCTCTGTAGGAAGGTCTGGTAAGAACCTTTTTGGGCCTTGCAGGGGAGACTGGAACCGGTGGGGAGGTCAATCCCTCGGTTGGCCACTGCCCAGCTTTCTGCCATGGTGCCATCTGCTGAGGGAGGGCAGGTGCCCACTGCCATCCCTCCCATCCATGACCTGGGGTTAAGACCCATCCCGGGGTTGCCTGCTTCACAGGTTGCAGCTCAACCAATGATGGCTGGCTAAGGGGTTTTACGTGCCAAGGACCCTCCTGCTGGCTTGGAGGAGTTATGGGCCAAGTAGGTGCCCTTTGCTGGCTTGGATGAGTTATGGGCCAAGTAGGTGCCCTCTGCAGGCTTGGAGCATTTCCCCATGCTGATGGCAAAGGAGTTGATAAGTAGCATCTCTTCCATCCAAGTCCTGGTAGGAAAGCCCAATTTACTGCCCAATTTGCTTCATTTACTGGTTGCAGCCCCATTTGTGGTGGCTTGCAAGTGACAGATGCTGGAAAAATTCCTTCTTCCTGCCTCCTTTGAAATTCCCATTTTGAAAGGGAATCTTTCTCCCAGCTAGTTGCAGGGTGACAAGCCATTTCATTTATTGCCGTCTGGAAGGAGCCCAAACCTCTGTTCTAGGGTTTTTTTTCCCAAGCCTTGTTTCCAAGCTGGGGGGAAGGAGGGGGAGCATGCACTCACAATTTGCTGAAGAAATATTTCTGCGACCTTCCTTCGTCTTGTCGTGTCTCCTACTGCATTCCTCCTGATGCAATTTAACTGGAAGCAGCATTCCATTGCCTTTGAAGTTCAGCACTCAGCTTCTTATCACCAAAAGCTTCTCATTTATTCTTCGCTGATATTTACGCTGTCCCGGTCAGCGTTGGGAATGCCGAGACCCCCATCACCAGCCCCCCCCCCCTGCGAGGGGGGGGTGCTAGTGAATTATTTTGAGAGAGAGAGTTGAAATAATGTTAGGGTTCTAAATACCATGCAGAAATAAATCATTGTCCAAGGCAAAACATCCTTAAAAGTGCAACTTATTCCGCAGGCATGTTAGCACGGCTATGGAAAATTTCAACTCTGAATTACATCCTGTAAGTTCACCCAGTTGAAAGTTCATGATCTCTCCCCACACCCACAAATCCATCACATGTTCCAATCATCATCTTCCACGCTGGCATGTACACCCATCTTCTTCCGGCCAGGTGTCGAGATGCGAAGACAAAAGATGACCTTGGCTTCTACAAAAGAATGTCAACAATCCATTCTACAATCCTACTCCTTTCTATTCCCCCCTCCCAACTACTACACTATTGAAACAGCATAGAAAATTATAAGAAAGTGTGGCAGGCCAAAGATCCTAAAAAGAACATAACTGCAGGCCTGACAGCTAGCCCCATCTCTCATCGTTAAGACGTCTTTGTTGTCAGTAAGCCAGGGGTTGGTTGGCAGCGCTGCTTTCAGTGCGGCGGTCAGTTTATCCTGGCTGGGATCAGTTGGCCGTTTGGTCTGGCCTCTGGCGGTGACTTGTGCTGCTCGTTGTTTGGGGGAATTATGGCGTGAACCACCCCCTCCCTCCGACTGTCAAACTGCGGCTTTCTTGACAAGGCATCTGCTAGCAAGTTCTTCCCTGCAGGGATATACTTCAGTTCTAATTTAAGTCAACTAAAGTATTGCGCCCAGCGGACTTGTTTTGGAGACAGTTTCCTGGGGGCCTTTAGGACTTCGAGGTTTTTATGATCAGTCCAGACCTGGAACGGCACTCCCCCCCCCCCACATCTAGGAAATGTCTCCATGTGAGTAATGCCCAGTGGACTGCATAGGTTTCTTTCTCCCAGATGGGCCACCTTCTTTCAGTTTCGGTGAGTTTTCGGGAGACGTAAGCACAAGGCAAGAGTTGTCCTTTTTGGTTCCCTTTGCAACAGCACCGCTGCTACAGCCACATCACTGCCTGTATTATGAATTGTTGTTCTGGATCTGGGTGTTGCAAAATGGGCTCCTGGGCAAAGAGCCATTTTAATTTCTCAAAGGCTTTTTGACAGTCCATCGTCCACACAATTGGTTGGTTTGACATCGGCTTTGTCGGCGATGGCCCTGTTCAGTCAGGGGCAGCGCAACTTGTGAAAACACCAGGATGAATTGCTGATAGAAGTTACAAAACCCAAGGAAACTCTGTAACTGTTTGCTGGTGCATGGGGGTTGCAAGTCCAGCACCACTTTCACTTTCCCTGGGCCCATTTCTATCCCCTCACTGGAAATCCGATATCTGAGATAATCCAGGGAGGTTTTGTGAAATTCACATTTTGATAGCTTAGTGTAGAGCTTGGTGGCCAGAAGTTTCTTCAGAACTTGTCACACCAGCTTTACATGTTCTTCTGGGGACTTGGTAAAGATGAGAATATCATCGAGATAAAGGAGCACCCCCTTGTAAAGGTGGTCATGCAGCACCTCATTTATTAATTGCATGAAAACCACAGGGGCCCCTTGTAAGCCAAACGGCATGACTTTAAATTGGAAGGTACCAAGGGGGCAGTTGAATGCCGTTTTCCATTCATCCCCTTCTCAAATTTGTATGCAGCAGTACGCCTCTCTTAAGTCCAATTTTGTGAACACCTTGCCCCCTTGGACAGGTGATTCAACATGTCCTTCATGAGGGGGAGAGGGTAGGTGTTTTCCATGCAAATGGCATTGATACTGCAAAAGTCAACGCACATCCTCACACACACAAACACACACCAATCTTTTTTCTCTTTGAAGAGGACGGGGGCAGCTACCTTGAATTTGTATTTCCTTAACTCCGCCATTTCCTTAGGGGTCATGGAGTACATCTTACGCTTGAGTAGCTTTGCCCCAGGTACAAACTCTATCGTGCAGTCAGTTGGTCAATGAGGGGGGAGATAGTTGCAATTTTCTTCACTGAAAACCCCATCTAAGTCCTGGTATTCTTTCGGTATTTTCTGGCTCCCATGTGAGGCATCTTGGGCTGGAGCTGCACATTCTGGGGGCCTAGTCTCCTCTGGGGTCGTAACTTCTATGAGGTGGTTCTGCCTTGCAGTTGGCAGTGGTCCAACATTGATGACTAGCTTCCTATAACCGCCATCCCAGGAGATCGTAGGACCCCACTTCTCAAGCCACACGAGTCCCAATATGACTGAGTCTGTCATCTTTGGGGCAACTATGAACTGGAGGAGTTCTCAGTGAACTGAAAGTTCTCAGTCCTGTGAGTGGACACTAAAATCCGTTACAAAGACCTTTTAAAAGAAAGAGAGGCAGAAACGTGGAATGAGAAATTGGAAGCCAATTTTAGAGATGGGTTCTGGTGGGTCCCAGATGGCAGACCAATAGCCTTCTGTTGCTTACTGTGTCTGTTATGGCAACATCTACATGCAAAGGGGCATTTTGGGACCCAAGCAATGGTGGATGCCATTAGAAGGGTTTGGTATGTTTCAGGAGTATACAGTAAAGCTACCCGCATAGCCAAAACCTGTCAGGTATGCCAAGCCAACAATGCCTTTTCAAAGAAGGGCATTTACCCAGGAGGCAGACCATGGGCACAACACCCCTTTGAGAAATTACAACTAGACTATATCCAACTCCCCAGAGCAAATGGATTCCAGTATGTTGTAGTATGCAGAGACCAGCTCACTCACTGGATACAGGCTTTTCCATGCTGCCATGCCACTGCCCTAGAAACTGCACAACACCTGCTAAAGGACATCATGCCCAGTTTTGGGGTTGCAAACGTATTAGACATGGACTGAGGGACACACTTTGTTTCACAGGTCATTACTCATGTCCTACAGGCCCTTGGGATCACCCAAAACCTTCATTCACCCTGGCACCCCTTTTCCTCGGGAGGGGTGGAGAGACAGAACAAAGAGCTAAAGACCTTATTGGGCAAGCTCTGCCAAGAAACCCACCTGCCATGGAAGTTCTCAAGTTCTCCCTATTGCATTATTCCACTTAAGAACAAGGCCCCATCAGGATGTAGGATCTTCCCGTTCGAGCTACTCTTTGGCTGCCCCCAACTCCCTAAAGGGTCTAGATCCCCACTCTCTAAACTTGGAAAGGGGGACGTGGTCCTATCTTCTTATCTTACAGCATTGCATCAAAGGCTCTGGATCCTGTGGAGACAAAGCGCCTTAACACAGACACTCCCACTGGAAGAAGCTCTCCATCCCTTCGAGCCAGGAGACTGGATCTGGGTTAGATCATTCACAAGAAAAAACCCATTGCAACCAAAGTGGAAAGGACCCTTCCAGATCCTGCTAACTATACAAATGGTTGTCAAGATTGCAGAGAGAGATGCCTGGATACATTGGACTCACATCAAGCTGGCCATCATTGATCACAGTACAGACCCAATACCCACACCAAAGGTACCACCCCTGCGACTCAAAAAGGATCCTGAAACTGAGGAGTGGGCATTACAGACTCTCTTTGAAACAAAGAAAAATGGGAAGGACTGTGAGGGAGGGGCAGGGAAACTTTCTTAAATTGTATTGTCTGTTTATAGTTATAACTTATGACAAGGGATTTCTAGAAACAAACCTCTTTCCAGACAAAGGGAATGTGTGGGAGTACCTGGCACAAGAAGTGCTAAACACAACTGACTTCTGCCTGAATTGAGGAAGGTCTGTAAAGGACATCCTGACCACATGCCTATTGGGGGTAGCATCAGGGCCGCAACTAATGACACTAATTTCAAAGATTTCCCTCTCACAGCCACATACACCACCATCTTTGATTGTGGTACTAGCTCCAACTTGAAGGATAGAAGCATGTAGACCAGTGATGGGATTCAATTTTTTTTACTACTGGTTCTGTGGGTGTGACTTGGTGGGCATGGCTTGGTGGTCATGTGAGTAGGTGGGCAGTCATGTGAGTGGGTGGGTGTGGCCAACTCAATGTCACTCCCACCCAGTCATATGACACCCCCCCAGCCACACCTACCCAGGTTTTCTGGCTCCCTGTGTTTTGTGTGGGAAATGGGTCATGTGACTGGGTGGGCGTGGCCAACTTGATTGGTCTCACCCTTAGGGAATTTCTCCTTAGTCCAACTCACAATAAAATAGCACAATAAAATAGCACTGTTCCAATATTTAAAATAGAATAGAACAACAGAGTTGGAAAGGATCTTGGAGGTTTTCTAGTCCAACTCCCTGCTTAGGCAGGAAACCCTACACCACTTCAGACAAATGACTGTCCGATCTGTTCTTAAAAACTTCCAGTGTTGGAGCATTTATGTCAGGTACTGAGGATTTAGTAGCTGCCAGCTGATGTAACGTTGTAAACTGTAAACTGTAAGCTGATGCAATGAGGATGATTCAGCAATACATGCATAGCCTCTAAGACTCTAGTGGGGTCCACACAAGTAATTTACCCTTTTAAGAGGTGTCTATATACAGTATATAGGTAGCCATTAGAAGGCATTTCGCTATCTTGTGTATCTCATTTCTCTCCTTGTGTCCATAGCTGAGTGGTAAGGGATTTATTTACCATGTATATGTACAGGTGAAACTTGAAAAATTAGAATATCGTGCAAAAGTTCATTTATTTCAGTAATGCAACTTAAAAGGTGAAACTAATATATGAGATAGACTCATTACATGCAAAGCAAGATAGTTCAAGCTGTGATTTGTCATAATTGTGATGATTATGGCTTACAGCTCATGAAAACCCCAAATCCACAATCTCAGAAAATTAGAATATTACATGCAAGCAATAAAACAAGGATTGTACATAGAACAATATCGGACCTCTGAAAAGTATAAGCATGCATATGTACTCAGTAATTGGTTTGGGCCCCTTTTGCAGGAATTACTGCCTTAATGCGGCATGGCATGGAAGCTATCAGCCTGTGGCACTGCTGAGGTGTTATGGAAGACCAAGATGCTTCAATAGCAGCCTTCAGCTCTTCTGCATTGTTCGGTCTCATGTCTCTCATCTTTCTCTTGGCAATGCCCCATAGATTCTCTATGGGGTTCAGGTCAGGTGAGTTTGCTGGCCAATCAAGCACAGTAATCCCACAGTCATTGAACCAGGTTTTGGTGCTTTTGGCAGTGTGGGCAGGTGCCAAGTCCTGCTGGAAAATGAAGTCAGCATCCCCATAAAGCTCGTCTGCGGAAGGAAGCATGAAGTGCTCCAAAATCTCCTGGTAGACGGCTGCGTTGACCCTGGACTTAATGAAGCACAGTGGACCAACACCAGCAGACATGGCTCCCCAAATCAACACAGACTATGGAAACTTCACACTGGACTTCAAGCATCTTGCAGTGTGTGCCTCTCCATTCTTCCTTCATACTCCGGGTCCTTGGTTTCCAAATGAGATACAATACTAGATGCAAAAATTGCTCTCATCAGAAAAGAGGACTTTGGCCCACTGAGCAACAGACCAGGTCTGTTTTTCTTTAGCCCAGGTAATACGCTTCTGACGTTGTTTGTTGTTCAGGAGTGGCTCCCTGCATAATGCCCTTGATTAAACAGCTCGTTATGAAGTCTGTAAAAGAAATGCAATCTGAAAAGGAATTGATAATAATGGAAAGCCTAATTCCTCATACCCTCAAGGAAGATGAAGTCTCAGATACTAGTTCCTATATTCAAATTACCCTCTTAGAAGTAGAGAAAGTGATTCCAGAAGATAAGCCCTGAGATGTGTATTCTTGTATCCTTGCTTTTTCTGCTATTCTGTATTCTGCATGCTTATATTGTTAATCTAACAGTCTAGACTCAATTGTGGGCCTTAATAGAGTCTAGAAGGGGGGAAATAAAGTGGAATAAAATATGGATTAAAAATATAAGAATGAAGACGTGGCATAAAAGGGACAGTTGGAAGCTTGCTTAAAGGGACAGTTGGAAGCTTGCTTAAAGGGACAGGGAAATGTCATCAGCCCTCAACCACAACATGTTCCAGTAAAAGTCCCTATGTCAAAAGTCCAAAACCACAAGGTTCAAATAAAGTTCGTTAATGACACGTAGCCCTTACCTGTAACAAAAGGAGAAGTAAGACCCCCATCTACTTATAAGGCTTTTTCCCCTAAATAACCAATAAGAAATGTGTTAAGTATTTCCGTGTTACGCTGCTTTGAGAATGTATAAAAATGCGTGCATCAATAAGAAAGATTGTTCAGAATTTCCAATGCTAGCTCTTTGCTTGCTTTCTGAACCTGGCTGCCAAATAAACTTTTCCTGTATCCTGAGAAGTCTAAGCCTGTCAATTTCTGCAACAGCTTGACAAGAGGAATATGACATTTGAAGCCCATGTCCAGGATCCGTCTCTGTGTGGTGTTTCTTGATGCACTGACTCCAGCCTCAGTCCACTCCTTGTGAAAGTCCCTAACACTTTTGAATGGCGTTTTCCTGACAATCCTCTCCAGGCTGCGGTCATCCCTGCTGCTTGTGCACCTTTTTCTTCCACACTTTTCCCTTCCACATAACTTTCTATTAATGTGCTTTGATACAGCACTTTGGGAACCTCCAACTTCTTTTGCAATTACCTTTTGAGGCTTTCCCTCCTTATGGAAGGTGTCAATGATGGTTTTCTGCACAACTGTAGGTCAGCAGTCTTTCCCATGATTGTGATTCCTACTGAACCAGACTGAGAGACCATTTAAAGCAGCAGTTCTCAACTTCTGGGTTGCAACCCCTTTGGGGGTCGCCTAAGACCATTGGAAAGCACATATTTTCGATGGACGTAGGAACCGAGACACCTGCGTGCCAGTGTTTGGAGCCAGGGGAGCAGCGGCGGCGGCCACTGCCTTGCGAAAGGGAGGGGCTACCTTACAGGAGCGCCAGTGCAAGGACAGCCGGCGCCCAGCCAATTGCGACACGAGAGGCATCGGCGGGCGAATTGGATGGCTGTGCTTGACGTGGGGAGGGGAGGGGGGAGAATGGAGCGCATGAGCGCCAGCGAGGCAGTGCCCTGAGAGGTGGCTGGGCTGGGCTCGGTCTCCCAGCAGCGAGGGGAGGGGAGGGGGCACCGGGAAAAAGGAGCCAAGAACCGAGGCGGGAAGGATGGCAACGATGTCCCTTCAGTCCGCAGCCTCCTCTTCCTCCTCAGAGACTCGGAAGTTCACGCGGGCGCTCTGCAGCAGCTGGCTCCAGACGTTCGGGTTTTCCTTTTCTATAAAAACTTCCGTCCATTCACAAGCAGACCCACCTTCGTTTCCTTCCCGTGATATCTATGAATGAATGAGTGGTTGGAAAACTTGGGAGCGAGAGGATTCCAGGAGTAATAATAATAATAATAATAAGAATAATAATAATAACTTTTATTTCTAGACCGCACCCTTTCCTAGGCAGGACTCGGGGCGGTGTACAGTCATGTTTTTAAAAAAAACCATATACAAATACATAGACATGAACATAGACATAGACATAGACGTGGACGTGGACGTAGACGGAGGAGGTAAAAAAATATACTGTACAATTCTTAGTTAAAATACAAATATTAAAATACCCTTAAAAATTCCCCAATAAAATGTTTGCCAGGAGGTGGAAGATGGAACTGTCAATCAGCTAAGCCAGCTAGTCGGAACAGGTGAGTCTTGAGCTTCTGTCGGAAGGAGCGGAGGTCATTGGTAATTCTAATATCGGGAGGGAGGTCATTCCAGAGGGTTGGGCCCATCACAGAGAAGGCTCTACTCCTAGGCGTCACCCGCTGGCACTGCTTGGCGGATGGCACCTGGAGGAGTCCCTCCCTGTGAGAGCGGATAGGTCGTAGGGATGTATGAGGTGAGATGCTGTCCCGCAGGTAACTAGGTCCCATGCCATGGAGCGCTTTGAAGATAGTAACCAACACCTTGAAACGCACCCGAAAAACCACAGGCAGCCAGTGCAGCTCGCGCAGGAATGGTGTTATGTGGGAGTATCTTGATCCTCCCATGATAACCCGCGCGGCCGCATTCTGAACTAGCTGCAGTCTTCGGGTGCATCTCAAGGGGAGCCCCATGTAGAGAGCATTGCAGTAGTCCAGGCGAGACATCACCAGCGCATGAGTGACTGTGCGTAGGGCGTCCTGATCCAATAGGGGGCGCAATTGACGCACCAGGCGAACCTGATGGAACGCCCCCCTCGCCACGGCTGTCAGATGGTCATCCATCGACAGCCGGGCATCAAGGACGACGCCCAAATTGCGCGCCCGTTCCACAGGGGGCAATAATTCGCCCCCTATGGCCAGTGATGGCGTCAACTGGTTAAATCAGGGCGCCAGTAGCCACAGCCACTCAGTCTTGGAAAGGTTGAGTTTAAGTCTGTTGTCCCCCATCCAGACCCGCACGGCTTCCAAACACTGGGACAACATTTCGACGGCCTCGTTGGGGTGGTTTGGGGTGGAAATGTACAGCTGTGTATCATCAGCATACAGATGGTATCCAACCCCAAAACCACGGATGATCTCACCCAGCGGCTTCATGTATGTGTTGAACAGGAGGGGTGAGAGGACCGAACCCTGAGGCACCCCACAAGTGAGTGGCCTCAGGGTCGACCTCTGCTCCCCTGCCAACACACACTGCGTCCGGTCGGAGAGATAGGAGCGGAACCACCGCAAAACGGTGCCCCCCACGCCCATCTCTTCCAGCCGGCGCAATAAGATACCATGGTCGATGGTATCGAAAGCCACTGATAGATCTAATAGGACCAGGATAGAGGAACAACCCCTATCTCTGGCCCTCCATAGATCATCTACCAATGCGACCAAGGCCGTCTCCGTGCTGTGACCGGGTCGAAAGCCGGACTGGCGCGGGTCAAGATAGACTGCTTCCTCCAGGTGACGTGGGAACTGTTGCGCCACCACACTCTCTACAACCTTCGCTAAAAAGGGAAGGTTGGAGACAGGACGGTAATTAGCTAGCTCCGGATCCAGGGAAGGCCTCTTGAGCAGGGGCCTCACCACCGCCTCTTTCAAGGCGGTCGGCAAGGACCCTTCCTCCAGTGAAGCGTTCACCAGACCCAGGAGCCAGCCTCGTGTAACCTCCCAGGATGCCAGTACAAGCCAGGAGGGACATGGGTCCAGTAAACATGAGGTGGCTCGCAGTTGCCCACGTAACCTGTCCAAGTCCTCGGGGGCAACAGAGTCAAACTCCTCCCAGCATGGTGTCTCAAGACTTGCTTTCGACGTCTCTCCTGGTCCACTGAAGGGGGCCCATCCACTCCGGATCTGATCAATTTTGTCCTGCAGATATTCCCCAAACTCCTCTGCTCTACTCTGCAAAGGGGCTTCCCGCGACCTCTGAAATAAGAGAGAGCGGGTCACCCGAAACAGGGCGGCAGGGCGGTTATCCGCGGACGCAATAAGAGCGGCACAGTGTCTACGTTTGGCCGCTCTCAGAGCCACAAGGTAGGTCCGTAAATAGGCTCTTACCTGTGTTCGGTCAGATTCGGAGCGTGAGGACCTCCACCTGCTTTCTAGGCGTCTCTTGTGGCGTTTCATCACCCTCAGCTCCTCGGTAAACCAAGGAGCCAGGGTGGTTCGTTGCCGCAAGAGAGGCCGCAAAGGCGCTACCCGGTCCAGGCCCCCCGCAGCCGCCTTATTCCAAGCGGCCACTAGGTCCTCCGTCTGGGAGCGGGTCAGGGCTACAGGAAATGGCCCAAGCTCCGTCTGGAACCTATCCGGTTCCATCAGTCGCTTGGGGCGGAACCATCTGGGACAATCAGGTTCCGCCTCCCCGCGGTGGGGGGTAGCGCCGGGGAAGTCGAGCCGGAGAGAAGAGTGGTCTGACCATGACAGGGGTGTGATAACTAGATCCCCTATTCCCAGATCACTCGTCCACTGTCCAGATACAAAAACAAGGTCCAGTGTGTGTCCACCCTCGTGTGTGGGGCCCTGAATTAATTGGGACAGGTCCATGGCTGTCATGGAAGCCATGAACTCCCGAGCCACCTCGGATGCTTCACCCGTCGACGGCAGATTGAAATCCCCCATAACCACAAGTTTGGGGGTATCAACTGCCGTCTCCGCGATCAGCTCGAGGAGCTCGGGCAGGGCCGCTGATGCATAGCGAGGAGCCAAGTATACAATCAGCAAGCCCAACTGCCTCCCTGGGCCCCATTTCACAACAAGGGACTCACACCCGGAGATCTGTGGCACAGTGAACTCCCTCGGTTCAAGACTCTCCCGTATAATTACCGCCACCCCACCACCCTTACCCTGGGCCCGCGGCTGATGAAATGCACGGTAGCCTGGCGGGCACATCTCCACGAGGGGTAAACCACCCTCGTGGCCCAGCCAGGTCTCCGTTATCCCTGCAAGGTCCGGCTCCCCCTCTGAGATCAACTCATTAATGAGGGGGGCCTTGTTAACAACGGACCTTGCATTGCAAAGCATCAGCCTCAGGCCCTGGCTCTGTAGGTCCTGACCACCTAGGCTGCGAGGGTTGGTACAAGCGACCAGGCGTGTCCAACAGCCACGGTCTCCCAACCGACTACGAGATTTTATTCAGTCATCGCATCCACCTCTCCCCACGACCGTTGGAATAGGGGCAGAGGGAAAAAAGGTAGCCATCACAAAACATCTTCAGCAGCCACTTTGAAAAAAAATAAAGCGCTACATCTTTTTAGTTTTAAGTTTTAAGCTTCCATGCTTAGAATGGAATGGAATAGGAATGAAATAAGAATAGGATGGAATAGAATAGGAATAGAATAGGAATAGAATAGGAATAGAATGAAATAGAAATAGAAATGTTTATCGGTGAAGTGTGATAAGACACACAAGGAATGTCTGCAGTGCACCAACTCACAGTGTACATATAAACAGCAAGTAATAGGTCATAGGTCATAATAATAGTTACAATCATTAGTTACAAACAACAATTGATAAATCATAAAGAACCAATAGGACAAGATGAAAAATAGGAGGGGATATCCAACCTAGTACTGTATTTCTCTTTGACCCATTTTTTTTACTGTCTTTCTTCTCCATTTTATTTTTATTTTGTTACCAACTGAAATGTTTCATGGACTTTTTTTAACAAGATTAGAGGTTATATTATATTATATATATTATTTTCATTAGCAAACCATTTCACAATATATAATTACATATTGTTTTTGTGATTAATCACTATGCTTTAATTATGTTCAATTTGTATTAATGAAAATACATCCTGCATATCAGATATTTACATTACGATTCATAACAGTAGCAAAATTACAGATATGAAGTAGCAGCGAAAATAATTTTATGGTTTGGGGTCACCACAACATGAGGAACTGTATTAAAGGGTCGCGGCATTGGGAAGGTTGAGAACCACTGATTTAAAGGCTCAGAAACCCTTTGCACGTGTTATGGCTTAATTAGCTGATTAGAGTGGGACACTTTGAGCCTAGAATATTGCACCTTTTCACAATATTCTAATTTTCTGAGATTGTGGATTTGGGGTTTTCATGAGCTGTAAGCCATAATCATCACAATTATGACAAATCACAGCTTGAACTATCTTGCTTTGCATGTAATGAGTCTATCTCATATATTAGTTTCACCTTTTAAGTTGCATTACTGAAATAAATGAACTTTTGCACGATATTCTAATTTTTCAAGTTTCACCTGTATATAAAAACCAATATTAATTGTCTAAAGGCTTTGTGTGCTGTGTGCTATGTTTGGCTCCTGGGTTTATCTCATAATAATAGTCACACTGCCAAAATTCTGAAAATTTACAACTTCTGGAGGCAAATTGTTCCACTGATTCATTGTTCTGTCAGACAATTTGAGGGGCTCCTACAAAAATGAGGGAGTCAATCTATTTTCCAAAGCACCAAAAGGCACAAAAAGAAACAATGAATGGAAACTAACCAAAGAGAGAAGCAATCTAGGACTAAGGAGAAATTTCCTAAGGGTGAGATCAATCAACCAATGGAATAGCTTGCCTTCAGAAGTTGTGGGTGCTCCATCACTAGAGGCTTTCAAAAAGAATGAGGGAAGTACACCCCAAAAGGACAGTGCCAGGCACCACTAAAACAATGCAGGAAACCTAAAACAGCCATTTCCCTTTAAAAAAAAGTCAACCCCAAAGCAACCGCAGAAGCTGAGAGGGAAACTAAGAGCAGCTGCTCAAGTTAATTGAAAGCCTGAATGTGCTGCCAAAAGCCATTAACCCTTCCAACTCTATTATTCTATGTTCTTGTTCTGTCCCCTGATTCCAATGAATATGCAGACACAGGCTTGGCTGTCTGCCATGACTAATTACATAGATAAAGCCACCCCTTGGCTAGGAGCCTAGAAAGTTATCTTCAAGAACCCAAGATAAAACTTACAGAATGCTTCCACAACGGCTCGTATAATGGACTGTTGTTTCCTGCAAAGATTCCCCTCCCGTCGCTCCACCTATAAACTCTTTGGGAGGGGCCACACCCTTAACCAGCTGTCCTTACTTCCTTCTATGACGTCTTCTCCACAGCTGTTCCTTTTTCTTATCAATTCTACGCATACAAACATCAGGGACAACCTCCCTCTGTTCCTCCTCACTGCTCCCTGACTCAGATGCCACCCGGTGGCCAACAGGCCTCTCTAGTTCCTGCTCTGACTCCAAACACCCTCCAGAGTCTTCCTCATCCTCCAGAGCAGTCCCATAATGGTCTGAGCTGTCAAAGTCCACCAACAGCTCAGCTGGCCACTGCTGGGCCACAACACTATCCCTCACCGCAGGGCCCTTCCCCCGGGTCTGACGCTCAGGGTGTGGCTTAGCTGGGAATTGTTCATGGAAGGCCTGCACCAAAGCAGCTGTGTACATGGAGGTCGCATCCTCTCAGGTAACATCTTCCGGCTCTTGGCCTTTCCATTCCACCAGGTATTGGAACTGTCTTTTCAGCCATCGGGAATCCCAAATCCTTGCAACTTCGTACTCAGCCAGTGTCTCATTGGCACGGGGTTGTGGCTGAGGATGATGTGGTTGGCGAAGAGGACAAGCGGGGGGTTCAGGAACAAGAAGAGATTGATGAAAGACCGGATGAACTCGCATCGAACGTGGCAAAGTCAGGCGATAGGCGACCGGATTGATGACTCTTTCAACAGGAAACAGGCCAAGGTAACGGTGGTCTAACTTCTTGACCGGCATATTTGATGGAAGGTGTCTAGTGGACAGCCACACTCGATTGCCCACAGTCAACGCCGGCGTAGCGCGCCGAGACCTGTCCGTGACTCTCTTATAGTCCTCCTTGGCTTTTTCCAGATATCGCCGCACTGCTTGATGGATCGCCTGTAGTTCCGACAGGAAGTCCTCAGCTGCGGGGACCGGTGAGTTGATGGGTGTGAGGGGAAAGAACCGAGGATGATACCCCACATTGGCCAAGAAGGGCATCGTCTGTGTGGATGTGTGCTGTGAGTTATTGAACGCAAACTCCGCTATTGCCAGATAGTCCACCCAATCATTTTGCTGCTGGTTCACAAAACAGCACAGGTACTGCTCCAAGATCCCGATCACCTTTTCTGTCCCTCCGTCGGTTTAGGGATGGTGCACTGAGGACAAGCAGATCTTGACATCCAAGGCCGTCATCAGCACTTTCCAAAACTGGGCTGTGAATTGCATCCCTCTGTCCGACACGACCCTGTCAGGTAGGCCGTGCAGGGCAGTGACGCGGGCTGTTGGTAATCTCCGACACAGGATAAAATGCGCCATCTTCGTCAGCATGTCTACCACCACGAACACCGTGGTAAATCCAGAAGACGGAGACAAGTCTGTAAAGGAAGTCCATAGAAATGGCCCCCCAGAGTCTCTCCGGGGTCGGCAATGGCTGAAGCAGCCCTGGAGGGGCTCCCGTCGCTAACTTGGCCTGCCGACACCGTACACAAGACGTGACGTAAGATTGTACATCATGTCACAATCGGAGCCAGCAGAAGGTACGGGAGACCAGGTTCAAGGTCTTGAAGAGGCCAAAGTGCCCCGCCGCAGGATTATCATGGCACCGGTATAGAATAAGTCCCCGAAGGGGCCCCGCTGGCACATAGAGTCTATCCTTGTACCGCAAAAGTTCATCGGTGAATGTCCATGGGGAGGCAGGCCCCACCGCTGACTTCTGTTCCACCCAATCGTCATGCTGCTGCGCTTCCCGTATCTGAGGCCGTAAGTCCACAGGCTCGTGAACCGCGGAGAAGGACTTTACGGGCAAAACTGTCCAGGGTGGAATCGGGTCTTTCGTGCACAAATACTCGGGTTTCCTTGATAGGGCATTCACCCTTTGGTTGTGCACACTGGGGATGTACGTCACGCAGAAATTGAACCGTGCAATGGTTCAATTTCCACGCTGTCTTCAGAAATTCCAAATTCCTATGGTCTGTCCGGACTTCAATATGATGCCTGGACCCCTCTAGATGATGCCTCCAAGCCTCAAACACCACCTTAATGACTAGAAACTCCTTCTCCCAAATGGTATAATTGCGCTCAGAAGAATTGAGTTTCCGCGAGTAATAAGCGCAAGGGAAAAGGGTACCGCCGGAGGCGTGAGCCTGAAGTAACACTGCTCCCACAGCGATATCGGATGCATCCGCCTCCACTACAAACGGACGGTGGGGGTCAGGATGCTTCAAAATGGGCTCTTTCATGAAGGCCTGCTTCAAGGGCTGGAACGTGTGGTACTCAGGGCCCCCCCAGTGAAACGGAACTTTTTTCTGCAGGAGCTGAGTGAGGAGCGCAGTCCTTTCTCTTATCAATTCTATGCATACGCACATCATGGACAACCTCCCTCTGTTCCTCCTCACTGCTCCCTGACTCAGATGCCACCTGGTGGCCAACAGGCCTCTCTAGTTCCTGCTCTGACTCCAAACACCCTCCAGAGTCTTCCTCATCCTCCAGAGCAGTCCCATAATGGTCTGAGATGTCTCTTCAAGGGGTAGCCCTTCAACTTGATTAAGTACTGGAGTTGTCTCCTGTGCCACCTCGAATCAAGGATGCGTTGCACCTCATAATGGGTTTGGCCCCCTATGACTACAGGGCCTGGAGGCTCCCAGGGCAGTGGTCTCAGAGTGGATCCAACCACGGGTTTTAAGAGGCTACTATGGAATACTGGGTGTATCATCCCTAGCAGTCGGGGCAGTTTCAGTTGCACGGAGACTGGGTTGATGATCTTTACTATGGGGAATGGTCCCACAAACTTTGGTCCCAGTTTCTTGCTAGGGTGCCTTAACCTCAAATATTTTGTGGAGAGGTAAACCTTCTCTCCAACTAAGAATGGTCGTTGCGGAGCTCGGTGCTAATCTACCTGTTTCTTATAGGTTTGTGTTGCTTTAGCCAGCGCTTTTTTGACATTCTCCCAGGTTGCTTTTAGCCTTGACATCCAGTCAGTCAAGCTGACTGAAGAAAGGGGATCCCTTGCATACTCAGGCATTGGAACGAAGTCCACTACTTTGAACGGTGTTAGTCCCGTGCTGCTGTGAACAGCATTATTGTAAGCGACCTCAGTGAAAGACAGAAGGTCTGCCCAATTGGACTGCTGATAGTTCACATTGTCAGTGTTCCAAATATCATGCAGAATTAAATCAAAGTCCAAGGCAGAGTTATCCTTAAAACTCCAATTTAATAAGACAGACATGTTGGCATTGTGCTATGAAATCCCAAATCTGATTTACTTCCTGGGATTCCACCCAGTTGAAAGTTCATGATCTATCCCCACACCCATAATCCATTACATGGTCCAATCTTCTTCTTCCACGCTGTCATCTACACCCCTCTGCTTCCGGTCAGGTGTCGAGGTGCGGAGACAAAAGATGACCTTGAGCTTCTAGAAAGAATGACAACAACACATTCCACAATTCTACTCCTTTCTATCCCCCCTCCCAACTACTACACTAATGAAACAGCATAAGAAATTAATATAAAGTGTGGCAGGCCAAAGATCCTAAAAGGAACATAACTACAGGCCTGACATGCAGCCTCTCCTCAGAAGAAAAACGTTTCCTGTAAAGAGAATGACATAAAAGTTAACATAACACAATTAACCACCTCTTCACCCCCCAGGGGACCCTTTGACTTATCGGGGAACTTCTTCTTTTTTTAAAGAATTTTATTGCTTTTTACAAATGTTTTAAGGAAAAGGGTAAACAGGTATAGAAAATTTTGACAGCTACATCATGCGGAAGGTAGAAATCCCCCCAAATCTCACAACTTTTACAAAAAAGAAAAAGAAAACATCAAAATTTGAATAAATATTGGCAGCTTTTGATTTTACATTAAATCATCAATATATTCAATCATCTTTTGTGTCACTTCCAACAATTACATTACAACAACAATTGCAATAATGTTTCAACCTCATTTTTGTGACCTGAGTCTTTTCACTGTTGCATCCTCCCCCGTCTGCTGACAGAGCCACGGCCCCTCACTCCTTCGTGTCTTGTGTACTGTCCCCTGTTTCATCTAGGAGGGCACTGTGTTTTTTAAATGAAGGTCTCCGCCTCCACAACTGTATTAATTCTAATTCTGTTGCTCTCCCAGAAAATCAGCATTCCTTCTGTCAATAACCATCTGAACCAAATTCCTTTATTATATAATTTCTTTGATAAAGAGGAATATTTCTTCCTCTTATCTCTTACTTTCTTCGGAATTTGTTTAAGAATGGTTATTTCTTTGTCTTTATATTTT
Organism: Natrix helvetica; assembly: GCF_964273705.1. Lineage (NCBI taxonomy): Eukaryota > Metazoa > Chordata > Lepidosauria > Squamata > Natricidae > Natrix > Natrix helvetica. The sequence goes on from NC_138555.1 coordinate 49,705,824, forward strand.
AATGGTCCCACCCTTTGAGCTCCTAAGACCTCATCTCTTGTAGTCTTTCTAAGAAATTTAGCATGTATTTCCCTTGGAACATTGTGTGTTCTAGCGTATGCTGAGTTGATCCTATAAATCAAATCAATATCCCACCATAGCTGTTGTTTATTTCTTTTAATATATTCTGCTAAAATTGTGGTCATGATCTCCTTAAGGTCTTCATTTTCTGTCTCTGGTAGGTTTTGAAATCTAAGAAAAAAAGACATTCTTTCAAATTCCATTTTTATCATATGATTTTCAGATTCTCTATTCCCCTTCTGGACAATCTTAACCTCCTCCCTCAGCCCAGTCGTGTCTTCCTCCAGTACACCTATTCTCTGTTTATTTTGTGTTGCTTGTTGTTGTGTTTCTCTGAGTTGATGATTTAAGTCTGCCAGTTGTTTTTTCAGTTCGTCTTGTCCCTTCATAATAGTTTGAAACATTTGGGCAACAGATAAATCCTTTAAACTCTCTTCAGTTGTTTTAGGTTGTAGAAATGAGGCCATTTGTGTCTGTTGAGTAATCGGGCTAGACGTGGAAGATGTCGGGGCCGAGGATGTCTTGCACGGCGGTGGCTTTTTAGGACCCATGTTAAGTTCAGAGATAGCTGTAAGTCTTACACACAAGAAATGGCGTCTGTGGAATGCACAGCTGGGAGAGATCGTGAGGCAAACAAGCCCAGAAGTGAAAGTTAGTCTTCCTATACAGCTCCAAGCCAAAAAATAAGAATCAAATGTTCCAAATCCAAGGGGACCACATAAAAAGAGAGGCTCCAGGAGATCTCTAGGGTGTAGGGTAATATAAAGCCAGAAATCCTTTCAAAGGGGAAACTTCATTCGTAAAAGCAGAGAAGAAGGAGGAAGTTGGCCATCTTGGCTCCGCCTTCACAGGGGATCAGAAAGCAACATATCCAAAGTTTCCAAAAAGTAGTTTAAAAGAATCAACTCAGCAGTCATCTCTTGCAATTGTTGCAAAAGTCATTCTCCCATTGCTTAGTGGAAGTGAAAGTTAACTTTTAACTCTCTCTCTCTCCTCCGAGAGGGAGAGATATTCCGAATGCCGCTTTTCCAAGGGGGGGGTGGAAATTCCCCCCCTCCAATTTTAACACTTCAAAGGATTGAATCCACAATTTAGGAAGGCTGCTGTTCATCAATTAGATAGATTTAAAAGAGATTGAGGGAAACCTCCCACTTCACTGCACTTCAGCTGTAGCATCTGATTAATTGTTTCCTTCCAGGCTCCGTTCGGCGAAGGCGCACAGCGACAGCAAACACCGCCATGCACCCCCCACGCTCCCCGGCTCCTGGGGCGAGGTTGGAGAACTCCCTGCGGCTGCCGCCGATCCAGGGGGTCCCAACGAGCCACCCTACGGCAGGGAGCCCCTCCAAGGCCCCCTTTGCACCTAATAGGAGCCCACCGAAGAGACGAGCAGCGGACACACAGGTCTGTCGCCTTCGGGGACCGGAAGTCATCTTGACTTATTGGGGAACTTCTCATGGAATTGTTTTACTAACTTCTCCACTTTTAGGTTCCCACTGTTCACCCAAGTAGCTTCAGACAAAGGGTAACCCTCCAGTGCACTAAGCGACCCCTATTCAGCCTGGAGTCTACGATTTTTTCCACCTCAGATTGTGTTTCCCCTTCTATCATTACAGGAGGAGAGTGAGCTTGGGTGGATGCTCTTATGCTAGACCCAATTACTGGTTTCAACAAGCTACAATGAAATTCTGGGTCAATTTTCCCTAGACTTCTGGGTAGACTAAGTCAAACTATAACTGGGATAAATGTGTTTCACAAACATTTTCGCTAATTTGTTTGCGGATGGCAATCCTGAGCAAGCAATGAAGTACGCCTGCTTGGAAACCAAATCAATAAGTGTCCAGATTACTCTATTCCCACTGCTGTCTGGGAGTTCCACAATGAAGTCCATTGTGACCTCTTCCCATGGCCGGTTAGAGCTCTCTGCTGCAGGTGCTGCAGGTTTTGGGCTCTTGGATTCAATCATCCACGTCTGGCCCTTTTCCTCCTCCGAGGCCTCCCCCTTGGTAGGACTTTTCATCACCTTAAGTTGGGGATCCTCTTCCAGAGGTCGTTTGGGCTTTTCCCCCTCCGAGGCCTCCCCCTTGGTAGGACTCTTTGTCACCTTAAGTTTGGGATCCTCTTCCAGAGGTTGTTGGCCCAGATGACCCTTCTGTGGTGGCATCTGGGGCCCTCTCTTTATCGCCGTGGCGATTGGTACACACGTTTGTTCTTTGGCATTTCCCTCCTCCGAGGCCTCCCCGTTGGTAGGACTCTTCGTCACCTTAAGTTGGGGATCCTCTTCCAGAGGTAGTTGGCACAGATGACTCTTCTGTGGTGGCATCTAGGGCCTTCTCTTTACCGCCATGGTGGTTTGTGCGCACGTTTGGGGTATTGGGGCTGGAGCCAAGCACTCTGACGCTTTGTGGCCAAGTTGACAGCAACATTGGCATTTTATTGGCCCCCACGAGGAAAGGAACCTAGTTACATCTCTAAACTTCGGAACCGCCTCATCACATTGGACTGCAATCCGTCTTGCAGCTTCCCCCTTGGTAAACCCTTCTTCCATTGTGGAGATTGCTTCTCTGTAGGAAGGTGGGGTAAGAACCTGTTGGGGCATTGCAGGTGCACATTGTCCTGCCATCCATCCTGCAGGCCTCCCTTTGGTAAACCCTTCTTCCATTGTGGAGATTTCTTCTCTGTAGGAAGGTGGGGTAAGAACCTGTTGGGGCATTGCAGGGGAGACTGGAACCGGTGGGGAGGTCAATCCCTCTGTTGGCCACTGCCCAGCTTTCTGCCATGGTGCCATCTGCTGAGGGAGGGCAGGTGTCCACTGGCATCCCTCCCATCCATGACCTGGGGTTAAGACCCATCCCGGGGTTGCCTGATTCACAGGTTTCAGTTCAACCAACGATGGCTGGCTAGGGGGGTTTTTGTGCCAAGGACCCTTCTGCTGGCTTGGAGGAGGTATGGGCCAAGTAGGTGCCCTCTGCTGGCTTGGAGCATTTCCCCATGTTGATGGCACAGGAGGTGCCCAGTGGCATCTCATCCATCCATACTCTGGGAAGAAAACCCAATCTGGTGGTGCTTCATTCACAAGCTGCAGCCCAATTTTTGTTGGCTGGCAAGTGAAAGATGCTGGCCAAATCCCTTCTTGCTGGCTGGGTTGAAATTCCCATTTTGATAGGGAATCTGTCTCCAACTCAGTTGCAGGGTAATAAGTCATCTCATTTATCGCTGTCTGGAAGGGGTCAAAATCTCCACTCCAGGTTTTTTTCCAAGCCTTGCTTCCAAACTGGGGGGAAGGAGGAGGAGCATGCACTCACGTTTAGTTGTCCGAAATGGTCCGGGAAGCCCATCAGAGATGACTGCGTGGGGATGGCTGGGATCTCCATTCATTAGATCTTCTGGCCATCCTCTAGTCGGGTGTAGAAAAAGTCTTTCCAGCCCCCTCCGTTCCAGCCCCCTCAGGCTGTGCCTCTTGCCAGATGCAATAAATCTTGAAGCAGAAATTCCTTTGCCTTTGAAGATTTGCAGAGAAGCGTCTCATCTCAGCTTCTTATCTCCAAAAGCTTACTCATAATTTTTCACTGATATTTTACACTGTCCCGGTCCCCTTAATCTCTTGAGCTGTTTTGGGATAGAATTACCTTCTCCAAGATCCGGAAACTGTTAATTTCAAATTTGTTCAGGACAGATGTTAAAAATTGATAGGGCCTTCTTAATTCTCTAATTCTCCTTGGTACCTGTTTTAGAACTGTTAGTTGTCGTTGGTTGTAAATTATAGGGTCGTCTCTAGTTCTATTCAGCACCTCATCACGTATTGATTTTTTAACAAACTTTACATGAACTTCTCTTGGTAGATTATTCTTTTTTGCGTAGTTTGTCTGTATTCTATACGTCCCGTCGATCTCACTTGCCATCTCATCCTTTTCTATTCCCAAAGCCTTTGCCATTAGATCTGCCATCGTGTCTGGTAGATCCTCGCCTTTTTCTTCCTTTACGTTCTGGAACCGTAGGAATTGGGCTGCTTTCTCCGATTCTAACGCGAGGACCGTTAACTCAAGTTCCTTGTTTGCCTGGATCAGCCTAGCACTCAGCTGCTCCATTTTTTCGTCCTCCTTTTCCAACCTTCCTTCTATTACATTTATCCTTTGTTCGTGTTTATTGATCTGTTCCTGGAACTTTCTCTCTGAGGCATATCCTCCAAAGATCTTTGGTTCGAGGGACTGGCAGCCGCTAGGGATGGCTGGGATGCTGGCTTCCTCCCTGTGCCAGTTTTCGTTAAGTTTGTACTACTTGTCATTTTTTGGAGGAATTGGATCCCTACTTTAATTTTTTTCCAGAACTCCCACTTACTTCTCTCCCTCGTAACTTTCTCGAGTCCTCCTTCTTTCTTTCTTTCTTTCTTTCTTTCTTTCTTTCTTTCTTTCTTCCTTTCTTCCTACCTTCCTTCCTCCCTCCCTCCCTCCTTCCTACCTTCCTTCCTTCCTTCCTGCCTACCTACCTTCCTACCTTCCTTCCTCTCCCTCTCCCTCTCCTCTTCCCTCTACCTCTACTCAATTATCAATTTTAAATAGTGATAGGGAGTAGTAAACTCTATATATCAATTAGTTCGTATGTTATATGGGAACAGCTGTCATAGGATAGTGAGATAGTGTGAGAGACTTATCGGTTTATCACTGTATATATATGTGTGTGTAAGTCACATTTATAATACTCCTAACTTTCTATTAATCTATTAATCTATTTTGATAACTTAATAAAATCTAAGAGTAGAATGCTTATAGTTATTACTTATATTATGATCAAACAATCTCCTAGATTAATCAGTACTAGTGCCAATAATATCGAAAGGAGTTAGGATTAATAATCTTACAACAATAACAATAACAAAAACAGTATATTCCTTTGATGGTAGTATTATAACATTAATTCCTATTTTTTAAGTTCAACCTTAGATGCATCCCTCCTGTGTTGGATAATTATATGAGAGTGTTCTGGGTTCCCCTGCTCTGATAGATCTTCTTTCTCACTCTCCAGATAGTAGTATCCAAAGGTTATCCAGAGAATATAGTCAGCAAAAATCTTGTTTTCTCTTAAGGTATTAGATCAATTCTAAAAGACCAGGAATATATTAAAAGAGTCAACCAAGATTTAAGATTCTTCTTCGAAGAAAACGGACCAGGAGACACATCCATACAAAACCTATGGGATCCGACTAAGAGGGGTCACAATATCAGCCACAGCCAGGAAGAAAAAAACCGAGAATCTAAAAATAAGAGAGCTGAAAGAAAGGTATAGAAATTTAGAGAGTGAACTGCAAAAGAAACCGCAGAACAGAAGTATAAAAGGAAATATGGAACTGATTAAACATGAATTGGCTATATTTGAAAAAGCAAAATTGGCACAATCTATTAAAAAAGCAAAACAAAACTTCTTTGAGAATGCAAATAAACCGGGGCGGTGGCTATCCTATAGGTTGAGGAAGCAAAAACAGGAGAACTGGATTAATAAACTACAAGATGAAAAAGGCGAGATCTGCTACCAACTAGAGGAAAAGAAAAAGATTACCCAAGAGTTTTATGAACAATTATATAAAGAAAACCGAGACCATACAAAGGAAGGAATATTACAGTATTTGGAAAAGTCAGATCTGCCAAAGGTACCAGAGGAGATTAAGGACATGTTCAATGAAGACATTAAAACATCAGAGATAACCGAGGCCATACAAAGACAAAAGAATAATAAAGCTGCAGGGCCGGATGGGTTGTCAGCGGAAATTTTTAAAGAAATCCAGGATATACTTGTCCCAACGTTGTTGGAAGTCTACAACGCTGTGATGAAAGAGGCGAAGACACCGTTATCATGGACGGAGGCTAACATTGTACTATTACCTAAGGCGGACACAGACCAGGTGCTTATACAAAACTACAGACCAATATCACTACTAAATGCAGATTACAAAATCTTTGCCTCAATAATAGCAGAAAGGTTGAAAAAATTTCTTACATCATTCATCCATACAGATCAAAACGGATTCCTCCCCAGAAGACAAATTAAAAAAAATATGAGAATTATGTTGGACATTTTTTTTTAAACAAAGTTTTATTGGTTTTAAAAAAAAATAAAAAGGAAAGGGGTAGTGGAATAAGTTACAAATTTTGGCAGTCACAATATGTAGAAGGTGTCCCCTCCCCCCGTGCTCATAGTTTTCATTTATAGATTAGTTTAATACTAAATAATAATATTTTGTCAGCATATAAATTCAAATAATAATTTCAATCAGTTTATATCAAGCAGATTTTCATTTTTGTGATCTGAGTTTTCTTGGTATTGCCCCTTCTCCCCCCGCCAGCAGAGCTCCGGCCCCTCCCGTGTCCTGTAGGTCTGGTATAGGATCATCAGATTTATCTAGGAGTTCCATTTTTTTCCATAAAGGCCTGAGCCACTGCGGTTGTGTTGATTCTAACTCTTGTATCCTCCCAGAATGTTAACATGCCTTCAGGCATCAACCATCTGAACCACACCCCTTTCTGGTATAACTTCTTCGCTAGTTGCGAATAGATTTTTCTTTTCTCTCTCACTTTCTTAGGGATCTGTTTCAAGATGGTCATTTCTCTATCCTGATATTTCAAAGCTTGCCCCCTTTGTGCACTCAGAATCTCATCTCTTGTAGTCTTTCTAAGAAATTTAATATGCACCTCCCTTGGGACATTATGTGTTCTAGCGTATGCTGAGTTTACTCTATAAACCAGGTCCAAGTCCCACCCCATCTGTTGTTTTTCTTTTTGGATATATTCAGCCAAAAGGTTTGTCATAATGTCCCTTAAATCTTCATCATCCGCCTCAACCACGTTTTGAAACCTAAGGAAAAAGGACATACTTTCAAGTTCCATTTTTATCTGGTGGTTCTCAATCTCTTGGTTCCCCTTCTGCACCCCTTTCACCTCCCCCCTCATCTCAGCCATCCCCTCCTCCAAAAGATCCAATCTCTGTGAATTTTTAATCGGCCGGTCTTGGTTCTCTTTAAGCTGCTCGTTCATCTCCTTTAGTTGTGTTTTTAAGTCCTCCTGTCCCTTTAAGATTTGTTGAAACATCTGCTGGAAGTCTGTCTCAGAAGGTTTGGGTTGCAACAAAGAAGTTAAAGTCTGTTGTCCACTGGGACTGGACGCTAAAGATGTCGGGGGTGGTCTTTTAGATGGCATTATGATGAGCAGTAAAAGTACAAAGTCAATACAGAGAGGAAACAATTAGAGAGGAAAACCACCAAGAGAGATAAGGAGGCAAGGAGTCCAAGCAGAAGGGAACCTTTTCTGGTTTCAGCTTCTGGTAATAGAGTAAAAAAATCCTTTGTTCCAAGCGGAGTCCAGTACAACAAGGGATTTATCTGAGTGTCACGGAGACAAAGACAGGATGCCTGAAGCTCCTATGGGTGGAGTCAGATTTCAGTGTCTGTGGGGACGATGGAAGTATGCCATCTTGCCCTGCCAGCTTCGGAGTCGGGAGGCATAACAAAAAGTTTTCAAAGTTTTCAGATCATCACCTCATTTACAAGATTACAGTCCGAAATCTGTCTCTGTTATGAGCGTGATTTCATTGCATGGCTCTCTCCCTTCCTCCTCATCTAGGGCAGAGAGCAAAACCGTTTAAAGCCGCCTGTCCGAGGGGGGGGGAAAATCCCCCTCCCTCCAGTCACGCTTCTCCGAGCCGAGTTGAAAGTAACTCTAAAAACAGCTGGCATTTTTTTTTCCTTTTCAAGCAAGCGAGGGAACGGGGGGAAGTTTCCACCTCACCACACAGCCACTGCGTCCTTCAGATCTTGCGTTCTTCCAGCTGCCTCCTCACGAAGACGCCGGAGCACCTCCCCATCATGCCTCCCAGTCCCTAGGGTGATGTGGGGAGCCCCCCCCCCGGCCGCCGCTGACTCAGGGGATCCCCCGCTACGCCGCCCCTTCGGCAGGAGCCCCTCCAGGGCATCCTGTGCCCCCCAGATAATGGGGAGCCCACCAGAAGAGCGCGGGGCGAGCAGAGCCTGCCCGTCGCGATCAGCAGCCGGAACCGGAAGTCTATGTTGGACATTCTTGAATATTATGAAGTGCACAATGACAAACAGGTTGCACTAATCTTTCTCGATGCCCAAAAGGCATTTGATAATGTCAACTGGGAATTTTTGCACCAACAATTAGAATACATGGATTGTGGGGATAAATTTATAAACATGATCAGAGCAATTTATACAAACCAAAAAACCAAAGTAATAATCAATGGTGAACTAACACAAAGTATTGTAATCCAGAAAGGTACAAGACAAGGTTGCCCCCTATCCCCCCTGTTGTTTATACTAACCCTAGAAGTACTAGCCAGGAATATACGTAAAGAGGTACAGATAAAGGGACTAGAAATTAAAAAGGAGCAATTTAAGTTACAGGCCTTTGCGGACGATCTAGTGTTTGTGCTAGAAGATCCTATGAAGTCTGGTACGAAACTCATTGAGGAACTGACAGAGTATGGGAAAATAGCGGGTCTAAAGATAAATATGACAAAGACCAAAATGCTGACTAAAAATATGAAATCAAAAGCAAAAGAGGAGTTAACGAAGAAATTGGGTATCCAAATTGTCAAAAAAGTTAAATATCTTGGTATACATTTATCTGCGAGGTGTGTGACCATCAAAGAAGACAATTATACCAATCTGATTAATAAAACTAAGAAGGATCTAGAAAGATGGAAAAACCTACAACTGTCCCTGATGGGCAGGATCGCAGTTATAAAAATGAATATATTACCAAAATTCCTTTTCTTATTTCAGAATATACCCATTAAATTAGAAAAAGGTGTCTTCAAAGATTTGAATCAATTGGTTTCGAAATTTATCTGGCACGGAAGAAAACCAAGAATAAAACTTAAGGCTATGCAAGACACTAAGGAAAAGGGAGGATTTGGCGTACCAGATTGGGAACTCTATTATACTACGGCCATATTAACATGGCTAAGGGAATGGATAATGCTGAGAAATAAAAGATTACTCAAATTGGAAGGTCATGACCTCCAAGCAGGCTGGCATGCCTTCCTCTGGTATGAAAAAGCATCTGCACACAAATATTTAAGTAGACATTACATTAGACAATCTCTGTTAATAATATGGAACAAAATTAAACATGACCACTATACCAAAATACCTATTTGGCTATCTACGATGGAAGCATACATACACCCAAATTTAATTAACGTGGAAAATATAGTCACATATAAAGAGCTATTGAACAGGCAGGGGGAGATCAAAACTAGATCAGAATTGACATCACAAGGAATACAAGTAGAATGGTGGTCTTATTTACAGATACAATCAAGGTATGCACAGGATAGGAAGAACGAAGGTATTGCCAAAGACTACACAATATTAGATAAACTGTTGATACAGACAGAAAACAGACTGATCAAAGTGCTGTATAGATTTTTGTTGGAATATAAACTAGAGGAAGAACATGTCAAAGAAACCATGGTCACTTGGGCGAAAAATTTCGGTTACAATGTGGAATTGGCTAAGTGGGAAAAACTTTGGATACTTAATCAGAAATTAACATTGGCTACGGCGTATAAAGAAAATCTTTACAAGATGTTCTACAGATGGCATCTCCCGCCAGCACGGCTTTCTAAAATGTTTAAAAATCTGGCCCCAAATTGTTGGAAGTGTAAAAAAACACCAGGCACTTTCTATCATATGTGGTGGACGTGCAATGAGGCAAAAAAATATTGGAAAATGATTCAATCATGGTTAGAACAAATGGTGGGAGAACAAATTGGCCTAATTACAACCATAATCGTAACTGCATTTAACATCTATTCAAACCTTCCTGGATGGCTTTCTAAATTTTATATTGGGGTTTTAACGGGTTTTAAAATTGTTCTTAATATTTAAATTGGTTTTAGGATTTTATAACAGACCGTGTGTGTGAGTTGTTTATGTTTCATGTCTTATGTCTTATGTCATTGTTATTGTTTTGATTATGAATGGTCTGTACACCGCCCCGAGTCCCTACGGGGAGAGGGGGCGGTCTATAAATTAAATAAACTAAACTATAAACTAAACTAAATTATGTTTAAACCAGAAACCTTTCTCCTAGGCATAATACCGGAGGGGTTTAAGAAAGATACACTCTATCTAATCATACATATACTAACTGCAGCGCGCATAACCTATGCACAGCATTGGAAAAAAGAAAATACACCATCAGAGCTAGATATAATCAGAAAAGTGTTGGCCTGTGCAGAAGCAGATAGGCTCACTTTGGAACTTAAAAATAAAGGGGAATCAGTTAAGATGACAAGACTGGAACAAATGTATATATTGTGATCAAACAGAAGGGCAGACAATGTATTAAGTAGATTAACTGTTAATGGTTGAAACTAGCTGTACATGATGTGAATATACGATCACTCCGACTCCGCGGCATTGCATTGTTTTAAATGTAAAAATAATAAATATATATATATAATGGAAGAGGATCCCCAGCTTAAGGTGACGAAGAGTCCTACCAAGGGGGAGGCCTCGGAGGAGGGAATTGGCGAAGAACAAGCGTATGTACCAATCGCCACGGTGGTAAAGAGAGGGCCCCAGATGCCACCACAGAAGAGTCATCTGGGCCAACAACCTCTGGAAGAGGATCCCCAACTTAAGGTGACGAAGTGTCCTACCAAGGGGGAGGCCTCGGAAGAGGAAAAGGGCAAACAATCTCCGGAGGAGGATCCCCAACTAAAGGTGACGAAGAGTCATACCAAGAAGGAGGCCTCGGAGGGGGAAATGCCCAAACGACCTCTGGAAGAGCATCCTCAACTTAAGGTGACAAAAAGTCCTACCAAGGGGGAGGCCTCGGAGGAGGAAAAGGCCCAGCCGTGGATGATTGAATCCAAGAGCCCAGAACCTACAGCACCTGCAGCAGAGAGCCCTAAACGGCCATGGGAAGAGGTCGCAAAGGACTTCATCGTGGAACTCCCAGACAGCAGTGGGAATAAGGTAACTTGGACTGTTAATGATTTGGTTTCTAAGCAGGCACAATTCATTGCTTGCTCAGGATTGCCATCCGCAAACGAATTAGCAAAAATGTTTGTGAAACACATTTATCGCCTGCACGGAGTACCCAAGAGGATCATTTCAGACCGCGGAGTCCAGTTCACAGCCAAGTTCTGGAGAAAGGTCCTGAGATCCATTGGGTCCACACAAGAACTGAGCTCAGAGGTTCATCCCAGCATGAACTGAGCAGCAGAGGGAGCCAATGCGGTGGTGGAACAATACAGCCGGTGTTTTGTGGACTATCAACAAGACAACTGGTCGGACTTGCTACCCTTCGCCGAAGTGGCATACAACGATGCGGTCCACAGCAGCACAGGATTAGCGGGTTTCCAGATTACCAGTGGCATGGAAGTTGTTGCCATGCCTGAGTTGCCTAGAGAACCTCCTTCCTTCATGTCTTTGAGTGAATGGATGGACACGCTAAGGAAAGGATGGGAGAATACGAAGAAGGCTCTAGCAGTTGCGGCAGAAGCCTACCAGAAGCAAGATGATCAACATCGCTCGCTCCAAAACCCCTACCGTGTGGGGGACAATGTTTTTGTATCTACCAAATACATAAGATTAGAAATGCCTAGCAAGGATTTGGGTCCAAAATTTCTAGGTCCATTCCCAAAAGTGAAGATAGTTAACCCAGTTACAGTTCAACTCAGTCTACCCAGAAGTCTAGGGGAAATTGACCCAGAATTTCATTGTAGCTTGTTGAAACCAGTAATTGGGTTTAACAGAAGAGCATCCACCCAAGCTCAATCTCCTCCTGTAGTGATAGAAGGGGAAACACAATCTGAGGTGGGAAAAATTGTAGACTCTAGTCTGAATAGGGGTCGCTTACAGTACTTAGTGCGTTGGAAGGGTTACCCTTGGTTTGAAGCTACTTGGGTGAAATGTGGGAACCTAAAAGTGGAGAGGTTAGTAAAGCAATTCCATGAGAAGTTTCCCAATAGGCCTGGGGGGAGGAGAGGTGGTTTATTTTGTTATGTTAACTTTTATGTTATTCTCTTTACAGGAAACATTTTTTTTTCTAAGGAGAGGCCGCCTGTCAGGCCTGTAGTTATGTTCTTTTTAGGATCTTTGGCCTGCCACACTTTTTATTAATTTCCTATGCTGTTTCATTAGTTGGGAGGGGGGAATAGAAAGGAGTAGGATTGTGGAATGTATTGTTGACATTCTTTTATAGAAGCCAAGGTCATCTTTTGTCTCCGCACCTTGACACCTGACCGGAAGCAGAGGGGTGTAGATGCCAGCGTGGAAGATGATGGGGTGTAGCAGAGGGGTGTAGATGCCAGCGTGGAAGATGATGATTGGAACATGTGATGGATTATGTGATGGATTATGGGGTGTGGGGAACATGTGATGGATTATGAGGTGTGGGGATAGATCATGAACTTTCAACTGGGTGGAATTCCAAGAAGAAAATCAGTGTTGGAATTCCATAGACGTGCTAACTTGCCTGTATGAATAAATGGGAACTTTAAGGATGATTCTGCCTTGGACAGTGATTTATTTCATACATGGTATTTAGAATGCTAACAGTCTGTGCAGGCCAGCTGCTGAGTCCACCCGGGGTGTCCTTGCCTTCCGACATAGCAGATTTTGCAGACGTGTTCAGTGAACAAGAAGCAGACCAATTGCCACCGCACCCGAGAGGAAGGCGGCCCAGCCTTTCCACCGAAACCGCTCGGGCGTTGCGAGAGCCACAGCGATGGCTGTTTGGGGTTTGAAATAGAATGACGAATTTCCATTGGTGGTTAACAAGCTGGTTGCAAATGGAGAGCAAAACAGCACTAAGTCCCTAACTTCTGAAGGTGACCCAGTCTTGGAATATATATTAACATTTCTACACACTGTTTACTATGTACCTGTGCAAGGGAGGCAACCAGCGGGCCAGCAAGAGAGTGGAAAGATCAAAACACCCACCCACACTGGCAGCCGGCGTGGCCGGAGCAGCCCCGGCGGAGGAGGCGGAGGCGGCGAGGGCGAGTCGGAGGCGGCGAGCGGGAGCAGCCCCAGCAGCCGCGAGCGGCGCCCCCGCGGCCCGGCCCTCCTCTGCCTGGAGTATGGGGCCGACGGTGGCCAGGTCACCTCGGTGGTGGTCTATCAGGACAATGGCCCCAGGGAGGTGGTGGAGGGGGTCGGTGCCCGGAACCAGCTGGAGCCAGCTTTGCACGGGGCCCTTCGGCAGCGAGTACAAGAGGAGTTGGAGAAGCGGCGAGAGAAGCGCCGAGAGCCGTTGCAGGGATTGAGAAATGCTTAAGGGGAAATGGGGCTGGGCCTGCTTACCAGCGCAGGACCGTGCCTGGGGGATCAAGGGCTATGCTACTCAAGGGTACCATCGGGAGCAGTGGCAGAAGGAAGCAACTCCCTGCAGTCCATCCTGTGACAGATGTGCCCCAAAAGAAAGCCAGCCAAATACTATACTCAAGGGCAGACCTAATACTATTGCGGGAGTCCCCCCTCTCGCAGGTTTGGCCCTCCGCCCTTATGAGGGCCCACCTCGATGAGGGATACATTAATCCAGAGAGGTGGGCGAGGCGTAGTCTTAGGGGGTTTTTAGCCAAATTTTTGATTTGTTTTTTAGGGGGTTCTAGGGTGGGGGGAGGGGCTAGTCAGACTGAGGGAGGGACCAGTGCCAAGCCGGCGGGTGGAGTTAGCAAGGAAGTGAGCGGAGCCATTAAGGGGGGGGGAGTAGTAATACTCCAGAAGAGGGTCTTTCTATTCCAACGGTCGTGGGGAGGGGCAGGTGCAAGGGTAGACAGAGATCTCATCATCGGTTGGGAGACCGTGGTCGTTGGGTACGGCCGGTCATATGTCCCAACCCCCGCAATCTAAGTGGTCAGGACCTACAGAGCCAGGGCCTGAGACTGATGTTATGCAATGCCAGGTCCGTTGTCAACAAAGCCCCCCTCAGACTTGGTGTCGGAGGGGGAGCCGGACCTGGCTGGAATCACGGAGACCTGGCTGGGCCACGAGGGAGGTCTCCCTCTCGTGGAAATGTGCCCGCCAGGTTACCGCGCATTTCATCAGTCACGGGCACTAGGCAGGGGTGGTGGGGTAGCGGTCATTGTGAGGGAAGGTCTCGAGTCGAGAGAGACCACTGTGCCACAGATAACCGGTTGTGAGTCCCTATGCGTGAAGTGGGGCCCAGGGAGGCAGTTGGGCTTGCTGATTGTATACCTGGCTCCTCGCTATGCATCAGCAGCCCTGCCCGAGCTCCTCGAGGTGATCGCCGAGATGGCAGTTGAGACCCCCAGACTGTTGGTCATGGGGGACTTTAACTTGCCATCGGTAGGGGAGACATCCGAGGTAGCTCGGGAGTTCATGGCCTCCATGACAGCCATGGACCTGACCCAAGTAATTCGACACATGAGGGAGGACACACACTGGATCTTATCTTTGTCTCTGGCCGGTGGAGGAGTGATCTGGGAGTAGGGGATTTAGTCATCACACCCCTGTCATGGTCAGATCACTCACTTCTCCGGCTCGACTTTCCAGCCGCTACTCTCCACCGCGAGGAGGCGGAACCGGAATGTCCAAGATGGTTCCGCCCCAGGCGCCTGATGGAACCTGATAGGTTCCAAACGGAGCTTGGGCCATTTCCTGTAGCCCTGACCCGCACCCGGATGGAGGACCTAGTGGCTGCATGGAACAGTGCAGCCACCGGGGCCTTGGATCGGGTTGCGCCTTTGCGGCCTCTCTTGCAGCAGCGAACCACCCAGGCCCCTTGGTTCACCGAGGAGCTGAGGGTGATGAAGCGCCGCAAGAGACGCCTAGAGAGCAGATGGAGATCGTCACGCTCTGAATCTGACCGAACACAGGTGAGAGCCCATTTACGGACTTACCTTGTGGCGTTAAGAGTGGCCAAGCGTCAGTATTGTGCCACTCTTATTGCGTCCGCAGATAACCGCCCTGCTGCCCTGTTTGGGGTAACCCGCTCCCTCCTTCAACAGAGGCCGTGGGAAGCCCCTTTGCAGGGTAGAGCAGAGGAATTTGGGGAGTATCTGCAGGACAAAATCGCTCAGATTCGAAGCGAGTTGGTCCCTACTAGTGGTCTGGAGGGGACGTCGGAGGTGGGTCTTGAGATTCCACTCAGGGAGGAGTTTGACTCTGTTACTTCCGACGATATGGACAGGTTGCGTAGGCGACTGCGAGCCACCACATGTTCACTGGACCCGTGTCCCTCCTGGCTTGTACTGGCATCCTGGGAGGTCACACGAGGCTGGCTCCAGGAGTTAGTCAACGCTTCTTTGAGTGAGGGGTTCTTGCCGGCCGTCCTGAAAGAGGCGGTGGTGAGGCCCCTCCTCAAGAAGCCTTCCCGGGACCCAGCTTTGTTAGCCAACTACCGTCCCATCTCCAACCTTTGCTTTCTGGCAAAGGTTGTAGAGAGTGTGGTGGCACAACAGTTTCCACGCCACTTGGAGGAAACTGATTATCTGGACCCGCGCCAGTCCGGTTTCCAGCCCGGCCACAGCACGGAGACGGCACTGGTCGCGATGGTGGATGATCTCTGGAGGGCCAGAGTTGGGGGTTGCTCCTCCATCCTGGTCCTATTAGACCTCTCGGCGGCTTTTGATACCATCGACCATGGTATCCTATTGCATCGACTGGAGGGGCTGGGGGTGAGGGGCACCGTTTTGCGGTGGTTCTCCTCCTACCTCTCTGGCCGAGTGCAATTTGTATTGGCAGGGGGGCAGAGGTCGACCTCGAGGCCGCTCACTTGTGGGGTGCCACAAGGGTCGGTCCTCTCGCCTCTCCTGTTCAATGCATATATGAAGCCGCTGGGCGAGATCATTCGTGGGTTTGGGGTAGATTACCATCTGTACGCGGATGACACCCAGCTGTACATCTCTACCCCAAGCCACCCCAACGATGCCGTCGAAGTGATGTCCCGGTGTCTGGAAGCCGTACGGATCTGGATGGGAAGTAACAGACTTAAGCTCAACCCGTCCAAGACTGAGTGGCTGTAGCTACCGGCACCCCAGTTCAACGAGCTGATTCCATCACTGGCCATTGGGGGCGAACATCTGGCCCCTGTGGATCGGGTACGCAATTTGGGCGTCCTCCTAGATGCCCGGCTGTCAATGGACGACCATGTGACAGCCGTGGCAATGGGGGCATTTCACCAGGTTCGCCTGGTGCGCCAATTGCGTCCCCTATTGGACCGGAACGCCCTTCGCACAGTCACCCATGCGCTTGTGACGTCCCGGCTAGACTACTGCAACGCTCTCTACATGGGGCTCCCCTTGAGATGCACCTGAAGACTGCAGTTGGTTCAGAATGCGGCCGCGCAGGCAGTTTCGGGAGTCGTTAGATACTCCCACGTAACACCTCTCCTGCGTGGGCTGCACTGGCTGCCTGTGGCTTTTCGGGTGCGTTTCAAGGTGTTGATTATCATCTTCAAAGCGCTCCATGGCACAGGACCTAGTTATTTGCGGGATCGTATCCTGCCCCACACATCCCTTTGGCCAATTCACTCACACAGAGAGGGACTCCTCCGGGTGCCGTCCACTAGGCTGTGCCAGCGTGCGACGCCCAGGGGAAGGGCCTTCTCTGTGATGGGCCCGACCCTCTGGAATGACCTTCCCCCTGACATTAGAACGACCACGGACCTCCGCTCCTTCCGCCAGAAGCTCAAAACCCACCTGTTTCAGCTAGCCGGCCTGGCCTAATTCCAGCTTTCCCACCTCAGTTTGTATTTTTAATTTTACGGTTTGGTTTTATGGTCAAGTTTTTTAATTTTTATAAACTTGTACAGGGGTCTATTTAATCCGATCTTAATTATATTTATTATCGATTGTATGGTTTTAATTTGGTACCTGTACACCGCCCCGAGTCCCTTCGGGGAGAGGGGGCGGTCTAGAAGTCTAATAAACTAAACTAAACTAAACCGGCCATATGATTGTCCCATCGATTTGATTCCGGATGTGCCGCTCCCTGTGGGTCGTTTGTATTCGATGTCAGACCTGGAGTTGGCCACATTGCGGGATTTTTTGGACAAAAACCTAGCTCGGGGTTTTATCAGACCCTTGTCTTCGCCATTGTCTGCCCCAGTCTTGTTTGTCAAAAAGAAGACCGGAGATTTGAGACTCTGTTGTGACTATCGTAGGCTCAATGCTATCACGGTGCGCAATCGATATCCTCTGCCCCTTATTCCTGTACTGTTGGAGCGGCTCAGACAAGGTAAGATGTTCACCAAATTGGATCTCTGTGGAGCCTACAATCTTTTTTTTTGTTTAAGTATGATTTTATTCCTCCTTCTCTAAGCTTACAATTGTTGTAGACTACATTCTAATCCCCTTGGGAAGATCGGGGATAATCGTCCAATATATATCTGACTAGCACTTAATTTGAGGAACATTACCTTAATTATTTTTTTTCCCCAAATTTTATTGATTTTACAAATTTTACAGGGAAAAAGGGTTAAAAGGTTATAGAACATTTTGACAGCTACATCGTGTGGGGGGGGAGCAGCCCCCCCAAGTCTCACAACTTTTACAAACAAGTATAGAAAAATATCAACATTTGCATAAGTATTAGCAGTTTTAAGTTTAACACTAGATCATCAGTATGTTTCAATCATCTTGTTTTGTATCACTTCCATAAAGGTACATTATAACAACAATTGCAATAATGTTTCAAATCATTTCTGTGATCTGAGTCTTCTAGTTGCTGCATCCTCCCCCCCCCCCCGTCCACTGGCAGAGCCTCAGCCCCTCCCTCCCTTGTTTCTTGTGTAACATCCCCCATTTCGCCTAAGAGAGCACTGTGTTTTTTAGTGAAAGCCTCCGCTTCCACAACTGTGTTGATTCTAATTCTACTGCCCTCCCAGAAAATCAACATGCCTTCTGGTAACAGCCACCTAAACCAGACCCCATTATTATATAATTTTTTTGCTAAGAAGGAATATTTCCTCCTCTTATCTCTTACTTTCTTTGGGATCTGTTTAAGAATGGTTATTTCTTTATCCTTATATTTTAGTGGTCCTCCCCTTTGAGTTCCTAGAACCTCATCTCTTGTGGTCTTTCTAAGAAATTTAACATGAACTTCCCTTGGAACATTGTGCGTTCTTGCATAGGCTGAATTAATCCTATAGATCAGGTCAATATCCCACCAAAGCTGTTGTTTATCTCTATTTATGTATTCTGCTAATATTGTGGTCATAATCTCCTTAAGATCTTCGTTCTCAACTTCTGGCAGATTTTGGAACCTAAGGAAAAAAGACATCCTTTCAAATTCCATTTTTATCATGTGATTTTCAAATTCTACATTCCCCCTTTGGATGTCTTCACCTTGTCTCTCATCCCAACCACACCCTCCTCTAGTACACCTATCCTCTGTTCATTCCGTATGGTTTGTTGTTTCGTCTCTCTGAGTTGATCATTTAAGTCTTGCAGTTGTTTTTTCATTTCATCCTGTCCCTTTAAGATAGATTGAAGCATCTGGTGAATAGACAAGTCCTTTGCACTCTCTTCAGGGGCTTTAGGTTGTAAAAAAGACCCCAGCTGTGACTGGTGAGCAATTGGGCTTGACGTGGAAGATGTCGGGGCCGATGAGGCCTTGCCAGGCGGTAACTTCTTTGGACCCATCATGAAGCTCAGAGATAGTTATTGGTCTATACAAAGAAATGGTGTCTGTGGGAGAGCACAGCCGGTAGAGATCACCAGGCAAGCAAATCCAAAAGAGAGTAAATCCTCTGGTACAAAACTAAAGCAAATAGGTGGGTCAAAATATTCCAAATCCAGGGAAAAAACGTATTTGAAGAGGCTCCTGGAGATCTCTGGGGTGGAAATTAGTTCTTCTGGTCCAGACTTGTTCTGAAAAAATACACTAACAGATGCTCTGGTAAAGGGGGTAGCCTTCCAATGACTCTCCTAAAGTCCCAGATGTGCTCTTTGATGGGGCGGCCCCTCTGTTTTAGGTTGCTGAGCTCATCTTCTGCATACAGGTCTTCCTCCACCTACTCAAATCTGGCCTCTAGTAGTCATAGGAAGTCATCTATGCCTTGCAGTTGGGGGGCTCTCCTCTTGTGGAGGGCTGCTAGCCATTCCCTTGCTTCTCCCTCTAGTCCCTCTGCGATAGTATTCACTATGGCGCTGGGGGATGATTAGAGGTGTCCATAGCATTCTAGGTGGATCTCAGCTGAGTCAAGGAATAGGGCTAACTGGTCTGAGTACCCATCAAATTTTCCCCTGAACCAGGGCGGTTTGATCAGCACTGCCCCTCCCTCCTCCTGTTGGCCTCTGTATGCTTGTGCTTGATATGTCTGAAGATGCTCCTCAGTTCTAGTTCGGAGGGAGATTGTCTGCCCTGGGCAGCCTGCCTGCTACGTGGGAGAGGCACTGGTTTCATCCTCCTTCTGATGGGTGGAGAAGGGGGGCTGTGTTCCTGTCTGCTTCTCGTCACCTCAAGAGGATCCACTGCTCCTCCCCTCTTTTGGCCTGCATAATGGCTTCTCTTCACAGAGGGTGGCCCAGTCAAATTCCTCCCTCTGTTGCTCTATGGAACTCCCCAGGGGTTGCATCGGGGGCCTGGCTTGGTTCCAGTCCAGCATCCACTCCACTCTTCCCAGCTCACTCAGGGCCCTTCCCTTTTTCTGGGCATTCGGGTGGGGGAGCTCAGCTTTAGCTGCTTTAGGGTTTGAATACTCATCTCCTCTTGCTTCGCCCATCTCGGCTTTGATGTCTGAGGTCAGGCTGCACTCCGACTGCAATCAGGGTCTCTTCGGATAGGAGGCCCTTTGCCATGGTTGCCTGAGTTTCCCTCCAGGCACCCCCGATATCGGTGGAGCAATTGATTCAGGAGACCCGGTAATCTTGACAGATTTTTAAAAGCAGACTTGACTGTCTGTAAGGTTTCCTAAAATGCCCTAACTGATTCATGAGAATCGAGCCAAGTTTCAATACAAAACTAGTCATTTATTAGGAGCATTATAGGCAAGATCTTTTTGCAGTCAAGTCTAAGCTTGGTTTGATTTATAGCTGAACTTTACTCCTGTTCCTTCCCTCCCCTCAGTCTGTGTCATAAATCACATTCCCCTATGATATGCACCCCTCCCAAGCCAGCTGCAGTAATCTGAGATCCGACTTCAGCCGACAGTATGTGTGGAATGCACTCCCCCCCCTTCTCTTACTATGACAACGCTGGGAGTTGACAGTAGATAGCCATATTGGGATTTTAGTATAGTAGTTTTTTTATTTTTTTGCCAAATTTGTTGGAGCGCATTCCTAATTAAATGTCTTTGGAAATATTTGTGTGTTTTGTTTTTCCATCCCAAATGAATACGTACCATCCTACTTGGAGATCGTGCCCTTCTAATGCCAGAGTTCTCTTATTTTTCAACTCAATCCACTCCTTGAGCCATGTTAGTGTTGCTGCCTGAAAGTATAGTTTCCAATCTGGGAGTGCTAAACCTCCTTTTTCCTTGATGTCCTGTAATAATTTTAATTTGATCCTTGGCTTTTTTCCCCTGGCAGGTCTTTTTACACACATAAATAACACCTGCCATATTCCAGATGGGTGGAAGATGGCAATAGTTGTTCCCATATATTAAAAAAAGGAAATAAAAAGGATCCTAGTAATTATAGGCCCATCTGATTGACATTGCAGCAAAAATATACTTTAGGTACCTTTTGAACAGAATTTAAATCTGGGTAGAGGAAAACAATATCCTCACAGAAGAACAAGCAGGTTTTAGACAAAGCCGATCTACTATTGATAACTGCTTTGTCTTGAACCATCTAATTACCAAATATGTATATAAGAGGAGACCCCTATTTGCTGCTTTCATAGACCTTACAGCAGCATTTGACATGGTAAACAGAGAAGTACTATGGAGTAAATTGACATCTCTTAAAATAGAACCTAGACTCCTGGTGTTGATTAAAGCCCTTTGCACAAGTACCTGTTTGAGGGTGCGGTATGGGGTTAATGGGGCTCTCACTAACAGGATTCACACAAATAAAGGGGTAAGGAAAGAATGTATCCTGGCCCCATTATTATTTAGTTTATATATGAACGACTTGCCAGGGTTAATGAAGGATCCCATGGTACACATGCCGATGATCCTAAATACTTACTGTAACAGCTTGCTTTATGCTGTTGATATGATTTTATTATCATATTCACTAGTAGGATTATGTAGGCTATTAAGAAGATTCAGTTCTTATTGCCAGGATAACTCCATAATCATCAGTAAATCTAAATAAAAAATAATGGTGTTTGGAAAACACCATCAGAGACATAGGTGGCAATTAGATGGTAAACCAATTGAACAGGTTAACACCTTTGTATATTTAGGCATATCTTTTTCCATGACTGAATCTTGGGCTTGCCATCATCAACGGAATAAAATTTGAGCAAAAGCCCATTTGAATTTACTGCTTAAACTAAAGAACCACAGATACCCAGGCTCCCTAACCCCATTAATTAAGGTTTATAAAGCTAAGGTTGTCCATATGCTCTTGTATGGAGCAGAAGTTTGGGGTCTATACTCAACCACAGCCCTAGAACAAACACAGACCCAGCACTTGAGATGTATGTTGGGTGTAGATCCAAGAACATCTGCTGCAGCATTTAGAGCTGAATTGGGAATTCATACAATTCATGCACTATCCAAAATTAGAGCATATAACTACTGGTGCAAAGTCAATGAAATGGAGACTGATAGACTCCCCAAGTTATGTCTACTAGAGCAAGTAAAATTACAATCACAAATCTCCTGGATCACCAAACTAACAAATTTTGTAAGAAGCTGTGGCCTTCCTGTCTCTTGCGTAACAGGAGAACAACTCAAAAAAAGAGCTGCCCAAAGAATTAAGGATATAGAAGCACAAAATGATATAGCTATCCTTAGTAAGGAGGGTAACTTGAAATGGCTGAGTAAATACAAACATACTTTTCAAGTAGACAGCTATTTGAAGTTACAACTGCCAAAACATCTTAGGGAGATATTTACACGAGCGAGATTCGAACAGCTTGACACAATGGTCAGATATGGGAGATTCCATTCTATACCCTACAATGAGTGTCTCTGCATTTGTGGAGCGGCAGAGGTACTTCACCTGGCTCACATCCTATTTGATTGGTGCTTGTATAAGGAGGTGAGAGACACCTATATACCAAAAGAATGACCCATTGGGATCCCCATATCAAAACAACTTACCTTATGTGCGGCCAGAACCGGAAATTGACATTTAACACAGCACAGTACTGAAACAAAATGGTTCGGTTGAGATCTGCATATGTGGGACTGATTGGGGTAGATTGCAGGGGTGACACTGAAATATAATTTTATCATATTTTATCTATATCTTAAATTATTGCATTCCAATTCCATCTTAAATCATGTTTTATTCCAATTCCATTTTAAATTGTATTTTATCAAATTTCATTTCAAATTGTATTTTATCAAATTTTAGTAATAATTTGTTTCTGGAACTTTGCACTTTAATATGGCCCAAGGGCTAATCAATAAAGACTCAATGTCGCGTGGGGGGTGCGCAGCGGCGCTGTCATGCCGCTGCGCGCCTTCACCGAGCGGAGCCTGGAAGGAAACAACTAATTGGACGCTACAGCTGAAGTGCAGTGAGGTGGGAAGTTTCCCTCAATCTCTTCTTAATCTACTCAATTGATGAACAGCAGTCTTTTTAAATTTCGGTTTCAATCTTTGGAAGTGTTAAGACTGGAGGGGGCGTTAACCCCCCCTCGGAAAAGCGGAGTTTGGAATACCTCTCTCTCTCTCGAAGAATTTCTGGCTTTCTACTATTTCGCACCCTAGAGATCTCCAGGAGCCTCCTATTTCACGTATCTGCCTTGGATTTGGAACAATTAATTCATATCACTTGGCTTGGAGCTGTATAGAAAGACTAACATTCTCTTCTGGGCTTGCTTGCCTCACGATCTCCCCCGGTTGTGTTTTTCCACAGATGCCATTTCTTTGTACAGACTTATAGCTATCTCGGAACTTAATATGAGTCCTAAAAAATTACGGCCTGGTAAGGCATCCTCGGCCCCGACATCTTCTACGTCCAGCCCGATTTCTCAACAAACACAATTGGCTTCATTTTTACAACCTAAAGCATCTGAAGAGACTTCAAAGGATTTATCTGTTGCCCAAATGTTTCAAACTATTATAAAGGGACAGGATGAACTGAAAAAACAACTGGCAGATTTAAATGACCAGCTCAGAGAAACGCAACAACAAGCAACACAAAATAAATAGAGAATAGGTGTGCTGGAGGAGGGCCCGACTGGGCTGAGGGAAGAGGTTAAGACAATTCAGAAGGGGAACATAGAATTTGAAAATCACATGATAAAGGTGGAATTTGAAAGAATGTCTTTTTTCCTTAGATTTCAAAACTTGCCAGAAACAGAGAATGAAGATCTTAAGGAGATCATGACCACAATTTTAGCAGAATACATTAAAAGAGATAAACAACAGCTATGGTGGGATATTGATTTGATTTATAGGATCAACTCAGCATACGCTAGAACACACAATGTTCCAAGGGAAATACATGTTAAGTTTCTTAGAAAGACCACAAGAGATGAGGTCTTAGGAGCTCAAAGGGTGGGACCACTAAAATATAAAGACAAAGAAATAACCATTCTTAAACAAATTCCAAAGAAAGTTAGAGATAAGAGGAAGAAATATTCCTCTTTAGCAAAGAAATTATATAATAAAGGAATTTGGTTCAGATGGTTATTGACAGAAGGAATGCTGATTTTCTGGGAGAGCAACAGAATTAGAATTAATACAGTTGTGGAGGCGGAGACCTTCATTTAAAAAACACAGTGCCCTCCTAGATGAAACAGGGGACAGTACACAAGACACGAAGGAGTGAGGGGCCGTGGCTCTGTCAGCAGACGGGGGAGGATGCAACAGTGAAAAGACTCAGGTCACAAAAATGAGGTTGAAACATTATTGCAATTGTTGTTGTAATGTAATTGTTGGAAGTGACACAAAAGATGATTGAATATATTGATGATTTAATGTAAAATCAAAAGCTGCCAATATTTATTCAAATTTTGATGTTTTCTTTTTTGTAAAGTTGTGAGATTTGGGGGGATTTCTACCTTCCGCATGATGTAGCTGTCAAAATTTTCTATACCTGTTTACCCTTTTCCTTAAAACATTTGTAAAAACCAATAAAACTTTTTTTCAAAAAAAATAAAAATAAAGACTCAATGTCAATGTCAAGGTATCCCCAAGAGAACCTCTAGCAAGAACCCCAGAAGTTATTAAGGGTGAAGGGTAGGTGCTGAGCCATAAGTTTACTCTTTGCTCTCTTCTGCTTGTTAAACCCTCACTTCTTACATCTCTATTGAAAAGTGATCAGAACCCGATTTGCTCCCTATTGGGGGTTTTGTTGTTGTTGTTCCTTTATATTACTTCTTTGTTTTCAATGTACTTTCATTTAAAAAAAAATTATTTTCATCAGTGTATTCAGACACCACTCTTTGGCTTTGGAGATCAAGGCAGTGTTCTATGCAAGAACTGTGTAACACTCAGAGTTTCTCTCTGAATGTGTGCTCAAGCCCACCAATCCACCCACCCACACACTTTTCTCTTCAATATACTGCACCTTATCTCAAGGTTGCTCCTTGTCCATCATTCTGTGCCCATTAATGTCCATGCCTCGACTTCCGGTGGCGCCGCTGTCCTTGGAAGATGCTCCCTCGGGAACGCCAGCCCGTGTTTGAGTAACAAGCTGCTAGGATAGCATAAATCAGCTGTCCAGCAGTTTGAAAACCTCCCCCTCAGGAGAAGGGGGGGAGGTGAGCAGTCTGGCAGAGGGTAGAGCTGCCCAGCGGCCCCAGAAGCACTTCTGTGGCGTCAAAGGTGCGAACTCCCCAGGAAGCCTGACAATCTCCTCATCACGGGACGTCTCTGCCTTTGCAGAACAAAAGGCAGCGTCCACACCTGCAATTTCAAGTTTATTCTACATCTGAATAAGAAGCAGGCAGAGCAAACCAGGAGGTCAACAAATTGCAAGTACAAGCCTTAACTCCGTAGATTATATCTCTTTCTGTAAACTTAAAAGGAACTTTTTTAAAAAAAAAAAATGGCGCCGGAGTAATAAAGGGTGTGTTGAATACGAAAGTGAAGCGGAAAACTGATTAGCACTCGCTAAATGCCTGTTAGTGTTGCTGGAAGACTTCAAAGAATAGCTGGATTTTTTGGACTGAATAAATTGGCTGTTTAAAAGCTTGATTTGAATATTTTGAAATGGCCTCTAAGCAGGCAAAATTCAACGCTTCAAAAAGTGCAGGCAGTTCGCCAGCGCAATCCTCAAAGTTGCAATCTTTATTACCTCCGGTGGAAACACAATCATAAACCCTGACACTGGAGGCTCTACAAAATAACTTACAAAATGCATTAAAAGAACAGGCAGTTGTCTTGGAGGGGAAAATTACAAGTGCCTTTAAAGATGTCTCTGATGAAATATCTGGAATTTAGGATTTAATCCAAACATGTAACCAAGAGATAAGGGAGGATATAGTTGAGGCACTTAAAGGATTATTTGGCTACGTGGCATCTCTCGATGAGAAGGTGGAAGAAATTAATGAGGCTAATACAAAGTTGGACAACAAACTTGTGGAGGCACAAATTAAAATTGATAAGTTGGAGGCGGAGCTTACGATGATGCAATATAGAACAATGGAATTTGCCTTGAGGATAAGAGGGTTGAAGGAACATACTCAAGAAGATTTAAGAGAGATTTTTGCAGACGCTTTTGTCCAATTAACTGGGGAGCCAAAGGCTGAATGCCTCTGGCAAATTGACAAAGTTTACAGCGTTAATTCATGGATTGCCAGACAAAGACAACTGCCAAGAGTTATCGTAATCTATTTTGTTACCAGGAAAATTAGGAATGAAATATTGCAAGCAACCTATAAAAACAAACTGCAAGTGGCAGGTCAAGATGTGATAGTATTGAAGGAAATCCCCCCCAAAATGTTGAGATCTAGAAAGGATTATGCATTTCTAGTGGACGAACTTAGAAAGCGCCAGATTCAATACAGATGGGAGACCCCAGCCGGATTGGTGGTGAACTACATGGGAGAAAGACATCGCCTCAACTCTGTTTGGAAGGCAAAAGATTTCTATAGTACAGTACTAAAGGCAGGACGCCCTCCATCTCCAGGTCCCAAAGAAAGAAAAGAGACAGAGGACCCCAGGCAGCAAGATAACCAGGCACAAATTGGGGTTGTGAGTTTGCTGCAGGAAACAGAAGAAATTTTGGAACAGAGACAAACCCGCGTGGCTACCAAACGTAAAGAACAAGAATTAATGTCTCAACAAGCCCAGATGGCAATTCGAGATAATATAAACATGAGCACAGAAGCAGTGGGAGGAGCTAGACCGAAGGTGAAATCCCAGCAAGATTTCCAGGCAGCTCTTAAAAAGCTTCAGTGTGCTAAAGATGACAACTAAATTTCTAACATGGAATGTCAATGGCTTAAATTCACCACAAAAAAGGAAAAAAATATTTCACTACTTGAAACAATTTAAAAATGATGTAATTTGCTTACAAGAAACACACATTAGAACACAGGATCAGAAATATTTGATGAACGCAAGACTGGGATCGCATTTTGTAGCATCTGCTCCGGAGAAGAAAAACGGTATAGTTATATATTTAAGAAAAGACTTAAAGGCTGAATTAATTGAAGCAGATCCTCAAGGTAGATATATTGCAATTGAACTATTAATAGAAGGAAAGAAAATACTCTTAACAGGAATATATGCTCCCAATCAACAACAAGAAAAATTTTATAAGTTGCTTCACACCAAACTAACACAATGGGGTTACAGATCCTGCGTTTTACTGGGCGATTGGAATGGAGTACTGGATCCTGTTCAAGACAAGAAGAGGCTTTTGCAAAATACCCAAACACGAACAAGATTTACCTAAATCTTTTTTTGATATGATGGATGACTTCGAATTGAGGGAACGGAATGTTAAAGAACGGGATTTTACTTTTTTTTCTGATAGGCACCAATCCCTTTCCAGAATTGATTTTATATTAATTACAAATGATTTTTTTTCCAGGGTAAAGAAGACTAAGATATGCCCGAGAACTTTAACAGATCACAACCCGGTCTGGATGGAACTTGAATACGGAGACCGACCCAGGAGGTCTTGGAGATTAAATGAAAATCTATTTAGATATGAGAAAAATGTTACGGAATGTAAAAAACTATTGAAAGAATATTTTGCTTTTAATATGCATAAGGGGATATCAATGGAAATGGTTTGGGACGCAAGTAAAGCATATATGAGAGGCGTTTTAATAAATCTGAACAATGTTTATAGGCGCAGACAAAGGGAGAAACAAAGGGAATTAGAGGAAGAGATTAAAAAAAAAAGACCAGGAGTTAATGTCTAAACCAGATGATAAGAAGACAAAAGAGATAATTACTTTATTGCGAGGGCAGTTCAATATGTTAATGTCGGATCAGATAGCCACCAATTTTCTATATGCTAAACATAACACTTTTTGTAATGCCAATAAACCAGGTCGATGGTTAGCATATATGTTAAGGAAAAAACAAAGATCTCGTAATATAGAGAAAGTAGAATATAAAGGGAAAGAAGTTTTCCAACAGGATATGATTAAAAAGACTTTATTAGAATTTTACACCAGACTGTATGCTGGTGACAAAATACAAGGATCAGATATAGACCGATATTTGGAGAAAGAGAAAATTCCTATACTTACAGATGAGCAAAGGGGAAGATTGAATCAACTTGTAACTGCAGAGGAAATCCTCCTGGCAATTAAGCAGTTAAAAATTGGCAAAGCGCCTGGCACAGATGGCCTGACAGCAGTTTATTATAAAAAGTTACAACTAGAAATGATGGAACCTCTTAGGGAACTATTTAATAAAATTCAAATGGAAGGCAGGGTCCCACCATCTTGGAAAACAGCTTTTATTTCATTGATTCCAAAAGAGGAAGAGGATCTTACCCAGCCAAAAAACTACAGGCCTATTTCATTACTTAATACAGACTACAAAAATTTTGCTAAAATATTGGTAAATAGGTTAATACCAATTGCTCAACAAACGATTCACAATGATCAGTCTGGTTTTATACAGGGAAGGCAAATGAAAAGTAATGTAAGACAAATCATTAATATAATGGAATACTTGGGAAAGTATAACCAAGTCCCGGCAGTGCTTCTATTCTTAGATGCGGAGAAAGCATTTGACCAAGTCAATTGGCAATTTTTAATAAAAATACTACAAAAGATGCAGTTCGGAGAGCATTTCATGCAATCTATCAAAGCAATATACCAGAAACAGACAGCACAAATTATTGTTAATGGAGGCTTAACAGAATCTTTTAAAATTGAAAAAGGAACAAGACAGGGGTGTCCCTTGTCTCCATTACTGTTTATCTTAACCCTGGAATTGTTATTGAACAGAATACGTGGGTCTGACGAACTACAAGGAATTAAGATTAGGCACTACGTATATAGAGTGAGAGCATTTGCGGATGACTTGGTTGTAACTTTAACTCAGCCGGGGGAATCAGTTATAGGTCTAATGAATATAATTAACCAATATGGTCAAGTATCTGGGTTCAAAGTAAATCTAGGGAAGACAAAGATGATAGCTAAAAATATGACTACAAACCAAAAAAGAAAAAGAATTAGAAAGAGTAATAGGATGTGAGATACTAAAAAAGGTTAAATATTTAGGAATTTATATTACAACCTCAAATGGGAAATTATATAAGTACAATTATGAACCATTATGGCATAAAATACAGAGAGAAATGAATAATTGGAAAAAACTACAATTGTCTTTGCTGGGAAGGATAGCAGCAGTTAAAATGAATGTTTTGCCTAAGTTTCTATTCCTCTTTCAAATGATACCAATACTTAAAAAAGACGCAAATTTGGAAGAATGGCAGAAAGGTATTAACAACTTTGTTTGGGCAGGAAAGAAACCAAGAATAAAACTTAAAATAATGCAAGACATACGTGAAAGAGGAGGCTTAAAAATGCCTAACTTAAAATTATACTATGAAGCAGCAGTTTTAGCAACAATTAGCAATTGGATTAACCTAACAGAGGATAGAATATTGAATATTGAGGGTTATGACTTGGTATATGGCTGGCATGCTTATTTAATATATGACAAGAAGGCCGACAAGATCTTTAAAAGTCATATTTTAAGGAATGCCTTACTGCGTGTTTGGAAAAAATATCAATATAGGTTAAATGACAAAATACCTATGTGGGGGGTGCCTAGACATGCTATAGAGAATATAAGTATAGAACAAAAACAAGATCTAACTACATATGCAGAACTCCTTAGTATGGATAGAGGTGCACTGCAGTTGAAATCTCTGAATGCACTAAGAGATGAAAGGGTAATTCAAACCTGGTTCCAGTATGGTCAGTTACAGGCTAGATGGAAAAAAGACCAGAAATCTGGTATTATTCAAAATGAGGATAACTTGATAAAACAAATCAGGGATCAGGGTCAAATGCACATAAAAAGGTTGTATAATGTATTGATAGAAATAGACTCAGAAACAGAATTAGTTAAAGATTGTATGATAAAATGGGCACAACATTTTGAAGAACCAATAATGATGGAAACATGGGAAGACATTTGGGTAAGAAATGTAAAATTTACACAAGCTCAGAACTTGAGAGAGAATTTCTACAAGATGTTGTACAGATGGCATTTAGATCCAAAATCCGAACCTACAATCTAAATGTTGGAGATGTGACTGTGCTGGTGCCATGTACTACCATATTTGGTGGACTTGTAAAAAAGTTAAAGCATTTTGGATAAAAATATGGTGGGTTATTCAAAATATTTTGAAAAAGAGGATAAAGTTCACACCCCAGTTGTTTTTGTTAGGCATAGTTTCAGACTGTACTTTCATAGAGACTAATTTGATCTTGAACCTAACGACGACAGCAAGATTCTTGGTGGCGCAATACTGGAAGAAGGAAGAGTTGCCTACTATCCAAGAATGGAAGTTAAAAGTAGTAAACTTAGCTGGTCAAAATTTCAGCGTATTTGAAGGACCATTCGGATGAGAAGTACAAGCTGGATTGGAGAAGATGGATTGACTATATTCAAAACAAATACCAGACTAAAAAATTCCAGTTAGCTTATGAATGAAGGCATAAAGAACATTACAATTTATTCAAAGTTAGTTTAATAAAGGGGGAGTTAAAGCACAAGAATAGTAACATGTTAAAATTAGTTAGTTTATGTTAGCGTATGGTTGTTAAATGTTTATACCCTGTATTTTGCTCTGGGAGATCGGGGGGAGGGAGGGTGGGAAGAGGGAAGGGTAAGGGGGGTGATAATTGTAAAATGTATTTTAAAAATTTAATAAAAAAAGAAAAAAATTAATGTCCATGCCTCAATAATGTGAAGTGTGAATCCAAAATACTGGAAAAATACACTGAGATGACATTTTAAACCTTTAATTTTGTTATGGATATATTAAAGTACGGCTGCTGAACAATAATGTTCCTAGCCCCATTCTTAGTATGTTGTGCAAATGCAGTGATTAAGTTTAATTGTGCCTTCTCAGTGCAATCCTATGCATATTTGCCCAAGTTAGTGTGTATAGGATTATACCTTAGTCCATTTTCTGTGCCCTTCCTTGAGAAAGAGAAGACGTTAAGGCCAATGCAAGCTGAATAGATTCATTCTCATTGGTTCGTATTTGTAGAGGCAGTGATTGGTGGCAGCAGCCTATGACTGTTCTGACCTAGGCTTTGTTCCGACCCAGGCTTCCTTAGAAAGCAAAAGCAAAGTCTTCGTCCCAACAAAACCTCTTTTATTTACACGACTGTGAATTCCTTTCATTCACAGTTGGCAAGGCTTATTAAACAGTCTTTCAAAGGGAATGCTTATCTACACGGACCTTATCCCATTAGGAGTGATGCCAGTTAATTAGTGTCCAAACACAGAGCAAATCAAAACTTGGCACAGAGTTTCTCACAAACAGAACTTTCCAGACCAATGAACGAATTGTTTCCTGCAAAAGCCCACTCCCCGTTCGTTCCTCTTTTGTTTCCTATGGGAGGGGCCAATCACCTCCAAGGTGTAGCTTTACTCTTGAGTCGACCCTGCTTTCTTAGTTGTTCTTGTCTTCTGGCAGCTCTACGCATGCACGCACAGGGAATAGGCTCCAGCTGTTCTTCTGCCTCGCTGCTGTCTAGCTCCCTCTCTGCCTCCAACACAGAACCCTAATCTGAGCTTTCCTCAGCCCTCAGGACTGGTACCTGTTCCTCCCCTACCTGCTCACTGTCCAACTCTGCTGCCAGCTCTGCAGGCTGCTGGCAGACCACAACAGGCTTCCCAAGAGCATGCAGCAAACTCCTTGTCCTGACAAAACCCCCTTTTATTAATTTACTGTGAATTCTGCTCATTCACATCCAACAAAGTCTTTTAAGGGAGAATTTACAGTCACAGACCTTATCTGGCTTCGATAGCTGACAGGCCGATATCTGCAAAACTTGGCAAGGAGTCTCGGAGACTCACGAACCAATTAAGAAAACTAATTGTCTCCTGCAAACTCCACTCCCCTTTTGCTCCTCTTTTATTTCCCCTGGGAGGTCCACTCATCGTCCACCTGTGGCCTTACTACCAAGTTGACCCCTGTTCTTTAGCTGTTCCCTTTGTCTGGTGTGTCCCTTTGCATATGTGAAGTAGGAAAAGGGAAGGACACAGGCCAAGCACTTCAGTGTAGGAAGGAGTTTATTATGCATAGGTTCAAACATCACAAAATAGGACAATGTGTTTGAACCCCAAAGGGTTGACAAAAGCAGGGTTATATACCCCAAATTACGTGTACATTAACTGGGTGTTACATTTGACATATATGGTCCTAAGAGGAACTGGAAAATGCTTCATACAGATATTTGGTTACAGTTAATGACAGAAAAGAGAGTTACACGCATCTCAAGAATTGTGCAGACCTTATCACATTCTAACTATTGCATTTGGGGAGGAAAGCAGAAGTGAACAACAGGATACATCCGTCTGGGTCTGCTCTGCTATAGATAAAAATACCATATGTCATCTCAGCAAACCCCTTCCCGGCAGAAGGAGGAACTATAGCCTTGACCAAGGTTCGGGGCCTTTAATATCAAAGTTATGAAGCTAGCCCAAGGTTCTGAAGGAACTAGCAGACAAGATCTCAGAACCACTGAATTATATCTTTCAGAGATCCTGGAACACCGGGGAACTACCAGAGGACTGGAAAAGAGCTGATGTGGTTCCCATCTTCAAAAAAGGGAAAAAATTAGATCCAGGAAACTACAGACCTATCAGCCTGACCTCAATACCAGGAAAGATTCTGGAAAAAATAATCAAGCAACGAATTTGCGAACACCTAGAAGCAAACAAAGTATTAGCCAAAAGCCAACATGGATTTGTCAAAAACAGATCATGCCAGACTAATCTTATTGCATTCTTTGATAATGTGACAAAATTAGTGGACCAGAGGAATGCCTTCGATATAGTTTACTTGGACTTCAGTAAGGCTTTTGATAAGGTAGACCATAACCTACTACTAGCTAAAGTAGAAGAATGTGGGTTAGACAGAATCACCACCAGATGGATTCGTAACTGGCTGACCAACCGCACTCAACGTGTAGTTCTCAATGGAACTGCATCTACATGGAGGGAAGTATGCAGTGGAGTACCCCAAGGCTCTGTTTTAGGCCCAGTACTCTTCAACATCTTCATCAATGATTTGGATGAGGGAATAAATGGGGAACTCATCAAATTTGCAGATGACACCAAGCTGGCAGGAATAGCCAACACTCCAGATACAGATACAGGCTTAAGATACAGAAGGATCTTGACAAACTTGAACATTGGGCACTATCTAATAAAATGAAATTCAATGGTGAAAAAAGTAAGGTTCTACATTTAGGCAACAAAAATGGAATGCACAGGTACAGTATAGGTCAGGGGTGTCCAAACTTTTTTCAAAGAGGGCCAGATTGGATGAAGTGAACATGCTGGAGGGCCAAACATTTTCCCGAACATTCTTTGAACAATTACAATTAAATGCAAATGAATTATTTTATGCCAAGTTAATTGCAAATGGCATACTTTTCATTTCATAACATTAAGATCAACTGACAGCTGAGTTTTCACAATGTATGCATCTTTTCCCTGAAGACTCGTGTTTAGTACATCCAGATGCTTTCTTTCCTCTTTCCCTCTTACTTGTCTATCCTTCCTTCCACCCTCCCTTCCTCCTTCCCTTCCTTCCTGCCTCCCTTCCAGTTCCCTCCTTCCTCTTTCCTCCTGCCTGCCTGCCTTCTTTCCCTCCTGCTTATCTATGCTTCCTTCCTTCCTTGCACCTCCCTCCCTTCTGCCTGCCTGCCTTCTTTCCTCTTTCCCTATCCTCCTATCCTTCCTTTCTCCCTCCCTCCTTCCTTGCCTCCCTTCCAGTTCCATCCTTCCCTCCTTCCTTCTGCCTCCTTCCTACCTGCTTGCCTTCTTTCCTCTTTCCCTCCAGCGTGTCTGCTTTTCTTTCCTTCCTTCCACCTCCCTTCTGCCCTCCTGCTTTCTTTCCTCTTTCCCTCTTGCTTGTCTATCCTTACTCCCTCCTCCCCTCCTTCCCTTCCTTCCTGCCTCCCTTCCAGTTCCATCCTTCCCTTCCTTCTGCCTTCCTGCCTTCTTTCTTCTCTCTCCTGCTTGTCTGCTTTTCCTGTGTGTGCGCGCGCGCGAAAAAGAGGTGGTGGGAGAGAAATTTGAAAGGTCTTCTGCTTTCGGAACTTGGAAATACCCCCCCCCACTCCCCTTTTCCTCCAGCGAGCACGGAGCTTGATGGAGGCGAAGTGTGTGCGCGCGCGCGAAAAAGAGGTGGTGGGAGAGAAATTTGAAAGGTCTTCTGCTTTCGGAACTCGGAAATACCCCCCCTCCCCTTTTCCTCCAGCGAGCACGGAGCTTGAAGGAGGCAAAGTGTGAGCGCACACGCGAAAAAGAGGTGGTGGGAGAGAAATTTGAAAGGTCTTCTGCTTGCCGTGGGTGGGCCGCATTTACATAGAGCAGGGAGGGCTGTTAAAGGGCCATATTAAACCGCCCCCCGGGCCGCAAATGGCCCATGGACCGGACTTTGGACATGCCTGGTATAGGTGATACCTTGCTCAGTAGTAGTAACTGTGAAAGGGATCTTGGAGTCCTAGTGGACAACCATTTAAATATGATCCAGCAGTGTGCAGCAGCTGCCAAAAAAGCCAACACAGTCCTAGGCTGCATCAACAGAGGAATAGAATCAAGATCACGTGAAGTGTTAATACCACTTTATAATGCCTTGGTAAGGCCACACTTGGAATACTGCATTCAGTTCTGGTTGCCACGATGTAAAACAGATGTGGAGACTCTAGAAAGAGTGCAGAGAAGAGCAACAAAGATGATTAGGGGACTGGAGACTAAAACATATGAAGAACGGTTGCAGGAACTGGGTATGTTTAGCTTAAGAGAAAGAAGGACTAGGGGAGACATGATAGCAGTGTTCCAATATCTCAGGGGTTGCCACAAAGAAGAGGGAGTCAAATTATTCTCCAAGGCACCTGAGGGTAGAACAAGAAGCAATGGGTGGAAACTAATCAAGGAGAGAAGCAACTTAGAACTGAGGAGAAATTTCCTGACAGTTAGAACAATTAATCAGTGGAACAGCTTGCCTCCAGAAGTTGTGAATGCCCCAACACTGGAAGTCTTTAAGAAGATGTTGGATAGCTATTTGTCTGAAACGGTATAGGGTTTCCTGCCTAGGCAGGGGGTTGGACTAGAAGACCTCCAAGGTCCCTTCCAACTCTACTATTGTATTGTATTGTATTGTTTTGCATGATATAAGTTCTTGATTTTGCACTTTCTTTGGCTAGTTGGGTGAGACCTTTCACTGTTTCATCAGTTATGATTTCAACCACTGCTTGCAAACGAATCAGGCGGTTTAGGATATACACAGGGGTGCGATAGCCATACATGCCATCTTCCCACAGATCCAGTATAGTCCATCGGGCGCTATCCATACGAGGGTATGATTATCAGGATCATTCGAAAACCCCAGCCCCTTGAAACAGGGCCTGTTCATCAACTCCTTCTGTGACATTGCTTCCTGACCACCATATTCCACTTTCCCATTTTCCGGTGCATATTAAATTACCTATTTCCTTACATCCAGTTATACGTTTTCTTCTGAAACACACATTTCCTACCAAATTGGTGGTAAGTGTCCAGTCTCCATCTTTTCCTTGATTATAAGAGAGGTTACCTTGTTGCTCCATTTCTAACACTTTAGAATGATTAAGTTCTTGGGCTTCCCACGGCCACTTTTCTCCCATGTTAGTTCCTCCACACACAAAACAGTTAGATACCTTCAAAGTATGAGCTATATCTTCAGCTAATTTAACAAAGGAATTGGTTACATATCGGGGAATTTCTGGTATGTTCAATTTCTCCATTTCCAGATAGCCCTTGGTGTCCTGTACTTTTCTTGTAATGTTGGTAATTTTCCATTTAAGTGTTACATGGGCGTCTGCTCCTTTTTGCATAAATCCCTAATCCATATAATCCTTCCCAAGTTTTCGTGGGGGGGTACAAATTAGCTTTACAGGGTTGCTTCTATTTCTTTGACAATTACTAGTTGCTACCCCTGTCTCCAATTTACACATCTGATTGCCTCCTGGGGGATCTCCTGATCACATAATTACACAGGACCAATAGGGACGGTAGCTATAAGTATCTCGATCAAAACATTCTCCCTTATTATGGCACATGTATTTTTGTTCCAACATATAACTTCTGGTTTGTTCAGAAACCTAAATTCAGTTTTATTTAATAATTCTTCCCTTCCACATTCAGTTGTATATATGGACATTTCATATGTAGCCTCAGCTGGATTGTAGCATTGCACCTTTCAAAGTACACATGTGATATATAGTAGTGTTTGCTTGACATGTGGGTGGTGTGTGAGGTGAACATCCATCAGGTTTACTAGTATGGTATATCAGGGTATTAGATATTAAAGTACCTCGGACTGTAACCTTGATACAGGGACTGCATTCTTCCTTCCTTTCTAATTTTGGCTTTACCATAGGTGTCACTAGGGGTTTTATTGTAGGGTATGCTTTACTGAAACATAATTTCCCCTGGTGTGTTGTGTAGGTACTAATGAGGTGGTCCTTTTAGTGCATCCCCCTAGCGTTTCTTCCAGTGCAAACCTTCCCTTTCTTGGATCTTTTATCGTAGCTCCGAATTCAATAGACATCACCTGTAAAATACAAGTCCCCTGCCATCCAGATCATAATAGGGAGGGGGAAGTAATGCGTTCCCATCCCCAATACCGAGGCGCCCCACAATCTAGGGTGAGCGAAGAGCTCCCCCTTTTGATGGGGTTTTCACACAAGTCCCTTTTCTTAAAACATAACCCACATATTGACTAGCCTTAAGATTGGAGTATCCTCGAGCCTGACAAGCAATTGCAGCTATTTTGTCAAACAGTTTAGGTGTTGTACAAGGGTGTGGCAAAATACCAAAATACACAATAGACGGTGAACCATCACAGCTCCTTGTCCCAATATTAAATGCTTGTACTATGCGAGGCGGTTCCTCTAGTTTACTCCACTGACCCAAGTTGCTAACACATACCAGATTACTTTTCACTCCAAATACCATTACACTTACCCACATCTATACAATACCATATCTTAGGAGCATGATTGTCGGCTCCACGTTCCCTTCGAGCTTCTTTGCAAGCCTCTTCCAGTACTGTCCTGATGGTGGGGCACGATATAAGTGTATAATGGGAGGATTTGTTTACACCTACTACTTTATAATGCTGTAATATGTCCTCTATCATTGCCACATCACACTCCAAATTATCATGTATGCATATAACACAATCAATACAATGTGCACAGCAACAACATCCACATTTACACTTACAAAACCAACACATATAAGCAGTAAAAGAAAATCCTTAATGACTAGCAAGACAACCAAAAACCTTCTCATCCATTCTTTCCCCATGCGTAGAAAGTCAGCGTCCGGTGTGACTTAGCAAGGGTTTCTTCTTTCTTCAAGAAATTCACATCACGTAATCAGCTCTGGAGGAGGGATTGACTGGGGCGGGCTAGCCCAAAGACAAAGGGTTTTGAGTGTCCACAACGTTTTAGTTTATAATGATAGAATAAAATTGAAGCTAATGATAATGTTGCCACCAGCCAAAGCCCCCACACCCAGTTTTCCCACACAAGTCCTTACCAATCTTCTGCTGTGCGCAGGAGACCAGCGTCCGGTGTGGTCCAGCAGGGCAAATCTTCAACCCTTATGCTTTGGTCTGTTAACAGCGTCCTATTTACATACACAACACATATCATCTAGACACGTTTAAAAGTAAGCTTGGTTGGGTTCTTCTGATCCACGGACACCTTCCAACTCACGTCTGCTGCAGCTTTAACTCGTATCCAATGGATCCAGAACTTAGATCTTGCAATCTTGACAGCAAGCGGAGAAGACATAACAACAGTAAAAGGTCCTTTCCAAAACAGACTGCCCCGCGTGTGGGGAATGTACACTTATAGGACTCAAGAAAGTGAGCTTATTACAATCCTGAATCAACTCAGCAATAGCAGCTAATACCTTTAAACAGCGGGGCCACCCATTTGCAACCCCATCCAATTGAGAAATAAGCTACTGGCTACTGCCAGCTCCCAAGGGGCTGGGTCAATACCCCTAATGCAATATTCTTGTTTGTGTCCACATATAGATTAAAGGGCTTTTGTAAACTGGGCTATGTCAACGCCGGGGCCCGTGTTAGAGCTTCCTTAACATCACAAAATGTTTTGTTCCTCTCCCCAATCAAGGGGTTCCAAGTTTGCACCTTTGGTTGCAGCATACAACGGAGCTGCTATCAGGGCAAAATTAGGAATTCAAATACGACAAAAACTTGCCAATCCCAGAAAGCTCCTCAACTGTCTTTTGTTCTAGGCTCAGCCAGAGCCAAAAGTGCCTGCTTCCTTTCCAGTCCCACTGCACGGCATCCTTGTTCTATAACATACCCTAAAAATCCAACACGCTTTAACATCAACTCCAACACGCTCCAACAACTCCAACTCCAACACACAAGCTGAGCCTTTTTCCGGGAAACTCTATACCCGTATTTCAACAACAGATCTAACAACGCCTTGGTATTATCCCAACAAGTATCTTCTGTCATCCCTGTCACTAAGACATCATCTACATACTGCAATATTGTATCCCCTTGCTGACAAGGCACATAGTATTGTAAATCTCTTGCCAAAGCAGTTCCAAACAAGGTAAACAAGTCTTAAACCCTTGTGGAAGCCTAATCCAGGTATATTGTGACTTTGTTTCGGTACCGGGTACCTAACAACGGAATTGGGCATTCAGAAATATATAAAAATTCATGCTGTATTTTGGCTCCTTTAAAATCACAAGAGACAAGGCCCTATGCCCCAAGACCTGTCCTGATACCCCCTAAACCTGAATCTAAACCCTCTATTAAATTCTCTACCACCTCTCCTCCCCAAAATCCACCTCTCCCAGTCAACTGACCAGTTCCCTGACCTCCTCTATTTCCTCCCTCTGGCTGTGGTTTTCCTTCTCCTCTCCAAGCCCCCCTTCCTATCTCCATATGTCTCGGACATTCCCTCTGCCAATGTCCCTCACCTTTACAATAAGCACACCGGCTTGGCCCCAAGGATATCCCTCCTTGCAAAGCCACTCCTTGCAAAGCCACAACTAAGCCAAAACTAATAGTTCAGCCTTTTTCTGCAGTTTAGCCTCTTTTCCTTCTTCTTTACCTTCTCTCTATTCACATACACTTTCCTAGCAATCTCCAGCAACTCACTAGTATTCTTTCCTGAAGCCCCTTCCTGTTTCTGCAATTTCCTTCTGATATCTTCATAGCTCTGAGCAATAAATCTTTCATTCAACATTCTCACGTTTTCTGGCATATGCCCCTATCAATCTCTGCAGAAAACCTTCGCCTTTGCAGAAAACCTTCGCCTCAGCTTTGGCTGCACGGGTCTGCACCCCCACTACTGCTTCCTCTATTCCCCCAGCTGCCCCCATAGCCCCCTCATCTTCTTCCACATCACTATGTCCACTTCCATCAGTAGACGGACTAGTTTTAACTCGTGACCCTGTCACATCCTCATGTTTGCCTGCCTGATCTACCCCCATCGCTCCCCCAACAGCACCTCTCCCCTGGGGGGGCTGATAGGGCAGTAACGGCGGCGCACAAGGAGGGGGTCGAATTATTTCTTCCTCATCAGCAGCTAACACTCTCCTCATCCTGTCTCTCTGTTTCCTTATGGCATTCGCCTACTGTGCTTATTGTTAGGTCTTGCCACACACAAACACACCATCTCTGCCTGACTTTGCAACAAATCATCAGCTTTTCCAGTCAAAGCATCTACCCACTGAGCTATAATCCCCCACAGCTCATCAGCAAAAGATCCCTCTGGTGGCCACCCAATTCCCCTATGTGGCCACACATTTTTACACAAATACTTTAATCTGTCCCTCATTACTTCGGGATACGAAGGGTCACAAAAATAGCTATCAAAGCCTTCCAACATGCATGCCAATGGTGTGTTGGGCACACTCTGGTTCCCCCCCCCCCCATCCTAACAAACTGTCACCGACTCGCAGCCCCGGTTCTCACAGCCACTAACGAGAACTGCGGTGACTTAACCTTCCCACACAGTTACCTCACACGGACTTCGTTAGGACAGCCGTCCCGAGTCCAGGGGAGAGATCAGGTCCCCTCTTCTGTCTGCAAATGAGACAGGTACCAATTATTACAGATACTCGCCTGAGGTTCCACTTTACACGTCCTGGCCAGGAATCACACAAATCCTCTTTCCTACACTGCAGGGTTCTTGGACTCATTCACAGCACCGTCGGCCTCACAGGGAAGTTGCTGCCGCCTCCTGGAAGTCAGGAAACTCCCATGGCACCTGGAGGATGTTCAGGAGCGGCTGCCCCGAGGGCCCGAGGGGTTGAACGGTCCTCAGCAAAATATTGCCTCAGCCTAAACGTCCCATCTGGGGTGCCATCTGAAGTAGGAAAAGGGAAGGACACAGGCCAAGCACTTCAGTGTAGGAAGGAGTTTATTATGCATAGGTTCAAACATCACAAAATAGGACAATGTGTTTGAACCCCGAAGGGTTGACAAAAGCAGGGTTATATACCCCAAATTACGTGTACATTAACTGGGTGTTACATTTGACATATATGGTCCTAAGAGGAACTGGAAAATGCTTCATACAGATATTTGGTTACAGTTAATGACAGAAAAGAGAGTTACACGCATCTCAAGAATTGTGCAGACCTTATCACATTCTAACTATTGCATTTGGGGAGGAAAGCAGAAGTGAACAACAGGATACATCCATCTGGGTCTGCTCTGCTATAGATAAAAATACCATATGTCATCTCAGCAAACCCCTTCCCGGCAGAAGGAGGAACTATAGCCTTGACCAAGGTTCGGGGCCTTTAATATCAAAGTTATGAAGCTAGCCTGAACCAAAGTTTTAGCCTAGCTCACATGTGCACAGTGGGAACAGGCTCCAGCTGTTTGTCTGCCTCACTGATGTCTGCCTCTGAAGGGAGCTGATAACTGGCATACGGCTCTTGCCCACTCTGCCTCCTACACAGAGCCCTCATCAGAGCCTTCCCCAGACTCCAGGACTGGCCCATGTTCCTCCCCAACGTCCTCACTGTCCAAATCTGCTGCCAGCTCTGTTGGCCGCTGGTGGACCACAACAATAACGTTGCTGCTATGCCTCAGATCAGCTTCCCATTGGCCGAATTGAACACAAGTCTGCCTAATACTAAAAAACAGAGGCACTCCTCCACAAACAGCTGAGTAAATCTACAAAGCTAGTGATAACTGACTGACAACAATCCATGATTAATTGCCGGGTGGTTTTTGTTCTGGGTTACGAGGAGATGGGTGTGCGCACGCGCGGGGTGCAGGTTATCCTAATTACTAAGTA
This sequence comes from Natrix helvetica, assembly GCF_964273705.1. Lineage (NCBI taxonomy): Eukaryota > Metazoa > Chordata > Lepidosauria > Squamata > Natricidae > Natrix > Natrix helvetica. The sequence continues at coordinate 49,746,967 of NC_138555.1, forward strand.
ACTATAAAAGGTGGTGGGGAGCACCGGGTGGCAGCTCTGACAATTTATTCATTGCCTTAGTGCTTTGTTGGTCAGTTCGTGCTGGAGGAAGAATACAAACTGCATTTACAAACCGTTTCTGTGTTTGGCTGTTTTCATTAACCCTTCGGAACCTGACACCCACAACCAAGCACGTCACATGGACCTGTGGAGGAACCACTGCCAGAAATGGAGCATCAGCTATCCACAGCATATGGACTGGAAGAAATGGAAATGCAAGGTAGGAACTGTTCTTACATACATTGCACAGGAGGTACAAGGACAGGAAATTGAACCCCAGCCATCCACATCCCGTGGCATACAAGGTTAATTAAAATGCTCATTAATTTCTAAATATGAATGTATTCATTAAACCAGTGACGTCTCTTAGGTATGTCTTTTTTATTTGTCTAGAACTGTTTTGTAAAAAGTCAAAAAAAGGGAATGAGGACCGACAGCCTACAGACATACGAGGTGATTGTCAGGCCTGCAGCCGGTTCCGTTTAGGATCTTTGGCCTGCCACACTAATATTCTATTTTACTATGCTTTTCATTAGTGGGGAATTGGGAGGGGGAATAGTAAGGAGTAGAATGTGTTGTTGTCAAAATAAAATTCCTTTCTAGAAACCAAGGTCATCTTTTATTCTCTACACCTCTGAGGCTGACTGGAACTGGATGGGTGGAACTGCCAGCGTGGCAGTGGGAGATTGGACCATGTGATGGACTTGTGGGTGTGGAGGCAAGATCATGAACTTTCAACTGGGTGGGAAAACCTGGGAAGCTTTCAGATTCAGGTTTTCCCAGATGTGCCAACATGTCTCTTAATAAATTGGAACTTTGAGGAATAGTTTGCCTTGGACTCTGATTTAATTTTGGATGATATTTGGAATACTGACATTAACCTGAATCTCAATTAAAATATTTCACCAGCAACCCCTGCACGAGGTGCTGGCGAGGGGTGCTGACTCCCATCACTGACCTGACCCTGTCAGCGTAAAATATCAGCGAAGATGAAGATAGAGCCAAAGGAATTTGTGGGGGAGGAAAATTGAAGATTTATAGCATCTGGAAAGATGCAGCTGGAGGGGGTTGAAAAGGCTATTTCAACACCCGGCTGGAGAGGGCAAGAACTATCACCCAGTAGCCGACAAGATGATTGGAGCCTCCCAGACAAACTTGTGCAGCCAAACGTGAGTGAATACTCCCCCTCCTTCCCTAGCAAGGGCTCTGCAACATCTCTCACTAGCCAGCAACCAATGTTTGGGCTGCAACCTGTGAATCAAGTACCACTGGAATGGGCTTTCTTCCCAGGTCATGGATGGGAGAGATGCCAGTGGACACCTGCCTTCCCTCAGCAGATGGCACCATGTCAGATAACTGGGCATGGGCCAACCCAGGGATTGACTTCCCCACCTTCCAACAGAGAAATGTTCTCGACAATGGCAGAAGGGATGAATGAAGGGGAAGCTGCAGGATGGATAGCGGAACAATGTGATGAGGCGGTTCCTACGTTTAGAGGTACAACTGGGTTCCGTCCCTGCGGGGGGGGGGGCAATAAAATGCCACCGTTCCTGTCAACCTGGGCACAAAGCATCAGAGTGTTTGGCTCCAGCCCCAATATCACAAATGTGCGCACCAACCACCAGTGCGGTAAAGAGAAGGCCCCAGAAGCCATCAGAAAAGAGTCATCTGGGTCAACAACCTCAGAAAAGTGATCCCCAACCTAAGGTGATGAAAAGTCCACCCAATGGGGAAACCTCGGAGGAAGAGAATAGTGTAGCCAAGCCAAGCTCCAAGTACCCGAAACGAGAGTGGAAGGGGATGTTGAAGCAGTTGTGGACACCGGCTGCACCTGAGGCTTCATCAGCATGTCAATTGTAAAGCAACTAGGCATACACACAAGACCTCTAGCCCATCCCATTCGGTTTGAGCAGGTAGATGGGACGCTAATTGGGGGAACCCCAACCATGCTAATGACCGAACTGGTAAAGTTACAAATAGGCCGCCGCTATGAACTCCTCAGATTCATTGTGGATCCAAAGATGCCGGAATTAATTATCTTGGGGCTTGCATGGCTGGACAAGTGGACGCCTATGATAAAATGAGAGGATGGTGTTAGGAAATTGATTATCGGATTTGGGCCGCTACCACCGGGGGAGCCAAAGAGCCACTCAGGGATGATTGAACCAAGAGCTCAGAACCTGCAGCACTTGCAGCAAAGACAAAACCCCCAGGGATCCAACAAGTACCAAAAGACTACTGGGACTTGGCGGAGGTGTTCAGTGAGGAAGATTGCAACTATCTTCCCCCTCACTGACCCACAGATTGCGCAATAGACTTCAAACCTGGGGCTACCCTACCAAAGCTGAAAATGTACTCCATGACTCCCAAGGAGATGATTGAATTGAGGAAGTACATCAATACCAATTTGAAGTGGGGCTTTATTGAACCAGTGAAGTCGAAAGTAGCAGCCCCACTGCTCTTCAGAGAAAAGAAAGATGGCGGTGTTCATCTCTGTGTTGATCTGCGAGCCTTGAATGCAGTATGTGAAAAGAACACCTATGCCCTTCCCCTCATGAAAGATATGTTGAACCACTTGGCTATAGGCAAGACCTTCACCAAGCTGGACTTGAGAGAGGCGTCTTACCGCATACGAATCAGAGAGGGAGATGAGTGGAAGACCACTTTTAACACCCCCCTTGGCAGCTTTCAATATAAAGTCATGCCAATTGGGCTACAAGGAGCACCCACAGTCTTCATGAAGTACATAAATGAGGTGCTACATGAGCTCTTGTACCATGGAGTACTCGTTTATCTTCATGACATCTTGATCTTCTCTAAAACCCTGGAAGAACACATGAAACTGGTACGGCAAGTCCTGAAAAAACTTCTAGCCGCCAAGCTATATGCAAAGTTGTCGAAGTGTGAGTTCCACAATACCTCACTAGATTATCTGGGTTGTCGCATCTATCGCAGCTAAGGCTCACAATGAAGAAAGGCTTGCCACAAAAGTAAAAAATAACAAAAAATGCTTCTTCCGACATGTTAAAAACAAGAAAAAAGTTAAGGAAACAATTAGTACATTGCTGGGAGAAAATGGCAAGAAGGTGACAAGCAACAGGGAGAAAGCAGAACTATTTAACTCATTTTTTGCATCTGTCTTTACACAAAGGGATAAAACAGTTCAACCTACCAAAAACAGCACCATAACAATCAGATTAGGAACACAAGTTGAAATAGGGAAGAAAATGGTAAGTGAGCACGTGTCTACCCTAGACGAGTTCAAATCACCAGGACCGGATGGATTACAACCCAGGGCTCTGAAGGAACTGGCAGACGAGATCTCAGAACCACTGAACTATATCTTTCAGAGATCCTGGAGCACCGTGGAACTGCCAGAGGACTGGAAAAGAGCTGATGTGGTTCCCATCTTCAAAAAAGGAAAAAAAAATAGATCCAGGAAACTACAGACCTATCAGCCTGACGTCAATACCAGGGAAGATTCTGGAAAAGATAATCAAGCAACGAATTAGCGGACACCTAGAAGTAAACAAAGTAATAGCCAAAAGCCAACATGGGTTTGTCAAAAACAAATCATGCCAGACTAATCTTATTGCACTCTTCAACAAAGTGACAAAATTAGTGGACCAGAGGAATGCCGTCAATATAGTTTACTTGGACTTCAGCAAGGCATTTGATAAAGTAGACCATAACCTACTACTAGATAAAGTAGAAGAATGTGGGTTAGACAGCATCACCACCAGATGGATTCGTAACTGACTGACCAACCACACTCAACTTGTAGTCCTCAATGGAACTGCATCTACATGGAGGGAAGTATGCATATTTGGAACACTGACATAGGGTTTGAGCTAGTAGTCCTTTGTTTCTGAGGTAAGATAAAGAAGCGGAGAGGCCAAGTATACAGTTTTTCACAGACATATCTTTAGCTTCATGTTGTGGAATTTCCCCCATTCTCTCCAAGTGTGGAAATCCAAACATTATTTCAGAAGGCAAGGCCAAGGGTAAAGATTTGGTTCACGGCATAGATGATTTTGCATTCCACAGAACATGACATTCCCACTTAATCCCCACTATCTCCATGATTGATTGAAGCATTTTGGGGGGGAAATTTTTGTATTGTTTTAATTAAACAAAAATACAAAAAAAAAACATTCTTCATTACATCTTGTAGAAAGCATGTCAATTGGTTACAAATGAATTTCGTGTGCTACTATACATCCTTCATATTTTTAATTTACATTTTAAAATCGAAGATCTTTATGTATTTTACCATCAATATACCATCATTCTCATTTAGCTGCAATTATTTAAATATGCTTTTATCTAGAATCATTTGCACTTGAAGACCACCTACTGGCATTCATTAGCTATTCCTATAAACCTCCAATAATTACCCTTTTGTAGCATATTCCCTTTTTTTCCCTAACTCACTATCTAAGGCTTATATCTAATTGCTTTTACCAATGCCAAGACATATACAAATCAATAAACATTATCCATTAACATTTTCTTATTGTTATTATAGTTATCTAAAGAAAAAAAAAGAAAAAAGGATTTTTTGGGTCATTTATATCACATCTCCTCTCCACCAACCCAAGAAAAATTACATCTTTATAATAAAGTCTAACCAAAAGTTTGTTAGTAGAGTTTATAAGTGCCCAAGAAAAATTACATCTTTATAATAAAATCTAAACACAAATATATTAGTGGAATTGATAAATCTTTTCCCCAGGTCGCAATTTACAGTTTATATCCAAATTATTTTTACTAATTGAGATTATTACTTCATTATTATTATCATTATCATAATGAATTATTAATTAATTTAATTTTTAAAGAAAACATTCTAAAAGTGTCTAAGAAATCCTACTTATTAATCACCAAAAGTTAACTAAGTTTTGAGTTATCAACCTTCATCATCAGCCTGTGTCTTTCCAGGATCAAAACTGTCTTATCTCTTTAGCCAGTTGTTGTGTCAATTCTCATAAACCTCTTTATAAAGTTTTTAAAAACGTCTCTCCGCACTTTTTTGCTTGAAAGATCTCTCATATAGTCTTGTTGCCCTTGAATTAGTATTAAAATTGGCATGTCTTTAATTATCCAATGTCTTTCTAAAGCTGTTTCTCTTCTTAATTCCATCATCAAATCCATATCTTGATGGGGGGGGGGGGGGGGGTAGAGCTCCAGATCTTCAAGTATGTAATAATAATCAAATTCACTTTTCCATGTTCCCTCCTTTCCACTTTCACTCTTAGGTGCTCCATTATTAGGTTCATCTGTTATCTTGTCTTTATCTTCTATATCTTCACTCTCTTCTTTAATTTTTGAGGCTCCAGTCCCTTCATCTTTTGTTGAGCCAGACAATAATCTATCTAGCTTCTTATCAAACGTCTCAAATCCTTCCAATATCTTTAAAATTCCATCCAAAAAATCCTGGTAGCTTAGGGTTTCTTCATCTGTATATGAATGCATATTTCCCAGAAGAAAAGAAAAAGTTTGAAATCCACTGCCACTCAATATCTCTTTTATGTATAAAAATTTTTTTTGTTTTAAAATTGCTTAAACATAAGATCCTTTAAATTTTTTCAAGAAGAAAAAAGAAATGAGGGTTCTAACTTTTCTTTTCTTTCCCTTCCCCTGTCCAAAATATTCCACAAGGACGCCTGCAAGAAAAACAGTTCGTGTCCTTGAGCCAGTATCAGTCTCTACAGACAAGCTGCAAACCCTCTAGTTACAATGTCAACAAACTCAGAGAAAATAAAGCAAAGGATACTTTATTTATTTATTTATTCTTCGCACTTCTAGACCGCCCCCTCTCCCAAAAAGGACTTTGTTTCAAAAAGAGAAAAAACCCAAGTTCTGGCTTCCGAATGGCAGATTCAACTTTCTCTTATTCATATCAAGCTTAAGGAGAACAAAGATCTCTAAGTGTCTTTAATAAAATTTAATAGTCAGAAAAAGGAAGGATTATTAAAGTGAAAAAAGTTTTAGATCAGCCAAAAAATAGAGGCAGCACAAATTAGAAGAAAAAATCAATTCATTCACTTAAGAGGAGAAACAGGAAGCATTCCAATCACTTCAATCCACAAAACGCTGTTACATAGAAGAGGAAAAAAAACTTTCTAAGGCAGTCCAATAAAGATAAATTTCACCGCTTTATTCTTTTGCTTAAAGGACTAATTTATCTTTTTTTAAAAATTCTTTGGGCAATCATTCTCAAAGAAAAAAAAATCTCACCAGCTGGACTCACTTTCACTGCCTTCTTTCTGGAGCAGTCTCCGACTTTGTCAGCCTGGGGGCTGCCTGTTTACTGCCGGCTTGGAGAACTTCCCTTGGGTCAACCAGGGACTTTGCAGTGTCCCTGAGACCAGCAAGGATTTGTCTTCCTGTCACCGTCTCTCTGGGACAGTTTAAGTCCCTACAGACCATGCAGCAGGTAAAAGAATCAACGGCGGTCTCGGACTATCGAGACCACACATTGTGTCGTCGCGACGTCTGGCTCGTTCTCCTGATTGAAGCACTTTTGCAGTAAAATGAGTCCCTTGGTAGTTGTCTTTAGCTTCTACTACTCCATATCTAGCTATAATCTATTCCAATATAATGTTGGTGTCTAGTGCTGTAGTGGCTCTCATGGCTGGATAAGCCTCAACCCATCTGTCAAGTGACCCACTATCACCAATAAATATTTAAGACTCCCCACTTGAGGTATTTTAATAAAATCAACGTGAATGTATTGAAATGTTCTCATGCTAAAGTTGCCCTCCCTTTTCTTTATGGGTAGAACTTGTTTACTGTTTTACATACTATACATATGTCACATATTTGTCACAATCCACAGCATTCATAACAGTGGTGGGTTCCGGTGACCCAATGGACTGCAGGATCTCCCTCCAGAACTTAGCCGTGAACTGGACCCCTCTGTCTGAGATAATTCTTCAAGGTACTCCATGCAGGCGGTAGATGTGCTTCAGGAACAGTTTGGTCAGCTAAAGTGTAAAGTCTTTAGGAACCCAAAGTGGCCTGTCGGTTTGACATCATGGCTCCTCTGGAGAATTAAGGCGTGTAGAGATTCCAGGATGTAGAGTTTCATCCCCTTCCATGCGAGGTCATCTGTATATCTTCAGACATATCAAACGCAAGCATACAGGGGCCGACAGGAGGGCCCTGCTAATTCAACCGCCCCAGTTCAGAGGAAAGTTTGATGGGGACCCAGACCAGTTAGCCCTATTCCTTGACTCAGCTGAGATCGACCTGGAATGCTATGGACACCTCTACTCATCCTCCAGAGCCATAGTGAATACTATTGCAGAGGGACTAGAGGGAGAAGCAAGGGAATGGCTAGCAGCCTTCCACAAGAGGAGACCTCCCCAACTGCAAGGCATAGATGACTTCCTATGACTGCTAGAGGCCAGATTTGAGGAGGTAGAGGAGGACCCGTATGCGGAAGATGAGCTCAGTGACCTAAAGCAGAGGGACCGCCCCATCAAAGAGCACATCTGCGAATTTAGGAGAGTCATTGGAAGGCTACCCCCTTTACCAGAGCATCTGTTAGTGTATTTTTTCAGAACAAGTCTGAACCAGCAGATTGCCCAAGTAACTGCCTACTGCGACATCCCAAACCGACTCTCTGAGTGGTTTTAAGTAGCAATAAAGGTCGACAGTGGACTACGCTCTAATGACATGAGAAAGCCACCGGACACGAAAGAGAGAGGTCAACTCGACCTGAAGACGCCTGGCCAATGGGGACCCACAGCAACACAGCAGGCCATGAAACCAGCCCCCCCTCAAAGTCCGCTGAAATGCTACAGATGCAGGGGGTGGGCCATATGGCATCCGTATGCACGACCCCAAGCCCAATGCTGAGGCCAGAGCAACTACCCAGGGCACGACTGGAACAGGGCCACAAACGGGCCACCCACGCATCCTGGAAGGCGCTCCAGACTGCAGAGGTCTCTCCCCACCCAGATGAAGGGGGGAGGGGGGACCCCAGGCAACGACCAGTCACCAGAATCCTATGACAGTGATGACGAGGGTGAAAATGACCCAATGGTGAGAGGACCAATTCGCCCTTTCCTTTTTCCAATACGTCTCACAGCCCCAAAGACCCAGGGGGATTTTCAAGCCCTAATAGACTCAGGCTGCACTAGATGCTTGATCAACCTGACCACAGTCCTGAAACTAGGGATCAGAGCAAAAAGACTGGCCCACCCAATCCGGTTCAAACAGGTTGACAGGTCTCTAATGGGGGACCTTATGCCACCCACCTGACGGAACCAGTGAGACTGGAGCTAGTGCAGTCATACTGGGACTCTCCTCGCTAGACAAGTGGGGACCGACCATCTGGTGGCAAGGGGGGTACCCGCAGATTTAGGATAGAAAAGGGGCCCCAACCCCTTTTCCGCCAGCAAACACAAACACCACCCAAGCCAGGAACCCCCCAAAGGAGCACACCAGAACATCTGGGAGCCACATCTGATGACACCCCAGAGACTGAACAGATCCCAGGGGAATATCAGGACCTTGCAGAAGTATTCAGCGAGACCAAGTGCAACATTCTGACCCCCCACCATGAAGCAGATTGTGCCATCGAAATCATCCCCGGGGCAAAACTACCCAAAGCCAAACTGTACGCCATGACACCCCAGGAAATGCAAGAAATGTACAAATACATAGACAAAGATCTAGCACAGGGGTTGATCAAGCCATCCAAGCCACAGATTGCGGAGCCAGTCCTCTTCAAAGAGAAAAAAGATGGAACTATGAGGCTGTGTGTGGACTTTAGAGGAATCAATGTGGTGTGCGTACACAACCTATACACCTTCCCCTTCATGAAGGACATGCTATCTCACTTGGCCAAGGGAAAAGTCTTCACCAAACTAGACCTCAGAGAGGCATACTACAGAATATGGATCAGGGAAGGAGATGAGTGGAAAATAGCATTCAACTGCCACCTAGGGAGCTTCCAATTCAAAGTGATGCCTTTTGGACTGCAGGGAGCCCCAGTGCTGTTCGTGCAGTTAATAAATGAGGTGCTGCATGAGCACCTCTACAAGGGGGTCCTCGTCTACCTGGGTGACATCCTCATCTACATGGAGACCACATACCCCTGGTCCGACAGGTACTGGAAAAACTTCTGGCAGCCAACCTGTATGTCAGGCTATCAAAATGTGAATTCCACCATGCACGACTAGACTACCTGGGCTACCGAATGTTAAGTGAGGGAATAGAGATGGACCCAGCCAAAGTACAAGCCGTCCTAGGCTGGCAACCCCCTCACACCCGCAGACAGATACAAAGCTTCCTAAGATTCACAAACCTCTATAGGCAATTCATCCCCTCCTTTGTGAAGATTGCCAAACCCATGACAGACCTCCTAAAGACAGGGAGCCCAGGAACAAAACCTCACCCGGGGCAAACTCTACAGTGGGACCTAACCTGCCATGAGGTGTTTGAGATCATAAAAGAAATGTTTGCAAAGGAACCGGTGCTGAAGCATCCTGACCCCAAGCAACCCTTTGTGATCCAAGTAGATGCCAGTGACATGGCAGTGGGAGCAGTGCTACTCCAAAGAAACAACCAAGGAAACTTACAACCCTGTGCCTACACCTCCCGTAAGCTCACAGACAGAGACGATGGGCCACATGTGAAAAGGAGGATTTCACAGTGAGATGGGCACTGCTAACCTGGAGACACCTGTTGGAAGGGGGCCAGAAACCGTTTGAAGTCTGGACTGACCATAAAAGTCTGGAGGCTCTCAGAACCCCGTGGAAACTATCACCCAAATAAGTCCGATGAGCTCAATACTTCAACCGTTTCAACTTCATACTAAAGCACATTCCAGGGCAGAGCAACTTTCTAGCTGACGCCCTCTCCCGCATGCCCCAGTACAAATGCGAACGGGAGCAGGTGGTGGATGCCATCATTCCCTCTACCCAAATAGCCACCCAAGTGACCACCAGATGACAACGCCATGACCGGCACGACCAACCAGCAGGTGACCTAACAACGAGACTCAAAACAGAACTGCTAGCAGACCCCTGGTTTCGAAACAACCAACACATCTTGACAAAAAGAGATGACCTTTCATGGAAGGGGATGAAACTCTATGTCTTTCATGGAAGGGGATGAAACTCTATCTCTACACACCCTAATTCTCCAGAGGAGGCACGACGCCAAACCGGCAGGCCACTTTGTATTCCTAAAGACATTACTTTTAGCCCGGAGGCAGTTCTGGTGGCCCGAAATAAGGAAAGATGTGTACAGTTACATGAAAAGTTGTACCATCTGCACCACAATGAAGAGGCGACTGGGAAAAAACCCCGGACTGCTGCAACCAGTAGCAGAGCCAACAAGACCGTGGGACGAGATCACAATGGAGTTTATAGTAGAGTTTTCGAAAAGTGGGGGAAACACAGTGATTTGGACTGTAATAGACCTGTTCTCCAAACAAGCACACTTCATTCCCTGCAGCGGACTACCCTCAGCTAACAAGCTGGCCAAACTGTTCCTGAAGCAGATCTACCGCCTGCATGGAGTACCTCAAAGAATTATCTCAGACAGAGGGGTCCAGTTCACACCTAAGTTCTGGAAGGAGTTTCTGCAGTCCATTGGGTCATCCCAAGGCCTGAGCTCAGCTTTTCACCCGAGCACCAATGGGGGGGGGGGGGCAGAGAGACTGAACACTATGGTGGAGCAGTACCTGAGGTGCTACATGAACTATCAGCAATCCAATTTGGCAGACCTTCTGTCTTTCACTGAGGTCGCTGTTCACAGCGGCACGGGACTAACACCGCTCAAAGTAGTGAGCAGCATGGACTTCGTTCCAATGCCTGAGTATCCAAGGGATACCCCTTCCTCAGTCAGCTTGATTGACTGGATGTCAATGCTAAAAGCAACCTGGGAGAATATCAAAAAAGCACTAGCTAAGGCAGCACAAACCTATAAGAAACAGGTAGATAAGCACCGAGCTCCACAACTACAATTCTTACTGGGGAGAGAAGGTTTACCTCTCCACAAAATATTTGAGGTTAAGACTCCCTAGCAAGAAACTGGGACCAAAGTTTGTGGGACCATTCCCCATCGTAAAGATAATCAACCCAGTCTCGGTGCAACTGAAACTGCCCCGACTGCTAGGGAGGATACACCCAGTATTCCATAGTAGCCTCTTAAAACCCGTGGTCAGATCCACTCTGAGACCACTGCCCCAGGAGCCTCCAGGCCCTGTGGTCATAGGAGGCTGTTCTGACCCCCCTCTTCATACACCAAACACGCTGAGACAAAGATACTGCATGATGATTTATTAACACACATACTAGACCTTGGCAGCAATCCAGCACAGACGAGACCTTGGCAGCAATCCAGCACAGACTAGACCTTGGCAGCAATCCAGCACAGACGAGACCTCGGCAGCAATCCAGCACAGACTAGACCTTGGCAGCAATCCAGCCTGCCAAGAGGACAAGACCCGGAGACAACTTCCCGCAGCCGAAGGTGACGGACGCGTGCGTCCGCCTTTTCACTGCTTCGGTGGGCTCCCCTGAAGTCTAGGGGGAGCACAGGGTGCCTTGGAGGGGCGCCCTGCCGTAGGGGTGGCTTGCTGGGACCCCCTGGAACGGCGGCGGCCGCGGGGGGGTCTCCAGCTTTGCCCCAGGAGCCGGAGAGTATAGGGAGCGCGCGGAATGCCACCACGCGCTTCCCCGAACGCAGCCTGGAAGGAAACAATTAATTTGAACGAAACAGCTGAAGCGCGGTGAGGTGAGGGGTCTCCCCAGGTCTTTTACTGTCTTTACTCTTTTGACTATTCTGCAGTTTTTTGGGGGGACTTTGTTTCAACCTCTGGAGGAGTTCAGATTGGAGGGGGGGAAAATTCCACCCCCCCTTGGAAAAGCGGCACTTGGAAAATCTCTCCCTTTTATGGGGGAGAGAGAAAGTTTAAAATCTACTTTCACTTCCCTTAAATAATGGGGGGGAATTTTTTTTTTCTTGACTACAACTGCGAGAGAAAGGATGGCTGAACTGATTCTTCTCTAAACTATCTATGGGAACTTTGATTTTGTTGTTTCCTGACCACCTGTACTGGCTGAGCCAATATGGCCAACTTCCTCCTCCTTCTTTGTCTTTATGAATGAGACTCCTCCCTTGGAAAACTTTATGGCTTTCAACTAATTTCCACCCCAGAGATCTCCAGGAGCCTCTTTAAATACGTTTTTCCCCTGGATTTGGAATATTTTGACCCACCTATTTGCTTTAGTTTTGTATCAGACGATTTATTCTCCTTTGGCCTTGCTTGCCTGGTGATCCCTACCGGCTGTGCTCTCCCACAGACACCATTTCTTTGTATAGAACAATAACTATCTCTGAGCTTCATGATGGGTCCAAAGAAGTTACCGCCTGGTAAGGCCTCATTGGCCCCAACATCTTCCATGGGGACAGGACAAAATCAAAAAACAACTGCAGGACTTAAATGAACAGCTCAGAGAGACGAAACAGCAAACCACACGGAATGAACAGAGGATAGGTGTACTGGAGGAAGGTGCGGTTGGGATGAGAGACGAGATGAAGACAATCCAAAGGGGGAATGTAGAATTTGGAAATCAGATGTTAAAAATGGAATATGAAAGGATATCTTTTTTCCTTAGGTTCCAAAACTTGCCAGAAGTTGAGAATGAAGATCTTAAGGAGATTATGACCACAATACTAGCAGAATATATTAACAGAGATAAACAACAGCTTTGGTGGGATATTGACCTGATCTATAGGGTTAATTCAGCCTATGCAAGAACACACAATGTTCCAAGGGAAGTTCATGTCAAATTTCTTAGAAAAACTACAATAGATGAGGTTCTAGGAGCTCAAAGGGGAGGACCATTAAAATATAAGGATAAAGAAATAACCATTCTTAAACAGATCCCAAAGAAAGTAAGAGATAACAGAAGGAAATATTCCTTCTTAGCAAAAAAATTATATAATAATGGGGTCTGGTTCAGGTGGCTGTTACCAGAAGGCATGTTGATTTTCTGGGAGGGCAGTAGAATCAGAATCAACACAGTAGTGGAAGCAGAGGCTTTCACTAAAAAGCACAGTGCTCTCTTAGGTGAAATGGGGGATGTTACACAAGAAACAAAGGAGGGAGGGGTTGAGGCTCTGCCAGTGGACGGGGGGGGGAGGAGGATGCGACAACTAGAAGACTCAGATCACAAAAGTGATTTGAAACATTATTGCAATTGTTGCTACAATGTACCTTTATGGAAGTGATACAAAACAAATGATTGAAACATACTGATGATTTTGTGTTAAACTCAAAACTGCTAATACTTAAGTAAATGTTGATATTTTTCTATTTTTGTTTGTAAAAGTTGTGAGACCTGGGGGGGCTTCTCCCCCCCACACGATGTATCTGTCAAAATGTTCTATAACCCTATAATCCCTTTTCCCTGTAAAACTTTTAAAATCAATAAAATTTGAACAATAAAAAAAGAGGACAAGACCCGATAGCTTCTCCAGCTCTGGTAAATATGTTGATTCCTGCAAACAGCTTGTGGAAAGTCCCTCCTTAAATACAGTCTTGAGAGGAGCCTAATTACAACCACCTGAGTTCAATTATCTCCTGTAACTGCATAGCTGTTCTTTACGTCTATTAGCCCTACGTTGCCGGGCATCCAGAACCACCTCCCTTGTCTCCTCCCCACTGCTCCAAGGCATGACTTCAGGAGCACACTCCCTTTGGCTTTCACTGCTGCTCCATGCCTCAGGCACCTCCTGGTGGCCAACCAGCCTCTCTGATCCCTGCTCGGAGTCAGAACCCTGTCCAGGGTCCTCCACATCTTCCAGAGCCGACTCATAAGGCCCATCACTGTCGGAGTCTGGTTGCAGCTCCAACAGCTCCTGCTGGCCCTGTTGTGCTGGCCCACAACAGGGGGCCAAACCCATTACGAGGTGCAACACATCCTTTTTTTTAAAAAATATATTTTTATTATTTTAACATTTAAAACAATGCAATACCGCGGAGTCGGAGTGGTCATACATTCACATTATGTACAGCTAGTTTCAACCATTAACAGTTAATCTACTTAATACATTGTCTGTCCTTCTGTCCAATCACAATATATACATTTATTCCAGTCTTGTCATCTTGTCTTATACCAATCATAAAATCTGTTCCATACTTCAAAATATTCTGATTCCCCTTTATTTTTAAGTTCAAGAGTGAGCCTATCTGCTTCTGCACAGGCCAACACTTTTCTGGTTGTATCTAGTTCTGATGGTGTATTTTCTTTTTTCCAATACTGTGCATAGGTTATGCGCGCTGCAGTTAGTATATGTATAATTAAATAAAGTGTATCTTTCTTAAACCCCTCCGGTATTATGCCTAGGAGAAAAGTTTCTGGTTTAAACATAATTTGTTCTCCCACCATTTGTTCTAACCATGATTGAATCATTTTCCAATATTTTTTTGCCTCGTTGCACGTCCACCACATATGATAGAAAGTGCCTGGTGTTTTTTTACACTTCCAACAATTTGGGGCCAGATTTTTGAACATTTTGGAAAGCCGTGCTGGCGGGAGATGCCATCTTTAGAACATCTTATAAAGATTTTCTTTATACGCCCTAGCCAATGTTAATTTCTGATTAAGTATCCAAAGTTTTTCCCACTTAGCCAATTCCACATTGTAACCGAAATTTTTCGCCCAGGCGACCATGGTTTCTTTGACATGTTCCTCCTCTAGTTTATATTCCAACAAGAATCTATACAGCACTTTGATCAGTCTGTTTTCTGTCTGTATCAACAGTTTATCTAATATTGTGTAGTCTTTGGCAATACCTTCGTTCTTCCTATCCTGTGCATACCTTGATTGTATCTGTAAATAAGACCACCATTCTACTTGTATTCCTTGTGATGTCAATTCTGATCTAGTTTTGATCTCCCCCTGCCTGTTCAATAGCTCTTTATATGTGACTATATTCTCCATGTTGATTAAATTTGGGTGTATGTATGCTTCCATCGTAGATAGCCAAATAGGTATTTTGGTATAGTGGTCATGTTTAATTTTGTTCCATATTAGTAACAGAGATTGTCTGATGTAATGCCTACTAAAATATTTGTGTGCAGATGCTTTTTCATACCAGAGGAAGGCATGCCAGCCTGCTTGGAGGTCATGGCCTTCCAATTTGAGTAATCTTTTATTTCTCAGCATTATCCATTCCCTTAGCCATGTTAATATGGCCGCAGTATAATAGAGTTCCCAATCTGGTACGCCAAATCCTCCCTTTTCCTTAGTGTCTTGCATAGCCTTAAGTTTTATTCTTGGTTTTCTTCCCTGCCAAATAAATTTCGAAACCAATTGATTCAAATCCTTGAAGACACCTTTTTCTAATTTAATGGGAATATTCTGAAATAGGAAAAGGGATTTTGGTAATATATTCATTTTTATAACTGCGATCCTGCCCATCAGGGACAGTTGTAGGTTTTTCCATCTTTCTAGATCCTTCTTAGTTTTATTAATCAGATTGGTATAATTGTCTTCTTTGATGGTCACATACCTCGCAGATAAATGTATACCAACATATTTAACTTTTTTGACAATTTGGATACCCAATTTCTTCGTTAACTCCTCTTTTGCTTTTGATTTCATATTTTTAGTCAGCATTTTGGTCTTTGTCATATTTATCTTTAGACCCGTTATTTTCCCATACTCTGTCAATTCCTCAATGAGTTTCGTACCAGACTCTATAGGATCTTCTAGCACAAACACTAGATCGTCCGCAAAGGCCTGTAACTTAACTTGCTCCTTTTTAATTTCTAGTCCCTTTATCTGTACCTCTTTACATATATTCCTGGCTAGTACTTCTAGGGTTAGTACAGGGGGGACAGGGGGGATAGGGGGCAACCTTGTCTTGTACCTTTCTGGATTACAATACTTTGTGTTAATTCACCATTGATTATTACTTTGGCTTTTTGGTTTGTATAAATTGCTCTGATCGTGTTTATAAATTTATCCCCACAATCCATGTATTCTAATTGTTGGTGCAAAAATTCCCAGTTGACATTATCAAATGCCTTTTGGGCATCGAGAAAGATTAGTGCAACCTGTTTTTCATTGTGCACTTCATAATATTCAAGAATGTTCAACATAATTCTCATATTGTTTTTAATTTGTGTATGATGTAAGAAATTTTTTCAACCTTTCTGCTATTATTGAGGCAAAGATTTTGTAATCTGCATTTAGCAGTGAGATTGGTCTGTAGTTTTGTATAAACACCTGGTCTGTGTCCGCCTTAGGTAATAATACAATATTAGCCTCCGTCCATGATAACGGTGTCTTCGCCTCTTTCAACACAGCGTTATAGACTTCCAACAACGTTGGGACAAGTATATCCTGGAATTCTTTATATATTTCCGCTGGCAAACCATCCGGCCCTGCAGCTTTATTATTCTTTTGTCTTTGTATGGCCTCGATTATCTCTGACTTTTTAATGTCTTCATTGAGCATGTCCTTAATCTCCTCTGGTAACTTTGGCAGATCTGACTTTTCCAAATACTGTAATATTCCTTCCTTTGTATGGTCTCGGTTTTCTCTATATAATTGTTCATAGAACTCTTGGGTAATCCTTTTCTTTTCCTCTAGTTGGTAGCAGATCTCGCCTTTTTCATCTTGTAGTTTATTGATCCAATTATCTTGCTTTTGCTTCCTCAACCTATAGGATAGCCACCGCCCCGGTTTATTTGCATTCTCAAAGAAGTTTTGTTTTGCTTTTTTTATAGATTGTGCCAATTTTGCTTTTTCAAATATAGCCAATTCATGTTTAATCAGTTCCATATTTCCTTTTATACTTCTGTTCTGCAGTTTCTTTTGCAGTTCACTCTCTAAATTTCTATACCTTTCTTTCAGCTCTCTTATTTTTAGATTCTCAGTTTTTTTCTTCCTGGCTGTGGCTGATATTGTGACCCCTCTTATAAATGCCTTAGTTGTATCCCATAAGTTTTGTATGGATGTATCTCCTGGCCCGTTTTCTTTGAAGAAGAATCTTAATTCTTGGTTAACTCTTTTAATATATTCCTGGTTTTTTAGGATTGATCTATTGAGTAACCAACGATAACTGCCCTTTTGTTTTTTCCAAATAATCCTCATGGGATTGTGGTCAGCCCATAGATTGGGTTCTATATCTATCTCCTTCACTTCTGAAATTAACTCCATCGGCAGCCAGACCATATCTATCCTTGACCAGGATTCGTGTCTATTCGAGTAGAAGGTATATTGCTTTCCCTCTGGACATCTTTCTCGCCATACATCATACAGATTAAGTTCTTCAACCATTTGGAAGAATGACCTTGGCAAAGTTTTCCTGGCTCCTTTTCTCTTGTTTCCACTTTTATAGTCCCGTTTCGGGTCAACTATAGCATTGAAGTCACCCAGTAAACAAACATTTTCATTTCCCATCTCTCGAATAATGCTATGTAGTCTATGATAGAAATTTTCCTGGCCTTCATTAGGTGCATATATTACAACCAGTGACACCTTTTTTTGGTTTAACATTATTTCTACGATTAGTATTCTCCCTTCCTCATCATGATAAATTAGTTTAGTCTGGATTGTGTCTTTGACATATAATGCTATTCCTCTTTTCTTTTGGTCAGCTAGTGCCGCGTAGAGTTTACCCACTCTAGGACATTCTAAGATCTGGATCTGTCTTTTAGTCATATGGACCTCTTGCATTGCAATTATATCGTAGTTCAAATGTTTTAATTTATTAAATATTGTTTTCCTCTTCTGGGGTAAGTTTAGACCATTAATATTCAATGATAGAATCTTGATTTCTCCCGACATACGTCTATGTGTATTTGGGTTGTGTGCTTCTTGTTGCCCTTATTTCTCTCACTTCATTTGGTTCTTCCCCTTTTTCGTCTAGAACGACTTCTTTCTCCTTTCGTGTCTCCACTGGTTCCTTTTCTCTTCTTATCTGCACCCTGGGTCCTTGCCTCCTTGCTCCCGCCTGTTCTCCTTCGTCTTTTTCATCCTCCTGCCCAACAAGAGTATTGTAAAAATCTTCCGCTTGTTCCATCGTGTCTATTCTAAATCTTCTATCTCTCCAAGTTACCAGTAGGCCCTCCGGCATCAGCCATCTAAAGTTAATTTCAAATTTGTTCAGGACAGATGTTAAAAATTGATAGGGCCTTCTTAATTCTCTAATTCTCCTCGGTACCTGTTTTAGAACTGTTAGTTGTCATTGGTTATAAATTATCGGGTAGTCTCTTGTTCTATTCAGCACCTCGTCACGTATTGATTTTTTTCCAAACTTTACATGAACTTCTCTTGGTAAATTATTCTTTTTTGCGTAGTTTGTCTGTATTCTATACGTCTTGTCGATCTCACTTGCCATCTCATCCTTTTCTATTCCCAAAGCCTTTGCCATTAGGTCTGCCATCGTGTCTGGTAAATCCTCGCCTTTTTCTTCCTTTACGCACCCCATTTTGAGGTGCAACACATCCTTGATTCGAGGTGGCACAGGAGACAACTCCAGTACTTAATCAAGTGGAAGGGATGTCAGAGGCATCTTGGGTAAAGAGTGGAAATATCTAGGCTGATCGACTTATAGAAAGATTCCATGAAAAAAATCCAAACATGCCTGGGGGGAGGACGTAGCCTTGAATCCTATACTTGTACTCAAATTGTTTTTTCTCGCACAGATTGCTTTTGAAAAGTGAGGGGAGCCGGATGTCAACTTCCGTGTTGACATTCCATGCATACCGTCGGTGGAGCTGGATTACAGTAGCTGGTTTGAGATGTGTGTATTTATTGGTTAATGTGATTTATGACACAGAGTGAGGGGAGGAAAGGAAGAGGGGCAAAGTTCAGAAGCAGATAGACAAAGCAAAAGAAATGTCTGTGAATAAGAATTGCCTATTGAAGCTGTTAATAAATCACTAGTTTCTGTATAAGAGACATTGGCTCTTATGTGTTCGTTATGGCATCGTTGGGAACCTTTACAGCAGATATAATTTGACTCTAAGTGACTCATATAAAAAACAACATAGTAAATTATTGGAATACTCCAAAATTGGGAAACTATATTTTTCATCAACACAGCAAAAGAAAAGAGGGGTAGCCTTATATATTAAGGAAACTATACATTCTAAATAAATCTATACAGATGGTGAAGAATTTTAATAGTGGAGATAGTAGTGAATGAAAAAAAGATACTATTTTTTAAGAAAGTTTTTATTTTTAGACGGACATAGACAAACAAAACATAAAACATAAAGCCATCTTCAATTACATACAGTGTGTCCATTGGTTACAAGGTTTTTGTGCATCCTTTCCATAGTCATCACTTACAATTTATATTAAATCACATATTATCAAATCAAATATATTTATATACATTATTATCATTGTACCTCATTTATTTGACTATCACTATTATGCCTTCATTTTAAACAAGATATTCTAGGTATTGGATTCATTTATGTTATGACAATTCATTCCATCATCTTAAATCTATCCAATAATAATATATCTTTGTGTTATATTCTGTATCATTCTAGTATTCTTGCATTTACAACATTCTCTAACATCTTTCATTTCCATGTTTTTTTATCTAACCACTGATAAAATAGATCCCATATCTTATAAAATTGTTTATCTTCCTGTTCTCTAATTTCAAATGTCAATTTACTCATTTCAGCACATTCCATTATTTTGTGAATAACTTCCTCCTGCATTGGTATTTTCTCATTTTTCCAATTTTTAGCAAATACAATTCCAGCTGCTGTTAACACATTTACAATCAAATATTTCAATTCTCTATTGTATGTTTCTGGTATAATTCCGAATAAAAAGATCTCTGTTTTAAAGTCTATATGTTTTTGTATCTTTTTTTCCAACCAAGTGTGGATTTTAGTCCAATGTTTTTTAGCTTCTATGCACGTCCACCACATATGGTAATATGAACCCGGTATCTGATGACATTTCCAACACTCTTCCGATTTATTCTTGAACATTTTTGCTATTCTCGTCGGGTATAAGTGCCACCTGTAAAACATCTTATACAAATTTTCTTTATATGCTGTTGATATTGTCTTTTTATAATTTTGAGACCACAATTTCTGCCAATTCTCTAAATCAATCCCACGTCCAAAATTTTTAAAATGGCAGAAGAAATCTCCATGCAGCATGTATGGAGGGAAATGAACCCAGGGAAAAATCAATATACATGTTATTCAAATAGGCACAAGTCATGGTCCAGAATTGACATGATTTGGAGCACACCTGAATTAAGAACCAACATGCAAGAGATAGAAATAGAAACCAATTTATTGGCCAATCATAACTCTATAAAAGTAAAATGGAAAGGAAAAAAGAAAAGGTGGAGATGGATACTGTTGTTTGTTGTTGTTGTTTTATTGGATTTATATGCCGCCCTTCTCCCAAAGGACTCAGGGCGGCGTACAACATTAAAAAATACACATCCTGAAAGTTAAAAAGAAATTAAATACATATCCAAAAAACAAACCCAATTTATAATTGGGGCACAATACATTTTAAAAATGAGATAAAATTAACAGGCCAGGCCGGCTTGCTGGAAAAGCCAACTTTTTAGGGCGTGTCAGAAGGACCGGAGGTCAGGGATTATGCGAAGCTCCGGGGGCAGCTCATTCCAGAGGGAAGGTGCTCCCACAGAGAAGGATCTCCCCCTGGGGGTCACCAGCCGACACTGTCTGGCTGACAGCACCCTGAGGAGGCCAACTCTGTGGGATCGTACTGGACGGTGGGAGGCTACTGGTGGCAGTAGGTGGTCTCGCAGGTACCCTGGGCCTAAGCCATGGAGCGCTTTAAAGGTCATAATTAATACCTTGAATCGCACCCGGAAAACAACCGGCAACCAGTGCAGGCCGCCTAAAATGGGTGTAACATGGGAGCACCTAGGTACCCCCATGATAACCCGCGCAGCCGCATTCTGGACCAGCTGAAGCCTCCGGCTGCTCTTCAAGAGCAAGCCCCATGTAGAGAGGGTTGCAGTAGTCCAGGCGAGAAAGGATGAGGGCATGAGTGAGCCAGATTGTGAGCCTTCTCTGAGAGGGCTAAAATTTCTCCCCCTATCATCAAAGATGGAACAAGATGCACAAATCGGGATGACGGAAACCACAGCCACTCAGTCTTGGAGGGATTGAGCTTGAGCCTGTTCCTCCCCATCCAGATCCGCACAGCCTCCAGGCATCGGGACATCACGTCGAGGGCATCGTTTGGGTGGTTTGGGGTAGAGATGAAAAGTTGGGTATCATCAGCATATTGATGATACCGTATCCTAAAACCACGGATGATCTCGCCCAGCGGTTTCATATATATGTTGAACAGGAAGGGTGAGAGAACCGACCCCGGGGCACCCCACAAGTGACGCGCCTGGGGGTCGATCTCTGCCCTCCAGTCAACACAAACTGTGACCGATCCGACAGGTAGGAGGAGAACCACCGTAAAACTGTGCCCCCCACTCCCAACCCCCCGAGTCGTCGCAGTAGGATACCATGGTCGATGGTATCGAAAGCCGCCGAGAGGTCTAATAAGACCAGGACAGAGAAGCAGCCCCTGTCCCGGGCCCGCCAGAGATCATCGACCAACGCAACCAATGCCTTCTCCGTGCTGTACCCGGGCCTGAAACCCGACTGAAACGGATCCAGGTAGACAGCTTCATCTAGGTACTGGGGAAGCTGATGTGCTACCACACTCTCGACAACCTTTGCTACAAAGCGAAGGTTGGAGACCGGACGATAGTTGGCTAAAGAAGCTGGGTCCAGGGAAGGCTTCTTAAGGAGGGGCCTCACTACCGCCTCCTTCAAGGCGGTGGGAAAGAACCCCTCTCTCAATGAAGCATTGGTAATCGCCTGGAGCCAGCCTCGTGTCACCTCCCGGGAAGCCGAAACTAACCAAGAGGGACACGGGTCCAGCACACAAGTGGCAGCACTGAGTCTCCCCATAATCCTGTCCATGCCTTCGGGGGTCACAGGGTCAAACTCATCCCAGATTGTCTCCTCAAGATTCATCCCCGTAGGCTCGCCCAAATCTACCCAATTAGAGTCCAAGCCTGTCCGGATCTGAGCGATTTTATTTTGCAGATACTGAACAAATTCTTCAGCCCTACCCTGCAAGGGGTCTTCCCCAGTTCCCTGGTTAAGTAAGGAGTGGGTCACCCTAAACAGGGCGGCTGGGCGGTTATCTGCGGACGCGATAAGAGCAGAAAAATGTTGCCGCTTTGCCGCTTCTATCGTCACTAAGTAGGATTTAATATGAATTCTTACTAGTGTTCGATCAGATTCGGACCGGCTGGCCCTCCAGCCACTCTCTAGGCATCTTTTCCGGCGTTTCATCTCCCGGAGCTCCTCGGTAAACCAGGGAGCCACCCGGGATCGACACCAGGTCAGAGGCTGCAAAGGCACAATGCGATCCAAGGCCCCAGCGGCCGCCCTATCCCAGGCTTCCACTACGGCTTCGGTCGAGTTGTGAGCAAGGGATTCAGGAAAAGTCCCAAGCTCCATCAGGAACCTTTCGGGGTCCATCAGGTGCCTGGGGCGGAACCATCTAGTCGGTTCCGCCTCCCTGCGGCAAGGGGTAGCGGTATGGAAGTCAAGCCTGATGAGGAAATGATCAGACCATGACAAGGGTTGAATAGAAATATCCCCTAAATCTAGATCATTCATCCATTACCCAGAGACAAAACTCAGGTCGCGCGTGTGTCCCTCATTATGGGTGGGGTCTTGAATTAACTGAGTTAGGTCCATAGCTGTCATGGAAGCCATGAACTCCCGAGCTGACTCGGATGTCTCACCAATGGAAGGCATATTGAAATCCCCCAGGACCATAAGACTGGGGAAATCAACCGCCAATCCAGCTAACACATTCAGCAGCTCCGGCAGGGCCGATGAAACGTAGCAGGGAGACAGGTACGTAACAAAAAGGCCCACCTGAGCTCCAAGGCCCCACTTCACAAAGAGGGACTCACACCCGCCTATCTGAGGCACAGTGACCTCCTGAGGTCTGAGACTTTCCCTAATAACCACTGCCACCCCCCCCCCCCGCCCCTGCCCTGGGCTCTTGGCTGGTGAAACGCCCGGAAGCCTGGTGGGCATAGTTCGCTAAGGGGCACACACCCCTCATGGCCCAACCAGGTCTCCGTAATGCATGCCAGGTCCGCTCTACCCTCTTGTATGAGGTCGTAAATGAGGGGAGCCTTATGTACCATGGACCTGGCGTTAAGCGACACCAGCCGGAGACCAGGGTCCTGTAATCCCGGG
The DNA here is from genome assembly GCF_964273705.1 of Natrix helvetica. Lineage (NCBI taxonomy): Eukaryota > Metazoa > Chordata > Lepidosauria > Squamata > Natricidae > Natrix > Natrix helvetica. Next base: position 49,770,293 of record NC_138555.1, read on the forward strand.
CACCCGGGGGTGCGAGAAGGGCGATGAGGGTCAGAACACGCGATCGCTCTTAAACAGCAAACCCGCGTCCTCCGAACATCATTTGGCCCTCGACCCCCACCATATCTGCCTCTCCCACAAACAGTAGTGATGGTGAACCCCACAATGGAATGGCTTAATGTCTCCCCCGGAATCCCAACCCTTCCTAACCCTCCCAACCCGCGCCCATTAGTTAGCTCTGACCTGTGGCCTGGCAGACTCCCCCCCAAGCCTGTCTGAGTCATCCGAATCAAACCCCCCTCCCCCCCTTAAAATTTGGTTTAAAAGCCCCTGTAAAAAACCCTTAAGAAGTCTCTTCTTCGCATGCCACCTCTCGGGATCCCAAGATCCGTCATTAAGGAAGCGTCTTGATAGGTCAGAAGGCCATCCCCGGGAAAGGGGGAGTTCCCGGAGGGAATAAAGTTCTGTCACAGTATAGCATAGAGGAGAGTGTGGCATCAACCAAACGGGATGACATCATGGGGAGATGGAACGAGGAGATGACAGGTCCACGGGGGGGGGGGGAGCCAACAGTGTTCAAGGGGGTAGCAGGAAGCTTATGTCCATCATAAAAAAAGTCAATGTTGGGGACAATATGTAAGGGTAACGGCCAGCTGTCCAAAATCGCAGCAGATGCTAGCTTGCGAGGTGGTGAAGCGGCCAGTGATGGCAGCAACGAGGACAGCGGCGGCATCGGCGGCTGCTCCAACTCCGACTCAAACAGCTAAGCTCCGCCCACGTCAGCCGCACTCACATCCATCGCCAGGGCCGCACTCCGTTGACCCAGTCCATAATATCCCAGGAGGGGGGGCCAAATGGCCAAATGGCACAGTACGGTGGCACAGGCAATGGCAGTAATACCAGGGGGGGCACAACGAAGGACCCCCCCCACTCCAACCGCGCCCACGCCAGCTCCCGAAGCCATCTTCCGCTGGCGTTAGTATCCATGCCAGCTGCCTCAGCCACTCCCCGCTGATCTAATTTATCATGTTTATAAGCAAGGAGGAGGGGGGGGAGCAACCAGGATAACACCACGGCGTGGGGAGCGGCAGCTGTAGAGACCCCAGACTGGGCGTCCCGCCGCCACCTCCGCCCATACCCACGCCGGCTGCAGAGACCCCAGGCCGGGCGTCCCACCGCAGCTGCTGACCACACCCACGCCAGCAGCCGCCGACGCTCTCCATTCTCCTTTCACCAAATCAATCTATATTAAAGAAAAAGAGTTTATGCAAACAATAGTAAAAGAAATGGAATTTTTAAAAGAGAAAACAAAGAAGATACTTCATTGCAAAACCTATGGAATAAAACTAAAGTGTGAAGTTTCCAAGAGTTGGCCTAATTAATTTACGAGCCCCGAGACCAAGTTCAAAAAACCCCATTCATTTATTAGGACTAACATCTTGGCACAGACTGTTATGTTGCCTGCATTTATGAAAAAAAATTGTGGGTAGGCAACTGGCAGGAATAGTCAACACCTCAGAAGACACGCTCAGAATCCAAAAAGATCTTGACAGACTTGAAAAATAGGCCCCATCCAACAAAAAGAAATTTAATGTGGAGAAAAGCAAGGTTTTACACTTAGGCAGGAAAAACCAAAGGTTTTACAGATTAGGTGAAACCTGGCTCAAAAACAGTAACTATGAGAGGGACCTTGGAGTCCTAGTGGACAATCACTTAAATATGAGCCAGCAGTTTGCAGCAGCAGCCAAAAAAGCGAATACAATCCTTGGTTGTATAAACAGAGGCATAGAATCAAAATCACATGAAGTATTAGTACCACTTTATAAAGCCTTAGTAAGACCACACCTGGAATACTGCATCCAGTTTTGGTCACCACATTACAAAAAAGATATTGAAAGCTTGAAAAAATTGCAAAGAAGAGCAACTAAGATGATTAAAGGCCTGGAGACTAAAACATATGAAGAATGGTTGCAGGAATTGGGTTTTTGCTATGTTAGGGTGTGGATTCCGCCCTGAATTAAGGAGGTGTGAACCTTGGCATCCCTTGTAGCATACTTTTGAAATAAGCAAAAATGAACCTGAAGCAAGATCTAATAAAAACATTTTTAATATAAAAGAAAATAAAAATACAAAACTTGCTAACTGAATTAATTACATCTTGGCAAAGCTACGTGCCTGCCTCCTTCGGCAGGTGAACAGAAGATCAGAAGAGAAAGTTAAGAAGGAATGTGAAGGAGCATGCGCACTAAATCAATTGCAGATAAGAACTGTGACCTGCGCAGTAAATCTTCAGCGCAGCTAGCAAACCAATTAACTCAGTGACACCCCTTCTTTTGCTAGTTGGGCTGATGTCAGGTAAATCATCAAATAAGGCACATCTTCTTTCGCAGATACTCATGTTGAGCTGCTGGAAGTGGTTTGTTGAGCATGTCAGCAATTTGATCATGTGTAGATACATATTGCAATTTAACAAAAACTTGCTTAACTAATTGCTTTGTGTTTTGATAACGAATGTCAATGTGTCTGGACCTAGAACCTGTGAAATGTGACTCAGAAATATAAACCACTGATTCATTATCTTCCATCACGGTGATTGGTCGAATCGGACGTGTCCAGATATCTGCGATCAAAGCATCAAACCATGTTAGAGAATTGCATGCATCTGAAATACAAGCATATTCAGCTTCAATAGATGAACAAGAAACAAAATTCTGTTTTCTCACTTGCCAGTAAACAGGACATCCATTCAGGAACATCATGTCACCTGAAGTACTTTTGCGTGATTTCTTATCACTTGCCCAATCAGAATCTGCATAACAACATAATTCTGCATAATCAGTATGTGTTAGTTCTAGCAATAACTTCATGTGTTTAGTGTGTTTCAGGTATTTTCAATAACTTCTTAACGCATGTCCAATGAAATTGTTTTGCCTTACCTACGTGTCGTGATAAGAGATTAACACTAAGTGCAATGTCGGTTCTGGTCCAACTACTAATGTATAACAGTGACCCAATGACTGAACGATATAGTGTTTGATCTTCGAACTCAGGACTTGGTTCATGTGTTAAGTTGTGAAAATCTGTTTGCATGGGTGTCTTTATTGTGTTAGCATCTTTCATGTTGCAATGATGCAGAATGTGATCAATTTTCTCCTCTTGTGAAAGACTAAACCCCTTCTGTGTTTTGTCAATCTGAACACCTAAGTAAGTGCTAATATGACCTAAAGATTTCAATGTGAAGTATCTCTGCAAACTTTTAGCAAAAATCTCACTCATTTTCTTATTTGGACCAATATAAACAATATCATCAACATAAACAAGAATTATCTCATATGCATTGTTAGATCTTTTTGTGAACACGCATTCATCAGTTTTGGACTTAATAAAGCCCATTGAATTTAGTTTCTCAGTAAGACATAAGTACCACATTAAACGTGACTGTTTCAGACCATAAAGACTTTTGTTCAGGAACCAGGTATCCCCTTCTTGCTATCGGAATCCTGGAGGTCCTCTCACGTAGATCTCTTCATCTAGGTCAGCATGTAGATAAGCCGTGTCCACATCAAACTGGAAAACTTCTAAACCAAGAATAGTTGCAGTGGTTAAAGCAATTTTTACACTCTCAGTTCTGACTGTTGGTGAGTAAGTGTTTGTGTAGTCCTCAGGATAACATTGAGCGAAACCCTGAGCTACAAGTCTGGCTTTGTACAATGACTCACCATTCGGTTTCTTCTTGATTCTGTAGACCCATCGAGTGCCAATGACTTTTTTGTTTGCTGGAGGTTTGGCAGGTGTAAACACATTAAGTTTCTTTAAACTGTCCATTTCATCCTGCATTGCTTCATACCATTTCTCTTGCTCTGAATCAGGAAGCTGCTTGATTTGTGTGAATGTATCAGGAGGAAGTGTAACATTGCAAATCAAAGGCAAGGGTGTTTTTGTCAGTTGCCACGAATATCGTTGTGGAGGGATTCCTTTTGTGACCCTCTTGGAACGTCTCAGAACAACAGTCCATTCTTCTTCTGCTTCTTCGTCCTCGTCCTCACTTTCATCGCTAGCATCAGCATCTGTGGCTTGCGAAGACGGAACATCAGGTTGTGAAGAACTGGTAGAATGAATATGTGCCTGTGAATCTTGGTCATCAGGCTGCGTGGCATCTGCAACATCATCTCTAGGAAAATAAACTCCAGGATCGTTGGAATGAATCCTGGACCAGTCAATATCTTCCTCAAAATTAGCAGATTGTGAAATCACAATTGCATGTTTAGGGTCAATAAATTTGCTCCATTTTGAATTATCATCAATACCCATAAATCTCAGTCTCTTTGCTGCTGGACCTCCTTTTCTACTTTGAGCTAAGGGAATGTTCACCATAGCGTATGAACCAAAAATGTGGAGGTTCTTGAGATCGGGTTTGTAGCCATACATCATGTAGAAAGGAGTTTGATTTATTACACTGCTCCAAGTACGGTTGACAATGTAATTTGTATATTTGATAGCTTCACCCCAGTATATGTTACTGAGATTGGCATCTTCTAGGAGACAACACATAATGGTTTGTAGAACCCCTTGTCTTCGTTCTGCGACTCCGTTATGAGCCGGTGTGTATGTAGCGGATGTCTGATGAAGAATTCCATTCTTACGCATCCAGTCCTGGAAATGCTGAGACATGAATTTGGCACCACGGTCACTGTGGATTCTGGCGATGCGAACTTGATATTGGGTAGAAACAAATGCTGCAAAGTCTTTAAAGATCTGAAAGGTCTCAGATTTCTCTTTCATAGGATATACAAATCCATATCTAGAATGATTATCAAGAATTGTTAGAAAATACTTTTTACCACCAATTGTTGGTGGAAAAGGACCTACTATGTCAGTGGGTACCAAATCAAAAATGCGTGTTGACAGGTGTGTAGCGTGTTTGGGAATGGCTGCTGCTTTGGATTTAGCTTTCCTGCAAACTGCACAATCCAAAAACACTTTACACCCCTTTAGATCCAAACCTTTTGCGAACTCCGGCATTTTCCTAAGAACACGGAAACTGGCGTGGCCCAATCTTCTATGCCACTTGTGGATACACCTGGAATGCAAAGGTTTACCAGTTAGTGAATTTTCAACATTAACAGTTTCATGAGGAACCTCAGGCTTGCTCTGAGCAACCTGCTTCCTTATTTTCTGTTTGTTGGCTTTAGGAGCCTTTGGAGTAGCAACAGGATCTCTCTCTGAAGCAACTCTCTCTGGGCCTGTGCTCTCCCTTTTTGGAGTTTGCATACTTGCCTGTGCTTGCGGTTTAGGCTTTGGCTTTAAGTAATAAACACCACCAATTAACATGGTTTCAGCAACAATATCTCCATCTTTAACTATGTAACTTGCTTTCTCGAGGTGGTGAACCTGGAACTTGAACACTCTAGACAAGTGACACTGACTAAGCAAATTACTGGTTGCTGAAGGTATGTAATAAACATCAGGGATGAATGTATCGAGCTCTTCAACGTAAACAGTTCCTTTTCCCATGACCTTACAAGGATGATTGGAGAAGGAGTACAGTTCCCGAAGATCAGATTCAGGCTCGTGCATCTCTGTGTAAAGTTCCTTTCTGTAAGTGTTGTGTAAAGCTGCGCCACTGTCCAAAGTCCACAAAAGCCGTCTGTCGTACTCTGGATCAGGTTGTGGATCGTTGGTTAAGGCCAATGTGGCGAGTGGAGCTTGTGGATCACGCCTTGGACCACGACGACCTTGTCTTCCGCCTCTGCCTCTGTGACTGGAGCTGGAACTCGTTGGGGACAATCATGTCATGTCCCATACGGTTACAGATGTAGCATCTTGGCATCCTTGGAGCGTAGACTCTTCCTCGGAAGGGACGTCTAGCTGGAGCTCTCGACGCTGGTGGCCCTCGTAAATGCGGTGTGGCTAACATAAGTGATCCTTCTTCAATTAAAAGTCTGCAAACATTTTCTACTGTGCGTTGAGCAATAGGCACATGATTAATCTTTGCAATGGCATCTTTCCATTCATAATTCAATGAGTTAATGATAATGCTGATCATTTGAACATCATCAATAAAATGGCCTCTTTCTCTCAATTCTTTTCTCATTCCTTTCAGTTTGGTCAAATGTCCACCAATTTGTTCACCAGGTTTCAATTTCGAACCATGGAACTCAGACATGAGCAAACATGAAGATTCAATTGAAATAGGCCTGTAGCAATCTTCCAAATGGGCCCAAATTTGTTGGGCTGTTGCATTAGGCGAAAAAATAACCTGCAGTTCAGTTTCCATGGACATTAATAATGTTGTGCAAGCCTTAGTGTCTAAGTCTCTTTTTGCAGGAGTCTATGGCTGGGCAGGAGGATTAAACACCATACAATGGGTACCTTCTCTGCGAAGCAAAATTGAAATCTCACTGACCCAGGCTTTATAATTCTGTCCTGACATCTTTAACTTTGACTCACTAGTCAATGGAGGAGCAAAAAATACTTGTTGAGGGATGTGCATTTGAAAAGCTTGCTGCTGTTGCACCTGTGGTTGCTGTAATCTAACCTGTCGTTGTTGTGTTACAGCTGGAGCTGGTGTTTGGGCAGCAAAATTAACATGGCTTGCTTGGGTGGCAGGTATCTGCCTTTGCTGTATTAAGTATTGTTGTGTTTCATCTGAGAAGGCACGTGCACCATCAATGGGTGCTGAAGATTGGGCCTGTGGATACACATTTTGCCTTGCAGCCTGAATATCTGAGTAATCTAGTGACATGTATGAAAGAGTTTGCTGCATTGATTTGAATTGCTCTGGAATTCTGGCTTGCATGTCAGCCCTTTTTAGTAAATTATTTCTGCCAGGAGATGGCGCTGCAGTTACATCTTTTGGCTGTAATATTTCTGCCTGCGTGGCATGGGCCATTGGAGAACAAAAGAAATCACGTGACAATTGTGACATGTGCACATCTCTCTGTTCTGATTTGCCTGACACAATATCCTCCAGGGGGTGTGTCTTAGGCTTTGGAGAAGAAGGCAAGATGGCGTTTTCAGAAATTTGAAAGAGAGGAAAACCCCTCTTATTTGCCTCTAGTGCGGCGTAATCTATTTTGGCCTGAAGAAGCTGGTGTTCAAAAAAATTCTATGTGGTTACGATAGCTTTCCATAGCTTGCTCAGAGGTGTGGAGAGAATCATACATTTCTCCTTGTGTGTGGGAGTGAATTTGCTGCGGCGGCAAGAGCTTTGGCCTTGCACCCAGCATTTCAAAATATCTAAGATTTCGGGAGCATGCGGGTAGGGGTGGTGGGGTAGCGGTTATTGTAAAGGAGGGTCTTGAGCCAAGAGAGTCCACTGTGCTACAGATAACCGGTTGTGAGTCCCTATGTGTGAAGTGGGGCCCAGGGAGACAGTTGGGCTTCCTGATTGTATACCTGGCTCCTCGCTATGCATCAGCGGCCCTGCCCGAGCTCCACGAGGTGATCTCCGAGATGGCAGTTGAGACCCCCAGGCTGTTAGTCATGGGGGACTTTAACTTGCCATCGGTAGGGGAAACTTCTGAGGTGGCTCGGGAGTTCATGGCTTCCATGACAGCCATGGACCTGACCCAGGTAATTCGGGGCCCCACACACGAGGGAGGTCACACACTGGACCTTATTTTTGTATCTGGCCAGTGGAGGAGTGATCTGGGAGTAGGGGATTTAGTTGTCACGCCCCTGTCATGGTCAGATCACTCACTTCTCCGGCTCGACTTTCCAACCGCTGCTCCCCATCGCGGGGAGGCGGAACCGGAATGCTCTAGATGGTTCTGCCCCAGGCGCTTGATGGAACCTGATAGGTTCCAGACGGAGCTTGGGCCATTCCCTGTAGCCCTGACCCACACCCGGACGGAGGACCTAGTGGCCGCATGGAACAGTGCGGCCGCTGGTGCCTTGGACCGGGTTGCGCCTTTGTGGCCTCTCTTGCGGCATTGAATCACCCAGGCCCCTTGGTTTACCGAGGAGCTGGGGGTGATGAAGCGTCGCAAGAGACGCCTAGAGAGCAGATGGAGATCGTCACGCTCCGAATCTGACCGAGCACAGGTAAGAGCCTATTTACGGACTTACCTTGTGGCATTAAGAGTGGCCAAACGACAATATTGTGCCACTCTTATTGCGTCCGCAGATAACCGCCCTGCCGCCCTGTTTAGGATAACCCGCTCCCTCCTTTCTCAGAGGCCGCGGGAAGCACCCTTGCAGGGTAGAGCAGAGGAGTTTGGGGAATATCTGCAGGACAAAATTGCTCAGATTCGCAGCGAATGGGTCTCCGCTAGCGGTCTAGAAGAGACGTCGGAGGCGGGTCTTGAGGCTCCATTCTGGGAGGAGTTTGACTCTGTTACTTCCGACGATATGGACGGGTTACGTGGACGACTGCGAGCCACCACATGTTTACTGGACCCGTGTCCCTCCTGGCTTGTACTGGCATCCTGGGAGGTCACACGAGGTTGGCTCCAGGAATTAGTGAACGCTTCACTGAGGGAGGGGTCCTTACCGGCCGTCTTGAAAGAGGCGGTGGTGAGGCCCCTACTCAAAAAGCCTTCCCTGGACCCAGCTAATTTAGTTAATTACCGTCCCGTCTCCAACCTTCCCTTTTTGGCGAAGGTTGTAGAGAGTGTGGTGGCGCAACAGTTCCCACGGCACCTGGAGGAAATTGATTATCTGGATCCGCGCCAGTCCGGCTTCCGGCCCGGTCACAGCACGGAGACGGCATTGGTCGCGTTGGTGGATGATCTCTGGAGGGCCAGAGATGGGGGCTGTTCATCCATCCTGGTCCTGTTAGATCTCTCGGCGGCTTTTGATACCATCGACCATGGTATCCTATTGCGTCACCTGGAGGGGTTGGGGGTGAGGGGCACCGTTCTGCAGTGGTTCTCCTCCTGCCTCTCTGGTCGAACACAATGTGTGTTGACAAGGGGGCAGAGGTCGAGCCCGAGGCCGCTCACTTGTGGGGTGCCACAGGGGTCGGTCCTCTCGCCTCTCCTGTTCAACACATACATGAAGCCACTGGGCGAGATCATCCGTGGGTTCGGGGTAGATTACCATCTGTACTCTGACGATACGCAGCTGTACATCTCTACCCCGGACCACCCCAACGATGCCGTCGAAGTGATGTCCCGATGTTTGGAAGCCGTTCGGATCTGGATGGGAAGTAACAGACTCAAACTCAACCCGTCCAAGACGGAGTGGCTGTGGCTACCGGCACCCCGGTTCAACCAGTTATGTCCATCACTGGCCATTGGGGGCGAACTGCTGGCCCCCGTGGATCGGGTACGCAATTTGGGTGTCCTCCTGGATGCCCGGCTGTCAATGGATGACCATGTGACAGCCGTGGCAAGGGGGGCATTCCACCAGGTTCGCCTGGTGCGCCAATTGCGTCCCCTATTGGACCGGAACACCCTATGTACAGTCACTCATGCGCTTGTGACGTCTCAACTAGACTACTGTAATGCTCTCTATATGGGGCTCCTTTTGAGATGCACCCGAAGGCTGCAGTTGGTTCAGAATGCGGCCGCGCGGACAATTGTGGGAGCTACTCCATACTCCCACATAACACCTTTGCTGCGCGGGCTGCACTGGCTACCTGTGGCTTTTCGGGTGTGTTTCAAGGTGTTGGTTATCATCTTTAAAGCGCTCCATGGCACAGGACCTAGTTATTTGCGGGACGTATCCTGCCCCATACATCCCTTCGGCCGATTCGCTCTCACAGAGAGGGACTCCTCCGGGTGCCGTCCACTAGGCAATGCCAGCGGGCGACGCCCAGGAGTAGGGCCTTCTCTGTGATGGGCCCGACCCTTTGGAATGACCTCCCCCCAGATATCAGGACTATCACCGACCTCCGCTCCTTCCGTAAGAAACTAAAGACCCACCTGTTCAATCTAGCCGGCCTGGCCTAATTCCTAATTCCCAATTTTAGTTCCTCAAGCCTGCATTTTTTAAAATTTTCTAGGGGTATACTTTTAGTTGTTTTTTAATTTAATTTTTAATTTTTACTTTTTGTACAGTTTTATGAGGTTTAATTCGTTTTTAAATGTATGGGATATTAGTCTTTTGTATTCATTTTAATGACACACCTGTACACCGCCCCGAGTCCCTTCGGGGAGAGGGGGCGGTCTAGAAATATTGAAAAATAAAAATAAAATAAAAAATAATCAGAAAGGAGATATTCTACTGACCTCAGTTGTAGATTTTCATCTCCTGGAGCAGTCCCATCTTGTTGAGATCTTTCTCCCACAGCTGATTTTTCATCCAGCCCGGTTGCGTCCAGAGTTATAAATCTTTGTAAAATGTTTTTTATTTCTTCATCGGAGAGAGCAGAAATGTCTGAACGTCTTGAAGAGAAATCTTTCTATTTCTTTTTTTTCTTAGGCATCTTAGAAAATGATTTCAATGTTCCTCAGTCGTTAAATCATCCTGTCTAATTAGCCTATACGCTTATCTTTAAAGTAACTAACAAGGAAAAGCCATAAATTGACCATGCTCTGCTACCATCTGTTAGGGTGTGAATTCCGCCCTGAATTAAGGAGGTGTGAATCTTGGCATCCCTTGTAGCATACTTTTGAAATAAGCGAAAATAAACCCGAAGCAAGATCTAATAAAAACATTTTTAATATAAAAGAAAATAAAAATACAAAACTTGCTAACTGAATTAATTACATCTTGGCAAAGCTATGTGCCTGCCTCCTTCGGCAGGCGAACGAAAGATCAGAAGAGAATGTTAAGAAGGAATGTGAAGGAGCATGCGCACTAAATCACTTGCAGATAAGAACTGTGACCTGCGCAGTACATCTTCAGCGCAGCTAGCAAACCAATTAACGCAGTGACATGCTAGTCTACAGAAAAGTAGGACTAGGGGTGACTTGATAGCAGTATTCCAGTATTTGAGAGGCTGCCACAAAGGGGGGGGGGTATTTTCCAATGCACCAGCGGGCAGGACAAGAAACAATGGATGGAAACTAATCAAGAAGAGAAGCAACCTGGAATTCAGGAGTAACTTCCTAACAGTGTGAACAATTAATCAGTGTGTTGGAAATAATTCCTTACAAAAATAATTTTATTATCAAAAATAAAATAAAATAAAATAAAATAAAAGGTAGTTTGCAAAGTGCAGTGAGCTTGAGCAAGACTTCAACAGGAAGTTCTAGGCCCAAAGAACACACACCAAAATTCAAAAGTAAGAGTTTTTATACCCAATCCCTAACACGACGCCCCATTCCCTCCCCTTTGGTCCCATTGGATAGGTCCTCAGGGGTTACAAATAATCCGAGGCACCTATTAAGAATACATTAACCCTCTTTCCGCCCCTTCCTGCCTACCTGCAGTTTTGGCATACCTAATCCCCATTAGATTTTAGTTTTGAATTTAATTGTTCCCTACAAATCCACCCTTTCTATTCTTTATTCATTTCCAAAAATAAAACTTATTAAAAGGGTTCAAACTTTCCCTAATCTCTTCAGCATTTTCATATTTCATAATTGCAATGTGTTCAGTTTCCTCTGTTAGCATCATCATTTGCTTATCTCTATTAGTTACACTTATCATTCATTTCACAGTGTTGTGTACAATACTTCTTATTACAGGAATTAAACATGATAGGCACATCAGTCCGAGGAATATCATGCCTACCATAAATAGGGTCTGTTTCCAATTTCTGAAGATTCCCCCTAAAAATCCTTCATCATCCAAGATTCCAGTCCAAGTTTGTACAGGGACATGGGCAATCTTTCTCATCCGGTCTGTTATCTGTCTGATTATTTCTCCAGTATCGTCAATCTCTAAGCAACAATTTGTTAAATTAAATTTGCCAGACACTCCTTCTTTTGCTAACAAATAATCTAGGGCTAATCAATTCTGGTACATCGCTGTTCTCATTTTCGTATTCATTTCAGCTACTAGGTCTAGGGCCAATGCAGTTTCATTAGTTATGATTTCCACCACAGCTTGCAGCCTAATTATCCTATTTAACATATATATTGGAGTACAGTACCCATACGTTCCAAGAATATAATGGCTTATACATTTAACATTGGAAAAGAATACAAAAGTAACCTTTTAACATTTTATAAAAGAGTAACTTAATATCATTTCCTTCAATCCTCATGTCAACTCCCTGTGTTGTCATGGGAGACAGGGAGGGGTAGTACATTCCACACATACTGTAGAGTCGGATCTCAGATTACTGCAGCTGGCTTGGGAGGAGTGCATCTTACAGGGGAATGTGATCTATGACACAGACTGAGGGGAGGGGAGGAACAGGAGTAAAGTTCAGCTATAATTCAAATAAGGCTCAGATCTGACTGCACAGGCTTAACTGCAAACAAATCTTGCCTAATGAAGCTGCTAATAAATCACTGGTTTTTGTATTAAAACATTGGCTCGATTATTATGATTCAATTAGGGCATCGTTAGGAAATTTGACATCTCACTTTTTCTCTTCTTAGTAACTTACTCTTTTATACCTGCAATTTTTTTATACCTACAATAATTCATAATGTCCTAACTTCTCCTTAGATTCATATGGAAGCATGTTTTTACATTCAGAGTTCTCCATCCCCTGCTTCCCCACTTTCATTATTAGCATAGTCTCTTTCCATTTGTGATTGATGTAGTTATTAAGGTCTTACTTCTCATAGTCCTTTTTATTAACATTTGTATGAGAGGAATCAAGTATGGTAAAAACACGATAGCTAGGAATCCTAATATTGCAAATCTTACTAAATCTTTCCAGTTTGAAAACCACCCACCAAACCAATCATTTACCCCATTTAAAGTTAGCCCTTTCCAGGTTTGGACCAGAACATGGGCTAGCTTTATCATTCGGTCTTTAATTTCCTTTACTACTTTCCCACTCTCATCTATTTCAATACAACAATTACTCAAATTAAATTTTCCACACACACCTCCTTCTTTAGCTAGTAAATAATCTAAAAATAATCTTTTCTGCATAATATAAGTCCGAGACTTTACACTCTCCTTAGCTAAATGTTTTAAAGTACTTACCATGTCATTAGTTAATACTTCAAGCACTGCTTGTAATCAAATTACCCTTTTTAAAATGTAGATTGGCTCTCTGGCACCTAAGGTACGATCTTCTGCCCATGTGGCAGGTCCATAATAATTGATTACCTTCTTTGGAGTCCATTCATCATCTTTCCACTCTCCGATCTGTATATCACTTGGTTGTATAGATCTTTTTTCTCGATTTCTGCTTGATAAATCTTCATGTACAGTTAATCCCAGCAGTTGTTTTGTTGCAGAAAATGACAGGCTTTAGACTTCTCAGGATACAGGAAAAGTTTATTTGGCAGCCAGGTTCAGAAACGTTAGCCCATGGCTAACATTGCAAATTCTGAACAATCTTTATTATTGATGCACACATTCTTATACATTCTCAAAGACAGTGTAACACGGAAACACTTTACTCATTTCTTATTGGTTACCTTGAGGAAAAAGCCTTAAGCACTAGATTGTTAATACCTGTCTCTGCCCTGGGTGTTCCGTTTCTATTTTGGATCTCTAATTTTTAAAGATCCAGATGTATGGAGACTTTCATTAAAACATCGTTTGCATCTGGGTGGGGCTCTTGATTCATCTGATGGTGGCCAGAATCTGAGGCCCTATTCAAAGGCACTCCAAACCTTGGTACAATGTCTTTTAGTACACACAAAACCAAGAGATCTCTAAATCTCACTTTCTGGGAAAATTGTGGGGACATCTATTTGCCACACAGCACCTGGGAGCCCTGTAGAAGGACTTCCAAAGGAAGTTTCCATCCTGTCTTTGGGTTGTTTTGTCACAACAGAGACAGGCTGCAGCAACCTGATTAACAACAGCATGTGTGCCTCTAACTACGGATCCCCGCAACAACCTCCTCAACAATTCTTCCAGCAGGTCCCCTTGCCTCCCACTCTAGCTAAGAGCCTTGGCGAGAAAAAAATGTGTTTCCTCTTGCCTTTTGAAGTTCCTTCTCCTCTGAGGTTTTGAGCCCTAATTAATCTACGCTTTGTATGCTCATTACACGAGTTCAGAGATGCCTTTCCTGGCCCCCCTTTTTTCCCTAATGTCATCTGCAGAGTGACCAATGAAGATACAATACAATACAATAGCAGAGTTGGAAGGGACTTTGGAGGTCTTCTAGTCCAACCGCCTGCCCAGGCAGGAAACCCTATACCGTTTCAGACAAATGACTATCCAACATCTTCTTAAAGACTTCCAGTGTTGGGGCATTCACAACTTCTGGAGGCAAGCCATTCCACTGATTAATTGTTCTAACTGTCAGGAAGATTCTCCTCAGTTCTAAGTTGCTTCTCTCTTTGATTAGTTTCCACCCATTGCTTCTTGTTCTACCCTCAGGTGCCTTGAAAAATAGTTGACTCCCTCTTCTTTGTTGCTCTTTTCTGCACTCTTTCTAGAGTCTCCACATCTTTTCTACATTGTGGTGACCAAAACCGAATATAATATTTCAAGTGTGGCCTTACCAAGGCCTTATAAAGTGGTATTAACACTTCACGTGATCTTGATTCTATCCCTCTGTTGTGCAGCCTAGAAATGTGTTGGCTTTTTTGGCAGCTGCTGCACACTGCTGGCTCATATTTAAATGGTTGTCCACTAGGACTCCAAGATTCCTTTCACAGTTACTACTGTTGAGCAAGGTACCACCTATACTGTACCTGTGCATTTCATTTTTGTTGCCTAAATGTAGAATCTTACTCTTTTCACCATTGAATTTCATTTTATTAGATAGTGCCCAATGTTCAGGTTTGTCAAGATCCTTCTGTATCTTTAGCCTATCTTCTGGAGATCATATTGACCATTCTCTTATTTTTTTCAACCTCAGGATCTAATGTGGTATATTGCCTAAAGGTTTGATAAATGCATTCTAGGAATTCCCCTGGATTTTCATCCTGTTTCTGTTGAATTTAATAGACCTTCCCTAAATTCTTAACTTTTGTTTGAATCCTAACAAAACTAAGGTCCAATAGTTTTGCAGCTGAATTTACTAGGTTCCTAATCTGGTTCCTTCAGTAACCATGTCCAGTCTGGATTTTTTTTTTACATGATCCTTCTGCAAAGGCTTATTCATGGTTACCTGTACCAGACTTCTTTTCTCTGTGGTTAATAAAATTTCCATCAGACTTTTTATGTCAGCCCAAGCAGACTGGTGAGTTCAGAAAAATGGATGCAAAAAGGACATGCATCTCATCTGGATTTTCTCTATAAGCAGGAATTTGATTTTTCCAATTACATAAATCAGCCATTGAGAATGGAGCATATATCCACACCTTACGTAGCTCCCCCTCAGCTTCTGGCAATAAAATTCCCTTAGGGGCAATCTGAGTTTTTATCTCAACTGCTCCCTTGGACCAGGTTTGTGGTCCACTTGATCTATCCCTTAGATAACCTTTTTGGTTTTCTTTCTCCTGGCCCCACCTAATGGGACCGTTTGTTCTTTCTTTTTAACAAGACAAAAAAACACTTAAACACATCATCAAGGACAACCATGCAAGTTAAAACAGACAGGAACTAAATGTTTCGTTGAGACTTCACTAAAACTCTCTCAAAGCTTTTTTTTTCCTCCTCAACATGCATTGGAGAGGCGTTCGAGGAACGCTCCCCACCTTCCCATGTTCTATTTCTAAGACACTGTCACCGACCTGGGGTGCCGGAATACCACAGTCGCCTTCAGGAACTGCGATGACTTAACCACCCACACAAACCTAGAGCCTCATTAGGATACGCCGGTTCCATTTGGAAGGGACGCTATCCCGGGCTCAGGGGGGTGATCGGGGCCCCTCTTCCACTCCTAACCGAGTGGGTCTACAATTCTTTTGATACTTGCCTGCAGGCGTCTTCTTTCTCAGCCGGCATAAATTTTATTAACTTGTCCTGATCCTGGTCAGATTCTTGGATCGGTGGTGTCCTCCGGATGCCCAAGAGCGGTCATCGGCCCCCTTCCAGAGAAAGATCTCTGTGGCGCCTGAAGAAGGGCGAGATGGCCTCGATGGGGCACCGGTCGGTCCGTTCCGTCCTCAGCGAAATATCGCTCTAAGTCCTGCTGCCACGGTCACCAGAATTGTTGCAGAAAATGACAGGCTTTAGACTTCTCAGGATACAGGAAAAGTTTATTTGGCAGCCAGGTTCAGAAACGTTAGCCCATGGCTAACATTGCAAATTCTGAACAATCTTTATTATTGATGCATGCATTCTTATACATTCTCAAAGACAGTGTAACACGGAAACACTTTACTCATTTCTTATTGGTTACCTTGAGGAAAAAGCCTTATAAGGAGATGGGGGTCTTACTTCTCCTTTTGTTACAGGTATGGACTACGTGCCATTAACAAACTTTAATTGAACCTTGTGGTTTTGGACTTTTGACATAGGGACATTTGCTGGAACATGTTGTGGTTGAAGGCTGATGACATTTCCCTGTCCCTTTAAGCAAGCTTCTAACTGTCCCTTTTATGCCACGTCTTCATTCTTATATTTTAATCCATATTTTATCCTACTTTAGTTTTTGTTCAATGGGGAAGAGGAAAACGTTTGGCTTAATGAATCCCAATATACAAGATCCATTCCATCCCTTAGGTAAGTATCCATAGGCATACTTTGCACACATTCAATACATACCTTCCAGGGCGACCCCTTCCAGGGTATCACTTTCAGGATCTTTCAGATAAGCCATTTCAGTTATTTGACCTAGTGTTTCCTCTTCTTTCATAGTTCCACTTCCTCCCCACCAACTGTTGTTATTCCGTACAGTTAGGCAAATCATGTCTCCTACTGCTACCTTTCTGTTTCCTTCTTCTTTCTCTCGTAGCACACTCTCCTTACTAAATTTGTTGTCAAAGCCCAAGTCCCCTCCTTACCTTTTGTAAATTTTTAAGTTGTATTGTTCCACATCTCTATCACTGTATTGTGGTTTAATTCATGTGCTTCCCACGGCCACTGTTCTCCCATGTTTGTTCCTCCACACACAAACCAGTTCTTTAGCGTAAGAGTTTTTTTGGGTTTTTTTTGCAATCTCTTCAGCCAGTTGTACAAACATATCTACTGTCGGCTGGAGTCAGATCTTAGGGAATTCAGGGAATTCTAATTTTTCAAATTCCTGGTAGTATGACTACAATATACTTTTGTGTATTGGTTTTAGTTTTGTGGTTTCGATTTTCAATACTAGTCAACCCCATGGATCTTTTCCCCCATGGATCGGGTACGCAATCTGGGTGTCCTCCTGGATGCCCGGCTGTCAATGGATGACCATGTGACGGCCGTGGCAAGGGGGGCGTTTCACCAGGTTCGCCTGGTGCACCAATTGCGTCCCCTATTGGACCGGAATGCCCTTCACACAGTCACCCATGCGCTTGTGACGTCCCGACTGGACTACTGTAATGCTCTCTACATGGGGCTCCCCCTGAGATGCACCCGAAGGTTTCAGTTGGTTCAGAATGCGGCCGCGCGGGCAATTGTGGGAGGTACTAGGTACTCCCACGTAACACCTCTCCTGCGCGGGCTGCACTGGCTACCTGTGGCTTTTTGGGTGCGTTTCAAGGTGCTGACTATCATCTTTAAAGCGCTCCATGGCACAGGACCTAGGTATTTGCGGGATCGCATCCTGCCCCATACATCCCTTCGGCCGATCCGCTCTCACAGAGAGGGACTCCTCCGGGTGCCGTCCACTAGGCAGTGCCAGCAGGCGACGCCCAGGAGCAGGGCCTTCTCTGTGATGGGCCCGACCCTCTGGAATGACCTCCCCCCCCGATATCAGAAAAACCACCGATCTCTGCTCCTTCCGTAAGAAGCTTAAAACCCACCTGTTCAATTTAGCCGGCCTGGCCTAATCCCAGCTTAGTCCCTCAAGTCTGTATTTTAAATTTTTAGGGGTGGGTTTTAGGTTGTTTTTAATTTTTATCACTTTGTACAGCCTATTGTTTAATTCGATTTTATGGGAATTTAAGGGTATTTATTTTTGTATACGGTTTTTAATGAGATGTCTGTACACCGCCCCGAGTCCCTTCGGGGAGAGGGGGTGGTCTATAAATCAAATAAACTTAAACTTAAACTTTTCCTTTTCCATCTATTCCAATTCCAAATTCTATATATATATATATATATATATATATATATATATATATATATATATATATATATATATATATATATATATATATATATATATATATTATTAAAATTTTTAAATAAGTTTTACAATTATCACCCCCCTTACCCTTCCCTCTTCCCACCCTCCCTCCCCCCGACCTCCCAAAGCAAAATACAGGGTATAAACATTTAACAACCATACGCTAACATAAGCTAACTAATTTTAACATGTTACTATTCTTGTGCTTTAACTCCCCCTTTATTAAACTAGCTTTGAATAAATTGTAGCATTCCTTATGCCTTCATTCATAAGCTAACTGAAATTTTTAGTGTCCGGTATTTGTTTTGAATATAGTCAATCCATCTTCTCCAGTCCAGCTTGTACTTCTCATCTGAGTGGTCCTTCAGATACGCTGAAATTTTGGCCATCTCTGCTAAGTTTACTACTTTTTTTTTCTTTTTTTTTATCCACATGTTTTTTTTTTTAAACATAAAAGACAACATTAAAAAGTTTTCATCCATTACATACAGCATGTCGTTTGGTTGCAAGTGCTTTTCAATCCGTATTTTCAATTACATATACAATCCCAGTTTTTCCATCCAATATAGCCAAAAACCTCACTTTCATTGTGCAGCATATGTTCAATTAAGATTAATATTTCTTTCTTTTCAATAAGCTTAATTCTCTTACATCCTTGATTGTCTGCTTAACAACAACATACCTTTATACAATCATTGTCTCATTTTAAATATTTTTACAGTATAATAATAATAATAACTTTTATTTCTAGACCGCACCCTTTCCTAGGCAGGACTCGGGGCGGTGTACAGTCATGTTTAAAAAAAAAAAAACCATATACAAATACATAGACATGAACATAGACATAGACATAGACGTGGACGTAGACGTAGACGGAGGAGGTAAAAAATATACTGTACAATTCTTAGTTAAAATGCAAATATTAAAATACCCTTAAAAATTCCCCAATAAAATGTTTGCCAGGAGGTGGAAGATGGAACTGTCAATCAGCTAAGCCAGCTAGTCGGAACAGGTGAGTCTTGAGCTTCTGTCGGAAGGAGCGGAGGTCATTGGTAATTCTAATATCGGGAGGGAGGTCATTCCATTTCATGTCCAGGTTCTTTTTTCCAGCCACTGATAAAACAAATCCCATATCTTATAAAATTGCTCGTCTTCTTGTTCTCTAATTTCAAATGTCAATTTGCTCATTTCAGCTCACTCCATTATCTTTCAAATAACTTCTTCCTGTTTTGGTATCATTTCGTTTTTCCAGTTTTTTGCAAATACGATTCTAGCTGCTGTTAAAACATTTAGAATCAAATATTTTAAGTCTTTGTTATAAATTTCTGGTATAATTCCCAGTAAAAAGATCTCTGGTTTGAGGTCTATGTGTTTGTGTATCATTTTCTCCAACCACATGTGGATTTTAGTCCAGTATCTTTTAGCTTCAATACAAGTCCACCACATGTGGTAGTATGAACCCGGTATCTGATGACATTTCCAACACTTTTCCGATTTATTCTTGGACATTCTTGCAATTCTCGTTGGGGATAGATGCCACCTTTAAAACATCTTATACAAATTTTCTCTATATGCAACTGACATTGTCATTTTATAATTTTGAGACCACAATTTCTGACATTTTTCTAAGTCTATCCCATACCCAAAGTTTTTTCCCCAAGCTATCATAGTTTCTTTAACTTGTTCCTCTTGTAATTTAGTCTCTAATAAATATCCATATAGTTTTTAAATTACTTTTTCATCAGTACCAATTAAAATTTTATCTAACTCAGTCATTTCATTGTAAAGACCTATTGATTTTCTATCTTCATTATATCTAGACTGTATCTGTAAGTATGAATACAAATTCCTTCTTGTTTCAACTCTTGAATAGATTTGAGTTCACCCTCTGTATTCAATATTTCAACATATCTTACTGTTTGTTCCTTTTTATATATTATTGGATATGAAAATGCTTCAATAGTTGATATCCAGGCTGGAGTTTTTAAGTAGTGTAATCTTTTAATCTTTTCCCAGTTTAATAACAAGGCCTCCCTTATATAATGTCTTCTAAAATAACCATGTGCTTTCGTTCCCTTATACCATAAAAAAGCATGCCATCCCAACAATAAATCATGACCCTCTACAAGTAGTTTACTACTTTTAACGTCCATTCTTGGATAGTGGGCAACTCTTCCTTCTTCCAATATTGCGCCACCAACAATCTTGCTGCCATCGTTAGGTTCAAAATCAAATTAGTCTCTATAACAGTACAATCTGAAACGATGCCTAACAAAAACAACTGGGGTGTGAACTTTATCCTCTTTTTCAAAATATTTTGAATAACCCACCACATTTTTATCCAAAATGCTTTAACTTTTTTACAAGTCCACCAAATATGGTAGTACGTGGCACCAACACAGTCACATCTCCAACATTTAGATTGTAGGTTCGGATACATACAGGCTAGCCTTTTTGGATCTAAATGCCATCTGTACAACATCTTGTAAAAATTCTCTCTCAAGTTCTGAGCTTGTGTAAATTTTACATTTCTTACCAAAATCTCTTCCCATGTTTCCATCACTATTGGTTCTTCAAAATGTTGTGCCTATTTTATCATACAATCTTTAACTAATTCTGTTTCTGAGTCTATTTCTATCAATACATTATACAACCTTTTTATGTGCATTTGACCCTGATCCCTAATTTGTTTTATCAAATTATCCTCATTTTGGATGATACCAGTTTTCTGGTCTTTTTTTCCATCTAGCCTGTAACTGACCATACTGAAACCAGGTTTGAATTACCCTTTCGTCTCTTAATGCATTCAAAGATTTTAACTGTAGTACACCTCTATCCATACTAAGAAGTTCCGCATATGTAGTTACATCTTGTTTTTGTTCTATACTTATGTTCTCTATAGCGTGTCTGGGCACATAGGTATCTTGTCGTTTAGCCTATATTTATATTTTTTCCAAACACACAGTAAGGCATTCCTTTAAATATGACTTTTAAAGATCTTGTCGGCCTTGTTGTCATATATTAAATAAGCATACCAGCCATATACCAAATCATAACCCTCAATATTCAATATTCTATCCTCTGTTAGGTTAATCCAATTGCTAATTGTTGTTAAAACTGCTGCTTCATAGTATAATTTTAAGTTGGGCATTTTTAAGCCTCCTCTTTCACGTATGTCTTGCATTATTTTAAGTTTTATTCTTGGTTTCTTTCCTGCCCAAAGTTGTTAATACCTTTCTGCCATTCTTCAAAATTTGCGTCTTTTTTAAGTATTGGTATCATTTGAAAGAAGAATAAAAACTTGGGCAAAACATTCATTTTAACTGCTGCTATCCTTCCCAGCAAAGACAATTGTAGTTTTTTCCAATTATTCATTTCTCTCTGTATTTTATGCCATAATGGTTCATAATTGTACTTATATAATTTCCCATTTGAGGTTGTAATATAAATTCCTAAATATTTAACCTTTTTTACTATCTCACATCCTGTTACTCTTTCTAATTCTTTTTTTTTTTTTTTGGTTCGTAGTCATATTTTTAGCTATCATCTTTGTCTTCCCTAGATTTACTTTGAACACAGATACTTGACCATATTGATTGATTATATTCATTAGGCCTATAACTGATTCCCCCGGCTGGGTTAAAGTTATAACCAAGTCATCCGCAAATGCTCTTACTCTGTATTCGTAGTGCCTAATCTTAATTCCTTGTAGTTCGTCAGACCCACGTATTCTGTTCAATAACAATTCCAGGGTTAAAATAAACAATAATGGACACAAGGGACACCCCTGTCTTGTTCCTTTTTCAATTTTAAAAGATTCTGTTAAGCCTCCATTAACTATAATTTGTGCTGTCTGTTTCTGGTATATTGCTTTGATAAATTGCATAAAATGCTGTCCGAACTGCATCTTTTGTAGTATTTTTATTAAAAATTGCCAATTGACTTGGTCAAATGCTTTCTCCGCATCTAAGAATAAGAGCACTGCCGGGACTTGGTTATACTTTCCCAAATATTCCATTATATTAATGATTTGTCTTACATTACTTTTCATTTGTCTCCCCTGTGTAAAACCAGACTGATCATTGTGAATCGTTTGTTGAGCAATTGGTATTAACCTATTTATCAATATTTTAGCAAAAATTTTATAGTCTGTATTAAGTAATGAAATAGGCCTGTAGTTTTTTGGCTGGGTAGGATCCTGATCTTCTTTTCGAATCAATGAAATAAAAGCTGTTTTCCAGGATGGTGGGACCCTGCCTTCCATTTGAATTTTATTAAATAGTTCCCTAAGAGGTTCCATCATTTCTAGTTGTAATTTTTTATAATAAACTGCTGTCAAGCCATCTGTGACAGGAGCTTTGCCGATTTTTAATTGCTTAATTGCCAGGAAGATTTCCTCTGTAGTTACAAGTTGATTCAATCTTCCCCTTTGCTCATCTGTAAGTATAGGAATTTTCTCTTTCTCCAAATATCGGTCTATGTCTGACCCTTGTATTTTGTCACCAGCATACAATCTAGTGTAAAATTCTAAAAAAGTCTTTTTAATCATATCCTGTTGAAAAACCTCTTTCCCTTTATATTCTACTTTCTCTATATTACGAGATCTTTGTTTTTTCCTTAACATATATGCTAACCATCGACCTGGTTTATTGGCATTACAAAAAGTGTTATGTTTAGCATATAGAAAATTGGTGGCTATCTGGTCCGACATTAACATATTGAACTGCCCTCGCAATAAAGTAATTATCTCTTTTGTCTTCTTATCATCTGGTTTAGACATTAACTCCTGGTCTTTTTTTTTTAATCTCTTCCTCTAATTCCCTTTGTTTCTCCCTTTGTCTGTGCCTATAAACATTGTTCAGATTTATTAAAACACCTCTCATATATGCTTTACTTGTGTCCCAAACCATTTCCATTGATATCCCCTTATGCATATTAAAAGCAAAATATTCTTTCAATAGTTTTTTACATTCCGTAACATTTTTCTCATATCTAAATAGATTTTCATTTAATCTCCAAGACCTCCTGGGTCGGTCTCCATATTCCAGTTCCATCCAGACCGGGTTGTAATCTGTTAAAGTTCTCAGGCATATCTTAGTCTTCTTTACCCTGGAAAAAAAATCATTTGTAATTAATATAAAATCAATTCTGGAAAAGGATTGGTGCCTATCAGAAAAGAAAGTGAAATCCCGTTCTTTAACATTCCGTTCTCTCCAGAAATCTCTCAGTTCAAAGTCATCCATCATATCAAAAAAGGATTTAGGTAATCTTGTTCGTGTTTGGGTATTTTGCAAAAGCCTCTTCTTGTCTTGAACAGGGTCCAGTACTCCATTCCAATCGCCCAGTAAAACGCAGGATCTGTAACCCCATTGTGTTAATTTAGTGTGAAGCAACTTGTAAAATTTTTCTTGTTGATTGGGAGTATATACTCCTGTTAAGAGTATTTTCTTTCCTTCTATTAATAGTTCAATTGCAATATATCTACCTTGAGGATCTGCTTCAATTAATTCAGCCTTTAAGTCTTTTCTTAAATATATGACTATACCGTTTTTCTTCTCCGGAGCAGATGCTACGAAATGCGATCCCAGTCTTGCGTTCATGAAGTATTTCTGATCCTGTGTTCTAATGTGTGTTTCTTGTAAGCAAATTACATCATTTTTAAATTGTTTCAAGTAGTGAAATATTTTTTCCCTTTTTTGTGGTGAGTTTAAGCCATTGACATTCCATGTTAGAAATTTAATTGTCTTCTTTAGCACGCTGAAGCTTTTTTTTTTCTTAAAATTTTATTGGTTTTAAAAAGTTTTACAAAGGAAAAAGGGTAAAAGGTTATGGAACATTTTGACAGCTACATCGTGGGGGGGGGGGGAGAAGCCCCCCCGGGTCTCGCAACTTTTACAAAAAGGAAAAATAGAAAACTATAAACATTTACTTAGATATTAGCAGTTTTAAGTTTAACCAAATCATCAGTATATTTCAATCATTTTACTTTTGTCACTTCCTTAAGAATACATTGTAACAATATTTGGAATAGTGTTTCAATTCACTTCTGTGATCTGAGTCTTCTTGTTGTCTCCTCTTCCCCCCCCCCCCCCGTCCACTGGCAGAGCCTCAGCCCCTCCCTGCTTTGTATCTTGTGTAGGATCCCCCACATCACCTAATAGAGCAGTATGTTTTTTTCATGAAAGCCTCTGCTTCCGCAACTGTGTTAATTCTAATTCTATTGCCTTCCCAAAAAATCAACATGCCTTCTGGTAACAGCCATTTGAACCAGATCCTGTTATTATATATTTTTTTTGCTAAGAAGGTATATTTCCTTCTCTTATCTCTTACTTTCTTTGGGATCTGCTTAAGAATGGTTATTTCTTTATCCTTATACTTTAATGGTCCTCCCCTTTGAGCTCCTAGAACCTCATCTCTTGTAGTTTTTCTAAGAAATTTAACATGAACTTCCCTTGGGACATTATGTGTTCTTGCATAGGCTGAGTTAATCCTATAGATCAAGTCAATATCCCACCCAAGCTGTTGTTTATCTCTATTAATATATTCTGCTAACATTGTGGTCATAATCTCTTTAAGATCTTCATTTTCAACTTCTGGTAAATTTTGAAACCTAAGAAAAAAAGACATCCTTTCAAATTCCGTTTTTATCATATGATTCTCAAATTCTATATTCCCCCTTTGGATTGCCTCCAGGCCACTCCTCATCCCAACCGCACCCTCCTCCAGTCCACCTATCCGCTATTCGTTCCGTGTTGTTTTTTGTTGTGTCTCTCTGAGCTGATCATTTAAGTCCTGCAACTGTTTTTTCATTTCATCCTGTCCCTTTAAGAGGGCCTGAAGCATCTGCTGGGTAGAGAAATCCTTTGAACTCTCTTCAGGGCCTTTAGGTTGTAGAAAAGACCCCAACTGTGACTGGTGGGCAATAGGGAAGATGTTGGGGCCAACGAGGCCTTTCCAGGTGGTAGTTTTTTTGGACCCATCATGAAGCTCGGAGATAGTTGTTGTTCTATACAGGGAATGGTGTCCGTAGAAAAGCACAGCCGGTAGAGGCCACCAAACAGGCAAGTCCAAAGGAGAATAAGTTGTTTAATTCAAGACCAAAGCAGATGGGTGGTTCAAAGCATTCCAAATCCAGGGAAAAAGTTTGTTTGAAGAGGCTCTTGGGGATCTCTGCAGTAGAAATTAAATCAAGGCAAACAAAGTCTTTCAAGGGAGGAGTCTCATGCTCACAGACAAAGAAGAAAGAGGAAGTGAGCCATCTTGGCTCAGCCAGCACCGGTGGTTAGGAAACAGCAAAATCAGAATTCCCATAGATAGCTTAGAGAAGAATCAGTTCACCATCCTTTCTCTCACAGTTGTAGTCAAAAGAGGAAAAAAAAAGAGAAAAAGGGGGTTTCTTTTCCTTTTTTCCCCATTAATCAAGGGAAGTGAAAGTATTTTAAACTTTTTTGAACTTTCTCTCTCTCCCTCGCAAGGGAGAGATTTGCCAAGTGCCACTTTTCCGAGGGGGGTGGAAATTCCCTCCCCCCTCCACTTTTTTTTTCCAAACAAAAGTTTTATTGGTTTTTTTTCAAGTATTTTGGGGAAAAGGGTACATAAATGTGGGAATAAAAATTTTGACAGCTACATCATACGGAAGGTGGTACTTCCCCGGAATCTTACATCTCTTTCATGTTTTATATATCATAATATCATTGTTACATTTATATTAGCAGTTATTTTACTCAATTCTTTAGCATCTTCAACCATATTTTATATCACTTCTACATTTCATTATATTAGCAATTGCAATATGTTTTTAATTCATTTCTGTGACCTAAGTTTCATTACTGTCTCCTCTCCCCTGTCTGTTGGCTGAGCCAAGGCTCCCCCCCCTTTCGTGTCTTGTGCGCCGTCTCTTGTTTCACCTAGGATGTCTTTGTGTTTTTCCACGAAGGCTTCTGCCTCCACCACTGTATTAATTCTCACTCTGGCCCCCTCCCAAAAGATCAACAGGCCTTCTGGAATTAACCACCGAAACCAGATATTTTTTTGATATAACTTTTTAGTTATTAAGAGGAATTTCTTCCTCTTATCTCTTATTCTTTTTGGTATCTGTTTCAAGATGGTTATTTCTTTGTCCTTATATCTTAGAGGCTCCCCCCTTTGAACTCCTAGAATCTCAACTCTTGTAGTTTTTCTGAAAAATTTAACATGAACCTCCCTTGGGACATTGTGTATTCTGGCATATGCTGAGTTGATTCTATATATCAGGTCAATATCCCACCCCAGCTGTTGCCTATCCCTTTTGGTATAGTCTGCTAACATTGTTATCATAATCTCTCTTAGGTCCTCACCCTCTGTTTCAGGTATATTTTGAAACCTAAGAAAAAAAGACATCCTTTCAAATTCCATTTTTTCCAAATAGCTCTCAAACCCAAGACTTTTTTTTGTAAAGCCTTCATCTCTTCCCCCACCCCTACAGCATTCTCCTCCAAAGCATTTATTTTTTGACTATTTTGTACAGTCTGTTGTTGATTCTGTCTGAGTTCTTCCTTTAAGTCCGCCAACTGCTTTTTTATTTCGTCCTGTCCCTTTAAGAGTGTCTGAAACATTTGATGAAATGTGTCTTGAGACGGTTGTTCCTTCTCAGGGGCTTTTGGTTGCAAAAAGGAAGTTAATTGCATTTGCGAGAGAACCGGGCTTGAAGTAGCAGACGATGGAGCCGACGCTGGCTTGGGTGGGGGCTTTTTTGGAGGCATTTCAAAGTTCAAGAAAAGTTATAATTCAAAGCAGGAAAAGAAATGGCATCTGTAGGGATGCAACGCCGGGCGGGACCAGGACACAGGCAAAGTCTAGTGTGGGATATCGATCTTCAAAACAGCTCCCCTCTGATTATATTCAATTTTCCCCAATCCAAGGGATTGTATAAAGAGATTCCTCTAGGGTTCACCCAGGTTTTATAATTCCAGCCCAAAAGATTTTTCAATGACGGCAGTTCATTTGTAACAACAACACGAGCGCGGGATGAAACACCATATTGGCTCAGCCTTCCCCAGGGAACGGAGAACAGTCATTTAGAAAGTTTATTCGTAACTTTTAAGGTCAACACACTTTCTTTCTTCCGCAATTGTTAAAGAAGATCATTAGTCCATTGCTTGAAAGAAGTGAATGTGAAAGGATTTTTTTCTCCCCAATTCTCTCTTTGTAAGAGAGATAGTTTAAAGCCGCTTTTCTGAGAAGGGGGGGAGAAACCCCCCCTCTCCAATCTTAGCACTTCGTAAAGATCAAAGAGTCTTAAGAATACTGCTAATCCATTTAGCTAATTGTTCAAAGGGAGTAGAAAAAAGACCCCGGGGAGGGTTCCCTCCTCACCGCATTTCTGCTGTTGCCTTCAAGTAAAGAATTTTCTTCCGATCTCCTCCAGATGAAAGTGCGCTTGGCAAGCACCCCCCCCCAAAAGCCTCCCAGTGCCTAGGGCAAAGCCGGCAGCCCCCCTGCAACCGCCGCTGCTCCAGGGGGCTCCAGCAAGCCGCCCCCTCGGCAAGACGCCCCTACAGGGCATCTTGTGCACCCCCCTTGACCGGGGGGGGGGCCACCGGGACGGCGAGCGGCGGACAGCATGTCCGTCGTCCACAGAAACAGGAAGTAGAATCCCTCCCCCCTCCACTTTTAACTCCTTCACTGGTTGAAACAAAGTCAGGAAAAAAACCCTGCAAGACAGTCAGTAAGGTTTTAAACTGTATAAGACCCGGGGAAAGCCCCCTCCTCACCGCGCTTCAGCTGCTGCATTCAAATTAGTCATTTCCTTCCTGGCTGCATTCGGCGAAGCGCGCGTTGGGATTCCGCGCGCTCCCTGCGCTCCACGGCTCCTGGGGCAAAGCTGGAGACCCCCCCGCAGCCGCCGCTGTTCCAGGGGGTCCCAGCAAGCCGCCCCTAAGGCAGGGTGCCACTCCAAGGCACCCTGTGCTCCCCTAGGATCCAGGGGAGCCCACCGAGACAGCGAGAAGGCAGACGCTCGCGTCTGTCGCCTTCGGCTGCCGGAAGTGATCTCTCCACGCTGAAGCTTTTTAAGAGCTGCCTGGAAATCTTGCTGGGATTTCACCTTCGGTCTAGCTCCTCCCACTGCTTCTGTGCTCGTGTTTATATTATCTTGGATTATCATCTGGGCTTGTTGAGACTTCAATTCTTGTTCTTTACGTTTAATAGCCGCACGAGTTTGTCTCTGTTCCATAATTTCTTCTGTTTCCTGCAGTAAACTCACAATCCCAGTTTGTGCCTGATTATCTTGCTGCCTGGGGTCCTCTGTCTCTTTTCTTTCTTTGGGACCTGGAGATGGAGGGCGTCCTGCCTTTAGTACTGTACTATAGAAATCTTTTGCCTTCCAGACAGAGTTGAGACGATGTCTTTCTCCCAGGTAATTCACCACCAATCCGGCTGGGGTCTCCCATCTGTATTGAATCTGGCGCTTTCTAAGTTCGTCCACTAGAAATGCATAGTCCTTTCTAGATCTCAACATTTTGGGGGGGATTTCCTTCAATACTATCACATCTTGACCTGCCACTTGCAGTTTGTTTTTATAGGTTGCTTGCAATATTTCATTCCTAATTTTCCTGGTGACAAAATAGATTACAATATCTCTTGGCAGTTGTCTTTGTCTGGCAATCCATGAATTAACACGGTAAATTTTGTCAGTTTGTCAGACGCATTCAGCCTTTGGTTCCCTAGTTAATTGAGCGAGAGCGTCTGCAAAAATCTCTCTTAAATCTTCTTGGCTATGTTCTTTCAAACCCCTTATCCTCAGGGCAAATTCCATTGTTTTATATTATATCATTGTAAGCTCCGCCTCCGACTTATCAATTTTAATTTGTGCCTCTGTGAGTTTGTTGTCCAACTTTGTATTAGCCTCATTAATTTCTTCCACCTTCTCATCGAGAGATGCTACGTAACCAAATAATCCTTTAAGTGCCTCAACTATATCCTCCCTTATCTCTTGGTTACGTGTTTGGATTAAATCCTTAATTCCAGATATTTCATCAGAGACATCTTTAAAGGCACTTGTAATTTTCCCCTCCAAGACAACTGCCTGTTCTTTTAATGCATTTTGTAAGTTATTTTGTAGAGCCTCCAGTGTCAGGGTTTGTGATTGTGTTTCCACCGGAGGTAGCAAAGACTGCAGCTTTTGCGATTGCGCTGGCGAGCTGCTAGCACTTTTTGAAACATTGAATTTTGCCTGCTTAGAGACCATTTCAAAGTATTCAAATCAAGCTTTTAAACAACCAATTTGTTCAGTCCAGAAAATCTATTCTTTGAAGTCTTCCAGCAGCACTAACAAGCACTTAACAAGTGCTAATCAGCTTTCCACTTCACTTTCGTTTTCAACACACCCTTTATTATTCCGGCACCATTTTTTTTAAAGTTCCCTTTAAGTTTACAGAAAGACATATAATCTATGGAGTTAAGGCTTGTACTTGCAATATATTGACCTCCTGGTTTGCTCCGCCTGCGTCTTGTTCAGATGTAGAATAAACGTTGAAACAGCAGGGGTGGAAGCATCCTGAGATGAGGAGATTGTCAGGCTTCCTGGAGAGTTCACACCCTTCACGCCACAGAATTGCTTCTGGGGCCGCTGGGCGCCTCTACCCTATGCCAGACAGCTCACCTCCCCCCCTTTTCCCGAGGGGGAGGTTTTCAAACTGCTGGACAGCTGATTTATGCTATCCTAGCAGCTTGTTACTCAAACACGGGGCTGGCGTTCCCGAGGGGGCGTCCTCCAAGGTCAGCGGCGCCACCAGAAGTCTCCAAATTCTTTATATTGTGTTCCATTTTCCAGTGATTAATTGGTGTATAAACACCTTACATCCAACACACAATACACAATCGATACAATGAGAACAACAACAACATCCACAAGTACAATTACAAAACCAACACATCCGGGATGACACACTATGGAATTTGTTCAATCATGGTTTTCTTCAGTTTAGGGAAGAGCATAGGCAACCACTCTGCTCTACATAGCAAAAACACAAAAATTAGTCCGAGTACAAATATTACCCTTCCTACTGGTAAGATGATTGTCCACCAGTCCATTAAGTCCATTGAAACTTCAGCTTCAGTGGGTCTCCTTGGTGAGACTCCACCTTCCACTCCTTTGGGGCTGGCACGGGCCCTCTCATTCAGAAGTAATGAATCCCTTTTTCAGCAGTCCGAATTTCAGTCCCAGTAGTTAACAGAACAATGAAAGGTCCTTCCCAAGTTGGAGTTTGTTTTCCATCTCTCCAGGCGTTTATCAGCACTCACTGTCCAAGTGTGGCATTTGCGCATGAATGCCTTTCTGTCTTAAGAGAGAAAAACACCTGGACAGTTCATGTACATATTTTCTAACAATTTTGTCTTTTAATACAATTGTTGGTAAACCTTCCCTCCCCATATATGGTATTCTAAATAACATTTTGAATGGTGATATTCCCACTTCTTTCCTCTGGGTACGATATGTTCCAACAAAATTCTAACAGTAGTATTTGCATTTGCAATTACACTAGGGAATGCTTCCACCCATTGAGTCAAATGATCCACAATGACCAACAAATATTTCATCCTCATCCATCAGTCGATATACTTGCTGTTTCCTCTCTCTTTCTATTTCCTTTTGTGGACAGTTTCTAGAAAAATGTCCATCTTTTCCACATCTAAAACACTGAGTTCTTCCACTTTGTCCTGCCCACATTACTCTTCCCCTGCCTTGCCACCTTCCTCTCCATTGTCCTCTGTCTTTTCTGGTCTCCTAACATCTTATCCATCATCACTTCTGTTAAGTAATTAAGCTCCCCGTTAGAAGAGCGAGTATGCAGAGAAGCATAATGAGAGTGATATGGAATAACACACACAAACCAGCATACAGAGACACTGAATAGTATAAAAATATAGTAGTTTACTATGTAGAAATATCGAAGTATTCAGAGTCCGGTTAACAGTCCAAGTCATACACGGTTCAGTAATTCAGTTATCAATATTCTCAGTTTAACACACAAAATATAGCTAACAGTTGCAAACCACAATAACTCACTTTACACCGACCAGCTTCTAACAAACAGAGAGAGCTAACAGCCATTCTGGCTCCCTCTTATAGCTGCTTGAGATAACAAACCAATTACATCTCTGAATCATTTAAAGTAACAGTAAAGTCTGTACTTGTACCTTTGGTTTTTCCTGCCTAGGTGTAAAACCCTGCTTTTCTCCACATTAAATTTCATGTTGTTGGATAGGGCCCATTGTTCAACTCTGTTGAGATATTTATGGATCCCAAGCTTGTCTTCTGAGGTGTTGGCTATTCCTGCCAGTGTCATGTTCTGAGCTTCCAGCACCAGAAAACGCAAGCAATCCAGTATGCGGTGTGATATTATGTTTAATGCAGTCTTGAAAACTTGGCACAAAGTGAAACTCGGTTTAAGTCAGTGCTACTCGCTGCCACTATACAGCTGGTTTAAAACATCCTGCCAGCTCCATCCCACTCCAGCTGCTTCTGGATGCCGGGAAACTCCGGCGTCCTCACCATCATGCTTGCTTTCGGCACTGCCTCTCCAGCTGATAGTCACCTTAGTGGATTTCCATGTTCCATGTCCTCCCACACGTCCCGAGTCTGATTAAGCAGGTCCAGTCCTGACCACACCTTCCCCCCCAGGGGTCCCTCCCCCACATATGGCAACCCTGAGGCGGCCTGCTGGATGCTCGATATTTGGGGGTTGACAGCCAGTTTAGTGTCATCTGCAAATTTGATGAATTCCCCTTCTGTTCCCTCAGCTAAGTCATTTATGAAGATATTGAAGAGTACTGGGCCTAAGATAGAAACTCGTGGTACCTCACTGCTTCCTTCCTTCCATGTAGATGCAGTACCATTAAGAACTACTCATTGAGCACGGTTTGTCAGCCAGTTACAAATCCATCTGTGGTGATGCTGTCTAGCCCACATTTTTCCAGTTTACCAAGAAGTAGGTTATGGTCTACTTTGTAAAATGCCTTACTGAAGTCTAAGTACACTATGTCCACAGCACTTCGCTGGTCTACTAATTTAGTCACTTTGTCAAAGAATGACAAATCTTATATTGGTTTGGCATGATCTGTTTTTAACAAATCCGTGCTGGCTTCTAGTTATAACTTTATTTCTTTCTAGATGTTCACAGATGTGGTTTTTTATTATTTTTTCCAGTATCTTCCCAGGTATTGATGTTAGGCTGATTGGTCTGTAGTTTCCTGGATCTGGGTTTTTCCCCTTTTTTTTTAATTGTAATTTTTTAAAATTGGTTTTAAAACATTTATGGGGAAAAGGTAATAGGGTACATAGAAAATTTTGGTAGCTCCCATGTTAGTAGTAGAAATCCCCCCAAATCTCACGCTTTTACAATTTTAAAAATAACATATAAATGATAGCATAAACAGAATTCTTACTTTATATCAGCCATGTGTTCAATCATCTCTTTCTTTGTCACTTTCTAGTATGTCAACAATTACAATAATATTTCAGATATATTTATTTTTGTGAGCTGAGCCTTTTCGATATTGCTCCCTCCTCCCTGCCCCCAGGTGGAGCCATGACCCCCCCCTTCCCCATGTCTTGTACATTGCTGCCTTTTTCCCCACCCCCGCTATCTTCGTCCTCTGGGAGAGAAAAATGTTTTATAATAAAGGCCTCTGCCTCATCCACTGTCTTAATTCTAATTCGGCTTCCCTCCCAGAAAATCAGCATTCCTTCTGGCAATAACCATCTAAACCAAATTCCTCTATTGTATAGTTCCTTTGATAAGGAAGAATACTTCCTCCTTTTTTCTCTAATCTTTTTCGGAATTTGCTTTATAATGGTAATTTCTTTATCTTGGTATTTTAGAGGTCCCTCCCTTTGGGCCCCTAGCACCTCATCTCTTGTGGTCCTCCTGAGGAATTTAACGTGTACCTCTCTTGGAACATTATGGGTTCTGGCATATGCTGAATTAATTCTATAGACCAGGTCCATATCCCACCACATCTGCTCCTTGTTCCTCTTAAGGTATTCTGCTAAAATTTTGCTCATAATATCTTTAAGATCTTCATTTTCTGTCTCTGGTAGATTCTGGAACCTGAGAAAAAAAGACATTCTTTCAAATTCTATTTTGGCCATAAAAGTTTCCAGTTCTAAATTTCCCTTTCGGACCTCCTTAATCTTTTCCTCCATCCCAGCTGCCCCCTCCTCCAGCACCGCAATTCTCTGTTTATTTTCCCTTGTGTTATGTTGTACCCCTCTGAGTTCATCTTTGAGGTCTGCCACTTCCTTCCTCAGTTCGTTTTGACCTCTCATAATTTCCTGAAACATTTGGTTGACAGAGAGCTTTTGAGCTCTCTCCAGCTGCTTCTTTTTGTAGCAATGAAGTAATTTTCGGCTATTGGGTACTTGGACTGGAAATGGCTGAGGCAGGAGCCGAAAGTGACTTGCCCGTTGGTGGTTTCTTAGGTCCCATTGTCTAAGTTCAGAGATGGTAAGTCTTTTACAAAGAAAATGGCATCACTGGAGCGTGCAGCCGGGCTGGTCCAAGGTAGCAGGCGAATCCGAGAGTAAAAAGTTAATTCTCCTTCACTGTTCCAAGACACAGAGGTGCACCAGGAAGGGAAAAACCAAATAATCAAATCCAGAAAGTCCACGAAGCAGAAGAGATCCAGAGCACCCTCAAGGGAGGTATTAAAAGATGCCAGAAATTATCATTTTTTCCCCAGGGTGGTTTCAAAAGGCAGACTTCATTTATAAGTACAAAAACGGGAACGGAGGGGAGCCATCTTGACTCCTCCTTTTTGCAGGGAGAAGAGCAAAAGTTTTGATTTTTAAAAACAGCTCAGCAAGCACTCTTGCAACTGTGATTTCAGTCTTTCTCACATTGTTAATTCAAGTGGCAAGTCAGCCTTTGTTCTCTCTCCATTCCAAAGTGGAGAGAGAGAGTTTGAATGCCGCTTTGTCCGAGGGGGGGGGGGTTAGAAAAAAAACCTCCCCCCTCTAATCTTCAGTTTTAAATAGATTGAACAGAAATTTATGATAGCCTGCTGCTTATCCGTTACCGATAGTTGAAGAGATTAGGAAGGATCCTCCACAACCAACATTTCAGCCACACTTCCTTTGATTAACTTATTTCCTCCAGAGCCCATTCGGCAAAGGGGCAAGCATGCCCCCCCTTCTGCTCCCCGGCTCCTGGGGCGAAGCTGGAAAAAACCCCACCGGCTGCCGCCGAGTCTGGGGGGGTTCCAACAAGCAGCCCTAAGGCAAGGGACCCCTCCAAGGCCCCCTGTGCTCCTGAACGGAGCCCACCGAGAAGACAAGTGGCAGACGAAACGTCCGTCGCCTGCAGGGACCGGAAGTCGACTTCCCTTTTTTGATGATCAGAACCACATCAGCTCTTTTCCAATCCTCTGGTAATTCCCCAGTGCTCCAGGATTTTTGAAAGAAATGGTACAATGGTTCTGAGATAACATCTGCCAGCTCCTTCAGAATTCTGGGATGTAATCCATCAGGTCCTGGTGATTTATATTCATCAAGGTCAGATAGGTGTTCTCTTACCATTTTCTTGCTTATTTTAATTTTTTTTTCTAGTCTGTCTTTTACAGTTATGTTTTTGGTAGGTTGGGCTAGTTTGTTTTTGTGTGAAGACTGATGCAAAGAATGAATTAAGCAGCTCTACTTTCTGTCTGCTACCTGTTACTTCCTTGCCATCTTTTCTCTTTAGTGGACCGACTGTTTCCTTGACTTTTTTCTTGTTATTTATATGTTGAAAGAAATCTTTTTTTTTATCTTTGACTTTTGTTGCAAGTCATTGTTCATTCTGTGTCTTTGCTTTCGTGACTTCATATTTGAAGATTTGGGCTATCTGCTGATATTCAGCCTTAGTTATGTGTTCCTCTTTCCATTTTTTGCACTTGTCCTTTTGTCTTTAGGTTTATCAGAGAGATCTTGGTGCAACCATGCTGCTTTCTTCTTGGATTTCTTGGTTTTCTTTTTTCAGTGGTATTGTTTTGGACTGGGCTTTTATGATCATACTTTTCAGTGTTTCCCATGCTTCTTGTGTTGTTTTCCCCTTTAGGACTTTCATCCATGAAATGTTTCCTAGGCTGTGAGTTTGTTAAAATCAGCTCTTTTAAAGTTGGTAGAGCAGTACCTGAGGTGCTATGTGGGATTGAATTGACTGTGCTCTTGGTCACGTACTCATGTCTGACAGGATATGTGGATTGTCTGTAAGGAACCTTGATTCTTTGAATGGTGATAATTAACTCCTTATGTGTACTTTTACGTGTAACTAATTATCTTTTGGTGCTTTAGACTTTCTTGTGTATTGAATAAATAGAGTGTGCCGGACTTGGCCCGGGGCTACTCATCCCAAGGACAATCCTTGTGTCCAGTCTCTTTCATGGGTAGCCGGGAAAATCACCACAAGTGGTGACCCCCGACGTGATTGGAAAGGGAAAATCCAACGGGATTCCCCCCAATGCGTCCGCCTTCCACTCTACTTTCGCCAGGACTTGGACCAGAGCTCCATCAGTTTGTCGCGGGTCGACTCTGATTCTACGTGAGTATGAGTGGTGATCTCTCAACAGTTCGGTTAGAACACGTCAAGGAGATAAGGGAGATAACTAGGCGATTATTTTTATTTTCAGCTTAATGGGAAAGCAGGTCAGTTGAAAGAGAAAGAAATGAAACTGATTAAGGAGAGAAACGGCTTGGAGCTGGGAAGAGATTTCCTGGCAGTTAAAAAAGTTTCATCCTTGCCTTTATTGTGTGTCTAAATGATTTTACCTGTTCATTTCTTTCCTGGAGCATGTGAATCCAGACTCCATTTCTCATTTCCCATAATGTTTATCTGTTTAGTAACTGATGGTTTTATTTTTCAAACTCTGTCTGCAAGCTATCTCCCCCTCCCACGCTCCTTTACCTCTAATCCTCCAACAATGCCTTTTCTGTGGGGGAGGGAACCTTGTTCTCCTGTCTTTCAGCCCTAGAAGATTGTACTCTTCAGGTGAGTATAGATTTATTTTTTCCTTTTAGGGGGAAGGAGGAGAGTGTTGCCTTGTGTGTGCATGTATGAAATGAAGGAAATTCCTACTAAAGGTTTGCCTTCAACCTGAGTAAAAAAGAACCTCTGCACATTTATCTGGCCAACCTACTCGATTGGTCCTAAAGTAGAAACTTGGCTTCCAGAAGACAGCTTTGATTTAGATTTTGTCAACAAATTTGCTGATTTTCTGGCCATGTGTGTGTGTGTGATCATTTCCAGACCTGGAGGGAAGTTGAGATCCTTTAATAATAGAAAATGGAGCTCATTGGCTTATGTACAGCTCCCTGAAGTAATTGTAATAACTGCCTTGCATGAAGACAGAATGAAATGGGATTTTTGTATGTGAAATTAATGATTGCAGTGCAAATGTCAGTATGTTGATGGTAAAAGTTGGTATGAATGTAGTTTGATTCCTTTTCATATAAAGAAACAGTAAGTTACAAAGTTGTTTAATGGAATGTGTGTGTATGCATGTGTGTTATCATTTCCAAACCTGAAGGGAGGGTGAGATCCTCTAATAAAAGAAAATGAAGCTTGGTGGCTTGTGAAAAAAGAAAAAAGAAAAAAAAGGCTTTCTGAAATACCTATGATTGTTTGGCATGAGCAAGCATGAAGGTCTGATTGCAGTATGAATGTGAGTATGTGTCCCCCATGCCCCAGGGAGTGATACGTGAATGGATCCAGAGATCCACGTGATTGCCTGTGTGAATTTCTCCCCCCCCCCCAATCTTCCTTCTGGGTCATTCTTTGGAGGGAAGTAGGAAAGGCGGGGAGAATGAGTGTCTGCTCATTTTTACCATGAGTGTGTGTATGAAACGCCCCAGTGATACCTGTGAATGCCTCTAAGAGCAGTTGGTCAATGGAACGGCTTGCCTCCAGGGGTTGTGAATGCCCCAACACTGGAGGTCTTTGAGAGGATGTTGAATGGTTATTTGTCTGAAATGGTATAGGGTTTCCTGCCTAGGCAGGGGGGTTGGACTAGAGGACCTCCAGGGTCCCTTTCAGCTCTACTATTGTATTGTATTGTATTGTATTGCAGATTGTTCCAGAGAAAAAAGCATAACTGCATGAAATGTTACAATCTTTTTTGCTCCAAATTTCTTTGTTTAAATGCACACGGAGGTATTTTGCTAATTAATTTATGGCAGCTATTGGGGAAACTTTGTTTGGGTTCGTCCGTCTGTGTCTGCCACTACTTAAAGTTTTTTATTTGATTTATTTTTTCTTTTTCGTGCCCTTGCCACAGTTGTAAAGATTAATGAGATTTTGAGCATTCCATTTGTGGCTTGCGTGTTTAATGACTTCTTTTCCTACCTCGCAATACTGTTGTTCTTGCAACACTAAAAATTGTCTGTTGTTACTTTAACTTTTCACATCTTTTTTAACAAACTTTTTAACTATATTTCTGACTTTCATTATGTGTGTCAACTTAGTTTTAATTTTCTAGGTAATTTTTTTAACTATGTTTTTTCTTCAGATTTTTTTTGATAATTTTTTCATCAAAATGCCTGGGGACTGGCACAATTTTGCCATATGCCACTCAACCAGGTCAAGCAAATTGTTTCATCTTGCCCCCAGTGTTTTGGGGCATCCCCCTCTGGGGAAACGGAACTTAATCCCCATGATTTGGCCTTTAATCACTATGGCAAATGGATGTCACCTATGTTTCTTTTTTGGCTCCTTAGAAGTCAATTCATTTATCTATTTTTTTTTTGGCCACATTTTATTGAGAAGAAACAGCTACTCATGTTTTTTTCTCACCTTTTTTCAGCCTTTACTGCCTTGGGCAAACTTTTCTTTTTAAAGACTGATAATGGCCTGGCCTATTTTTCATTGGCCTTTTTTGTAATCTTGTACTAATTGGATTTTAATTTTGGGGTTTTTTTTCCTTAATTGGTCCTTAGGGACTGTCTTCTCAAACAAATAAAAAAGGAGGGATTTTGGGTACCTAACAATTTGGTGTACCCCAATTTGGCTAATTTGGCATAGGTAACATAATAGATTTTAAAAAGTTTGTTTGCCTCCCCCGCAAGGGGGACGAGGACATGCTGTGCTTGCTTCTACAGATCTTTGTGGATTCTAGTACGTGATGTTTGTCTAGCCAAGAATATTGTTCCCAGTTCCCAAATCCAGTTCCAGAGATGACCAAGATGACTTACAGACAGCACAGTGGCCAATACGATCTTGCCAAAACAGCTGTCCAGTGATGTGAAAAACCAAAAACCACCAAAGCAGTGCTGAAACAACGACACGTGGAACTAATGCGCTGCCATTTTGGCCAATTCCCTAGTCATCATTTGTTTATGTTTACTTGTTCTGTCATCTCACCCGAAAACTCATTTGAACAGTGACTGTAATAAAAATCTATGGGTGCAACTAACATCACACACACTGACTTGAACTGTACATGAAACATTTGCTTTCTACATGTTTGGATCCTGTTTGAATCTTGCCTGCAGTAATTCAACACTTCATTGGTTCGAATTATAAGACTATCTTTCATTGAGGATTAATTGCTTATGATCCTCCACCTGATGCAATTGCTTTGTATACTTCCATAGTAGCAGTTCCTGAAAATGTAACATGTGCTAAAGTAGTTAACTGTATATCTTTAAGTAAAAAGCCTCACTGTTTCCATATTAGTTCACCTGCTTTAAATTGCACAGCTTTGAGGAGATTTCCTTTCACTTTGCTTATGTTTGGCTTCTGCAAGGATGGTTTTTTACATATGGTTACGAAACTTTTAATTACATTTCTGTTAATATTAGTGAAGCACAATCTTGCTTTAGCTAGTTAATTCTTGTGTTGCTTTCCGAACAGCAACTTCAGACATCACTTGTGACTCTGAGACTAATGTGGTTGTATGTAATTTGGTCTATTTTAGTAATTAATGTGTTGTTTTAATCTTTCAGATGAATCCAGAACTATCCAGTACCAATTCAATATTTTACACAATTTGGCCTTTGATTTGAAAATTGATACCCTAGGATCCTGGTGGGAAAGCTTTTACCCACAGGTCTGTTGGGAAATGTTTTAAGTTATTTAGTCATCATTTGTGCTAGAGGTAACCTTACGTAAAGACATGTGTAGAAAGCTACCATGATCTCAGTAATTGGTTATCTTGGACGCCTATAAGCTCACCTAATTAGCAGAACCAGATGTGGAATACAGCTATGGTCTCGAGTAGCCTGTTATTTTTTAGCTTAACCAAAAACAATAATTTGTTCTTGTTGTTTTATTCAATGTATTCCGTCTTTGATGTCTGTATGTAGGAATATGTTATCTGGAAAAAGGACAATTATGTACTCAAGCAGCCAAGATGAGCTTATGAAAATCACAACATTTGCAAATAGAAAAAAAAGGGAGGAGTTGTGGGATTGAATTGACTGTGCTCTTGGTCACGTACTCATGTCTGACAGGATATGTAGATTGTCTGTAAGGAACCTTGATTCTTTGAATGGTGATAATTAACTCCTTATGTGTACTTTTACGTGTAACTAATTATCTTTTGGTGCTTTAGACTTTCTTGTGTATTGAATAAATAGAGTGTGCCGGACTTGGCCCGGGGCTACTCATCCCAAGGACAATCCTTGTGTCCAGTCTCTTTCATGGGTAGCCGGGAAAATCACCACAGTGCTACGTGAACTATCCGCAGTCCAATTGGGCAGACCTTCTGTCTTTTGCTGAGGTTGCGTACAATAATGCTGTTCACAGTAGAACGGGACTAACACTGTTCAAAGTAGTGAATGGCATGGCCTTTGTCCCAATGCCTGAGTATCCAAGGGATCCTCCCTCCTCAGTCAGCTTGACTGAATGGATGTCAATGCAAAAAGCAACCTGGGAGAATGTCAAAAAAGTGCTGACTAAAGTGGCACAAACCTATAAGAAACAGGCAGATAAACACTGAGCTCCGCAACGACCATTCTTGGTGGGAGAGAACGTTTACCTCTCCACAAAATATTTGAGGTTAAGACTCCCTAGCAAGAAACTGGGACCAAAGTTTGGGGGACCATTCCCCATAGTTTTGACCCCCCTCTTCATACACCAAAGCACTCCAAGACAAGAATACTGCTAGACGATTTATTCACAGTAAATAAACACACTGACTAGACCTTGGCAGCAATCCAGACTTCCAAGATAAGAAACAGACACGAGAGCTTCTCCAGCGTTGGTAATTAAGTTGAATCCTGCAACCAGCCTCCTCACAAAGTCTCTTCTTATATACTAACTTGAGAGGAGCCTAATTACAACCACCTGGATCTAATTATCTTCTGTATCTGCGTAGTTGTTCTCTACGTCTATCAGCCTTCCGTTGATGGGCGTCTAGGACCAACTCCCTTGTCTCCTCCCCACTGCTCCAAGGCAGGGAAAGAAAGCGATAATAAAATTAAAACTGTTGCAAGATGCTAGAACAAGAGGAGGATTTGGCCTGCCTAATTGGGAGTTATACTACCAGGCAACAAGCATGATGTGGATTAAGGAATGGATAACGCTAAGAAAATTCTAGATTATTGACACTAGGAGGACATGATTTGTTGTTGGGATGGCATGCTTTCTTGTGGTACAAGGGAACTAAAACACAGGGGTACTTCAGACGATATTATATACGTGAGGCTTTGTTATTAAACTGGGAGAAGATTAAAAGGCATCATTATTTTAAATTCCAGTCTGGTTATCAACTATTGAAGCTTTTTCATACCCAATAACATATAAAAAGGAACAAACAGTTAGATATGGTGAACTATTGAATGCAAAGGGTGAACTTAAATCTATGCAAGAACTGGAAGAAGAAGGTATAAGGATGAATTGGTTTTCATATGTGCAAATACATTCTAGATATGATAAAGATTTTAAAATAGAAGGCTTTTATGACAAATTGACTGATTTAGATAAAATCCTGACAGGTACCGATGAAAGGTGATTAAAAAACTATATGGATACTTACTAGAGGTTAAGCTAGAGGAAGAACAAGTTAAAGAAACAATGTGTGATGTCATTTCCATGACTACTATCAAGTCAACACAATGATTGCTTGGGGGGAAAATTTTGGACATGGGATTGATTTAGAGAAATGGCAAAAATTGTGGTCACAAAATTATAAAATGACAATGTCAACAGCATATAAAAAAAAATTGTATAAGATGTTTTACAGGTGGCACCTACCCCTGACGAGAATAGCAAGAATGTTTGAGAATAAATCTGAAAAATGCTGGAAATGTCATCAGATACTGGGCTCATATTACCATATGTGGTGGATGTGTGCAGAAGCTAAAAGTGCTGGACTAAAAGTCACACATGGTTGGAAAAAATGATAGAAAAACATGCTGTTCCACAGATTCCCCTGGTTTCAAATGGGCTTTGTATAACTGTCTTGATAACTGTACAATATTGCATGCTGACACACTAACATGCACACTTCTCAACTTCAGCCAGTGCTCCTTTGCAGTCTTTAAATCAGCTACATTGATTAACTGTTCATCTTCTAAATTCAAGATGATATAAGCCATTATCATGCTGCTTCTGCTCACAAGCTGCAAAATCTCCCTGGGGTGGATCAATAACAATATCCCACAGCTCCTTAGCCTTTAGGAAACATTCCATCTTTGCAGCCCAACTAACATAGTTGTTTTGCCCCAATCGAGGCACAGAGCTTTCCTCAAATTCAACAGCAGCCATACTGCAATCTTCCTCTGCCTTGTTTCTCTTTCAACACAGGCAGTCTTCACATCTTAATTGCAGTTCAGACTTTCTGTGTGCTCTGGGCCCATAACCTGTCAGAGTTTGTTGTAGAAAAATCAAATCCAGAAAGCACACACAGATAACTGATTCATCTGTTTTCAAATTCCCCTGGTCTTTTATTAAATCTTTATATCTTACTAGTTTATCCATATCTATAAAAATTGGATGTTTCATTACTTCTAAAGTAGATGTAAGGTTTCCTAAAAATGCCCTAATTGATTCAAGAGAATTGAGCCAAGTTTCAATACAAAACTAGTCCTTTATTAGGAGCATTATAGACAAGATCTTTTTACAGTCAAGTCTAAGCTTTGATTTATAGCTGAACTTTACCCCTGTTTCTTCCCTCCCCTCAGTCTGTGTCATAAATCACATTCCCCTATGATATGCACCCCTCCCAAGCCGGCTGCAGTAATCTGAGATCTGACTTCAGCCGACAGTATGCGTGGAATGAACTCCCCCCACCCTCTTCTCTTACTATGACAATGTTGGGAGTTGACATTCCGCTCCCCTGACTTTCCAAAAGCAGCCTGTGCAAAGCAAAAACAATTTGAGTACAAGTAGAGGATTTAAGGCTATGTCCTCTCCCCAGGCTTGTTTGGATTTTTTTGCATGGAATCTTTCTATAAGGCGATCAGCCTGGATATTTCTATTCTTTACCCAAGATGCCTCTGACAAGGGGTAGCCCTTCCACTTGATTAAGTACTGGAGTTGCCTCCTGTGCTACCTCAAATCAAGGATTCATTGCACCTCAAAATGGGTTTGGCCCCCTATGACCACAGGGCCTGAGGGCTCCCAGGGTAGTGGTCTCAGAGTGGATTCGACCATGGGTTTTAAGAGGCTACTATGAAATACTGGGTGTATCTTCCCTAGCAGTCGGGGCAGTTTCAATTGCACTGTGACTGGGTTGATGATGTTTACTGTTGTGGCCCAGCAGGAGCCGTTGGAGCTGCAAACAGACTCCAACGGCGAGGGGCCCTATGAGTCGGCTCTGGAAGATGTGGAGGACCCTGGACAGGGTTCCGACTCCGAGCAGGGATCAGAGAGGCTGGTTGGCCACCAGGAGGCGCCTGAGGCATGGAGCAGCGGTGAAAGCCAAAGGGAGTGTGCTCCTGACATCATGCCTTGGAGCAGTGGGGAGGAGACAAGGGAGTTGGTCCTAGACGCCCGTCAACGGAAGGCTGATAGACGTAGAGAACAACTACGCAGATACAGAAGATAATTAGATCCAGGTGGTTGTAATTAGGCTCCTCTTAAGTTAGTATATAAGAAGAGACTTTGTGAGGAGGCTGGTTGCAGGATTCAACTTAATTACCAACGCTGGAGAAGCTCTCGTGTCTGTTTCTTATCTTGGAAGTCTGGATTGCTACCAAGGTCTAGTCAGTGTGTTTATTTACTGTGAATAAATCGTCTAACAGTATTCTTGTCTTGGAGTGCTTTGGTGTATGAAGAGGGGGGTCAAAACTATGGGGAATGGTCCCCCAAACTTTGGTCCCAGTTTCTTGCTAGGGAGTCTTAACCTCAAATATTTTGTGGAGAGGTAAACGTTCTCTCCCACCAAGAATGGTCGTTGCGGAGCTCAGTGTTTATCTGCCTGTTTCTTATAGGTTTGTGCCACTTTAGTCAGCACTTTTTTGACATTCTCCCAGGTTGCTTTTTGCATTGACATCCATTCAGTCAAGCTGACTGAGGAGGGAGGATCCCTTGGATACTCAGGCATTGGGACAAAGGCCATGCCATTCACTACTTTGAACAGTGTTAGTCCCGTTCTACTGTGAACAGCATTATTGTACGCAACCTCAGCAAAAGACAGAAGGCCTGCCCAATTGGACTGCTGATAGTTCACGTAGCACCTCAGGTACTGCTCTACCAACTTTAAAAGAGCTGATTTTAACAAACTCACAGCCTAGGAAACATTTCATGGATGAAAGTCCTAAAGGGGGAAAACAACACAAGAAGCATGGGAAACACTGAAAAGTATGATCATAAAAGCCCAGTCCAAAAAAATACCATTGAAAAAAGAAAACCAAGAAATCCAAGAAGAAAGCAGCATGGTTGCACCAAGATCTCTCTGATAAACCAAAGCTTATCTCAGAATTGGCAAAAGAGCCCTATTCAGCCAGAAACGTTACTTTTGACCCAGAGCTCAGTTTCAAATAACATACAGATATCAGTGGTGTCCTGAGTCGAGAAAGCTAAAACACTACTCCATTCGGTGATCTGAGCTTTCACTGAGGAGTTCGACCAAAGCTTATCTCAGAATTGGCAAAAGAGCCCTATTCATCCAGAACCGTTATTTTTGACCCAGAGCTCAGTTTCGAATAACATACCCATATCAGTGATGTCCTGAGTCGGGAAAGCTAAAACACTACTCTATTCGCTGATCTGAGCTTTCCCTGAGGAGTTAGACCAAAGCTTATCTCAGAATTGCCAAAAGAGCCGAATTCATCCAGAACCGTTATTTTTGACCCAGAGCTCAGTTTCGAATAACATACAGATATCAGTGGTGTCCGGAGTCGAGAAAGCTAAAACACTACTCCATTCACTGATCTGAGTTTTCCCTGAGGAGTTAGACCAAAGCTTATCTCAGAATTGACAAAAGAGCCCAATTCAGCCAGAACCGTTATTTTTGACCCAGAGCTCAGTTTCGAATACCATACCCATATCAGTGATGTCCTGAGTCGGGAAAATTAAAAAAATGCTCCATTCGCTGATCTCAGCTTTCCCTGAGGAGTTAGACCAAAGCCTATCTCAGAATTAGCAAAACAACTCAATTCAGCCAGAAGACGTTAGTTTGGATCCAGAGCTTGGATTCCAACTAGTAACACATATTGGTGTGTTCCTGAGTCGGGAAAGATGGAAAACTATTCGATTCGCTGATCTGAGCTTTCCCTGAGGAGTTCGACCAAAACTTATCTCAGAATTGCCAAAAGAGCCGAACTCATCCAGAACCGTTATTTTTGACCCAGAGCTCAGTTTCGAATAACATACCCATATCAGTGATGTCCTGAGTCGGGAAAGCTAAAACACTACTCCATTCGCTGATCTGAGCTTTCCCTGAGGAGTTAGACCA
Organism: Natrix helvetica; assembly: GCF_964273705.1. NCBI lineage: Eukaryota > Metazoa > Chordata > Lepidosauria > Squamata > Natricidae > Natrix > Natrix helvetica. Next base: position 49,815,261 of record NC_138555.1, read on the forward strand.
AAGCTTATCTCAGAATTGCCAAAAGAGCCAAATTCATCCAGAACCGTTATTTTTGACCCAGAGCTCAGTTTCGAATAACATACAGATATCAGTGGTGTCCTGAGTCGAGAAAGCTAAAACACTACTCCATTCGCGGATCTGAGTTTTCCCTGAGGAGTTCGACCAAAGCTTATCTCACAATTGGCAAAAGAACCCTATTCATCCAGAACCGTTATTTTTGACCCAGAGCTCAGTTTCGAATAACATACCCATATCAGTGATGTCCTGAGTCGGGAAAGCTAAAATATTACTCCATTCGATGATCTGAGCTTTCCCTGAGGAGTTAGACGAAAGCTTATCTCAGAATTGCCAAAAGAGCCCAATTCAGCCAGAAACGTTACTTTTGACAAAGAGCTCAGTTTCGAATAACATACAGATATCAGTGGTGTCCTGAGTCGGGAAAGCTAGAAAACCACTCCATTCGCTGATCTGAGCTTTCCCTGAGGAGTTCGACCAAAGCTTATCTCAGAATGGGCAAAAGAGCCCTATTCATCCAGAACCGTTATTTTTGACCCAGAGCTCAGTTTCGAATAACATACCCATATCAGTGATGTCCTGAGTCGGGAAAGCTAAATCACGACTCTATTCGCTGATCTGAGCTTTCCCTGAGGAGTTAGACCAAAGCTTATCTCAGAATTGACAAAAGAGCCCAATTCATCCAGAACCGTTATTTTTGACCCAGAGCTCAGTTTCGAATAACATACCCATATCAGTGATGTCCTGAGTCGGGAAAGCTAAAACACTACTCCATTCGCTGATCTGAGCTTTCCCTGAGGAGTTCGACCAAAGCTTATCTCAGAATTGACAAAAGAGCCCAATTCAGCCAGAACCGTTATTTTTGACCCAGAGCTCAGTTTCGAATACCATACCCATATCAATGATGTCCTGAGTCGGGAAAATTAAAAAAATGCTCCATTTGCTGATCTGAGTTTTCCCTGAGGAGTTAGACCAAAGCCTATCTCAGAATTGGCAAAACAACTCAATTCAGCCAGAAGACGTTAGTTTGGATCCAGAGCTTGGATTCCAACTAGTAACACATATTGGTGTTTTCCTGAGTCGGGAAAGATGGAAAACTATTCGATTCGCTGATCTGAGCTTTCCCTGAGGAGTTCGACCAAAGCTTATCTCAGAATTGGCAAAAGAGCCCAATTCATCCAGAAACGTTACTTTTGACCCAGAGCTCAGTTTCGAACAACATACCCATTCCAGTGATGTCCTGAGTCGGGAAAGCTAAAACACTACTCCATTCGCTGATCTGAGCTTTCCCTGAGGAGTTAGACCAAAGCTTATCTCAGAATTGCCAAAAGAGCCAAATTCATCCAGAACCGTTATTTTTGACCCAGAGCTCAGTTTCGAATAACATACAGATATCAGTGGTGTCCTGAGTCGAGAAAGCTAAAACACTACTCCATTCGCGGATCTGAGTTTTCCCTGAGGAGTTCGACCAAAGCTTATCTCACAATTGGCAAAAGAACCCTATTCATCCAGAACCGTTATTTTTGACCCAGAGCTCAGTTTCGAATAACATACCCATATCAGTGATGTCCTGAGTCGGGAAAGCTAAAATATTACTCCATTCGATGATCTGAGCTTTCCCTGAGGAGTTAGACCAAAGCTTATCTCAGAATTGCCAAAAGTGCCCAATTCAGCCAGAACCGTTATTTTTGACCCAGAGCTCAGTTTCGAATACTGTTCTGACCCCCCCCTTCCTCCGTTGCCCACATAGTACACACACTCCGGAACAGTACAAGGGAACAAGGTTTATTACACCAACAGACAAGAGGCTTTGTGGCAGCAAGCCACCAAGACAGAACTCACAAAGACAGAACACACAAAAGCAGCAATCCAGCTTGCCAGGATCTCAGACTAGAGTTGCTGTCCAAAGTCCTTTGTTGATTGCTACGCAGAGCCTGTCCAGAGTCAACCCTTTTATAACCTAAAAAGGGCGTCTCCCAACAGCACCTGAGAGCTCTTTACTGCCTATAATTACGCCCACGCTCCTGGCGTTTGTGGGCGCGCCAGAAACGAGCATCCCGAAACGCCCTACTAAGTCCTGAGTCACTATCCTCTCCGCTGCTCCAAGGCAGGGCAACGGGAGTCCTCCTCCTCTCGCTCTCACCGCTGCTCCATGCCTCTGGCGCCACCTGGTGGCCGACCAGACTCTCGGATTCCTGCTCAGCCTCCGAATCCTGTCCAGGATCGCACATCCCTTCTGTAGCTGACTCGCATGGAGTATCACTCTCGGAGTCTGGTGACAGCGGCACTGGCTGGGCCACAACACTATCCCTCACCGCAGGGCCCTTCCCCCGGGCCTGACGCTCGGGATGCGGTCGAGAGGGAAATTGTCCATGATAGGCCCGCACCAAAGCTGGAGCATGCACAGCCGTCGCATCAGTCCAGGACCCCCCGTCCGAGTCCTCGTCCGCCCAGTCGACCAAATACTGGAACCGACCCTTGAGCCATCTCGAGTCACGGATCCGGGTCACTCTATGCGATGGCCGTACGTGCACGTCAGGCGACGACGGCAGGGGTGAAGAGGGACGTCGGAGAGGACAATCCGACCGCTCAGGGATCAGGAGCGAGCGATGGAACACCGGGTGTACTCGCATCGAGCGCGGGAGGGTCAGGCGATAGGCCACCGGATTGATAACGGCCTCCACAGGGAACGGCCCCAGATAACGGTGGTCCAACTTCCTCGTAGGCCGGTGGGACGGAAGATGCCGCGTGGACAACCACACGCGATCACCCACGGCCAATTCCGGCACAGCACGGCGAGACCTGTCCGCCACCCGCTTGTAATCCTCCTTCGCCTGATTCACGTAGCGGCGCACCATCTGGTGAACCGCCTGAAGCTCAGAGAGGAAATCCTGCGCTGCGGGGACCGGAGAGTCCATGGGGGTGAGAGGGAAAAAACGAGGGTGGTACCCGACGTTCGCCATGAAAGGCGTCGTCCGTGTGGAGGAGTGCTGCGAGTTGTTGAACGCAAACTCCGCCACGGCGAGGTACTCCGCCCAATTGTTCTGCTACTGGTTCACGAAGCAGCGCAGATATTGTTCCAGAATCCCAATCACCTTCTCTGTCCCTCCATCGGTTTCAGGATGGTGCGCCGAGGACAGACAAACTTGAACGTCAAGAGCGGCCATCAGCCCTTTCCAGAACTGGGCCGTGAATTGTGTACCACGATCGGAGACGACCCGGTCAGGTAGGCTGTGCAGCCGGAACACGTGCTGGATGAACATGCGGGCGGTGGCGCGGGCTGTCGGCAATCTCCGGCAGGGGATGAAATGCGCCATCTTGGTGAGCATGTCCACCACCACTAGGACCGTAGTGAAACCGGACGACGGAGGCAGTTCCGTCAAGAAGTCCATGGACACGGCTCCCCAGGGTCTGTCCGGGGTCGGCAATGGCTGTAGCAAGCCTGGAGGAGCTCCCGTCGCTGATTTGGCCTGTCGACACTGCACACATGACGTGACGTACGTCTGCACGTCGTGTCGCAGGCGAGGCCACCAAAACGTACGGGAAACCAGGTGCAAAGTTTTGAACAGGCCAAAGTGTCCCGCTGCCGGAGTGTCATGACATTGGGAGAGAACCAATCCACGGAGTGGTCCTGCAGGCACGTAGAGCCGATCCCGATACCTCAAAAGGTCCTCGTCAAAGGTCCACGGGGATGTCGGCCCTACCTCTGCCCGCCGTTGTTCCACCCACTCGTCGTTTCGCTGCGCATTCCGTATCAACAACCGTAAATCCACGGGTTCCTGGATTGCAGCGAAGGACTCGACGGGTAGGACCGTCCGGGGGGGCAGGGAGTCAGCAGGGTCTGAGTACTCCGGCTTTCTGGATAGGGCATCCGCCCTCTGGTTCAAGGCACTGGGGATATACGTGACCTTGAAGTGGAACCGGGCAAAAAACAGAGACCACCGGATCTGGCGCTGATTGAGCTTCCGCGCTGTTGTCAAAAACTCCAGATTCCGATGGTCTGTCCGGACTTCGACCTGATGCCTGGCCCCCTCCAGGTGATGTCGCCAGGCTTCGAACGCCGCCTTGATAGCCAGCAACTCTTTCTCCCAGATGGTATAATTGCGCTCGGAAGGATTGAGTTTCCGAGAGTAATAGGCGCAAGGGAAAAGGGTGCCATCAGGGGCGTGAGCCTGCAATAACACCGCCCCCACCGCGATGTCGGACGCATCCGCCTCGACTACAAAGGGGCGATGGGGATCAGGGTGTTTCAAGATCGGCTCCTTTGTAAAAGCGCGCTTCAAGGCCACGAACGCTTGTTGTTCCGTGGACCCCCAGTGAAACGGCACTTTCTTTTGCAGGAGTCGAGTGAGGGGCGCGGTCAAGAAAGCAAAGCCGGGGATGAAGGACCGGTAATAGTTGGCAAACCCGAGGAGTCTCTGAATGTCTTTCATCCGTCGAGGAGATTGCCAACTTCGTAATGCCTCCACCTTGCCTGGCTCCATCGCAATTCCTTCAGGGGATATACGGTGCCCCAGGAACTCGATGGTGGTCTGCCAGAACTGACACTTCTCCAGCTTGGCAAACAAGCGATGCTTTCGAAGGCGCTGCAAGACCTGACGCAAGTGCTGTTGATGATCCTTCCGGGACGTAGAGTAGATCAAGATGTCGTCCAGGTAGATGACGACAAACTGATCCAAAAGGTCCCGAAAGATATCGTTCATAAAATGTTGGAAGACAGCTGGGGCATTGGTCAACCCGAACGGCATGACCGTATACTCAAAATGTCCGTATCGGGTGCCAAAGGCTGTCTTCCATTCGTCCCCCGCCCTGACTCGGACCAGATTGTAAGCTCCACGTAAGTCCAGTTTTGTAAACACCACGGCCTCCCGGAGCCGCTCCAACAACTCGGGAATCAGAGGCAACGGGTAGCGATTACGGATCGTGATGGCGTTCAAGCGCCGGTAATCGCAACAAAGTCTTAGATCCCCGGTCTTCTTTTTGACGAACAAAACCGGGGCAGACAAGGGCGAAGACGAAGGCCGGATAACACCCCGGGCAAGGTTCTTGTCAAGGAAGTCCCGCAATGCGGCCAACTCCGGTTCAGACATGGAGTATAGGCGGCCCGTCGGGAGTTTCGCATCAGGTACCAGGTCAATGGGACAGTCGTAAGGCCGGTGCGGTGGCAGTTGATCCGCCTCCTGCTCGCTAAACACGTCTGCGAACTCCGCTAAATCCGGCGGCACTGTCACCTCGGCCGAACTGGGCACCTGAGCCGCGCAAACATGACGGGTATGGTCCACGCATTGCAAGGACGGGAACGAGATGCGGTTCTGCGACCAGTGGATCTGGGGATCGTGCGCCCGCAGCCAAGCTAAGCCCAACACCACGGGGAAATGCAGACCCGAAGCCACGTAAAATTGAATGGCCTCCTCATGCTCCCCGAGGATCAGGCACAAAGGCTGCGTGGCGTTCTTGATGGGCCCAGACAGAAGCACCCGGCCGTCAATGGTCTCCACTCGCATCGGAGGGTCTACCGGGCACAGAGGGACGTGATATTTCGTGACAAACGCTGCATCCATAAAATTCGTGGTAGCCCCAGAATCGACCAAGGCATGGGCTGGTATTCCCTGCGGACTACCCGACAAGAGAATGTGCGCTGCAAGAATCAGATGTCGTGGAGGCCCCTCCGCCTCTGTTCCAGCCTGTGCCCGACCCGAAGTCTCCCTCAGATCGGGCTTTCCCCGTTTCCCGAGACGGAGGTTCGTCGTTGAGGGGGGGCCGTAGACCGTGCAGCCCCTCTACCTCCCTTCTTGGGGCAACCCGTAGCCAGATGTCCCGGATCCCCACAGTAAAAACACAACCCCCCTGCACGCCGTCTCTCCATCTCCGTGCGTGACAAGCGGGGTCTGGCTGCACCCAACTCCATGGGCTCCTCTCGTGGGACAGGAGTCTCTCGTGGAACTGGCACTCTCAGCACCTCCCGGGACGCTCGGCGAGGCCTCCGCCTCTGCAGCCGGCCGTCAATCCGGAGGCATAGATGAACCAACGCGTCAAACGTTGGAGGCCTGTCCACTCTCACCAGCTCATCCTGCAGGTCCTCTGACAGGCCATCCTGAAAAGCATCCATAAGGGCTGGCTCATTCCACTCAGAGTCCTGACTGAGCAGCCGAAACTCGGTAATGTAGTCCAGTAAAGAACCACGCCCTTGGTGCAACTCTTTCAGGAGTCTGGTGGCTGTTTCTCCTTTGATGGGGTCTTCGAACGTCAGCCGAAGATGAGTGCAAAAACCCTGGAAGTCATCCAGCAGGGGGCTCGGCTGAGTCAGCAAAGGCGTAGCCCACCGTGCGGCTGTGCCTGAGAGCAAGCTTATCACAAAGCCCACCTTCGTCTGGTCGGTGGGAAAGTCCTCCGCTCTCAAGGCAATGAACAACCGGCATTGGCCCAGGAACGCCGGGAAAAGTTTCGGACTGCCATCAAACTTATCCGGCATGGCCACTGGGCATTTCCTTCGTTGCTACTGGGGGGGTGGGGGGTTGGCAGGAGCAGACAGCTGTGCAACCTGCGCTGTTAGCAAGGCAAGTTGCTGTGCGAAGAGAGCATTCTCCGCCTGAAGTTACTCCATCATAGCTGAATGGAGATACGTTTGGGGTAGCAATCAATCTGTTCTGACCCCCCCCCTTCCTCCGTTGCCCACACAGTACACACACTCCGGAACAGTACAAGGGAACAAGGTTTATTGCACCAACAGACAAGAGGCTTTATGGCAGCAAGCCACCAAGACAGAACTCACAAAGACAGAACACACAAAAGCAGCAATCCAGCTTGCCAGGATCTCAGACTAGAGTTGCTGTCCAAAGTCCTTTGTTGATTGCTACGCAGAGCCTGTCCAGAGTCAACCCTTTTATAACCTAAAAAGGGCGTCTCCCAACAGCACCTGAGAGCTCTTTACTGCCTATAATTACGCCCACGCTCCTGGCGTTTGTGGGCGCGCCGGAAACGAGCATCCCGAAACGCCCTACTAAGTCCTGAGTCACTATCCTCTCCGCTGCTCCAAGGCAGGGCAACGGGAGTCCTCCTCCTCTCGCTCTCACCGCTGCTCCATGCCTCTGGCGCCACCTGGTGGCCGACCAGACTCTCGGATTCCTGCTCAGCCTCCGAATCCTGTCCAGGATCGCACATCCCTTCTGTAGCTGACTCGCATGGAGTATCACTCTCGGAGTCTGGTGACAGCGGCACTGGCTGGGCCACAACAGAATACCATACCCATATCAGTGATGTCCTGAGTCGGGAAAAAATGCTCCATTCGGTGATCTGAGCTTTCCCTGAGGAGTTAGACCAAAGCCTATCTCAGAATTGGCAAAACAACTCAATTCAGCCAGAAGACGTTAGTTTGGATCCAGAGCTTGGATTCCAACTAGTAACACATATTGGTGTGTTCCTGAGTCGGGAAAGATGGAAAACTATTCGATTCGCTGATCTGAGCTTTCCCTGAGGAGTTCGACCAAAGCTTATCTCAGAATTGGCAAAAGAGCCCAATTCATCCAGAAACGTTACTTTTGACCCAGAGCTCAGTTTCGAATAACATACCCATATCAGTGATGTCCTGAGTCGGGAAAGCTAAAACACTACTCCATTCGCTGATCTGAGCTTTCCCTGAGGAGTTAGACCAAAGCTTATCTCAGAATGGGCAAAAGAGCCCTATTCATCCAGAACCGTTATTTTTGACCCAGAGCTCAGTTTCGAATAACATACCCATATCAGTGATGTCCTGAGTCGGGAAAGCTAAATCACTACTCTATTCGCTGATCTGAGCTTTCCCTGAGGAGTTAGACCAAAGCTTATCTCAGAATTGACAAAAGAGCCCAATTCATCCAGAACCGTTATTTTTGACCCAGAGCTCAGTTTCGAATAACATACCCATATCAGTGATGTCCTGAGTCGGGAAAGCTAAAACACTACTCCATTCGCTGATCTGAGCTTTCCCTGAGGAGTTCGACCAAAGCTTATCTCAGAATTGACAAAAGAGCCCAATTCAGCCAGAACCGTTATTTTTGACCCAGAGCTCAGTTTCGAATACCATACCCATATCAATGATGTCCTGAGTCGGGAAAATTAAAAAAATGCTCCATTTGCTGATCTCAGCTTTCCCTGAGGAGTTAGACCAAAGCCTATCTCAGAATTGGCAAAATAATTCAGCCAGAAGACGTTAGTTTGGATCCAGAGCTTGGATTCCAACTAGTAACACATATTGGTGTGTTCCTGAGTCGGGAAAGATGGAAAACTATTCGATTCGCTGATCTGAGCTTTCCCTGAGGAGTTAGACCAAAGCTTATCTCAGAATTGCCAAAAGAGCCGAATTCATCCAGAACCGTTATTTTTGACCCAGAGCTCAGTTTCGAATAACATACAGACATCAGCGGTGTCCTGAGTCGAGAAAGCTAAAACACTACTCCATTCGCTGATCTGAGCTTTCCCTGAGGAGTTAGACCAAAGCCTATCTCAGAATTGGCAAAACAACTCAATTCAGCCAGAAGACGTTAGTTTGGATCCAGAGCTTGGATTCCAACTAGTAACACATATTGGTGTGTTCCTGAGTCGGGAAAGATGGAAAACTATTCGATTCGCTGATCTGAGCTTTCCCTGAGGAGTTCGACCAAAGCTTATCTCAGAATTGGCAAAAGAGCCCAATTCATCCAGAAACGTTACTTTTGACCCAGAGCTCAGTTTCGAATAACATACCCATTCCAGTGATGTCCTGAGTCGGGAAAGCTAAAACACTACTCCATTCGCTGATCTGAGCTTTCCCTGAGGAGTTAGACCAAAGCTTATCTCAGAATTGCCAAAAGAGCCCAATTCAGCCAGAAACGTTACTTTTGACAAAGAGCTCAGTTTCGAATAACATACACTGAGTGTATGTTATTGTGAGGTCCTGAGTCGGGAAAATTAAAAAAATGCTCCATTCGCTGATCTCAGCTTTCCCTGAGGAGTTAGACCAAAGCCTATCTCAGAATTGGCAAAAGAACTCAATTCATCCAGAAATGTTACTTTTGACCAGGAGCTCAGTTATGAATAACATACAGATATCAGTGGTGTCCTCAGTCGAGATAGCTAAAACACTACTCCATTCGCTGATCTGAGCTTTCCCTGAGGAGTTCGACCAAAGCTTATCTCAGAATGGGCAAAAGAGCCCTATTCATCCAGAACCGTTATTTTTGACCCAGAGCTCAGTTTCGAATAACATACCCATATCAGTGATGTCCTGAGTCGGGAAAGCTAAATCACTACTCTATTCGCTGATCTGAGCTTTCCCTGAGGAGTTAGACCAAAGCTTATCTCAGAATTGACAAAAGAGCACAATTCATCCAGAACCGTTATTTTTGACCCAGAGCTCAGTTTCGAATAACATACCCATATCAGTGATGTCCTGAGTCGGGAAAGCTAAAACACTACTCCATTCGCTGATCTGAGCTTTCCCTGAGGAGTTCGACCAAAGCTTATCTCAGAATTGACAAAAGAGCCCAATTCAGCCAGAACCGTTATTTTTGACCCAGAGCTCAGTTTCGAATACCATACCCATATCAATGATGTCCTGAGTCGGGAAAATTAAAAAAATGCTCCATTTGCTGATCTCAGCTTTCCCTGAGGAGTTAGACCAAAGCCTATCTCAGAATTGGCAAAATAACTCAATTCAGCCAGAAGACGTTAGTTTGGATCCAGAGCTTGGATTCCAACTAGTAACATATATTGGTGTGTTCCTGAGTCGGGAAAGATGGAAAACTATTCGATTCGCTGATCTGAGCTTTCCCTGAGGAGTTCCACCAAAGCTTATCTCAGAATTGCCAAAAGAGCCGAATTCATCCAGAACCGTTATTTTTGACCCAGAGCTCAGTTTCGAATAACATACCCATAACAGTGATGTCCTGAGTCGGGAAAGCTAAAACACTACTCCATTCGCTGATCTGAGCTTTCCCTGAGGAGTTAGACCAAAGCTTATGTCAGAATTGCCAAAAGAGCCCAATTCAGCCAGAAACGTTACTTTTGACAAAGAGCTCAGTTTCGAATAACATACACTGAGTGTATGTTATTGTGAGGTCCTGAGTCGGGAAAATTAAAAAAAATGCTCCATTCGCTGATCTCAGCTTTCCCTGAGGAGTTAGACCAAAGCCTATCTCAGAATTGGCAAAAGAACTCAATTCATCCAGAAATGTTACTTTTGACCAGGAGCTCAGTTATGAATAACATACAGATATCAGTGGTGTCCTGAGTCGAGATAGCTAAAACACTACTCCATTCGCTGATCTGAGGTTTCCCTGAGGAGTTAGACCAAAGCTTATCTCAGAATTGGCAAAAGAGCCCTATTCATCCAGAACCGTTATTTTTGACCCAGAGCTCAGTTTCGAATAACATACCCATATCAGTGATGTCCTGAGTCGAGATAGCTAAAACACTACTCCATTCGCTGATCTGAGCTTTCCCTGAGGAGTTAGACCAAAGCCTATCTCAGAATGGGCAAAAGAGCCCAATTCAGCCAGAACCGTTATTTTTGACCCAGAGCTCAGTTTCGAATAACATACCCATAACAGTGATGTCCTGAGTCGGAAAAGCTAAAACACTACTCCATTCGCTGATCTGAGCTTTCCCTGAGGAGTTCGACCAAAGCTTATCTCAGAATGGGCAAAAGAGCCCTATTCATCCAGAACCGTTATTTTTGACCCAGAGCTCAGTTTCGAATAACATACCCATATCAGTGATGTCCTGAGTCGGGAAAGCTAAATCACTACTCTATTCGCTGATCTGAGCTTTCCCTGAGGAGTTAGACCAAAGCTTATCTCAGAATTGACAAAAGAGCCCAATTCATCCAGAACTGTTATTTTTGACCCAGAGCTCAGTTTCGAATAACATACCCATATCAGTGATGTCCTGAGTCGGGAAAGCTAAAACACTACTCCATTCGCTGATCTGAGCTTTCTCTGAGGAGTTCGACCAAAGCTTATCTCAGAATTGACAAAAGAGCCCAATTCAGCCAGAACCGTTATTTTTGACCCAGAGCTCAGTTTCGAATACCATACCCATATCAATGATGTCCTGAGTCGGGAAAATTAAAAAAATGCTCCATTTGCTGATCTCAGCTTTCCCTGAGGAGTTAGACCAAAGCCTATCTCAGAATTGGCAAAATAACTCAATTCAGCCAGAAGACGTTAGTTTGGATCCAGAGCTTGGATTCCAACTAGTAACACATATTGGTGTGTTCCTGAGTCAGGAAAGATGGAAAACTATTCGATTCGCTGATCTGAGCTTTCCCTGAGGAGTTAGACCAAAGCTTATCTCAGAATTGCCAAAAGAGCCCAATTCAGCCAGAAACGTTACTTTTGACAAAGAGCTCAGTTTCGAATAACATACACTGAGTGTATGTTATTGTGAGGTCCTGAGTCGGGAAAATTAAAAAAATGCTCCATTCGCTGATCTCAGCTTTCCCTGAGGAGTTAGACCAAAGCCTATCTCAGAATTGGCAAAAGAACTCAATTCATCCAGAAATGTTACTTTTGACCAGGAGCTCAGTTATGAATAACATACAGATATCAGTGGTGTCCTCAGTCGAGATAGCTAAAACACTACTCCATTCGCTGATCTGAGCTTTCCCTGAGGAGTTCGACCAAAGCTTATCTCAGAATGGGCAAAAGAGCCCTATTCATCCAGAACCGTTATTTTTGACCCAGAGCTCAGTTTCGAATAACATACCCATATCAGTGATGTCCTGAGTCGGGAAAGCTAAATCACTACTCTATTCGCTGATCTGAGCTTTCCCTGAGGAGTTAGACCAAAGCTTATCTCAGAATTGACAAAAGAGCACAATTCATCCAGAACCGTTATTTTTGACCCAGAGCTCAGTTTCGAATAACATACCCATATCAGTGATGTCCTGAGTCGGGAAAGCTAAAACACTACTCCATTCGCTGATCTGAGCTTTCCCTGAGGAGTTCGACTAAAGCTTATCTCAGAATTGACAAAAGAGCCCAATTCAGCCAGAACCGTTATTTTTGACCCAGAGCTCAGTTTCGAATACCATACCCATATCAATGATGTCCTGAGTCGGGAAAATTAAAAAAATGCTCCATTCGCTGATCTCAGCTTTCCCTGAGGAGTTAGACCAAAGCCTATCTCAGAATTGGCAAAAGAACTCAATTCATCCAGAAATGTTACTTTTGACCAGGAGCTCAGTTATGAATAACATACAGATATCAGTGGTGTCCTGAGTCGAGATAGCTAAAACACTACTCCATTCGCTGATCTGAGGTTTCCCTGAGGAGTTAGACCAAAGCCTATCTCAGAATTGGCAAAAGAACTCAATTCAGCCAGAAGACGTTAGTTTGGATCCAGAGCTTGGATTCCAACTAGTAACACATATTGGTGTGTTCCTGAGTCGGGAAAGATGGAAAACTATTAGATTCGCTGATCTGAGCTTTCCCTGAGGAGTTAGACCAAAGCTTATCTCAGAATTGCCAAAAGAGCCGAATTCATCCAGAACCGTTATTTTTGACCCAGAGCTCAGTTTCGAATAACATACAGACATCAGCGGTGTCCTGAGTCGAGAAAGCTAAAACACTACTCCATTCGCTGATCTGAGCTTTCCCTGAGGAGTTAGACCAAAGCCTATCTCAGAATTGGCAAAAGAACTCAATTCAGCCAGAAGACGTTAGTTTGGATCCAGAGCTTGGATTCCAACTAGTAACACATATTGGTGTGTTCCTGAGTCGGGAAAGATGGAAAACTATTCGATTCGCTGATCTGAGCTTTCCCTGAGGAGTTCGACCAAAGCTTATCTCAGAATTGACAAAAGAGCCCAATTCATCCAGAACCGTTACTTTTGACCGAGAGCTCAGTTTCGAATAACATACCCATAACAGTGATGTCCTGAGTCGGAAAAGCTAAAACACTACTCCATTCGCTGATCCATTCGCTGAGTTTTCCCTGAGGAGTTAGACCAAAGCTTATCTCAGAATTGCCAAAAGAGCCGAATTCATCCAGAACCGTTATTTTTGACCCAGAGCTCAGTTTCGAATACCATACCCATATCAATGATGTCCTGAGTCGGGAAAATTAAAAAAATGCTCCATTTGCTGATCTCAGCTTTCCCTGAGGAGTTAGACCAAAGCTTATCTCAGAATTGACAAAAGAGCCCAATTCATCCAGAACCGTTATTTTTGACCCAGAGCTCAGTTTCGAATAACATACCCATATCAGTGATGTCCTGAGTCGGGAAAGCTAAAACACTACTCCATTCGCTGATCTGAGCTTTCCCTGAGGAGTTCGACCAAAGCTTATCTCAGAATTGACAAAAGAGCCCAATTCAGCCAGAACCGTTATTTTTGACCCAGAGCTCAGTTTCGAATACCATACCCATATCAATGATGTCCTGAGTCGGGAAAATTAAAAAAATGCTCCATTTGCTGATCTCAGCTTTCCCTGAGGAGTTAGACCAAAGCCTATCTCAGAATTGGCAAAATAACTCAATTCAGCCAGAAGACGTTAGTTTGGATCCAGAACTTGGATTCCAACTAGTAACACATATTGGTGTGTTCCTGAGTCGGGAAAGATGGAAAACTATTCGATTCGCTGATCTGAGCTTTCCCTGAGGAGTTAGACCAAAGCTTATCTCAGAATTGCCAAAAGAGCCGAATTCATCCAGAACCGTTATTTTTGACCCAGAGCTCAGTTTCGAATAACATACAGACATCAGCGGTGTCCTGAGTCGAGAAAGCTAAAACACTACTCCATTCGCTGATCTGAGCTTTCCCTGAGGAGTTAGACCAAAGCCTATCTCAGAATTGGCAAAAGAACTCATTTCAGCCAGAAGACGTTAGTTTGGATCCAGAGCTTCGATTCCAACTAGTAACACATATTGGTGTGTTCCTGAGTCGGGAAAGATGGAAAACTATTCGATTCGCTGATCTGAGCTTTCCCTGAGGAGTTCGACCAAAGCTTATCTCAGAATTGACAAAAGAGCCCAATTCATCCAGAACCGTTACTTTTGACCCAGAGCTCAGTTTCGAATAACATACCCATAACAGTGATGTCCTGAGTCGGGAAAGCTAAAACACTACTCCATTCGCTGATCTGAGCTTTCCCTGAGGAGTTAGACCAAAGCTTATCTCAGAATTGCCAAAAGAGCCCAATTCAGCCAGAAACGTTACTTTTGACAAAGAGCTCAGTTTCGAATAACATACACTGAGTGTATGTTATTGTGAGGTCCTGAGTCGGGAAAATTAAAAAAAATGCTCCATTCGCTGATCTCAGCTTTCCCTGAGGAGTTAGACCAAAGCCTATCTCAGAATTGGCAAAAGAACTCAATTCATCCAGAAATGTTACTTTTGACCAGGAGCTCAGTTTCGAATAACATACACTGAGTGTATGTTATTGTGAGGTCCTGAGTCGGGAAAATTAAAAAAAATGCTCCATTCGCTGATCTCAGCTTTCCCTGAGGAGTTAGACCAAAGCCTATCTCAGAATGGGCAAAAGAGCCCAATTCATCCAGAACCGTTGTTTTTGACCCAGAGCTCAGTTTCGAATAACATACCCATATCAGTGATGTCCTGAGTCGAGATAGCTAAAACACTACTCCATTCGCTGATCTGAGCTTTCCCTGAGGAGTTCGACCAAAGCTTATCTCAGAATGGGCAAAAGAGCCCTATTCATTCAGAACCGTTATTTTTGACCCAGAGCTCAGTTTCGAATAACATACCCATAACAGTGATGTCCTGAGTCGGGAAAGCTAAAACACTACTCCATTCGCTGATCTGAGCTTTCCCTGAGGAGTTAGACCAAAGCTTATGTCAGAATTGCCAAAAGAGCCCAATTCAGCCAGAAACGTTACTTTTGACAAAGAGCTCAGTTTCGAATAACATACACTGAGTGTATGTTATTGTGAGGTCCTGAGTCGGGAAAATTAAAAAAAATGCTCCATTCGCTGATCTCAGCTTTCCCTGAGGAGTTAGACCAAAGCCTATCTCAGAATGGGCAAAAGAGCCCAATTCATCCAGAACCGTTGTTTTTGACCCAGAGCTCAGTTTCGAATAACATACCCATATCAGTGATGTCCTGAGTCGAGATAGCTAAAACACTACTCCATTCGCTGATCTGAGCTTTCCCTGAGGAGTTCGACCAAAGCTTATCTCAGAATGGGCAAAAGAGCCCTATTCATTCAGAACCGTTATTTTTGACCCAGAGCTCAGTTTCGAATAACATACCCATAACAGTGATGTCCTGAGTCGGGAAAGCTAAAACACTACTCCATTCGCTGATCTGAGCTTTCCCTGAGGAGTTAGACCAAAGCTTATGTCAGAATTGCCAAAAGAGCCCAATTCAGCCAGAAACGTTACTTTTGACAAAGAGCTCAGTTTCGAATAACATACACTGAGTGTATGTTATTGTGAGGTCCTGAGTCGGGAAAATTAAAAAAAATGCTCCATTCGCTGATCTCAGCTTTCCCTGAGGAGTTAGACCAAAGCCTATCTCAGAATTGGCAAAAGAACTCAATTCATCCAGAAATGTTACTTTTGACCAGGAGCTCAGTTATGAATAACATACAGATATCAGTGGTGTCCTGAGTCGAGATAGCTAAAACACTACTCCATTCGCTGATCTGAGGTTTCCCTGAGGAGTTAGACCAAAGCTTATCTCAGAATTGGCAAAAGAGCCCTATTCATCCAGAACCGTTATTTTTGACCCAGAGCTCAGTTTCGAATAACATACAGATATCAGTGGTGTCCTGAGTCGAGAAAGCTAAAACACTACTCCATTCGCTGATCTGAGTTTTCCCTGAGGAGTTAGACCAAAGCTTATCTCAGAATTGACAAAAGAGCCCAATTCAGCCAGAACCGTTATTTTTGACCCAGAGCTCAGTTTCGAATAACATACCCATAACAGTGATGTCCTGAGTCGGAAAAGCTAAAACACTACTCCATTCGCTGATCTGAGCTTTCCCTGAGGAGTTCGACCAAAGCTTATCTCAGAATGGGCAAAAGAGCCCTATTCATCCAGAACCGTTATTTTTGACCCAGAGCTCAGTTTCGAATAACATACCCATATCAGTGATGTCCTGAGTCGGGAAAGCTAAATCACTACTCTATTCGCTGATCTGAGCTTTCCCTGAGGAGTTAGACCAAAGCTTATCTCAGAATTGACAAAAGAGCCCAATTCATCCAGAACTGTTATTTTTGACCCAGAGCTCAGTTTCGAATAACATACCCATATCAGTGATGTCCTGAGTCGGGAAAGCTAAAACACTACTCCATTCGCTGATCTGAGCTTTCTCTGAGGAGTTCGACCAAAGCTTATCTCAGAATTGACAAAAGAGCCCAATTCAGCCAGAAGACGTTAGTTTGGATCCAGAGCTTGGATTCCAACTAGTAACACATATTGGTGTGTTCCTGAGTCGGGAAAGATGGAAAACTATTCGATTCGCTGATCTGAGCTTTCCCTGAGGAGTTAGACCAAAGCTTATCTCAGAATTGCCAAAAGAGCCCAATTCAGCCAGAAACGTTACTTTTGACAAAGAGCTCAGTTTCGAATAACATACACTGAGTGTATGTTATTGTGAGGTCCTGAGCCGGGAAAATTAAAAAAATGCTCCATTCGCTGATCTCAGCTTTCCCTGAGGAGTTAGACCAAAGCCTATCTCAGAATTGGCAAAAGAACTCAATTCATCCAGAAATGTTACTTTTGACCAGGAGCTCAGTTATGAATAACATACAGATATCAGTGGTGTCCTCAGTCGAGATAGCTAAAACACTACTCCATTCGCTGATCTGAGCTTTCCCTGAGGAGTTCGACCAAAGCTTATCTCAGAATGGGCAAAAGAGCCCTATTCATCCAGAACCGTTATTTTTGACCCAGAGCTCAGTTTCGAATAACATACCCATATCAGTGATGTCCTGAGTCGGGAAAGCTAAATCACTACTCTATTCGCTGATCTGAGCTTTCCCTGAGGAGTTAGACCAAAGCTTATCTCAGAATTGACAAAAGAGCACAATTCATCCAGAACCGTTATTTTTGACCCAGAGCTCAGTTTCGAATAACATACCCATATCAGTGATGTCCTGAGTCGGGAAAGCTAAAACACTACTCCATTCGCTGATCTGAGCTTTCCCTGAGGAGTTCGACTAAAGCTTATCTCAGAATTGACAAAAGAGCCCAATTCAGCCAGAACCGTTATTTTTGACCCAGAGCTCAGTTTCGAATACCATACCCATATCAATGATGTCCTGAGTCGGGAAAATTAAAAAAATGCTCCATTCGCTGATCTCAGCTTTCCCTGAGGAGTTAGACCAAAGCCTATCTCAGAATTGGCAAAAGAACTCAATTCATCCAGAAATGTTACTTTTGACCAGGAGCTCAGTTATGAATAACATACAGATATCAGTGGTGTCCTGAGTCGAGATAGCTAAAACACTACTCCATTCGCTGATCTGAGGTTTCCCTGAGGAGTTAGACCAAAGCCTATCTCAGAATTGGCAAAAGAACTCAATTCAGCCAGAAGACGTTAGTTTGGATCCAGAGCTTGGATTCCAACTAGTAACACATATTGGTGTGTTCCTGAGTCAGGAAAGATGGAAAACTATTAGATTCGCTGATCTGAGCTTTCCCTGAGGAGTTAGACCAAAGCTTATCTCAGAATTGCCAAAAGAGCCGAATTCATCCAGAACCGTTATTTTTGACCCAGAGCTCAGTTTCGAATAACATACAGACATCAGCGGTGTCCTGAGTCGAGAAAGCTAAAACACTACTCCATTCGCTGATCTGAGCTTTCCCTGAGGAGTTAGACCAAAGCCTATCTCAGAATTGGCAAAAGAACTCAATTCAGCCAGAAGACGTTAGTTTGGATCCAGAGCTTGGATTCCAACTAGTAACACATATTGGTGTGTTCCTGAGTCGGGAAAGATGGAAAACTATTCGATTCGCTGATCTGAGCTTTCCCTGAGGAGTTCGACCAAAGCTTATCTCAGAATTGACAAAAGAGCCCAATTCATCCAGAACCGTTACTTTTGACCGAGAGCTCAGTTTCGAATAACATACCCATAACAGTGATGTCCTGAGTCGGAAAAGCTAAAACACTACTCCATTCGCTGATCCATTCGCTGAGTTTTCCCTGAGGAGTTAGACCAAAGCTTATCTCAGAATTGCCAAAAGAGCCGAATTCATCCAGAACCGTTATTTTTGACCCAGAGCTCAGTTTCGAATACCATACCCATATCAATGATGTCCTGAGTCGGGAAAATTAAAAAAATGCTCCATTTGCTGATCTCAGCTTTCCCTGAGGAGTTAGACCAAAGCTTATCTCAGAATTGACAAAAGAGCCCAATTCATCCAGAACCGTTATTTTTGACCCAGAGCTCAGTTTCGAATAACATACCCATATCAGTGATGTCCTGAGTCGGGAAAGCTAAAACACTACTCCATTCGCTGATCTGAGCTTTCCCTGAGGAGTTCGACCAAAGCTTATCTCAGAATTGACAAAAGAGCCCAATTCAGACAGAACCGTTATTTTTGACCCAGAGCTCAGTTTCGAATACCATACCCATATCAATGATGTCCTGAGTCGGGAAAATTAAAAAAATGCTCCATTTGCTGATCTCAGCTTTCCCTGAGGAGTTAGACCAAAGCCTATCTCAGAATTGGCAAAATAACTCAATTCAGCCAGAAGACGTTAGTTTGGATCCAGAACTTGGATTCCAACTAGTAACACATATTGGTGTGTTCCTGAGTCGGGAAAGATGGAAAACTATTCGATTCGCTGATCTGAGCTTTCCCTGAGGAGTTAGACCAAAGCTTATCTCAGAATTGCCAAAAGAGCCGAATTCATCCAGAACCGTTATTTTTGACCCAGAGCTCAGTTTCGAATAACATACAGACATCAGCGGTGTCCTGAGTCGAGAAAGCTAAAACACTACTCCATTCGCTGATCTGAGCTTTCCCTGAGGAGTTAGACCAAAGCCTATCTCAGAATTGGCAAAAGAACTCATTTCAGCCAGAAGACGTTAGTTTGGATCCAGAGCTTCGATTCCAACTAGTAACACATATTGGTGTGTTCCTGAGTCGGGAAAGATGGAAAACTATTCGATTCGCTGATCTGAGCTTTCCCTGAGGAGTTCGACCAAAGCTTATCTCAGAATTGACAAAAGAGCCCAATTCATCCAGAACCGTTACTTTTGACCCAGAGCTCAGTTTCGAATAACATACCCATAACAGTGATGTCCTGAGTCGGGAAAGCTAAAACACTACTCCATTCGCTGATCTGAGCTTTCCCTGAGGAGTTAGACCAAAGCTTATCTCAGAATTGCCAAAAGAGCCCAATTCAGCCAGAAACGTTACTTTTGACAAAGAGCTCAGTTTCGAATAACATACACTGAGTGTATGTTATTGTGAGGTCCTGAGTCGGGAAAATTAAAAAAAATGCTCCATTCGCTGATCTCAGCTTTCCCTGAGGAGTTAGACCAAAGCCTATCTCAGAATTGGCAAAAGAACTCAATTCATCCAGAAATGTTACTTTTGACCAGGAGCTCAGTTTCGAATAACATACACTGAGTGTATGTTATTGTGAGGTCCTGAGTCGGGAAAATTAAAAAAAATGCTCCATTCGCTGATCTCAGCTTTCCCTGAGGAGTTAGACCAAAGCCTATCTCAGAATGGGCAAAAGAGCCCAATTCATCCAGAACCGTTGTTTTTGACCCAGAGCTCAGTTTCGAATAACATACCCATATCAGTGATGTCCTGAGTCGAGATAGCTAAAACACTACTCCATTCGCTGATCTGAGCTTTCCCTGAGGAGTTCGACCAAAGCTTATCTCAGAATGGGCAAAAGAGCCCTATTCATTCAGAACCGTTATTTTTGACCCAGAGCTCAGTTTCGAATAACATACCCATATCAGTGATGTCCTGAGTCGGGAAAGCTAAATCACTACTCTATTCGCTGATCTGAGCTTTCCCTGAGGAGTTAGACCAAAGCTTATCTCAGAATTGACAAAAGAGCCCAATTCATCCAGAACCGTTATTTTTGACCCAGAGCTCAGTTTCGAATAACATACCCATATCAGTGATGTCCTGAGTCGGGAAAGCTAAAACACAACTCCATTCGCTGATCTGAGCTTTCCCTGAGGAGTTCGACCAAAGCTTATCTCAGAATTGACAAAAGAGCCCAATTCAGCCAGAACCGTTATTTTTGACTCAGAGCTCAGTTTCGAATACCATACCCATATCAATGATGTCCTGAGTCGGGAAAATTAAAAAAATGCTCCATTTGCTGATCTCAGCTTTCCCTGAGGAGTTAGACCAAAGCCTATCTCAGAATTGGCAAAAGAACTCAATTCAGCCAGAAGACGTTAGTTTGGATCCAGAGCTTGGATTCCAACTAGTAACATATATTGGTGTGTTCCTGAGTCGGGAAAGATGGAAAACTATTCGATTCGCTGATCTGAGCTTTCCCTGAGGAGTTAGACCAAAGCTTATCTCAGAATTGGCAAAAGAGCCGAATTCATCCAGAACCGTTATTTTTGACCCAGAGCTCAGTTTCGAATAACATACAGACATCAGCGGTGTCCTGAGTCGAGAAAGCTAAAACACTACTCCATTCGCTGATCTGAGCTTTCCCTGAGGAGTTAGACCAAAGCCTATCTCAGAATTGGCAAAAGAACTCATTTCAGCCAGAAGACGTTAGTTTGGATCCAGAGCTTGGATTCCAACTAGTAACACATATTGGTGTGTTCCTGAGTCGGGAAAGATGGAAAACTATTCGATTCGCTGATCTGAGCTTTCCCTGAGGAGTTCGACCAAAGCTTATCTCAGAATTGACAAAAGAGCCCAATTCATCCAGAACCGTTATTTTTGACCCAGAGCTCAGTTTCGAATAACATACCCATAACAGTGATGTCCTGAGTCGGGAAAGCTAAAACACTACTCCATTCGCTGATCTGAGCTTTCCCTGAGGAGTTAGACCAAAGCTTATCTCAGAATTGCCAAAAGAGCCCAATTCAGCCAGAAACGTTACTTTTGACAAAGAGCTCAGTTTCGAATAACATACACTGAGTGTATGTTATTGTGAGGTCCTGAGTCGGGAAAATTAAAAAAAATGCTCCATTCGCTGATCTCAGCTTTCCCTGAGGAGTTAGACCAAAGCCTATCTAAGAATTGGCAAAAGAACTCAATTCATCCAGAAATGTTACTTTTGACCAGGAGCTCAGTTATGAATAACATACAGATATCAGTGGTGTCCTCAGTCGAGATAGCTAAAACACTACTCCGTTCGCTGATCTGAGCTTTCCCTGAGGAGTTCGACCAAAGCTTATCTCAGAATGGGCAAAAGAGCCCTATTCATCCAGAACCGTTATTTTTGACCCAGAGCTCAGTGTCACGATGTTAAAAAGTTTGCTAGGCCTGAACTGCCTGAATTGACACTCAAGAGTTAAACTAAGAAAGCTTTATTGCGCAGGTCATAAAACAAAAAAAGGTTCTTATCTGAAAGTGATTTATTGCGCACGCGTTACACATTCCAAAATTCCTCTCTTCTTTGTTCGGCAGCCAACTTTGGCTAACGAAGCTTTTCATTATCAAAATGTAACCAATTAGTTATTTCTGTTTCATCTACTTTTTTATTTTATTATTAAAGTTTGTTTATTAATTAGAATACTTTT
The DNA here is from genome assembly GCF_964273705.1 of Natrix helvetica. Lineage (NCBI taxonomy): Eukaryota > Metazoa > Chordata > Lepidosauria > Squamata > Natricidae > Natrix > Natrix helvetica. The sequence continues at coordinate 49,836,941 of NC_138555.1, forward strand.
AAAGACTTATTTTTCTCAATATCTCAAAAGATATGCAGAAGGGAATCAGCCACGGTCCATCGGTCTCTAACAGGGTTTTTTTTTCCCCTGACAACTTGGTAGCAGAGGTTTGGCTGACAACTTGGTAGCAGAGTTTTTGGTTTTTGATGATACAAGCTGAGATGACTACAATTTATGGCTGTATTTTCCCTTCATGCTATCTAAAGATAACCGACTAAGCCTAATTAGCAATGTCGAAGAAGAGAAAGAAAAAGAAAGATGGGGCGAACACAGATGAATCAGCTTCCTCTGACAAAGAGGCTCCCTCGGACACAGAGAAGCAAGATCAAAACGTGCTTCAGGAACAACAAATTCCTTCAGGTGCCGAGCCAAATATGGGAGAAGGAGCTACAGGACGCGACATCCACGAAACGAGGTCAGTGGTTCCTCCTTCTAAAATATCTCCAGGAGATTATGAATTTTTGGGGGCCAAGCCAAAACTTCCCACTCTGCCAGAGCCACTCCATTCCCAGACCCTCGCAGATTATCAAACGATTGATAAACGGCAACTGCCGGCAGAGGAAAATTCCTCCCACGCAGAAAGCAAAGTTTATGAAATTCCCCCAGATGGTGAGCAAGAAATGCAAAGCTATCTAGATCAAATAGAACTGTTTGAAAAATATGCTAGGGAGGCGAGAGTGTGTTTTGAAGAGATAAGGCGAAGTAGAAGAAGCTCCCCCACTCCCAAAATGTCTGAGGACGCCATCTTGTCTTCTTCAAAACAACAGCCTAAGACACACCCCACAGAGTTCATTGGTCAATTAGAACAAAGAGACATATACACGTCACCGAGGTCACGTGGTCCCTTTGAGCCCATTGAACTTCAGCATACGTATAGAAAGGAGAGGCAGCCAAAAAGTGAAGCTGCACTGCCATCTGCTGGCGGAGAAAAATTATTACAGCAAAAGATTAAGCAATTGGACCAGATTTTCAGAGATATGTCTATGAGTCCTTTAGAAGCCAAAACTTTGTCTCCAAAGGTTAAGTCTTCAACACCTCCTGGCGGTGTGGAATTCTCCCTAGATGGAATAAGGCAAAGCCAGAGGCGAATTCGAGGAAGCCAATTTGATGTTGCCACGCAAAGGCCAATGATGCAACCCCAGCATCCCCTGGTTCAACAACCAGATTTGCAACCAGAGCAACAAATTGTTCCTCAGCAGGTATTCACAGTCACCCCCTTGACTGGTGAGTCCAAATTAAAGGAGTCAGGAGAGAATTATAAAGCCTGGGTCAGTGAAATTGCGCTCTTGCTTCGAAGAGAAGGCACACATTCCATGGTTTTTGATCCTCCCCGTCAACCCTGGACACCTGCAATAAGAAACCTTGAAAACAGAGCAATCACGACTTTACTCATGTCAATGGAAATTGAGATCCAAGGTATCTTTCCACCTGATGCAACTGCCCAAGAAATATGGGCTATTTTGGAAGATTGCTACAGGCCCGTTTCAATTGAATCCTCATGTTTGCTCATGTCTGAGTTCCATGGTTCGAAGTTGAAACCTGGTGAACGAATTGGTGGACATTTGACCAAACTGAAAAGAATGAGAAGTGAATTGAGACAAAATGGCCATGTAATCGATGATATCCAAATGATTAGCATCATCATTAACTCATTGAATTATGAATGGAAAGATGCTGTTGCAAAGATTAACTACGTGCCTATTGCTCAACGCACAGTTAACCACGTTTGCAGACTTTTAGTGGAAGACGAAGCTATCAGGTTAGCTACCCCACATCTGCAACGGCCTCCAGCACCAAAGGCTCCAGCCAGACGTCCCTTCCGAGGAAGAGGCTACGCTCCAAGGATGCCAAAATGCTACACCTGCAACCGTGTGGGACATGACACCCGGGATTGTCCCCAACGAGTTCCAGCTCCCGCCACGTACCAGCCCAGAGGAACAGATTCCAGAGGCAGAGGTAGAGGCGGAAGACAAGGTCGTCGTGGTCCAAGGCGTGATCCACAAGCTCCGCTTGCAACACTGGCCATAACCAACGTTCCACAACCTGATCCAAAGTTCGACAGACGTCTTTTGTGGACTTTAGATAGTGGAGCAGCTGTGCACGTTACCCACAGAAGGGAACTTTTCACAGAGATGGGTGAACCAGAGCCCGAGTATCGAGAACTGTATTCCTTCACCAACCACACTTGCAAGGTTATGGGAAAAGGAACTGTTTACATTGAAGAGCTCGATAAACACATCCCTGATGTTTATTACATACCTTCAGCAACCAGTAATTTGCTTAGTCAAAGTCACTTGTCTAGAGAGTTAAAGTTCCAGGTTCACCACCTCGAAAAAGCAAGTTACTTAGTTAAAGATGGTGATATTGTTGCTGAAACCATGCTGATTGGTGGTGTTTATTACTTAAAGCCAAAGCCTAAAGGGCAAGCACAGGCAAGTATGCAAACTCCAAAAAGGCACAACGCAAACCCAGAGAGAGTTGTCCCAGAGAGAGAAAGCGTTACTGTGCCAAAGGCTCCTAAAGCCAACAAACAAAGAAAACAGAAACAGATTGCTCAAAGCAAGCCTGAGGGTCCTCATGAAACTGTTAATGTTGAGAATTCACTAACTGGTAAACCTTTGCATTCCAGGTGTATTCACAAGTGGCACAGAAGATTGGGGCATGCCAGTTTCCGTGTTCTTAGAAAGATGCCGGAGTTCGCAAAAGGTTTGGATCTAAAGGGGTGTAAGGTGTTTTTGGATTGTGCGGTTTGCAAAAAGGCTAAATCCAAGGCGGCTGCAATTCCCAAACACGCTACACGCCGGTCAACACGCATTTTTGATTTGGTACACACTGACATAGTGGGTCCTTTCCCACCAACACTTGGTGGCAGAAAGTATTTTTTAACAATTGTAGATAATCATTCTAGATATGGATTTGTATATCCTATGAGAGAGAAATCTGAGACCTTTCAGATCTTTAAAGACTTTGCAGCGTTTGTTTCTACACAATACCAAGTTCGCATCGCCAGAATCCAGAGTGACCGTGGTGCAGAATTCATGTCTCAGCGTTTCCAGGACTGGATGCGTAAGAATGGAATTCTTCATCAGACATCTGCTCCATATACACCGGCTCATAACGGAGTCGTAGAAAGAAGACAAGGGGTTCTACAAACCATGATGCGTTGTCTTCTAGAAGATGCCAATCTCAGTAACGCATACTGGGGTGAAGCAATCAAATATGCAAATTACATTGTCAACCGTACTTGGAGCAGTGTAATCAATCAAACTCCTTTCTACATGCTATATGGCTACAAGCCTAATCTCAAGAACCTCCATATTTTTGGTTCATATGCTATGGTGAACACTCCCTTAAGTCAAAGAAGAAAGGGAGGTACAGTAGCAAAGAGACTGAGATTTATGGGTATTGATGATAATTCAAAATGGTACAAATTCATTGATACTAAACATGTGATTGTCATTTCACAATCTGCTAATTTTGAGGAAGACATTGACTGGTCCAGGATTCATTCCAATGATCCTGAAGTTTATTTTCCTAGAGATGGTGTTCCAGATGCCACGCAGCCTGATGACAATTCGCAGGCAGATATTCCTTCTACCAGTTCTTCACAACCTGATGTTCCGTCTTCTCAAGCCGCGGATGCTGATGCTAGCGACGAACGTGAGGACGAGGATGATGAAGAAGAAGAAGAAGAAGACTGGTCTGTTGTTCCTAGACGCTCCAAGAGGGCCACAAAAGGAATCCCTCCACAACGTTATTCATGGCAACTGACAAAAACACCATTACCTTTGATTTGCAACGTTACTCTTCCTCCAGAGACATTCACACAAATCAAACAGCTTCCTGATTCAGAACAAGACAAATGGTATGATGCAATGCAGGATGAAATGGACAGTTTAAAGAAACTTAATGTATTCACACCTGCAAAACCTCCAGTAAACAAGAAAGTCATTGGCACCCGATGGGTCTACAGAATCAAGAAGAAACCGAATGGTGAGTCTTTATACAAAGCCAGACTGGTAGCTCAGGGTTTCGCTCAACGTTATCCTGAGGACTACACAAACACTTACTCACCAACAGTCAGAACTGAAAGTGTAAAAATTGCCTTAACCACTGCAACTATTCTTGGTTTAGAAGTTTTTCAATTTGATGTGGACACAGCTTATCTACATGCAGACCTAGATGAAGAGATCTACGTGAGAAGCCCTCCAGGATTCCGAAAGCAAGAAGGGGATACCTGGTTCCTGAACAAAAGTCTTTATGGTCTGAAACAGTCAGGTTTAATGTGGTATTTATGTCTTACTGACAAACTAAATTCAATGGGCTTTATTAAGTCCGAAACTGATGAATGCGTGTTCACAAAAAGATCTAACAATGCATATGAGATAATTCTTGTTTATGTTGATGATATTGTTTATATTGGTCCAAATAAGAAAATGAGTGAGATTTTTGCTAAAAGTTTGCAGAGATACTTCACACTAAAATCTTTAGGACACATTAGCACTTATTTAGGTGTTCAAATTGAAAAGACACAGAAGGGGTTTAGTCTTTCACAAGAGGAGAAAATTGACCACATTCTACATCATTGCAACATGAAAGATGCTAGCACAACAAAGACACCCATGCAAACAGATTTTCACAACTTAACACATGAACCAAGTCCTGAGTTCGAGGATCAAACACTCTATCGTTCAGTCATTGGTTCACTATTATACATTAGTAGTTGGACCAGACCTGACATCGCACTTAGTGTTAATCTTTTATCACGACACGTAGGTAAGGCAACACAATTTCATTGGTCATGCATTAAGAAGTTGTTGAAATACCTAAAACACACTAAACACATGAAGTTATTGCTAGAACCAACACACACTGATCAACCAAAGTTGATTTGTTTTGCCGACGCCGACTGGGCGAGCGACAAGAAGTCACGCAAAAGCACTTCTGGTTACATGATGTTCCTAAATGGTTGTCCTGTTTACTGGCAAGTGAGAAAACAGAGTTTTGTTTCATGTTCATCTACTGAAGCTGAATATGCTTGTGTTTCAGATGCTTGTAATTCTCTAACGTGGTTTGATGCTTTGATCACAGATATCTGGACACGTCCGATTCGACCAATCACCGTGATGGAAGATAATGTATCTGTTGTTTATATTTCTGAGTCACATTTTACAGGTTCTAGGTCCAGACACATTGACATTCGTTATCAAAACACAAAGCAATTAGTTAAGCAAGGTTTTGTTAAATTGCAATATGTTTCTACACATGATCAGATTGCAGACATGCTTAACAAACCACTTGCCGCAAATCAACACGAGTATCTGCGAAAGAAGATGTGCCTTAATTGATGATTTGATGACGTCAGCCCAGACTAGCAAAAGAAGGGGTGTCACGATGTTAAAAAGTTTGCTAGGCCTGAACTGCCTGAATTGACACTCAAGAGTTAAACTAAGAAAGCTTTATTGCGCAGGTCATAAAACAAAAAAAGGTTCTTATCTGAAAGTGATTTATTGCGCACGCGTTACACATTCCAAAATTCCTCTCTTCTTTGTTCGGCAGCCAACTTTGGCTAACGAAGCTTTTCATTATCAAAATGTAACCAATTAGTTATTTCTGTTTCATCTACTTTTTTATTTTATTATTAAAGTTTGTTTATTAATTAGAATACTTTTAAAGACTTATTTTTCTCAATATCTCAAAAGATATGCAGAAGGGAATCAGCCACGGTCCATCGGTCTCTAACAGGGTTTTTTTTTTCCCTGACACTCAGTTTCGAATAACATACCCATATCAGTGATGTCCTGAGTCGGGAAAGCTAAATCACTACTCTATTCGCTGATCTGAGCTTTCCCTGAGGAGTTGGACCAAAGCTTATCTCAGAATTGACAAAAGAACCCAATTCATCCAGAACCGTTATTTTTGACCCAGAGCTCAGTTTCGAATAACATACCCATATCAGTGATGTCCTGAGTCGGGAAAGCTAAAACACTACTCCATTCGCTGATCTGAGCTTTCCCTGAGGAGTTCGACCAAAGCTTATCTCAGAATTGACAAAAGAGCCCAATTCAGCCAGAACCGTTATTTTTGACCCAGAGCTCAGTTTCGAATACCATACCCATATCAATGATGTCCTGAGTCGGGAAAATTAAAAAAATGCTCCATTTGCTGATCTCAGCTTTCCCTGAGGAGTTAGACCAAAGTCTATCTCAGAATTGGCAAAAGAACTCATTTCAGCCAGAAGACGTTAGTTTGGATCCAGAGCTTGGATTCCAACTAGCAACACATATTGGTGTGTTCCTGAGTCGGGAAAGATGGAAAACTATTCGATTCGCTGATCTGAGCTTTCCCTGAGGAGTTCGACCAAAGCTTATCTCAGAATTGACAAAAGAGCCCAATTCATCCAGAACCGTTATTTTTGACCCAGAGCTCAGTTTCGAATAACATACCCATAACAGTGATGTCCTGAGTCGGGAAAGCTAAAACACTACTCCATTCGCTGATCTGAGCTTTCCCTGAGGAGTTAGACCAAAGCTTATCTCAGAATTGCCAAAAGAGCCCAATTCAGCCAGAAACGTTACTTTTGACAAAGAGCTCAGTTTCGAATAACATACACTGAGTGTATGTTATTGTGAGGTCCTGAGTCGGGAAAATTAAAAAAAATGCTCCATTCGCTGATCTCAGCTTTCCCTGAGGAGTTAGACCAAAGCCTATCTCAGAATTGGCAAAAGAACTCAATTCATCCAGAAATGTTACTTTTGACCAGGAGCTCAGTTATGAATAACATACAGATATCAGTGGTGTCCTCAGTCGAGATAGCTAAAACACTACTCCATTCGCTGATCTGAGCTTTCCCTGAGGAGTTCGACCAAAGCTTATCTCAGAATGGGCAAAAGAGCCCTATTCATCCAGAACCGTTATTTTTGACCCAGAGCTCAGTTTCGAATAACATACCCATATCAGTGATGTCCTGAGTCGGGAAAGCTAAATCACTACTCTATTCGCTGATCTGAGCTTTCCCTGAGGAGTTGGACCAAAGCTTATCTCAGAATTGACAAAAGAACCCAATTCATCCAGAACCGTTATTTTTGACCCAGAGCTCAGTTTCGAATAACATACCCATATCAGTGATGTCCTGAGTCGGGAAAGCTAAAACACTACTCCATTCGCTGATCTGAGCTTTCCCTGAGGAGTTAGACCAAAGCCTATCTCAGAATTGGCAAAAGAACTCAATTCAGCCAGAAGACGTTAGTTTGGATCCAGAGCTTGGATTCCAACTAGGAACATATATTGGTGTGTTCCTGAGTCGGGAAAGATGGAAAACTATTCGATTCGCTGATCTGAGCTTTCCCTGAGGAGTTAGACCAAAGCTTATCTCAGAATTGCCAAAAGAGCCGAATTCATCCAGAACCGTTATTTTTGACCCAGAGCTCAGTTTCGAATAACATACAGACATCAGCGGTGTCCTGAGTCGAGAAAGCTAAAACACTACTCCATTCGCTGATCTGAGCTTTCCCTGAGGAGTTAGACCAAAGCCTATCTCAGAATTGGCAAAAGAACTCATTTCAGCCAGAAGACGTTAGTTTGGATCCAGAGCTTGGATTCCAACTAGTAACACATATTGGTGTGTTCCTGAGTCGGGAAAGATGGAAAACTATTCGATTCGCTGATCTGAGCTTTCCCTGAGGAGTTCGACCAAAGCTTATCTCAGAATTGACAAAAGAGCCCAATTCATCCAGAACCGTTGTTTTTGACCCAGAGCTCAGTTTCGAATAACATACCAATAACAGTGATGTCCTGAGTCGGGAAAGCTAAAACACTACTCCATTCGCTGATCTGAGCTTTCCCTGAGGAGTTAGACCAAAGCCTATCTCAGAATTGGCAAAAGAACTCATTTCAGCCAGAAGACGTTAGTTTGGATCCAGAGCTTGGATTCCAACTAGTAACACATATTGGTGTGTTCCTGAGTCGGGAAAGATGGAAAACTATTCGATTCGCTGATCTGAGCTTTCCCTGAGGAGTTCGACCAAAGCTTATCTCAGAATTGACAAAAGAGCCCAATTCATCCAGAACCGTTACTTTTGACCCAGAGCTCAGTTTCGAATAACATACCCATAACAGTGATGTCCTGAGTCGGGAAAGCTAAAACACTACTCCATTCGCTGATCTGAGCTTTCCCTGAGGAGTTAGACCAAAGCTTATCTCAGAATTGCCAAAGGAGCCCAATTCAGCCAGAAACGTTACTTTTGACAAAGAGCTCAGTTTCGAATAACATACACTGAGTGTATGTTATTGTGAGGTCCTGAGTCGGGAAAATTAAAAAAAATGCTCCATTCGCTGATCTCAGCTTTCCCTGAGGAGTTAGACCAAAGCCTATCTCAGAATTGGCAAAAGAGCCCTATTCATCCAGAACCGTTATTTTTGACCCAGAGCTCAGTTTCGAATAACATACCCATATCAGTGATGTCCTGAGTCGAGAAAGCTAAAACACTACTCCATTCGCTGATCTGAGCTTTCCCTGAGGAGTTCGACCAAAGCTTATCTCAGAATGGGCAAAAGAGCCCTATTCATCCAGAACCGTTATTTTTGACCCAGAGCTCAGTTTCGAATACCATACCCATATCAATGATGTCCTGAGTCGGGAAAATTAAAAAAATGCTCCATTCGCTGATCTGAGCTTTCCCTGAGGAGTTAGACCAAAGCCTATCTCAGAATTGGCAAAAGAACTCATTTCAGCCAGAAGACGTTAGTTTGGATCCAGAGCTTGGATTCCAACTAGTAACACATATTGGTGTGTTCCTGAGTCGGGAAAGATGGAAAACTATTCGATTCGCTGATCTGAGCTTTCCCTGAGGAGTTCGACCAAAGCTTATCTCAGAATTGACAAAAGAGCCCAATTCATCCAGAACCGTTGTTTTTGACCCAGAGCTCAGTTTCGAATAACATACCAATAACAGTGATGTCCTGAGTCGGGAAAGCTAAAACACTACTCCATTCGCTGATCTGAGCTTTCCCTGAGGAGTTAGACCAAAGCTTATCTCAGAATTGCCAAAAGAGCCCAATTCAGCCAGAAACGTTACTTTTGACAAAGAGCTCAGTTTCGAATAACATACACTGAGTGTATGTTATTGTGAGGTCCTGAGTCGGGAAAATTAAAAAAATGCTCCATTCGCTGATCTCAGCTTTCCCTGAGGAGTTAGACCAAAGCCTATCTCAGAATTGGCAAAAGAACTCAATTCATCCAGAAATGTTACTTTTGACCAGGAGCTCAGTTATGAATAACATAGAGATATCAGTGGTGTCCTGAGTCGAGATAGCTAAAACACTACTCCATTCGCTGATCTGAGCTTTCCCTGAGGAGTTCGACCAAAGCTTATCTCAGAATGGGCAAAAGAGCCCTATTCATCCAGAACCGTTATTTTTGACCCAGAGCTCAGTTTCGAATAACATACCCATATCAGTGATGTCCTGAGTCGGGAAAGCTAAATCACTACTCTATTCGCTGATCTGAGCTTTCCCTGAGGAGTTAGACCAAAGCTTATCTCAGAATTGACAAAAGAGCCCAATTCATCCAGAACCGTTATTTTTGACCCAGAGCTCAGTTTCGAATAACATACCCATATCAGTGATGTCCTGAGTCGGGAAAGCTAAAACACTACTCCATTCGCTGATCTGAGCTTTCCCTGAGGAGTTCGACCAAAGCTTATCTCAGAATTGACAAAAGAGTTCAATTCAGCCAGAACCGTTATTTTTGACCCAGAGCTCAGTTTCGAATACCATACCCATATCAATGATGTCCTGAGTCGGGAAAATTAAAAAAATGCTCCATTCGCTGATCTGAGCTTTCCCTGAGGAGTTAGACCAAAGCCTATCTCAGAATTGGCAAAAGAACTCATTTCAGCCAGAAGACATTAGTTTGGATCCAGAGCTTGGATTCCAACTAGTAACACATATTGGTGTGTTCCTGAGTCGTGAAAGATGGAAAACTATTCGATTCGCTGATCTGAGCTTTCCCTGAGGAGTTCGACCAAAGCTTATCTCAGAATTGACAAAAGAGCCCAATTCATCCAGAACCGTGACTTTTGACCCAGAGCTCAGTTTCGAATAACATACCCATAACAGTGATGTCCTGAGTCGGGAAAGCTAAAACACTACTCCATTCGCTGATCTGAGCTTTCCCTGAGGAGTTAGACCAAAGCTTATCTCAGAATTGCCAAAAGAGCCCAATTCAGCCAGAAACGTTACTTTTGACAAAGAGCTCAGTTTCGAATAACATACACTGAGTGTATGTTATTGTGAGGTCCTGAGTCGGGAAAATTAAAAAAAATGCTCCATTCGCTGATCTGAGCTTTCCCTGAGGAGTTCGACCAAAGCTTATCTCAGAATTGACAAAAGAGTTCAATTCAGCCAGAACCGTTATTTTTGACCCAGAGCTCAGTTTCGAATACCATACCCATATCAATGATGTCCTGAGTCGGGAAAATTAAAAAAATGCTCCATTCGCTGATCTGAGCTTTCCCTGAGGAGTTAGACCAAAGCCTATCTCAGAATTGGCAAAAGAACTCATTTCAGCCAGAAGACATTAGTTTGGATCCAGAGCTTGGATTCCAACTAGTAACACATATTGGTGTGTTCCTGAGTCGGGAAAGATGGAAAACTATTCGATTCGCTGATCTGAGCTTTCCCTGAGGAGTTCGACCAAAGCTTATCTCAGAATTGACAAAAGAGCCCAATTCATCCAGAACCGTGACTTTTGACCCAGAGCTCAGTTTCGAATAACATACCCATAACAGTGATGTCCTGAGTCGGGAAAGCTAAAACACTACTCCATTCGCTGATCTGAGCTTTCCCTGAGGAGTTAGACCAAAGCTTATCTCAGAATTGCCAAAAGAGCCCAATTCAGCCAGAAACGTTACTTTTGACAAAGAGCTCAGTTTCGAATAACATACACTGAGTGTATGTTATTGTGAGGTCCTGAGTCGGGAAAATTAAAAAAAATGCTCCATTCGCTGATCTCAGCTTTCCCTGAGGAGTTAGACCAAAGCCTATCTCAGAATTGGCAAAAGAGCCCTATTCATCCAGAACCGTTATTTTTGACCCAGAGCTCAGTTTCGAATAACATACCCATATCAGTGATGTCCTGAGTCGAGAAAGCTAAAACACTACTCCATTCGCTGATCTGAGCTTTCCCTGAGGAGTTCGACCAAAGCTTATCTCAGAATGGGCAAAAGAGCCCTATTCATCCAGAACCGTTATTTTTGACCCAGAGCTCAGTTTCGAATACCATACCCATATCAATGATGTCCTGAGTCGGGAAAATTAAAAAAATGCTCCATTTGCTGATCTCAGCTTTCCCTGAGGAGTTAGACCAAAGCCTATCTCAGAATTGGCAAAATAACTCAATTCAGCCAGAAGACGTTAGTTTGGATCCAGAGCTTGGATTCCAACTAGTAACACATATTGGTGTGTTCCTGAGTCGGGAAAGATGGAAAACTATTCGATTCGCTGATCTGAGCTTTCCCTGAGGAGTTAGACCAAAGCTTATCTCAGAATTGCCAAAAGAGCCGAATTCATCCAGAACCGTTATTTTTGACCCAGAGCTCAGTTTCGAATAACATACAGACATCAGCGGTGTCCTGAGTCGAGAAAGCTAAAACACTACTCCATTCGCTGATCTGAGCTTTCCCTGAGGAGTTAGACCAAAGCCTATCTCAGAATTGGCAAAAGAACTCATTTCAGCCAGAAGACGTTAGTTTGGATCCAGAGCTTGGATTCCAACTAGTAACACATATTGGTGTGTTCCTGAGTCGGGAAAGATGGAAAACTATTCGATTCGCTGATCTGAGCTTTCCCTGAGGAGTTCGACCAAAGCTTATCTCAGAATTGCCAAAAGAGCCCAATTCAGCCAGAAACGTTACTTTTGACAAAGAGCTCAGTTTCGAATAACATACACTGAGTGTATGTTATTGTGAGGTCCTGAGTCGGGAAAATTAAAAAAATGCTCCATTCGCTGATCTCAGCTTTCCCTGAGGAGTTAGACCAAAGCCTATCTCAGAATTGGCAAAAGAACTCAATTCATCCAGAAATGTTACTTTTGACCAGGAGCTCAGTTATGAATAACATACAGATATCAGTGGTGTCCTGAGTCGAGATAGCTAAAACACTACTCCATTCGCTGATCTGAGCTTTCCCTGAGGAGTTCGACCAAAGCTTATCTCAGAATGGGCAAAAGAGCCCTATTCATCCAGAACCGTTATTTTTGACCCAGAGCTCAGTTTCGAATAACATACCCATATCAGTGATGTCCTGAGTCGGGAAAGCTAAATCACTACTCTATTCGCTGATCTGAGCTTTCCCTGAGGAGTTCGACCAAAGCTTATCTCAGAATTGCCAAAAGAGCCCAATTCAGCCAGAAACGTTACTTTTGACAAAGAGCTCAGTTTCGAATAACATACACTGAGTGTATGTTATTGTGAGGTCCTGAGTCGGGAAAATTAAAAAAAATGCTCCATTCGCTGATCTCAGCTTTCCCTGAGGAGTTAGACCAAAGCCTATCTCAGAATTGGCAAAAGAACTCAATTCATCCAGAAATGTTACTTTTGACCAGGAGCTCAGTTATGAATAACATACAGATATCAGTGGTGTCCTCAGTCGAGATAGCTAAAACACTACTCCATTCGCTGATCTGAGCTTTCCCTGAGGAGTTCGACCAAAGCTTATCTCAGAATGGGCAAAAGAGCCCTATTCATCCAGAACCGTTATTTTTGACCCAGAGCTCAGTTTCGAATAACATACCCATATCAGTGATGTCCTGAGTCGGGAAAGCTAAATCACTACTCTATTCGCTGATCTGAGCTTTCCCTGAGGAGTTAGACCAAAGCTTATCTCAGAATTGACAAAAGAACCCAATTCATCCAGAACTGTTATTTTTGACCCAGAGCTCAGTTTCGAATAACATACCCATATCAGTGATGTCCTGAGTCGGGAAAGCTAAAACACTACTCCATTCGCTGATCTGAGCTTTCCCTGAGGAGTTCGACCAAAGCTTATCTCAGAATTGACAAAAGAGCCCAATTCAGCCAGAACCGTTATTTTTGACTCAGAGCTCAGTTTCGAATACCATACCCATATCAATGATGTCCTGAGTCGGGAAAATTAAAAAAATGCTCCATTTGCTGATCTCAGCTTTCCCTGAGGAGTTAGACCAAAGCCTATCTCAGAATTGGCAAAAGAACTCAATTCAGCCAGAAGACGTTAGTTTGGATCCAGAGCTTGGATTCCAACTAGTAACATATATTGGTGTGTTCCTGAGTCGGGAAAGATGGAAAACTATTCGATTCGCTGATCTGAGCTTTCCCTGAGGAGTTAGACCAAAGCTTATCTCAGAATTGCCAAAAGAGCCGAATTCATCCAAAACCGTTATTTTTGACCCAGAGCTCAGTTTCGAATAACATACAGACATCAGCGGTGTCCTGAGTCGAGAAAGCTAAAACACTACTCCATTCGCTGATCTGAGCTTTCCCTGAGGAGTTAGACCAAAGCCTATCTCAGAATTGGCAAAAGAACTCATTTCAGCCAGAAGACGTTAGTTTGGATCCAGAGCTTGGATTCCAACTAGTAACACATATTGGTGTGTTCCTGAGTCGGGAAAGATGGAAAACTATTCGATTCGCTGATCTGAGCTTTCCCTGAGGAGTTCGACCAAAGCTTATCTCAGAATTGACAAAAGAGCCCAATTCATCCAGAACCGTTATTTTTGACCCAGAGCTCAGTTTCGAATAACATACCCATAACAGTGATGTCCTGAGTCGGGAAAGCTAAAACACTACTCCATTCGCTGATCTGAGCTTTCCCTGAGGAGTTAGACCAAAGCTTATCTCAGAATTGCCAAAAGAGCCCAATTCAGCCAGAAACGTTACTTTTGACAAAGAGCTCAGTTTCGAATAACATACACTGAGTGTATGTTATTGTGAGGTCCTGAGTCGGGAAAATTAAAAAAATGCTCCATTCGCTGATCTCAGCTTTCCCTGAGGAGTTAGACCAAAGCCTATCTCAGAATTGGCAAAAGAACTCAATTCATCCAGAAATGTTACTTTTGACCAGGAGCTCAGTTATGAATAACATACAGATATCAGTGGTGTCCTCAGTCGAGATAGCTAAAACACTACTCCATTCGCTGATCTGAGCTTTCCCTGAGGAGTTCGACCAAAGCTTATCTCAGAATGGGCAAAAGAGCCCTATTCATCCAGAACCGTTATTTTTGACCCAGAGCTCAGTTTCGAATAACATACCCATATCAGTGATGTCCTGAGTCGGGAAAGCTAAATCACTACTCTATTCGCTGATCTGAGCTTTCCCTGAGGAGTTAGACCAAAGCTTATCTCAGAATTGACAAAAGAGCCCAATTCATCCAGAACCGTTATTTTTGACCCAGAGCTCAGTTTCGAATAACATACCCATATCAGTGATGTCCTGAGTCGGGAAAGCTAAAACACTACTCCATTCGCTGATCTGAGCTTTCCGTGAGGAGTTCGACCAAAGCTTATCTCAGAATTGACAAAAGAGCCCAATTCAGCCAGAACCGTTATTTTTGACCCAGAGCTCAGTTTCGAATACCATACCCATATCAATGATGTCCTGAGTCGGGAAAATTAAAAAAATGCTCCATTTGCTGATCTCAGCTTTCCCTGAGGAGTTAGACCAAAGCCTATCTCAGAATTGGCAAAAGAACTCAATTCAGCCAGAAGACGTTAGTTTGGATCCAGAGCTTGGATTCCAACTAGTAACATATATTGGTGTGTTCCTGAGTCGGGAAAGATGGAAAACTATTCGATTCGCTTTCCCTGAGGAGTTAGACCAAAGCTTATCTCAGAATTGCCAAAAGAGCCGAATTCATCCAGAACCGTTATTTTTGACCCAGAGCTCAGTTTCGAATAACATACAGACATCAGCGGTGTCCTGAGTCGAGAAAGCTAAAACACTACTCCATTCGCTGATCTGAGCTTTCCCTGAGGAGTTAGACCAAAGCCTATCTCAGAATTGGCAAAAGAACTCATTTCAGCCAGAAGACGTTAGTTTGGATCCAGAGCTTGGATTCCAACTAGTAACACATATTGATGTGTTCCTGAGTCGGGAAAGATGGAAAACTATTCGATTCGCTGATCTGAGCTTTCCCTGAGGAGTTCGACCAAAGCTTATCTCAGAATTGACAAAAGAGCCCAATTCATCCAGAACCGTTCTTTTTGACCCAGAGCTCAGTTTCGAATAACATACCAATAACAGTGATGTCCTGAGTCGGGAAAGCTAAAACACTACTCCATTCGCTGATCTGAGCTTTCCCTGAGGAGTTAGACCAAAGCTTATCTCAGAATTGCCAAAAGAGCCCAATTCAGCCAGAAACGTTACTTTTGACAAAGAGCTCAGTTTCGAATAACATACACTGAGTGTATGTTATTGTGAGGTCCTGAGTCGGGAAAGCTAAAACACTACTCCATTCGCTGATCTGAGCTTTCCCTGAGGAGTTAGACCAAAGCTTATCTCAGAATTGCCAAAAGAGCCCAATTCAGCCAGAAACGTTACTTTTGACAAAGAGCTCAGTTTCGAATAACATACACTGAGTGTATGTTATTGTGAGGTCCTGAGTCGGGAAAATTAAAAAAAATGCTCCATTCGCTGATCTCAGCTTTCCCTGAGGAGTTAGACCAAAGCCTATCTAAGAATTGGCAAAAGAACTCAATTCATCCAGAAATGTTACTTTTGACCAGGAGCTCAGTTATGAATAACATACAGATATCAGTGGTGTCCTCAGTCGAGATAGCTAAAACACTACTCCGTTCGCTGATCTGAGCTTTCCCTGAGGAGTTCGACCAAAGCTTATCTCAGAATGGGCAAAAGAGCCCTATTCATCCAGAACCGTTATTTTTGACCCAGAGCTCAGTTTCGAATAACATACCCATATCAGTGATGTCCTGAGTCGGGAAAGCTAAATCACTACTCTATTCGCTGATCTGAGCTTTCCCTGAGGAGTTGGACCAAAGCTTATCTCAGAATTGACAAAAGAACCCAATTCATCCAGAACCGTTATTTTTGACCCAGAGCTCAGTTTCGAATAACATACCCATATCAGTGATGTCCTGAGTCGGGAAAGCTAAAACACTACTCCATTCGCTGATCTGAGCTTTCCCTGAGGAGTTCGACCAAAGCTTATCTCAGAATTGACAAAAGAGCCCAATTCAGCCAGAACCGTTATTTTTGACCCAGAGCTCAGTTTCGAATACCATACCCATATCAATGATGTCCTGAGTCGGGAAAATTAAAAAAATGCTCCATTTGCTGATCTCAGCTTTCCCTGAGGAGTTAGACCAAAGCCTATCTCAGAATTGGCAAAAGAACTCATTTCAGCCAGAAGACGTTAGTTTGGATCCAGAGCTTGGATTCCAACTAGCAACACATATTGGTGTGTTCCTGAGTCGGGAAAGATGGAAAACTATTCGATTCGCTGATCTGAGCTTTCCCTGAGGAGTTCGACCAAAGCTTATCTCAGAATTGACAAAAGAGCCCAATTCATCCAGAACCGTTATTTTTGACCCAGAGCTCAGTTTCGAATAACATACCCATAACAGTGATGTCCTGAGTCGGGAAAGCTAAAACACTACTCCATTCGCTGATCTGAGCTTTCCCTGAGGAGTTAGACCAAAGCTTATCTCAGAATTGCCAAAAGAGCCCAATTCAGCCAGAAACGTTACTTTTGACAAAGAGCTCAGTTTCGAATAACATACACTGAGTGTATGTTATTGTGAGGTCCTGAGTCGGGAAAATTAAAAAAAATGCTCCATTCGCTGATCTCAGCTTTCCCTGAGGAGTTAGACCAAAGCCTATCTCAGAATTGGCAAAAGAACTCAATTCATCCAGAAATGTTACTTTTGACCAGGAGCTCAGTTATGAATAACATACAGATATCAGTGGTGTCCTCAGTCGAGATAGCTAAAACACTACTCCATTCGCTGATCTGAGCTTTCCCTGAGGAGTTCGACCAAAGCTTATCTCAGAATGGGCAAAAGAGCCCTATTCATCCAGAACCGTTATTTTTGACCCAGAGCTCAGTTTCGAATAACATACCCATATCAGTGATGTCCTGAGTCGGGAAAGCTAAATCACTACTCTATTCGCTGATCTGAGCTTTCCCTGAGGAGTTGGACCAAAGCTTATCTCAGAATTGACAAAAGAACCCAATTCATCCAGAACCGTTATTTTTGACCCAGAGCTCAGTTTCGAATAACATACCCATATCAGTGATGTCCTGAGTCGGGAAAGCTAAAACACTACTCCATTCGCTGATCTGAGCTTTCCCTGAGGAGTTCGACCAAAGCTTATCTCAGAATTGACAAAAGAGCCCAATTCAGCCAGAACCGTTATTTTTGACCCAGAGCTCAGTTTCGAATACCATACCCATATCAATGATGTCCTGAGTCGGGAAAATTAAAAAAATGCTCCATTTGCTGATCTCAGCTTTCCCTGAGGAGTTAGACCAAAGCCTATCTCAGAATTGGCAAAAGAACTCAATTCAGCCAGAAGACGTTAGTTTGGATCCAGAGCTTGGATTCCAACTAGGAACATATATTGGTGTGTTCCTGAGTCGGGAAAGATGGAAAACTATTCGATTCGCTGATCTGAGCTTTCCCTGAGGAGTTAGACCAAAGCTTATCTCAGAATTGCCAAAAGAGCCGAATTCATCCAGAACCATTATTTTTGACCCAGAGCTCAGTTTCGAATAACATACAGACATCAGCGGTGTCCTGAGTCGAGAAAGCTAAAACACTACTCCATTCGCTGATCTGAGCTTTCCCTGAGGAGTTAGACCAAAGCCTATCTCAGAATTGGCAAAAGAACTCATTTCAGCCAGAAGACGTTAGTTTGGATCCAGAGCTTGGATTCCAACTAGTAACACATATTGGTGTGTTCCTGAGTCGGGAAAGATGGAAAACTATTCGATTCGCTGATCTGAGCTTTCCCTGAGGAGTTCGACCAAAGCTTATCTCAGAATTGACAAAAGAGCCCAATTCATCCAGAACCGTTGTTTTTGACCCAGAGCTCAGTTTCGAATAACATACCAATAACAGTGATGTCCTGAGTCGGGAAAGCTAAAACACTACTCCATTCGCTGATCTGAGCTTTCCCTGAGGAGTTAGACCAAAGCCTATCTCAGAATTGGCAAAAGAACTCATTTCAGCCAGAAGACGTTAGTTTGGATCCAGAGCTTGGATTCCAACTAGTAACACATATTGGTGTGTTCCTGAGTCGGGAAAGATGGAAAACTATTCGATTCGCTGATCTGAGCTTTCCCTGAGGAGTTCGACCAAAGCTTATCTCAGAATTGACAAAAGAGCCCAATTCATCCAGAACCGTTGTTTTTGACCCAGAGCTCAGTTTCGAATAACATACCAATAACAGTGATGTCCTGAGTCGGGAAAGCTAAAACACTACTCCATTCGCTGATCTGAGCTTTCCCTGAGGAGTTAGACCAAAGCTTATCTCAGAATTGCCAAAAGAGCCCAATTCAGCCAGAAACGTTACTTTTGACAAAGAGCTCAGTTTCGAATAACATACACTGAGTGTATGTTATTGTGAGGTCCTGAGTCGGGAAAATTAAAAAAATGCTCCATTCGCTGATCTCAGCTTTCCCTGAGGAGTTAGACCAAAGCCTATCTCAGAATTGGCAAAAGAACTCAATTCATCCAGAAATGTTACTTTTGACCAGGAGCTCAGTTATGAATAACATACAGATATCAGTGGTGTCCTGAGTCGAGATAGCTAAAACACTACTCCATTCGCTGATCTGAGCTTTCCCTGAGGAGTTCGACCAAAGCTTATCTCAGAATGGGCAAAAGAGCCCTATTCATCCAGAACCGTTATTTTTGACCCAGAGCTCAGTTTCGAATAACATACCCATATCAGTGATGTCCTGAGTCGGGAAAGCTAAATCACTACTCTATTCGCTGATCTGAGCTTTCCCTGAGGAGTTAGACCAAAGCTTATCTCAGAATTGACAAAAGAGCCCAATTCATCCAGAACCGTTATTTTTGACCCAGAGCTCAGTTTCGAATAACATACCCATATCAGTGATGTCCTGAGTCGGGAAAGCTAAAACACTACTCCATTCGCTGATCTGAGCTTTCCCTGAGGAGTTCGACCAAAGCTTATCTCAGAATTGACAAAAGAGCCCAATTCAGCCAGAACCGTTATTTTTGACCCAGAGCTCAGTTTCGAATACCATACCCATATCAATGATGTCCTGAGTCGGGAAAATTAAAAAAATGCTCCATTCGCTGATCTGAGCTTTCCCTGAGGAGTTAGACCAAAGCCTATCTCAGAATTGGCAAAAGAACTCATTTCAGCCAGAAGACATTAGTTTGGATCCAGAGCTTGGATTCCAACTAGTAACACATATTGGTGTTTTCCTGAGTCGGGAAAGATGGAAAACTATTCGATTCGCTGATCTGAGCTTTCCCTGAGGAGTTCGACCAAAGCTTATCTCAGAATTGACAAAAGAGCCCAATTCATCCAGAACCGTTACTTTTGACCCAGAGCTCAGTTTCGAATAACATACCCATAACAGTGATGTCCTGAGTCGGGAAAGCTAAAACACTACTCCATTCGCTGATCTGAGCTTTCCCTGAGGAGTTAGACCAAAGCTTATCTCAGAATTGCCAAAAGAGCCCAATTCAGCCAGAAACGTTACTTTTGACAAAGAGCTCAGTTTCGAATAACATACACTGAGTGTATGTTATTGTGAGGTCCTGAGTCGGGAAAATTAAAAAAAATGCTCCATTCGCTGATCTCAGCTTTCCCTGAGGAGTTAGACCAAAGCCTATCTCAGAATTGGCAAAAGAGCCCTATTCATCCAGAACCGTTATTTTTGACCCAGAGCTCAGTTTCGAATAACATACCCATATCAGTGATGTCCTGAGTCGAGAAAGCTAAAACACTACTCCATTCGCTGATCTGAGCTTTCCCTGAGGAGTTCGACCAAAGCTTATCTCAGAATGGGCAAAAGAGCCCTATTCATCCAGAACCGTTATTTTTGACCCAGAGCTCAGTTTCGAATACCATACCCATATCAATGATGTCCTGAGTCGGGAAAATTAAAAAAATGCTCCATTTGCTGATCTCAGCTTTCCCTGAGGAGTTAGACCAAAGCCTATCTCAGAATTGGCAAAAGAACTCAATTCATCCAGAAATGTTACTTTTGACCAGGAGCTCAGTTTCGAATAACATACCAATAACAGTGATGTCCTGAGTCGGGAAAGCTAAAACACTACTCCATTCGCTGATCTGAGCTTTCCCTGAGGAGTTAGACCAAAGCCTATCTCAGAATTGGCAAAAGAACTCATTTCAGCCAGAAGACGTTAGTTTGGATCCAGAGCTTGGATTCCAACTAGTAACACATATTGGTGTGTTCCTGAGTCGGGAAAGATGGAAAACTATTCGATTCGCTGATCTGAGCTTTCCCTGAGGAGTTCGACCAAAGCTTATCTCAGAATTGCCAAAAGAGCCCAATTCAGCCAGAAACGTTACTTTTGACAAAGAGCTCAGTTTCGAATAACATACACTGAGTGTATGTTATTGTGAGGTCCTGAGTCGGGAAAATTAAAAAAATGCTCCATTCGCTGATCTCAGCTTTCACTGAGGAGTTAGACCAAAGCCTATCTCAGAATTGGCAAAAGAACTCAATTCATCCAGAAATGTTACTTTTGACCAGGAGCTCAGTTATGAATAACATACAGATATCAGTGGTGTCCTGAGTCGAGATAGCTAAAACACTACTCCATTCGCTGATCTGAGCTTTCCCTGAGGAGTTCGACCAAAGCTTATCTCAGAATGGGCAAAAGAGCCCTATTCATCCAGAACCGTTATTTTTGACCCAGAGCTCAGTTTCGAATAACATACCCATATCAGTGATGTCCTGAGTCGGGAAAGCTAAATCACTACTCTATTCGCTGATCTGAGCTTTCCCTGAGGAGTTCGACCAAAGCTTATCTCAGAATTGACAAAAGAGCCCAATTCAGCCAGAACCGTTATTTTTGACCCAGAGCTCAGTTTCGAATACCATACCCATATCAATGATGTCCTGAGTCGGGAAAATTAAAAAAATGCTCCATTTGCTGATCTCAGCTTTCCCTGAGGAGTTAGACCAAAGCCTATCTCAGAATTGGCAAAATAACTCAATTCAGCCAGAAGACGTTAGTTTGGATCCAGAGCTTGGATTCCAACTAGTAGCACATATTGGTGTGTTCCTGAGTCGGGAAAGATGGAAAACTATTCGATTCGCTGATCTGAGCTTTCCCTGAGGAGTTCAACCAAAGCTTATCTCAGAATTGACAAAAGAGCCCAATTCATCCAGAACCGTTGTTTTTGACCCAGAGCTCAGTTTCGAATAACATACCAATAACAGTGATGTCCTGAGTCGGGAAAGCTAAAACACTACTCCATTCGCTGATCTGAGCTTTCCCTGAGGAGTTAGACCAAAGCTTATCTCAGAATTGCCAAAAGAGCCCAATTCAGCCAGAAACGTTACTTTTGACAAAGAGCTCAGTTTCGAATAACATACACTGAGTATATGTTATTGTGAGGTCCTGAGTCGGGAAAATTAAAAAAATGCTCCATTCGCTGATCTCAGCTTTCCCTGAGGAGTTAGACCAAAGCCTATCTCAGAATTGGCAAAAGAACTCAATTCATCCAGAAATGTTACTTTTGACCAGGAGCTCAGTTATGAATAACATACAGATATCAGTGGTGTCCTGAGTCGAGATAGCTAAAACACTACTCCATTCGCTGATCTCAGCTTTCCCTGAGGAGTTAGACCAAAGCCTATCTCAGAATTGGCAAAAGAACTCAATTCAGCCAGAAGACGTTAGTTTGGATCCAGAGCTTGGATTCCAACTAGGAACATATATTGGTGTGTTCCTGAGTCGGGAAAGATGGAAAACTATTCGATTCGCTTTCCCTGAGGAGTTAGACCAAAGCTTATCTCAGAATTGCCAAAAGAGCCGAATTCATCCAGAACCGTTATTTTTGACCCAGAGCTCAGTTTCGAATAACATACAGACATCAGCGGTGTCCTGAGTCGAGAAAGCTAAAACACTACTCCATTCGCTGATCTGAGCTTTCCCTGAGGAGTTAGACCAAAGCCTATCTCAGAATTGGCAAAAGAACTCATTTCAGCCAGAAGACGTTAGTTTGGATCCAGAGCTTGGATTCCAACTAGTAACACATATTGATGTGTTCCTGAGTCGGGAAAGATGGAAAACTATTCGATTCGCTGATCTGAGCTTTCCCTGAGGAGTTCGACCAAAGCTTATCTCAGAATTGACAAAAGAGCCCAATTCATCCAGAACCGTTCTTTTTGACCCAGAGCTCAGTTTCGAATAACATACCAATAACAGTGATGTCCTGAGTCGGGAAAGCTAAAACACTACTCCATTCGCTGATCTGAGCTTTCCCTGAGGAGTTAGACCAAAGCTTATCTCAGAATTGCCAAAAGAGCCCAATTCAGCCAGAAACGTTACTTTTGACAAAGAGCTCAGTTTCGAATAACATACACTGAGTGTATGTTATTGTGAGGTCCTGAGTCGGGAAAGCTAAAACACTACTCCATTCGCTGATCTGAGCTTTCCCTGAGGAGTTAGACCAAAGCTTATCTCAGAATTGCCAAAAGAGCCCAATTCAGCCAGAAACGTTACTTTTGACAAAGAGCTCAGTTTCGAATAACATACACTGAGTGTATGTTATTGTGAGGTCCTGAGTCGGGAAAATTAAAAAAAATGCTCCATTCGCTGATCTCAGCTTTCCCTGAGGAGTTAGACCAAAGCCTATCTAAGAATTGGCAAAAGAACTCAATTCATCCAGAAATGTTACTTTTGACCAGGAGCTCAGTTATGAATAACATACAGATATCAGTGGTGTCCTCAGTCGAGATAGCTAAAACACTACTCCGTTCGCTGATCTGAGCTTTCCCTGAGGAGTTCGACCAAAGCTTATCTCAGAATGGGCAAAAGAGCCCTATTCATCCAGAACCGTTATTTTTGACCCAGAGCTCAGTTTCGAATAACATACCCATATCAGTGATGTCCTGAGTCGGGAAAGCTAAATCACTACTCTATTCGCTGATCTGAGCTTTCCCTGAGGAGTTGGACCAAAGCTTATCTCAGAATTGACAAAAGAACCCAATTCATCCAGAACCGTTATTTTTGACCCAGAGCTCAGTTTCGAATAACATACCCATATCAGTGATGTCCTGAGTCGGGAAAGCTAAAACACTACTCCATTCGCTGATCTGAGCTTTCCCTGAGGAGTTCGACCAAAGCTTATCTCAGAATTGACAAAAGAGCCCAATTCAGCCAGAACCGTTATTTTTGACCCAGAGCTCAGTTTCGAATACCATACCCATATCAATGATGTCCTGAGTCGGGAAAATTAAAAAAATGCTCCATTTGCTGATCTCAGCTTTCCCTGAGGAGTTAGACCAAAGCCTATCTCAGAATTGGCAAAAGAACTCATTTCAGCCAGAAGACGTTAGTTTGGATCCAGAGCTTGGATTCCAACTAGCAACACATATTGGTGTGTTCCTGAGTCGGGAAAGATGGAAAACTATTCGATTCGCTGATCTGAGCTTTCCCTGAGGAGTTCGACCAAAGCTTATCTCAGAATTGACAAAAGAGCCCAATTCATCCAGAACCGTTATTTTTGACCCAGAGCTCAGTTTCGAATAACATACCCATAACAGTGATGTCCTGAGTCGGGAAAGCTAAAACACTACTCCATTCGCTGATCTGAGCTTTCCCTGAGGAGTTAGACCAAAGCTTATCTCAGAATTGCCAAAAGAGCCCAATTCAGCCAGAAACGTTACTTTTGACAAAGAGCTCAGTTTCGAATAACATACACTGAGTGTATGTTATTGTGAGGTCCTGAGTCGGGAAAATTAAAAAAAATGCTCCATTCGCTGATCTCAGCTTTCCCTGAGGAGTTAGACCAAAGCCTATCTCAGAATTGGCAAAAGAACTCAATTCATCCAGAAATGTTACTTTTGACCAGGAGCTCAGTTATGAATAACATACAGATATCAGTGGTGTCCTCAGTCGAGATAGCTAAAACACTACTCCATTCGCTGATCTGAGCTTTCCCTGAGGAGTTCGACCAAAGCTTATCTCAGAATGGGCAAAAGAGCCCTATTCATCCAGAACCGTTATTTTTGACCCAGAGCTCAGTTTCGAATAACATACCCATATCAGTGATGTCCTGAGTCGGGAAAGCTAAATCACTACTCTATTCGCTGATCTGAGCTTTCCCTGAGGAGTTGGACCAAAGCTTATCTCAGAATTGACAAAAGAACCCAATTCATCCAGAACCGTTATTTTTGACCCAGAGCTCAGTTTCGAATAACATACCCATATCAGTGATGTCCTGAGTCGGGAAAGCTAAAACACTACTCCATTCGCTGATCTGAGCTTTCCCTGAGGAGTTCGACCAAAGCTTATCTCAGAATTGACAAAAGAGCCCAATTCAGCCAGAACCGTTATTTTTGACCCAGAGCTCAGTTTCGAATACCATACCCATATCAATGATGTCCTGAGTCGGGAAAATTAAAAAAATGCTCCATTTGCTGATCTCAGCTTTCCCTGAGGAGTTAGACCAAAGCCTATCTCAGAATTGGCAAAAGAACTCAATTCAGCCAGAAGACGTTAGTTTGGATCCAGAGCTTGGATTCCAACTAGGAACATATATTGGTGTGTTCCTGAGTCGGGAAAGATGGAAAACTATTCGATTCGCTGATCTGAGCTTTCCCTGAGGAGTTAGACCAAAGCTTATCTCAGAATTGCCAAAAGAGCCGAATTCATCCAGAACCGTTATTTTTGACCCAGAGCTCAGTTTCGAATAACATACAGACATCAGCGGTGTCCTGAGTCGAGAAAGCTAAAACACTACTCCATTCGCTGATCTGAGCTTTCCCTGAGGAGTTAGACCAAAGCCTATCTCAGAATTGGCAAAAGAACTCATTTCAGCCAGAAGACGTTAGTTTGGATCCAGAGCTTGGATTCCAACTAGTAACACATATTGGTGTGTTCCTGAGTCGGGAAAGATGGAAAACTATTCGATTCGCTGATCTGAGCTTTCCCTGAGGAGTTCGACCAAAGCTTATCTCAGAATTGACAAAAGAGCCCAATTCATCCAGAACCGTTGTTTTTGACCCAGAGCTCAGTTTCGAATAACATACCAATAACAGTGATGTCCTGAGTCGGGAAAGCTAAAACACTACTCCATTCGCTGATCTGAGCTTTCCCTGAGGAGTTAGACCAAAGCCTATCTCAGAATTGGCAAAAGAACTCATTTCAGCCAGAAGACGTTAGTTTGGATCCAGAGCTTGGATTCCAACTAGTAACACATATTGGTGTGTTCCTGAGTCGGGAAAGATGGAAAACTATTCGATTCGCTGATCTGAGCTTTCCCTGAGGAGTTCGACCAAAGCTTATCTCAGAATTGACAAAAGAGCCCAATTCATCCAGAACCGTTGTTTTTGACCCAGAGCTCAGTTTCGAATAACATACCAATAACAGTGATGTCCTGAGTCGGGAAAGCTAAAACACTACTCCATTCGCTGATCTGAGCTTTCCCTGAGGAGTTAGACCAAAGCTTATCTCAGAATTGCCAAAAGAGCCCAATTCAGCCAGAAACGTTACTTTTGACAAAGAGCTCAGTTTCGAATAACATACACTGAGTGTATGTTATTGTGAGGTCCTGAGTCGGGAAAATTAAAAAAATGCTCCATTCGCTGATCTCAGCTTTCCCTGAGGAGTTAGACCAAAGCCTATCTCAGAATTGGCAAAAGAACTCAATTCATCCAGAAATGTTACTTTTGACCAGGAGCTCAGTTATGAATAACATACAGATATCAGTGGTGTCCTGAGTCGAGATAGCTAAAACACTACTCCATTCGCTGATCTGAGCTTTCCCTGAGGAGTTCGACCAAAGCTTATCTCAGAATGGGCAAAAGAGCCCTATTCATCCAGAACCGTTATTTTTGACCCAGAGCTCAGTTTCGAATAACATACCCATATCAGTGATGTCCTGAGTCGGGAAAGCTAAATCACTACTCTATTCGCTGATCTGAGCTTTCCCTGAGGAGTTAGACCAAAGCTTATCTCAGAATTGACAAAAGAGCCCAATTCATCCAGAACCGTTATTTTTGACCCAGAGCTCAGTTTCGAATAACATACCCATATCAGTGATGTCCTGAGTCGGGAAAGCTAAAACACTACTCCATTCGCTGATCTGAGCTTTCCCTGAGGAGTTCGACCAAAGCTTATCTCAGAATTGACAAAAGAGCCCAATTCAGCCAGAACCGTTATTTTTGACCCAGAGCTCAGTTTCGAATACCATACCCATATCAATGATGTCCTGAGTCGGGAAAATTAAAAAAATGCTCCATTCGCTGATCTGAGCTTTCCCTGAGGAGTTAGACCAAAGCCTATCTCAGAATTGGCAAAAGAACTCATTTCAGCCAGAAGACATTAGTTTGGATCCAGAGCTTGGATTCCAACTAGTAACACATATTGGTGTTTTCCTGAGTCGGGAAAGATGGAAAACTATTCGATTCGCTGATCTGAGCTTTCCCTGAGGAGTTCGACCAAAGCTTATCTCAGAATTGACAAAAGAGCCCAATTCATCCAGAACCGTTACTTTTGACCCAGAGCTCAGTTTCGAATAACATACCCATAACAGTGATGTCCTGAGTCGGGAAAGCTAAAACACTACTCCATTCGCTGATCTGAGCTTTCCCTGAGGAGTTAGACCAAAGCTTATCTCAGAATTGCCAAAAGAGCCCAATTCAGCCAGAAACGTTACTTTTGACAAAGAGCTCAGTTTCGAATAACATACACTGAGTGTATGTTATTGTGAGGTCCTGAGTCGGGAAAATTAAAAAAAATGCTCCATTCGCTGATCTCAGCTTTCCCTGAGGAGTTAGACCAAAGCCTATCTCAGAATTGGCAAAAGAGCCCTATTCATCCAGAACCGTTATTTTTGACCCAGAGCTCAGTTTCGAATAACATACCCATATCAGTGATGTCCTGAGTCGAGAAAGCTAAAACACTACTCCATTCGCTGATCTGAGCTTTCCCTGAGGAGTTCGACCAAAGCTTATCTCAGAATGGGCAAAAGAGCCCTATTCATCCAGAACCGTTATTTTTGACCCAGAGCTCAGTTTCGAATACCATACCCATATCAATGATGTCCTGAGTCGGGAAAATTAAAAAAATGCTCCATTTGCTGATCTCAGCTTTCCCTGAGGAGTTAGACCAAAGCCTATCTCAGAATTGGCAAAAGAACTCAATTCATCCAGAAATGTTACTTTTGACCAGGAGCTCAGTTTCGAATAACATACCAATAACAGTGATGTCCTGAGTCGGGAAAGCTAAAACACTACTCCATTCGCTGATCTGAGCTTTCCCTGAGGAGTTAGACCAAAGCCTATCTCAGAATTGGCAAAAGAACTCATTTCAGCCAGAAGACGTTAGTTTGGATCCAGAGCTTGGATTCCAACTAGTAACACATATTGGTGTGTTCCTGAGTCGGGAAAGATGGAAAACTATTCGATTCGCTGATCTGAGCTTTCCCTGAGGAGTTCGACCAAAGCTTATCTCAGAATTGCCAAAAGAGCCCAATTCAGCCAGAAACGTTACTTTTGACAAAGAGCTCAGTTTCGAATAACATACACTGAGTGTATGTTATTGTGAGGTCCTGAGTCGGGAAAATTAAAAAAATGCTCCATTCGCTGATCTCAGCTTTCACTGAGGAGTTAGACCAAAGCCTATCTCAGAATTGGCAAAAGAACTCAATTCATCCAGAAATGTTACTTTTGACCAGGAGCTCAGTTATGAATAACATACAGATATCAGTGGTGTCCTGAGTCGAGATAGCTAAAACACTACTCCATTCGCTGATCTGAGCTTTCCCTGAGGAGTTCGACCAAAGCTTATCTCAGAATGGGCAAAAGAGCCCTATTCATCCAGAACCGTTATTTTTGACCCAGAGCTCAGTTTCGAATAACATACCCATATCAGTGATGTCCTGAGTCGGGAAAGCTAAATCACTACTCTATTCGCTGATCTGAGCTTTCCCTGAGGAGTTCGACCAAAGCTTATCTCAGAATTGACAAAAGAGCCCAATTCAGCCAGAACCGTTATTTTTGACCCAGAGCTCAGTTTCGAATACCATACCCATATCAATGATGTCCTGAGTCGGGAAAATTAAAAAAATGCTCCATTTGCTGATCTCAGCTTTCCCTGAGGAGTTAGACCAAAGCCTATCTCAGAATTGGCAAAATAACTCAATTCAGCCAGAAGACGTTAGTTTGGATCCAGAGCTTGGATTCCAACTAGTAGCACATATTGGTGTGTTCCTGAGTCGGGAAAGATGGAAAACTATTCGATTCGCTGATCTGAGCTTTCCCTGAGGAGTTCGACCAAAGCTTATCTCAGAATTGACAAAAGAGCCCAATTCATCCAGAACCGTTGTTTTTGACCCAGAGCTCAGTTTCGAATAACATACCAATAACAGTGATGTCCTGAGTCGGGAAAGCTAAAACACTACTCCATTCGCTGATCTGAGCTTTCCCTGAGGAGTTAGACCAAAGCTTATCTCAGAATTGCCAAAAGAGCCCAATTCAGCCAGAAACGTTACTTTTGACAAAGAGCTCAGTTTCGAATAACATACACTGAGTATATGTTATTGTGAGGTCCTGAGTCGGGAAAATTAAAAAAATGCTCCATTCGCTGATCTCAGCTTTCCCTGAGGAGTTAGACCAAAGCCTATCTCAGAATTGGCAAAAGAACTCAATTCATCCAGAAATGTTACTTTTGACCAGGAGCTCAGTTATGAATAACATACAGATATCAGTGGTGTCCTGAGTCGAGATAGCTAAAACACTACTCCATTCGCTGATCTGAGCTTTCCCTGAGGAGTTCGACCAAAGCTTATCTCAGAATGGGCAAAAGAGCCCTATTCATCCAGAACCGTTATTTTTGACCCAGAGCTCAGTTTCGAATAACATACCCATATCAGTGATGTCCTGAGTCGGGAAAGCTAAATCACTACTCTATTCGCTGATCTGAGCTTTCCCTGAGGAGTTAGACCAAAGCTTATCTCAGAATTGACAAAAGAGCCCAATTCATCCAGAACCGTTATTTTTGACCCAGAGCTCAGTTTCGAATAACATACCCATATCAGTGATGTCCTGAGTCGGGAAAGCTAAAACACTACTCCATTCGCTGATCTGAGCTTTCCCTGAGGAGTTAGACCAAAGCCTATCTCAAAATTGGCAAAAGAACTCATTTCAGCCAGAAGACGTTAGTTTGGATCCAGAGCTTGGATTCCAACTAGTAACATATATTGGTGTGTTCCTGAGTCGGGAAAGATGGAAAACTATTCGATTCGCTGATCTGAGCTTTCCCTGAGGAGTTAGACCAAAGCTTATCTCAGAATTGGCAAAAGAGCCGAATTCATCCAGAACCGTTATTTTTGACCCAGAGCTCAGTTTCGAATAACATACAGACATCAGCGGTGTCCTGAGTCGAGAAAGCTAAAACACTACTCCATTCGCTGATCTGAGCTTTCCCTGAGGAGTTAGACCAAAGCCTATCTCAGAATTGGCAAAAGAACTCATTTCAGCCAGAAGACGTTAGTTTGGATCCAGAGCTTGGATTCCAACTAGTAACACATATTGGTGTGTTCCTGAGTCGGGAAAGATGGAAAACTATTCGATTCGCTGATCTGAGCTTTCCCTGAGGAGTTCGACCAAAGCTTATCTCAGAATTGACAAAAGAGCCCAATTCATCCAGAACCGTTATTTTTGACCCAGAGCTCAGTTTCGAATAACATACCCATAACAGTGATGTCCTGAGTCGGGAAAGCTAAAACACTACTCCATTCGCTGATCTGAGCTTTCCCTGAGGAGTTAGACCAAAGCCTATCTCAGAATTGGCAAAAGAACTCAATTCAGCCAGAAGACGTTAGTTTGGATCCAGAGCTTGGATTCCAACTAGTAACATATATTGGTGTGTTCCTGAGTCGGGAAAGATGGAAAACTGTTCGATTCGCTTTCCCTGAGGAGTTAGACCAAAGCTTATCTCAGAATTGCAAAAAGAGCCGAATTCATCCAGAACCGTTATTTTTGACCCAGAGCTCAGTTTCGAATAACATACCCATAACAGTGATGTCCTGAGTCGGAAAAGCTAAAACACTACTCCATTCGCTGATCTGAGCTTTCCCTGAGGAGTTCGACCAAAGCTTATCTCAGAATGGGCAAAAGAGCCCTATTCATCCAGAACCGTTATTTTTGACCCAGAGCTCAGTTTCGAATAACATACCCATATCAGTGATGTCCTGAGTCGGGAAAGCTAAATCACTACTCTATTCGCTGATCTGAGCTTTCCCTGAGGAGTTCGACCAAAGCTTATCTCAGAATTGACAAAAGAGCCCAATTCAGCCAGAACCGTTATTTTTGACCCAGAGCTCAGTTTCGAATAACATACCCATATCAGTGATGTCCTGAGTCGGGAAAATTAAAAAAAATGCTCCATTCGCTGATCTCAGCTTTCCCTGAGGAGTTAGACCAAAGCCTATCTCAGAATTGGCAAAAGAACTCAATTCATCCAGAAATGTTACTTTTGACCAGGAGCTCAGTTTCGAATAACATACAGATATCAGTGGTGTCCTGAGTCGAGAAAGCTAAAACACTACTCCATTCGCTGATCTGAGTTTTCCCTGAGGAGTTAGACCAAAGCTTATCTCAGAATTGCCAAAAGAGCCCAATTCAGCCAGAAACGTTATTTTTGACCCAGAGCTCAGTTTCGAATACCATACCCATATCAATGATGTCCTGAGTCGGGAAAATTAAAAAAATGCTCCATTTGCTGATCTCAGCTTTCCCTGAGGAGTTAGACCAAAGCCTATCTCAGAATTGGCAAAATAACTCAATTCAGCCAGAAGACGTTAGTTTGGATCCAGAGCTTGGATTCCAACTAGTAACACATATTGGTGTGTTCCTGAGTCGGGAAAGATGGAAAACTATTCGATTCGCTGATCTGAGCTTTCCCTGAGGAGTTCGACCAAAGCTTATCTCAGAATTGACAAAAGAGCCCAATTCATCCAGAACCGTTACTTTTGACCCAGAGCTCAGTTTCGAATAACATACCCATAACAGTGATGTCCTGAGTCGGGAAAGCTAAAACACTACTCCATTCGCTGATCTGAGCTTTCCCTGAGGAGTTAGACCAAAGCTTATCTCAGAATTGCCAAAAGAGCCCAATTCAGCCAGAAACGTTACTTTTGACAAAGAGCTCAGTTTCGAATAACATACACTGAGTGTATGTTATTGTGAGGTCCTGAGTCGGGAAAATTAAAAAAAATGCTCCATTCGCTGATCTCAGCTTTCCCTGAGGAGTTAGACCAAAGCCTATCTCAGAATTGGCAAAAGAACTCAATTCATCCAGAAATGTTACTTTTGACCAGGAGCTCAGTTATGAATAACATATAGATATCAGTGGTGTCCTCAGTCGAGATAGCTAAAACACTACTCCATTCGCTGATCTGAGCTTTCCCTGAGGAGTTCGACCAAAGCTTATCTCAGAATGGGCAAAAGAGCCCTATTCATCCAGAACCGTTATTTTTGACCCAGAGCTCAGTTTCGAATAACATACCCATATCAGTGATGTCCTGAGTCGAGAAAGCTAAAACACTACTCCATTCGCTGATCTGAGGTTTCCCTGAGGAGTTCGACCAAAGCTTATCTCAGAATGGGCAAAAGAGCCCTATTCATCCAGAACCGTTATTTTTGACCCAGAGCTCAGTTTCGAATACCATACCCATATCAATGATGTCCTGAGTCGGGAAAATTAAAAAAATGCTCCATTTGCTGATCTCAGCTTTCCCTGAGGAGTTAGACCAAAGCCTATCTCAGAATTGGCAAAATAACTCAATTCAGCCAGAAGACGTTAGTTTGGATCCAGAGCTTGGATTCCAACTCGTAACACATATTGGTGTGTTCCTGAGTCGGGAAAGATGGAAAACTATTCGATTCGCTGATCTGAGCTTTCCCTGAGGAGTTAGACCAAAGCTTATCTCAGAATTGCCAAAAGAGCCGAATTCATCCAGAACCGTTATTTTTGACCCAGAGCTCAGTTTCGAATAACATACAGACATCAGCGGTGTCCTGAGTCGAGAAAGCTAAAACACTACTCCATTCGCTGATCTGAGCTTTCCCTGAGGAGTTAGACCAAAGCCTATCTCAGAATTGGCAAAAGAACTCATTTCAGCCAGAAGACGTTAGTTTGGATCCAGAGCTTGGATTCCAACTAGTAACATAAATTGGTGTGTTCCTGAGTCGGGAAAGATGGAAAACTATTCGATTCGCTGATCTGAGCTTTCCCTGAGGAGTTCGACCAAAGCTTATCTCAGAATTGCCAAAAGAGCCCAATTCAGCCAGAAACGTTACTTTTGACAAAGAGCTCAGTTTCGAATAACATACACTGAGTGTATGTTATTGTGAGGTCCTGAGTCGGGAAAATTAAAAAAAATGCTCCATTCGCTGATCTCAGCTTTCCCTGAGGAGTTAGACCAAAGCCTATCTCAGAATTGGCAAAAGAACTCAATTCATCCAGAAATGTTACTTTTGACCAGGAGCTCAGTTATGAATAACATATAGATATCAGTGGTGTCCTCAGTCGAGATAGCTAAAACACTACTCCATTCGCTGATCTGAGCTTTCCCTGAGGAGTTCGACCAAAGCTTATCTCAGAATGGGCAAAAGAGCCCTATTCATCCAGAACCGTTATTTTTGACCCAGAGCTCAGTTTCGAATAACATACCCATATCAGTGATGTCCTGAGTCGAGAAAGCTAAAACACTACTCCATTCGCTGATCTGAGGTTTCCCTGAGGAGTTCGACCAAAGCTTATCTCAGAATGGGCAAAAGAGCCCTATTCATCCAGAACCGTTATTTTTGACCCAGAGCTCAGTTTCGAATACCATACCCATATCAATGATGTCCTGAGTCGGGAAAATTAAAAAAATGCTCCATTTGCTGATCTCAGCTTTCCCTGAGGAGTTAGACCAAAGCCTATCTCAGAATTGGCAAAATAACTCAATTCAGCCAGAAGACGTTAGTTTGGATCCAGAGCTTGGATTCCAACTCGTAACACATATTGGTGTGTTCCTGAGTCGGGAAAGATGGAAAACTATTCGATTCGCTGATCTGAGCTTTCCCTGAGGAGTTAGACCAAAGCTTATCTCAGAATTGCCAAAAGAGCCGAATTCATCCAGAACCGTTATTTTTGACCCAGAGCTCAGTTTCGAATAACATACAGACATCAGCGGTGTCCTGAGTCGAGAAAGCTAAAACACTACTCCATTCGCTGATCTGAGCTTTCCCTGAGGAGTTAGACCAAAGCCTATCTCAGAATTGGCAAAAGAACTCATTTCAGCCAGAAGACGTTAGTTTGGATCCAGAGCTTGGATTCCAACTAGTAACATAAATTGGTGTGTTCCTGAGTCGGGAAAGATGGAAAACTATTCGATTCGCTGATCTGAGCTTTCCCTGAGGAGTTCGACCAAAGCTTATCTCAGAATTGCCAAAAGAGCCCAATTCAGCCAGAAACGTTACTTTTGACAAAGAGCTCAGTTTCGAATAACATACACTGAGTGTATGTTATTGTGAGGTCCTGAGTCGGGAAAATTAAAAAAATGCTCCATTCGCTGATCTCAGCTTTCCCTGAGGAGTTAGACCAAAGCCTATCTCAGAATTGGCAAAAGAACTCAATTCATCCAGAAATGTTACTTTTGACCAGGAGCTCAGTTATGAATAACATACAGATATCAGTGGTGTCCTGAGTCGAGATAGCTAAAACACTACTCCATTCGCTGATCTGAGCTTTCCCTGAGGAGTTCGACCAAAGCTTATCTCAGAATGGGCAAAAGAGCCCTATTCATCCAGAACCGTTATTTTTGACCCAGAGCTCAGTTTCGAATAACATACCCATATCAGTGATGTCCTGAGTCGGGAAAGCTAAATCACTACTCTATTCGCTGATCTGAGCTTTCCCTGAGGAGTTCGACCAAAGCTTATCTCAGAATTGACAAAAGAGCCCAATTCAGCCAGAACCGTTATTTTTGACCCAGAGCTCAGTTTCGAATACCATACCCATATCAATGATGTCCTGAGTCGGGAAAATTAAAAAAATGCTCCATTTGCTGATCTCAGCTTTCCCTGAGGAGTTAGACCAAAGCCTATCTCAGAATTGGCAAAATAACTCAATTCAGCCAGAAGACGTTAGTTTGGATCCAGAGCTTGGATTCCAACTAGTAGCACATATTGGTGTGTTCCTGAGTCGGGAAAGATGGAAAACTATTCGATTCGCTGATCTGAGCTTTCCCTGAGGAGTTCGACCAAAGCTTATCTCAGAATTGACAAAAGAGCCCAATTCATCCAGAACCGTTATTTTTGACCCAGAGCTCAGTTTCGAATAACATACCCATATCAGTGATGTCCTGAGTCGGGAAAGCTAAAACACTACTCCATTCGCTGATCTGAGCTTTCCCTGAGGAGTTCGACCAAAGCTTATCTCAGAATTGACAAAAGAGCCCAATTCAGCCAGAACCGTTATTTTTGACTCAGAGCTCAGTTTCGAATACCATACCCATATCAATGATGTCCTGAGTCGGGAAAATTAAAAAAATGCTCCATTTGCTGATCTCAGCTTTCCCTGAGGAGTTAGACCAAAGCCTATCTCAGAATTGGCAAAAGAACTCAATTCAGCCAGAAGACGTTAGTTTGGATCCAGAGCTTGGATTCCAACTAGTAACATATATTGGTGTGTTCCTGAGTCGGGAAAGATGGAAAACTATTCGATTCGCTGATCTGAGCTTTCCCTGAGGAGTTAGACCAAAGCTTATCTCAGAATTGGCAAAAGAGCCGAATTCATCCAGAACCGTTATTTTTGACCCAGAGCTCAGTTTCGAATAACATACAGACATCAGCGGTGTCCTGAGTCGAGAAAGCTAAAACACTACTCCATTCGCTGATCTGAGCTTTCCCTGAGGAGTTAGACCAAAGCCTATCTCAGAATTGGCAAAAGAACTCATTTCAGCCAGAAGACGTTAGTTTGGATCCAGAGCTTGGATTCCAACTAGTAACACATATTGGTGTGTTCCTGAGTCGGGAAAGATGGAAAACTATTCGATTCGCTGATCTGAGCTTTCCCTGAGGAGTTCGACCAAAGCTTATCTCAGAATTGACAAAAGAGCCCAATTCATCCAGAACCGTTATTTTTGACCCAGAGCTCAGTTTCGAATAACATACCCATAACAGTGATGTCCTGAGTCGGGAAAGCTAAAACACTACTCCATTCGCTGATCTGAGCTTTCCCTGAGGAGTTAGACCAAAGCTTATCTCAGAATTGCCAAAAGAGCCCAATTCAGCCAGAAACGTTACTTTTGACAAAGAGATCAGTTTCGAATAACATACACTGAGTGTATGTTATTGTGAGGTCCTGAGTCGGGAAAATTAAAAAAAATGCTCCATTCGCTGATCTCAGCTTTCCCTGAGGAGTTAGACCAAAGCCTATCTAAGAATTGGCAAAAGAACTCAATTCATCCAGAAATGTTACTTTTGACCAGGAGCTCAGTTATGAATAACATACAGATATCAGTGGTGTCCTCAGTCGAGATAGCTAAAACACTACTCCGTTCGCTGATCTGAGCTTTCCCTGAGGAGTTGGACCAAAGCTTATCTCAGAATGGGCAAAAGAGCCCTATTCATCCAGAACCGTTATTTTTGACCCAGAGCTCAGTTTCGAATAACATACCCATATCAGTGATGTCCTGAGTCGGGAACGCTAAATCACTACTCTATTCGCTGATCTGAGCTTTCCCTGAGGAGTTGGACCAAAGCTTATCTCAGAATTGACAAAAGAACCCAATTCATCCAGAACCGTTATTTTTGACCCAGAGCTCAGTTTCGAATAACATACCCATATCAGTGATGTCCTGAGTCGGGAAAGCTAAAACACTACTCCATTCGCTGATCTGAGCTTTCCCTGAGGAGTTCGACCAAAGCTTATCTCAGAATTGACAAAAGAGCCCAATTCAGCCAGAACCGTTATTTTTGACCCAGAGCTCAGTTTCGAATACCATACCCATATCAATGATGTCCTGAGTCGGGAAAATTAAAAAAATGCTCCATTTGCTGATCTCAGCTTTCCCTGAGGAGTTAGACCAAAGCCTATCTCAGAATTGGCAAAAGAACTCATTTCAGCCAGAAGACGTTAGTTTGGATCCAGAGCTTGGATTCCAACTAGTAACACATATTGGTGTGTTCCTGAGTCGGGAAAGATGGAAAACTATTCGATTCGCTGATCTGAGCTTTCCCTGAGGAGTTCGACCAAAGCTTATCTCAGAATTGACAAAAGAGCCCAATTCATCCAGAACCGTTATTTTTGACCCAGAGCTCAGTTTCGAATAACATACCCATAACAGTGATGTCCTGAGTCGGGAAAGCTAAAACACTACTCCATTCGCTGATCTGAGCTTTCCCTGAGGAGTTAGACCAAAGCTTATCTCAGAATTGCCAAAGGAGCCCAATTCAGCCAGAAACGTTACTTTTGACAAAGAGCTCAGTTTCGAATAACATACACTGAGTGTATGTTATTGTGAGGTCCTGAGTCGGGAAAATTAAAAAAAATGCTCCATTCGCTGATCTCAGCTTTCCCTGAGGAGTTAGACCAAAGCCTATCTCAGAATTGGCAAAAGAACTCAATTCATCCAGAAATGTTACTTTTGACCAGGAGCTCAGTTATGAATAACA
This sequence comes from Natrix helvetica, assembly GCF_964273705.1. Lineage (NCBI taxonomy): Eukaryota > Metazoa > Chordata > Lepidosauria > Squamata > Natricidae > Natrix > Natrix helvetica. The sequence continues at coordinate 49,873,848 of NC_138555.1, forward strand.
TATAGATATCAGTGGTGTCCTCAGTCGAGATAGCTAAAACACTACTCCATTCGCTGATCTGAGCTTTCCCTGAGGAGTTCGACCAAAGCTTATCTCAGAATGGGCAAAAGAGCCCTATTCATCCAGAACCGTTATTTTTGACCCAGAGCTCAGTTTCGAATAACATACCCATATCAGTGATGTCCTGAGTCGAGAAAGCTAAAACACTACTCCATTCGCTGATCTGAGGTTTCCCTGAGGAGTTCGACCAAAGCTTATCTCAGAATGGGCAAAAGAGCCCTATTCATCCAGAACCGTTATTTTTGACCCAGAGCTCAGTTTCGAATACCATACCCATATCAATGATGTCCTGAGTCGGGAAAATTAAAAAAATGCTCCATTTGCTGATCTCAGCTTTCCCTGAGGAGTTAGACCAAAGCCTATCTCAGAATTGGCAAAATAACTCAATTCAGCCAGAAGACGTTAGTTTGGATCCAGAACTTGGATTCCAACTAGTAACACATATTGGTGTGTTCCTGAGTCGGGAAAGATGGAAAACTATTCGATTCGCTGATCTGAGCTTTCCCTGAGGAGTTAGACCAAAGCTTATCTCAGAATTGCCAAAAGAGCCGAATTCATCCAGAACCGTTATTTTTGACCCAGAGCTCAGTTTCGAATAACATACAGACATCAGCGGTGTCCTGAGTCGAGAAAGCTAAAACACTACTCCATTCGCTGATCTGAGCTTTCCCTGAGGAGTTAGACCAAAGCCTATCTCAGAATTGGCAAAAGAACTCATTTCAGCCAGAAGACGTTAGTTTGGATCCAGAGCTTGGATTCCAACTAGTAACATAAATTGGTGTGTTCCTGAGTCGGGAAAGATGGAAAACTATTCGATTCGCTGATCTGAGCTTTCCCTGAGGAGTTCGACCAAAGCTTATCTCAGAATTGCCAAAAGAGCCCAATTCAGCCAGAAACGTTACTTTTGACAAAGAGCTCAGTTTCGAATAACATACACTGAGTGTATGTTATTGTGAGGTCCTGAGTCGGGAAAATTAAAAAAATGCTCCATTCGCTGATCTCAGCTTTCCCTGAGGAGTTAGACCAAAGCCTATCTCAGAATTGGCAAAAGAACTCAATTCATCCAGAAATGTTACTTTTGACCAGGAGCTCAGTTATGAATAACATACAGATATCAGTGGTGTCCTGAGTCGAGATAGCTAAAACACTACTCCATTCGCTGATCTGAGCTTTCCCTGAGGAGTTCGACCAAAGCTTATCTCAGAATGGGCAAAAGAGCCCTATTCATCCAGAACCGTTATTTTTGACCCAGAGCTCAGTTTCGAATAACATACCCATATCAGTGATGTCCTGAGTCGGGAAAGCTAAATCACTACTCTATTCGCTGATCTGAGCTTTCCCTGAGGAGTTCGACCAAAGCTTATCTCAGAATTGACAAAAGAGCCCAATTCAGCCAGAACCGTTATTTTTGACCCAGAGCTCAGTTTCGAATACCATACCCATATCAATGATGTCCTGAGTCGGGAAAATTAAAAAAATGCTCCATTTGCTGATCTCAGCTTTCCCTGAGGAGTTAGACCAAAGCCTATCTCAGAATTGGCAAAATAACTCAATTCAGCCAGAAGACGTTAGTTTGGATCCAGAGCTTGGATTCCAACTAGTAGCACATATTGGTGTGTTCCTGAGTCGGGAAAGATGGAAAACTATTCGATTCGCTGATCTGAGCTTTCCCTGAGGAGTTCGACCAAAGCTTATCTCAGAATTGACAAAAGAGCCCAATTCATCCAGAACCGTTATTTTTGACCCAGAGCTCAGTTTCGAATAACATACCCATATCAGTGATGTCCTGAGTCGGGAAAGCTAAAACACTACTCCATTCGCTGATCTGAGCTTTCCCTGAGGAGTTCGACCAAAGCTTATCTCAGAATTGACAAAAGAGCCCAATTCAGCCAGAACCGTTATTTTTGACTCAGAGCTCAGTTTCGAATACCATACCCATATCAATGATGTCCTGAGTCGGGAAAATTAAAAAAATGCTCCATTTGCTGATCTCAGCTTTCCCTGAGGAGTTAGACCAAAGCCTATCTCAGAATTGGCAAAAGAACTCAATTCAGCCAGAAGACGTTAGTTTGGATCCAGAGCTTGGATTCCAACTAGTAACATATATTGGTGTGTTCCTGAGTCGGGAAAGATGGAAAACTATTCGATTCGCTGATCTGAGCTTTCCCTGAGGAGTTAGACCAAAGCTTATCTCAGAATTGGCAAAAGAGCCGAATTCATCCAGAACCGTTATTTTTGACCCAGAGCTCAGTTTCGAATAACATACAGACATCAGCGGTGTCCTGAGTCGAGAAAGCTAAAACACTACTCCATTCGCTGATCTGAGCTTTCCCTGAGGAGTTAGACCAAAGCCTATCTCAGAATTGGCAAAAGAACTCATTTCAGCCAGAAGACGTTAGTTTGGATCCAGAGCTTGGATTCCAACTAGTAACACATATTGGTGTGTTCCTGAGTCGGGAAAGATGGAAAACTATTCGATTCGCTGATCTGAGCTTTCCCTGAGGAGTTCGACCAAAGCTTATCTCAGAACTGACAAAAGAGCCCAATTCATCCAGAACCGTTATTTTTGACCCAGAGCTCAGTTTCGAATAACATACCCATAACAGTGATGTCCTGAGTCGGGAAAGCTAAAACACTACTCCATTCGCTGATCTGAGCTTTCCCTGAGGAGTTAGACCAAAGCTTATCTCAGAATTGCCAAAAGAGCCCAATTCAGCCAGAAACGTTACTTTTGACAAAGAGATCAGTTTCGAATAACATACACTGAGTGTATGTTATTGTGAGGTCCTGAGTCGGGAAAATTAAAAAAAATGCTCCATTCGCTGATCTCAGCTTTCCCTGAGGAGTTAGACCAAAGCCTATCTAAGAATTGGCAAAAGAACTCAATTCATCCAGAAATGTTACTTTTGACCAGGAGCTCAGTTATGAATAACATACAGATATCAGTGGTGTCCTCAGTCGAGATAGCTAAAACACTACTCCGTTCGCTGATCTGAGCTTTCCCTGAGGAGTTGGACCAAAGCTTATCTCAGAATGGGCAAAAGAGCCCTATTCATCCAGAACCGTTATTTTTGACCCAGAGCTCAGTTTCGAATAACATACCCATATCAGTGATGTCCTGAGTCGGGAACGCTAAATCACTACTCTATTCGCTGATCTGAGCTTTCCCTGAGGAGTTGGACCAAAGCTTATCTCAGAATTGACAAAAGAACCCAATTCATCCAGAACCGTTATTTTTGACCCAGAGCTCAGTTTCGAATAACATACCCATATCAGTGATGTCCTGAGTCGGGAAAGCTAAAACACTACTCCATTCGCTGATCTGAGCTTTCCCTGAGGAGTTCGACCAAAGCTTATCTCAGAATTGACAAAAGAGCCCAATTCAGCCAGAACCGTTATTTTTGACCCAGAGCTCAGTTTCGAATACCATACCCATATCAATGATGTCCTGAGTCGGGAAAATTAAAAAAATGCTCCATTTGCTGATCTCAGCTTTCCCTGAGGAGTTAGACCAAAGCCTATCTCAGAATTGGCAAAAGAACTCATTTCAGCCAGAAGACGTTAGTTTGGATCCAGAGCTTGGATTCCAACTAGTAACACATATTGGTGTGTTCCTGAGTCGGGAAAGATGGAAAACTATTCGATTCGCTGATCTGAGCTTTCCCTGAGGAGTTCGACCAAAGCTTATCTCAGAATTGACAAAAGAGCCCAATTCATCCAGAACCGTTATTTTTGACCCAGAGCTCAGTTTCGAATAACATACCCATAACAGTGATGTCCTGAGTCGGGAAAGCTAAAACACTACTCCATTCGCTGATCTGAGCTTTCCCTGAGGAGTTAGACCAAAGCTTATCTCAGAATTGCCAAAAGAGCCCAATTCAGCCAGAAACGTTACTTTTGACAAACAGCTCAGTTTCGAATAACATACACTGAGTGTATGTTATTGTGAGGTCCTGAGTCGGGAAAATTAAAAAAAATGCTCCATTCGCTGATCTCAGCTTTCCCTGAGGAGTTAGACCAAAGCCTATCTCAGAATTGGCAAAAGAACTCAATTCATCCAGAAATGTTACTTTTGACCAGGAGCTCAGTTATGAATAACATACAGATATCAGTGGTGTCCTCAGTCGAGATAGCTAAAACACTACTCCATTCGCTGATCTGAGCTTTCCCTGAGGAGTTCGACCAAAGCTTATCTCAGAATGGGCAAAAGAGCCCTATTCATCCAGAACCGTTATTTTTGACCCAGAGCTCAGTTTCGAATAACATACCCATATCAGTGATGTCCTGAGTCGGGAAAGCTAAATCACTACTCTATTCGCTGATCTGAGCTTTCCCTGAGGAGTTGGACCAAAGCTTATCTCAGAATTGACAAAAGAACCCAATTCATCCAGAACCGTTATTTTTGACCCAGAGCTCAGTTTCGAATAACATACCCATATCAGTGATGTCCTGAGTCGGGAAAGCTAAAACACTACTCCATTCGCTGATCTGAGCTTTCCCTGAGGAGTTCGACCAAAGCTTATCTCAGAATTGACAAAAGAGCCCAATTCAGCCAGAACCGTTATTTTTGACCCAGAGCTCAGTTTCGAATACCATACCCATATCAATGATGTCCTGAGTCGGGAAAATTAAAAAAATGCTCCATTTGCTGATCTCAGCTTTCCCTGAGGAGTTAGACCAAAGCCTATCTAAGAATTGGCAAAAGAACTCAATTCAGCCAGAAGACGTTAGTTTGGATCCAGAGCTTGGATTCCAACTAGTAACATATATTGGTGTGTTCCTGACTCGGGAAAGATGGAAAACTATTCGATTCGCTGATCTGAGCTTTCCCTGAGGAGTTGGACCAAAGCTTATCTCAGAATTGACAAAAGAACCCAATTCATCCAGAACCGTTATTTTTGACCCAGAGCTCAGTTTCGAATAACATACCCATATCAGTGATGTCCTGAGTCGGGAAAGCTAAAACACTACTCCATTCGCTGATCTGAGCTTTCCCTGAGGAGTTCGACCAAAGCTTATCTCAGAATTGACAAAAGAACCCAATTCATCCAGAACCGTTATTTTTGACCCAGAGCTCAGTTTCGAATAACATACCCATATCAGTGATGTCCTGAGTCGGGAAAGCTAAAACACTACTCCATTCGCTGATCTGAGCTTTCCCTGAGGAGTTCGACCAAAGCTTATCTCAGAATTGACAAAAGAGCCCAATTCAGCCAGAACCGTTATTTTTGACCCAGAGCTCAGTTTCGAATACCATACCCATATCAATGATGTCCTGAGTCGGGAAAATTAAAAAAATGCTCCATTTGCTGATCTCAGCTTTCCCTGAGGAGTTAGACCAAAGCCTATCTCAGAATTGGCAAAAGAACTCATTTCAGCCAGAAGACGTTAGTTTGGATCCAGAGCTTGGATTCCAACTAGTAACACATATTGGTGTGTTCCTGAGTCGGGAAAGATGGAAAACTATTCGATTCGCTGATCTGAGCTTTCCCTGAGGAGTTCGACCAAAGCTTATCTCAGAATTGACAAAAGAGCCCAATTCATCCAGAACCGTTATTTTTGACCCAGAGCTCAGTTTCGAATAACATACCCATAACAGTGATGTCCTGAGTCGGGAAAGCTAAAACACTACTCCATTCGCTGATCTGAGCTTTCCCTGAGGAGTTAGACCAAAGCTTATCTCAGAATTGCCAAAAGAGCCCAATTCAGCCAGAAACGTTACTTTTGACAAACAGCTCAGTTTCGAATAACATACACTGAGTGTATGTTATTGTGAGGTCCTGAGTCGGGAAAATTAAAAAAAATGCTCCATTCGCTGATCTCAGCTTTCCCTGAGGAGTTAGACCAAAGCCTATCTCAGAATTGGCAAAAGAACTCAATTCATCCAGAAATGTTACTTTTGACCAGGAGCTCAGTTATGAATAACATACAGATATCAGTGGTGTCCTCAGTCGAGATAGCTAAAACACTACTCCATTCGCTGATCTGAGCTTTCCCTGAGGAGTTCGACCAAAGCTTATCTCAGAATGGGCAAAAGAGCCCTATTCATCCAGAACCGTTATTTTTGACCCAGAGCTCAGTTTCGAATAACATACCCATATCAGTGATGTCCTGAGTCGGGAAAGCTAAATCACTACTCTATTCGCTGATCTGAGCTTTCCCTGAGGAGTTGGACCAAAGCTTATCTCAGAATTGACAAAAGAACCCAATTCATCCAGAACCGTTATTTTTGACCCAGAGCTCAGTTTCGAATAACATACCCATATCAGTGATGTCCTGAGTCGGGAAAGCTAAAACACTACTCCATTCGCTGATCTGAGCTTTCCCTGAGGAGTTCGACCAAAGCTTATCTCAGAATTGACAAAAGAGCCCAATTCAGCCAGAACCGTTATTTTTGACCCAGAGCTCAGTTTCGAATACCATACCCATATCAATGATGTCCTGAGTCGGGAAAATTAAAAAAATGCTCCATTTGCTGATCTCAGCTTTCCCTGAGGAGTTAGACCAAAGCCTATCTAAGAATTGGCAAAAGAACTCAATTCAGCCAGAAGACGTTAGTTTGGATCCAGAGCTTGGATTCCAACTAGTAACATATATTGGTGTGTTCCTGACTCGGGAAAGATGGAAAACTATTCGATTCGCTGATCTGAGCTTTCCCTGAGGAGTTAGACCAAAGCTTATCTCAGAATTGCCAAAAGAGCCGAATTCATCCAGAACCGTTATTTTTGACCCAGAGCTCAGTTTCGAATAACATACAGACATCAGCGGTGTCCTGAGTCGAGAAAGCTAAAACACTACTCCATTCGCTGATCTGAGCTTTCCCTGAGGAGTTAGACCAAAGCCTATCTCAGAATTGGCAAAAGAACTCATTTCAGCCAGAAGACGTTAGTTTGGATCCAGAGCTTGGATTCCAACTAGTAACACATATTGGTGTGTTCCTGAGTCGGGAAAGATGGAAAACTATTCGATTCGCTGATCTGAGCTTTCCCTGAGGAGTTCGACCAAAGCTTATCTCAGAATTGCCAAAAGAGCCCAATTCAGCCAGAAACGTTACTTTTGACAAAGAGCTCAGTTTCGAATAACATACACTGAGTGTATGTTATTGTGAGGTCCTGAGTCGGGAAAATTAAAAAAATGCTCCATTCGCTGATCTCAGCTTTCCCTGAGGAGTTAGACCAAAGCCTATCTCAGAATTGGCAAAAGAACTCAATTCATCCAGAAATGTTACTTTTGACCAGGAGCTCAGTTATGAATAACATACAGATATCAGTGGTGTCCTGAGTCGAGATAGCTAAAACACTACTCCATTCGCTGATCTGAGCTTTCCCTGAGGAGTTCGACCAAAGCTTATCTCAGAATTGACAAAAGAGCCCAATTCATCCAGAACCGTTACTTTTGACCCAGAGCTCAGTTTCGAATAACATACCAATAACAGTGATGTCCTGAGTCGGGAAAGCTAAAACACTACTCCATTCGCTGATCTGAGCTTTCCCTGAGGAGTTAGACCAAAGCTTATCTCAGAATTGCCAAAAGAGCCCAATTCAGCCAGAAACGTTACTTTTGACAAAGAGCTCAGTTTCGAATAACATACACTGAGTGTATGTTATTGTGAGGTCCTGAGTCGGGAAAATTAAAAAAAATGCTCCATTCGCTGATCTCAGCTTTCCCTGAGGAGTTAGACCAAAGCCTATCTCAGAATTGGCAAAAGAGCCCTATTCATCCAGAACCGTTATTTTTGACCCAGAGCTCAGTTTCGAATAACATACCCATATCAGTGATGTCCTGAGTCGAGAAAGCTAAAACACTACTCCATTCGCTGATCTGAGCTTTCCCTGAGGAGTTCGACCAAAGCTTATCTCAGAATGGGCAAAAGAGCCCTATTCATCCAGAACCGTTATTTTTGACCCAGAGCTCAGTTTCGAATACCATACCCATATCAATGATGTCCTGAGTCGGGAAAATTAAAAAAATGCTCCATTTGCTGATCTCAGCTTTCCCTGAGGAGTTAGACCAAAGCCTATCTCAGAATTGGCAAAATAACTCAATTCAGCCAGAAGACGTTAGTTTGGATCCAGAGCTTGGATTCCAACTAGTAACACATATTGGTGTGTTCCTGAGTCGGGAAAGATGGAAATCTATTCGATTCGCTGATCTGAGCTTTCCCTGAGGAGTTAGACCAAAGCTTATCTCAGAATTGCCAAAAGAGCCGAATTCATCCAGAACCGTTATTTTTGACCCAGAGCTCAGTTTCGAATAACATACAGACATCAGCGGTGTCCTGAGTCGAGAAAGCTAAAACACTACTCCATTCGCTGATCTGAGCTTTCCCTGAGGAGTTAGACCAAAGCCTATCTCAGAATTGGCAAAAGAACTCATTTCAGCCAGAAGACGTTAGTTTGGATCCAGAGCTTGGATTCCAACTAGTAACACATATTGGTGTGTTCCTGAGTCGGGAAAGATGGAAAACTATTCGATTCGCTGATCTGAGCTTTCCCTGAGGAGTTCGACCAAAGCTTATCTCAGAATTGCCAAAAGAGCCCAATTCAGCCAGAAACGTTACTTTTGACAAAGAGCTCAGTTTCGAATAACATACACTGAGTGTATGTTATTGTGAGGTCCTGAGTCGGGAAAATTAAAAAAATGCTCCATTCGCTGATCTCAGCTTTCCCTGAGGAGTTAGACAAAAGCCTATCTCAGAATTGGCAAAAGAACTCAATTCATCCAGAAATGTTACTTTTGACCAGGAGCTCAGTTATGAATAACATACAGATATCAGTGGTGTCCTGAGTCGAGATAGCTAAAACACTACTCCATTCGCTGATCTGAGCTTTCCCTGAGGAGTTCGACCAAAGCTTATCTCAGAATGGGCAAAAGAGCCCTATTCATCCAGAACCGTTATTTTTGACCCAGAGCTCAGTTTCGAATAACATACCCATATCAATGATGTCCTGAGTCGGGAAAATTAAAAAAATGCTCCATTTGCTGATCTCAGCTTTCCCTGAGGAGTTAGACCAAAGCCTATCTAAGAATTGGCAAAAGAACTCAATTCAGCCAGAAGACGTTAGTTTGGATCCAGAGCTTGGATTCCAACTAGTAACATATATTGGTGTGTTCCTGAGTCGGGAAAGATGGAAAACTATTCGATTCGCTGATCTGAGCTTTCCCTGAGGAGTTAGACCAAAGCTTATCTCAGAATTGCCAAAAGAGCCGAATTCATCCAGAACCGTTATTTTTGACCCAGAGCTCAGTTTCGAATAACATACAGACATCAGCGGTGTCCTGAGTCGAGAAAGCTAAAACACTACTCCATTCGCTGATCTGAGCTTTCCCTGAGGAGTTAGACCAAAGCCTATCTCAGAATTGGCAAAAGAACTCATTTCAGCCAGAAGACGTTAGTTTGGATCCAGAGCTTGGATTCCAACTAGTAACACATATTGGTGTGTTCCTGAGTCGGGAAAGATGGAAAACTATTCGATTCGCTGATCTGAGCTTTCCCTGAGGAGTTCGACCAAAGCTTATCTCAGAATTGACAAAAGAGCCCAATTCATCCAGAACCGTTGTTTTTGACCCAGAGCTCAGTTTCGAATAACATACCAATAACAGTGATGTCCTGAGTCGGGAAAGCTAAAACACTACTCCATTCGCTGATCTGAGCTTTCCCTGAGGAGTTAGACCAAAGCTTATCTCAGAATTGCCAAAAGAGCCCAATTCAGCCAGAAACGTTACTTTTGACAAAGAGCTCAGTTTCGAATAACATACACTGAGTGTATGTTATTGTGAGGTCCTGAGTCGGGAAAATTAAAAAAATGCTCCATTCGCTGATCTCAGCTTTCCCTGAGGAGTTAGACCAAAGCCTATCTCAGAATTGGCAAAAGAACTCAATTCATCCAGAAATGTTACTTTTGACCAGGAGCTCAGTTATGAATAACATACAGATATCAGTGGTGTCCTGAGTCGAGATAGCTAAAACACTACTCCATTCGCTGATCTGAGCTTTCCCTGAGGAGTTCGACCAAAGCTTATCTCAGAATGGGCAAAAGAGCCCTATTCATCCAGAACCGTTATTTTTGACCCAGAGCTCAGTTTCGAATAACATACCCATATCAGTGATGTCCTGAGTCGGGAAAGCTAAATCACTACTCTATTCGCTGATCTGAGCTTTCCCTGAGGAGTTAGACCAAAGCTTATCTCAGAATTGACAAAAGAGCCCAATTCATCCAGAACCGTTATTTTTGACCCAGAGCTCAGTTTCGAATAACATACCCATATCAGTGATGTCCTGAGTCGGGAAAGCTAAAACACTACTCCATTCGCTGATCTGAGCTTTCCCTGAGGAGTTCGACCAAAGCTTATCTCAGAATTGACAAAAGAGCCCAATTCAGCCAGAACCGTTATTTTTGACCCAGAGCTTAGTTTCGAATACCATACCCATATCAATGATGTCCTGAGTCGGGAAAATTAAAAAAATGCTCCATTTGCTGATCTCAGCTTTCCCTGAGGAGTTAGACCAAAGCCTATCTCAGAATTGGCAAAATAACTCAATTCAGCCAGAAGACGTTAGTTTGGATCCAGAGCTTGGATTCCAACTAGTAACACATATTGGTGTGTTCCTGAGTCGGGAAAGATGGAAAACTATTCGATTCGCTGATCTGAGCTTTCCCTGAGGAGTTAGACCAAAGCTTATCTCAGAATTGCCAAAAGAGCCGAATTCATCCAGAACCGTTATTTTTGACCCAGAGCTCAGTTTCGAATAACATACAGACATCAGCGGTGTCCTGAGTCGAGAAAGCTAAAACACTACTCCATTCGCTGATCTGAGCTTTCCCTGAGGAGTTAGACCAAAGCCTATCTCAGAATTGGCAAAGAACTCATTTCAGCCAGAAGACGTTAGTTTGGATCCAGAGCTTGGATTCCAACTAGTAACACATATTGGTGTGTTCCTGAGTCGGGAAAGATGGAAAACTATTCGATTCGCTGATCTGAGCTTTCCCTGAGGAGTTCGACCAAAGCTTATCTCAGAATTGACAAAAGAGCCCAATTCATCCAGAACCGTTACTTTTGACCCAGAGCTCAGTTTCGAATAACATACCCATAACAGTGATGTCCTGAGTCGGGAAAGCTAAAACACTACTCCATTCGCTGATCTGAGCTTTCCCTGAGGAGTTAGACCAAAGCTTATCTCAGAATTGCCAAAAGAGCCCAATTCAGCCAGAAACGTTACTTTTGACAAAGAGCTCAGTTTCGAATAACATACACTGAGTGTATGTTATTGTGAGGTCCTGAGTCGGGAAAATTAAAAAAAATGCTCCATTCGCTGATCTCAGCTTTCCCTGAGGAGTTAGACCAAAGCCTATCTCAGAATTGGCAAAAGAGCCCTATTCATCCAGAACCGTTATTTTTGACCCAGAGCTCAGTTTCGAATAACATACCCATATCAGTGATGTCCTGAGTCGAGAAAGCTAAAACACTACTCCATTCGCTGATCTGAGCTTTCCCTGAGGAGTTCGACCAAAGCTTATCTCAGAATGGGCAAAAGAGCCCTATTCATCCAGAACCGTTATTTTTGACCCAGAGCTCAGTTTCGAATACCATACCCATATCAATGATGTCCTGAGTCGGGAAAATTAAAAAAATGCTCCATTTGCTGATCTCAGCTTTCCCTGAGGAGTTAGACCAAAGCCTATCTCAGAATTGGCAAAATAACTCAATTCAGCCAGAAGACGTTAGTTTGGATCCAGAGCTTGGATTCCAACTAGTAACACATATTGGTGTGTTCCTGAGTCGGGAAAGATGGAAAACTATTCGATTCGCTGATCTGAGCTTTCCCTGAGGAGTTAGACCAAAGCTTATCTCAGAATTGCCAAAAGAGCCGAATTCATCCAGAACCGTTATTTTTGACCCAGAGCTCAGTTTCGAATAACATACAGACATCAGCGGTGTCCTGAGTCGAGAAAGCTAAAACACTACTCCATTCGCTGATCTGAGCTTTCCCTGAGGAGTTAGACCAAAGCCTATCTCAGAATTGGCAAAAGAACTCATTTCAGCCAGAAGACGTTAGTTTGGATCCAGAGCTTGGATTCCAACTAGTAACACATATTGGTGTGTTCCTGAGTCGGGAAAGATGGAAAACTATTCGATTCGCTGATCTGAGCTTTCCCTGAGGAGTTCGACCAAAGCTTATCTCAGAATTGCCAAAAGAGCCCAATTCAGCCAGAAACGTTACTTTTGACAAAGAGCTCAGTTTCGAATAACATACACTGAGTGTATGTTATTGTGAGGTCCTGAGTCGGGAAAATTAAAAAAATGCTCCATTCGCTGATCTCAGCTTTCCCTGAGGAGTTAGACCAAAGCCTATCTCAGAATTGGCAAAAGAACTCAATTCATCCAGAAATGTTACTTTTGACCAGGAGCTCAGTTATGAATAACATACAGATATCAGTGGTGTCCTGAGTCGAGATAGCTAAAACACTACTCCATTCGCTGATCTGAGCTTTCCCTGAGGAGTTCGACCAAAGCTTATCTCAGAATGGGCAAAAGAGCCCTATTCATCCAGAACCGTTATTTTTGACCCAGAGCTCAGTTTCGAATAACATACCCATATCAGTGATGTCCTGAGTCGGGAAAGCTATATCACTACTCTATTCGCTGATCTGAGCTTTCCCTGAGGAGTTAGACCAAAGCCTATCTCAGAATTGGCAAAATAACTCAATTCAGCCAGAAGACGTTAGTTTGGATCCAGAGCTTGGATTCCAACTAGTAGCACATATTGGTGTGTTCCTGAGTCGGGAAAGATGGAAAACTATTCGATTCGCTGATCTGAGCTTTCCCTGAGGAGTTCGACCAAAGCTTATCTCAGAATTGACAAAAGAGCCCAATTCATCCAGAACCGTTGTTTTTGACCCAGAGCTCAGTTTCGAATAACATACCAATAACAGTGATGTCCTGAGTCGGGAAAGCTAAAACACTACTCCATTCGCTGATCTGAGCTTTCCCTGAGGAGTTAGACCAAAGCTTATCTCAGAATTGCCAAAAGAGCCCAATTCAGCCAGAAACGTTACTTTTGACAAAGAGCTCAGTTTCGAATAACATACACTGAGTATATGTTATTGTGAGGTCCTGAGTCGGGAAAATTAAAAAAATGCTCCATTCGCTGATCTCAGCTTTCCCTGAGGAGTTAGACCAAAGCCTATCTCAGAATTGGCAAAAGAACTCAATTCATCCAGAAATGTTACTTTTGACCAGGAGCTCAGTTATGAATAACATACAGATATCAGTGGTGTCCTGAGTCGAGATAGCTAAAACACTACTCCATTCGCTGATCTGAGCTTTCCCTGAGGAGTTAGACCAAAGCTTATCTCAGAATGGGCAAAAGAGCCCTATTCATCCAGAACCGTTATTTTTGACCCAGAGCTCAGTTTCGAATAACATACCCATATCAGTGATGTCCTGAGTCGGGAAAGCTAAATCACTACTCTATTCGCTGATCTGAGCTTTCCCTGAGGAGTTAGACCAAAGCTTATCTCAGAATTGACAAAAGAGCCCAATTCATCCAGAACCGTTATTTTTGACCCAGAGCTCAGTTTCGAATAACATACCCATATCAGTGATGTCCTGAGTCGGGAAAGCTAAAACACTACTCCATTTGCTGATCTGAGCTTTCCCTGAGGAGTTCGACCAAAGCTTATCTCAGAATTGACAAAAGAGCCCAATTCATCCAGAACCGTTATTTTTGACCCAGAGCTCAGTTTCGAATAACATACCCATATCAGTGATGTCCTGAGTCGGGAAAGCTAAAACACTACTCCATTCGCTGATCTGAGCTTTCCCTGAGGAGTTCGACCAAAGCTTATCTCAGAATTGACAAAAGAGCCCAATTCAGCCAGAACCGTTATTTTTGACTCAGAGCTCAGTTTCGAATACCATACCCATATCAATGATGTCCTGAGTCGGGAAAATTAAAAAAATGCTCCATTTGCTGATCTCAGCTTTCCCTGAGGAGTTAGACCAAAGCTTATCTCAGAATTGACAAAAGAGCCCAATTCATCCAGAACCGTTATTTTTGACCCAGAGCTCAGTTTCGAATAACATACCCATATCAGTGATGTCCTGAGTCGGGAAAGCTAAAACACTACTCCATTCGCTGATCTGAGCTTTCCCTGAGGAGTTAGACCAAAGCCTATCTCAGAATTGGCAAAAGAACTCATTTCAGCCAGAAGACGTTAGTTTGGATCCAGAGCTTGGATTCCAACTAGTAACATATATTGGTGTGTTCCTGAGTCGGGAAAGATGGAAAACTATTCGATTCGCTGATCTGAGCTTTCCCTGAGGAGTTAGACCAAAGCTTATCTCAGAATTGGCAAAAGAGCCGAATTCATCCAGAAACGTTACTTTTGACAAAGAGCTCAGTTTCGAATAACATACACTGAGTGTATGTTATTGTGAGGTCCTGAGTCGGGAAAGCTAAAACACTACTCCATTCGCTGATCTGAGCTTTCCCTGAGGAGTTAGACCAAAGCTTATCTCAGAATTGCCAAAAGAGCCCAATTCAGCCAGAAACGTTACTTTTGACAAAGAGCTCAGTTTCGAATAACATACACTGAGTATATGTTATTGTGAGGTCCTGAGTCGGGAAAATTAAAAAAATGCTCCATTCGCTGATCTCAGCTTTCCCTGAGGAGTTAGACCAAAGCCTATCTCAGAATTGGCAAAAGAACTCAATTCATCCAGAAATGTTACTTTTGACCAGGAGCTCAGTTATGAATAACATACAGATATCAGTGGTGTCCTGAGTCGAGATAGCTAAAACACTACTCCATTCGCTGATCTGAGCTTTCCCTGAGGAGTTCGACCAAAGCTTATCTCAGAATTGACAAAAGAGCCCAATTCATCCAGAACCGTTATTTTTGACCCAGAGCTCAGTTTCGAATAACATACCCATATCAGTGATGTCCTGAGTCGGGAAAGCTAAAACACTACTCCATTCGCTGATCTGAGCTTTCCCTGAGGAGTTCGACCAAAGCTTATCTCAGAATTGACAAAAGAGCCCAATTCAGCCAGAACCGTTATTTTTGACTCAGAGCTCAGTTTCGAATACCATACCCATATCAATGATGTCCTGAGTCGGGAAAATTAAAAAAATGCTCCATTTGCTGATCTCAGCTTTCCCTGAGGAGTTAGACCAAAGCTTATCTCAGAATTGACAAAAGAGCCCAATTCATCCAGAACCGTTATTTTTGACCCAGAGCTCAGTTTCGAATAACATACCCATATCAGTGATGTCCTGAGTCGGGAAAGCTAAAACACTACTCCATTCGCTGATCTGAGCTTTCCCTGAGGAGTTAGACCAAAGCCTATCTCAGAATTGGCAAAAGAACTCATTTCAGCCAGAAGACGTTAGTTTGGATCCAGAGCTTGGATTCCAACTAGTAACATATATTGGTGTGTTCCTGAGTCGGGAAAGATGGAAAACTATTCGATTCGCTGATCTGAGCTTTCCCTGAGGAGTTAGACCAAAGCTTATCTCAGAATTGGCAAAAGAGCCGAATTCATCCAGAAACGTTACTTTTGACAAAGAGCTCAGTTTCGAATAACATACACTGAGTGTATGTTATTGTGAGGTCCTGAGTCGGGAAAGCTAAAACACTACTCCATTCGCTGATCTGAGCTTTCCCTGAGGAGTTAGACCAAAGCTTATCTCAGAATTGCCAAAAGAGCCCAATTCAGCCAGAAACGTTACTTTTGACAAAGAGCTCAGTTTCGAATAACATACACTGAGTATATGTTATTGTGAGGTCCTGAGTCGGGAAAATTAAAAAAATGCTCCATTCGCTGATCTCAGCTTTCCCTGAGGAGTTAGACCAAAGCCTATCTCAGAATTGGCAAAAGAACTCAATTCATCCAGAAATGTTACTTTTGACCAGGAGCTCAGTTATGAATAACATACAGATATCAGTGGTGTCCTGAGTCGAGATAGCTAAAACACTACTCCATTCGCTGATCTGAGCTTTCCCTGAGGAGTTCGACCAAAGCTTATCTCAGAATTGACAAAAGAGCCCAATTCATCCAGAACCGTTATTTTTGACCCAGAGCTCAGTTTCGAATAACATACCCATATCAGTGATGTCCTGAGTCGGGAAAGCTAAAACACTACTCCATTCGCTGATCTGAGCTTTCCCTGAGGAGTTCGACCAAAGCTTATCTCAGAATTGACAAAAGAGCCCAATTCAGCCAGAACCGTTATTTTTGACTCAGAGCTCAGTTTCGAATACCATACCCATATCAATGATGTCCTGAGTCGGGAAAATTAAAAAAATGCTCCATTTGCTGATCTCAGCTTTCCCTGAGGAGTTAGACCAAAGCTTATCTCAGAATTGACAAAAGAGCCCAATTCATCCAGAACCGTTATTTTTGACCCAGAGCTCAGTTTCGAATAACATACCCATATCAGTGATGTCCTGAGTCGGGAAAGCTAAAACACTACTCCATTCGCTGATCTGAGCTTTCCCTGAGGAGTTAGACCAAAGCCTATCTCAGAATTGGCAAAAGAACTCATTTCAGCCAGAAGACGTTAGTTTGGATCCAGAGCTTGGATTCCAACTAGTAACATATATTGGTGTGTTCCTGAGTCGGGAAAGATGGAAAACTATTCGATTCGCTGATCTGAGCTTTCCCTGAGGAGTTAGACCAAAGCTTATCTCAGAATTGGCAAAAGAGCCGAATTCATCCAGAAACGTTACTTTTGACAAAGAGCTCAGTTTCGAATAACATACACTGAGTGTATGTTATTGTGAGGTCCTGAGTCGGGAAAATTAAAAAAAATGCTCCATTCGCTGATCTCAGCTTTCCCTGAGGAGTTAGACCAAAGCCTATCTCAGAATTGGCAAAAGAGCCCTATTCATCCAGAACCGTTATTTTTGACCCAGAGCTCAGTTTCGAATAACATACCCATATCAGTGATGTCCTGAGTCGAGAAAGCTAAAACACTACTCCATTCGCTGATCTGAGCTTTCCCTGAGGAGTTCGACCAAAGCTTATCTCAGAATGGGCAAAAGAGCCCTATTCATCCAGAACCGTTATTTTTGACCCAGAGCTCAGTTTCGAATACCATACCCATATCAATGATGTCCTGAGTCGGGAAAATTAAAAAAATGCTCCATTTGCTGATCTCAGCTTTCCCTGAGGAGTTAGACCAAAGCCTATCTCAGAATTGGCAAAATAACTCAATTCAGCCAGAAGACGTTAGTTTGGATCCAGAGCTTGGATTCCAACTAGTAACACATATTGGTGTGTTCCTGAGTCGGGAAAGATGGAAATCTATTCGATTCGCTGATCTGAGCTTTCCCTGAGGAGTTAGACCAAAGCTTATCTCAGAATTGCCAAAAGAGCCGAATTCATCCAGAACCGTTATTTTTGACCCAGAGCTCAGTTTCGAATAACATACAGACATCAGCGGTGTCCTGAGTCGAGAAAGCTAAAACACCACTCCATTCGCTGATCTGAGCTTTCCCTGAGGAGTTAGACCAAAGCCTTTCTCAGAATTGGCAAAAGAACTCATTTCAGCCAGAAGACGTTAGTTTGGATCCAGAGCTTGGATTCCAACTAGTAACACATATTGGTGTGTTCCTGAGTCGGGAAAGATGGAAAACTATTCGATTCGCTGATCTGAGCTTTCCCTGAGGAGTTCGACCAAAGCTTATCTCAGAATTGCCAAAAGAGCCCAATTCAGCCAGAAACGTTACTTTTGACAAAGAGCTCAGTTTCGAATAACATACACTGAGTGTATGTTATTGTGAGGTCCTGAGTCGGGAAAATTAAAAAAATGCTCCATTCGCTGATCTCAGCTTTCCCTGAGGAGTTAGACCAAAGCCTATCTCAGAATTGGCAAAAGAACTCAATTCATCCAGAAATGTTACTTTTGACCAGGAGCTCAGTTATGAATAACATACAGATATCAGTGGTGTCCTGAGTCGAGATAGCTAAAACACTACTCCATTCGCTGATCTGAGCTTTCCCTGAGGAGTTCGACCAAAGCTTATCTCAGAATGGGCAAAAGAGCCCTATTCATCCAGAACCGTTATTTTTGACCCAGAGCTCAGTTTCGAATAACATACCCATATCAGTGATGTCCTGAGTCGGGAAAGCTAAATCACTACTCTATTCGCTGATCTGAGCTTTCCCTGAGGAGTTCGACCAAAGCTTATCTCAGAATTGACAAAAGAGCCCAATTCAGCCAGAACCGTTATTTTTGACCCAGAGCTCAGTTTCGAATACCATACCCATATCAATGATGTCCTGAGTCGGGAAAATTAAAAAAATGCTCCATTTGCTGATCTCAGCTTTCCCTGAGGAGTTAGACCAAAGCCTATCTCAGAATTGGCAAAATAACTCAATTCAGCCAGAAGACGTTAGTTTGGATCCAGAGCTTGGATTCCAACTAGTAGCACATATTGGTGTGTTCCTGAGTCGGGAAAGATGGAAAACTATTCGATTCGCTGATCTGAGCTTTCCCTGAGGAGTTCGACCAAAGCTTATCTCAGAATTGACAAAAGAGCCCAATTCATCCAGAACCGTTGTTTTTGACCCAGAGCTCAGTTTCGAATAACATACCAATAACAGTGATGTCCTGAGTCGGGAAAGCTAAAACACTACTCCATTCGCTGATCTGAGCTTTCCCTGAGGAGTTAGACCAAAGCTTATCTCAGAATTGCCAAAAGAGCCCAATTCAGCCAGAAACGTTACTTTTGACAAAGAGCTCAGTTTCGAATAACATACACTGAGTATATGTTATTGTGAGGTCCTGAGTCGGGAAAATTAAAAAAATGCTCCATTCGCTGATCTCAGCTTTCCCTGAGGAGTTAGACCAAAGCCTATCTCAGAATTGGCAAAAGAACTCAATTCATCCAGAAATGTTACTTTTGACCAGGAGCTCAGTTATGAATAACATACAGATATCAGTGGTGTCCTGAGTCGAGATAGCTAAAACACTACTCCATTCGCTGATCTGAGCTTTCCCTGAGGAGTTCGACCAAAGCTT
Source organism: Natrix helvetica (assembly GCF_964273705.1). Lineage (NCBI taxonomy): Eukaryota > Metazoa > Chordata > Lepidosauria > Squamata > Natricidae > Natrix > Natrix helvetica. The sequence continues at coordinate 49,892,941 of NC_138555.1, forward strand.
ATCTCAGAATGGGCAAAAGAGCCCTATTCATCCAGAACCGTTATTTTTGACCCAGAGCTCAGTTTCGAATAACATACCCATATCAGTGATGTCCTGAGTCGGGAAAGCTAAATCACTACTCTATTCGCTGATCTGAGCTTTCCCTGAGGAGTTAGACCAAAGCTTATCTCAGAATTGACAAAAGAGCCCAATTCATCCAGAACCGTTATTTTTGACCCAGAGCTCAGTTTCGAATAACATACCCATATCAGTGATGTCCTGAGTCGGGAAAGCTAAAACACTACTCCATTTGCTGATCTGAGCTTTCCCTGAGGAGTTCGACCAAAGCTTATCTCAGAATTGACAAAAGAGCCGAATTCATCCAGAACCGTTATTTTTGACCCAGAGCTCAGTTTCGAATAACATACCCATATCAGTGATGTCCTGAGTCGGGAAAGCTAAAACACTACTCCATTCGCTGATCTGAGCTTTCCCTGAGGAGTTCGACCAAAGCTTATCTCAGAATTGACAAAAGAGCCCAATTCAGCCAGAACCGTTATTTTTGACTCAGAGCTCAGTTTCGAATACCATACCCATATCAATGATGTCCTGAGTCGGGAAAATTAAAAAAATGCTCCATTTGCTGATCTCAGCTTTCCCTGAGGAGTTAGACCAAAGCTTATCTCAGAATTGACAAAAGAGCCCAATTCATCCAGAACCGTTATTTTTGACCCAGAGCTCAGTTTCGAATAACATACCCATATCAGTGATGTCCTGAGTCGGGAAAGCTAAAACACTACTCCATTCGCTGATCTGAGCTTTCCCTGAGGAGTTCGACCAAAGCCTATCTCAGAATTGGCAAAAGAACTCAATTCAGCCAGAAGACGTTAGTTTGGATCCAGAGCTTGGATTCCAACTAGCAACATATATTGGTGTGTTCCTGAGTCGGGAAAGATGGAAAACTATTCGATTCGCTGATCTGAGCTTTCCCTGAGGAGTTAGACCAAAGCTTATCTCAGAATTGCCAAAAGAGCCGAATTCATCCAAAACCGTTATTTTTGACCCAGAGCTCAGTTTCGAATAACATACAGACATCAGCGGTGTCCTGAGTCGAGAAAGCTAAAACACTACTCCATTCGCTGATCTGAGCTTTCCCTGAGGAGTTAGACCAAAGCCTATCTCAGAATTGGCAAAAGAACTCATTTCAGCCAGAAGACGTTAGTTTGGATCCAGAGCTTGGATTCCAACTAGTAACATATATTGGTGTGTTCCTGAGTCGGGAAAGATGGAAAACTATTCGATTCGCTGATCTGAGCTTTCCCTGAGGAGTTAGACCAAAGCTTATCTCAGAATTGGCAAAAGAGCCGAATTCATCCAGAAACGTTACTTTTGACAAAGAGCTCAGTTTCGAATAACATACACTGAGTGTATGTTATTGTGAGGTCCTGAGTCGGGAAAATTAAAAAAAATGCTCCATTCGCTGATCTCAGCTTTCCCTGAGGAGTTAGACCAAAGCCTATCTCAGAATTGGCAAAAGAGCCCTATTCATCCAGAACCGTTATTTTTGACCCAGAGCTCAGTTTCGAATAACATACCCATATCAGTGATGTCCTGAGTCGAGAAAGCTAAAACACTACTCCATTCGCTGATCTGAGCTTTCCCTGAGGAGTTCGACCAAAGCTTATCTCAGAATGGGCAAAAGAGCACTATTCAGCCAGAAGACGTTAGTTTGGATCCAGAGCTTGGATTCCAACTAGTAACACATATTGGTGTGTTCCTGAGTCGGGAAAGATGGAAATCTATTCGATTCGCTGATCTGAGCTTTCCCTGAGGAGTTAGACCAAAGCTTATCTCAGAATTGCCAAAAGAGCCGAATTCATCCAGAACCGTTATTTTTGACCCAGAGCTCAGTTTCGAATAACATACAGACATCAGCGGTGTCCTGAGTCGAGAAAGCTAAAACACTACTCCATTCGCTGATCTGAGCTTTCCCTGAGGAGTTAGACCAAAGCCTTTCTCAGAATTGGCAAAAGAACTCATTTCAGCCAGAAGACGTTAGTTTGGATCCAGAGCTTGGATTCCAACTAGTAACACATATTGGTGTGTTCCTGAGTCGGGAAAGATGGAAAACTATTCGATTCGCTGATCTGAGCTTTCCCTGAGGAGTTCGACCAAAGCTTATCTCAGAATTGCCAAAAGAGCCCAATTCAGCCAGAAACGTTACTTTTGACAAAGAGCTCAGTTTCGAATAACATACACTGAGTGTATGTTATTGTGAGGTCCTGAGTCGGGAAAATTAAAAAAATGCTCCATTCGCTGATCTCAGCTTTCCCTGAGGAGTTAGACCAAAGCCTATCTCAGAATTGGCAAAAGAACTCAATTCATCCAGAAATGTTACTTTTGACCAGGAGCTCAGTTATGAATAACATACAGATATCAGTGGTGTCCTGAGTCGAGATAGCTAAAACACTACTCCATTCGCTGATCTGAGCTTTCCCTGAGGAGTTCGACCAAAGCTTATCTCAGAATGGGCAAAAGAGCCCTATTCATCCAGAACCGTTATTTTTGACCCAGAGCTCAGTTTCGAATAACATACCCATATCAGTGATGTCCTGAGTCGGGAAAGCTAAATCACTACTCTATTCGCTGATCTGAGCTTTCCCTGAGGAGTTAGACCAAAGCTTATCTCAGAATTGCCAAAAGAGCCCAATTCAGCCAGAAACGTTACTTTTGACAAAGAGCTCAGTTTCGAATAACATACACTGAGTATATGTTATTGTGAGGTCCTGAGTCGGGAAAATTAAAAAAATGCTCCATTCGCTGATCTCAGCTTTCCCTGAGGAGTTAGACCAAAGCCTATCTCAGAATTGGCAAAAGAACTCAATTCATCCAGAAATGTTACTTTTGACCAGGAGCTCAGTTATGAATAACATACAGATATCAGTGGTGTCCTGAGTCGAGATAGCTAAAACACTACTCCATTCGCTGATCTGAGCTTTCCCTGAGGAGTTCGACCAAAGCTTATCTCAGAATTGACAAAAGAGCCCAATTCAGCCAGAACCGTTATTTTTGACCCAGAGCTCAGTTTCGAATACCATACCCATATCAATGATGTCCTGAGTCGGGAAAATTAAAAAAATGCTCCATTTGCTGATCTCAGCTTTCCCTGAGGAGTTAGACCAAAGCCTATCTCAGAATTGGCAAAATAACTCAATTCAGCCAGAAGACGTTAGTTTGGATCCAGAGCTTGGATTCCAACTAGTAGCACATATTGGTGTGTTCCTGAGTCGGGAAAGATGGAAAACTATTCGATTCGCTGATCTGAGCTTTCCCTGAGGAGTTCGACCAAAGCTTATCTCAGAATTGACAAAAGAGCCCAATTCATCCAGAACCGTTGTTTTTGACCCAGAGCTCAGTTTCGAATAACATACCAATAACAGTGATGTCCTGAGTCGGGAAAGCTAAAACACTACTCCATTCGCTGATCTGAGCTTTCCCTGAGGAGTTAGACCAAAGCTTATCTCAGAATTGCCAAAAGAGCCCAATTCAGCCAGAAACGTTACTTTTGACAAAGAGCTCAGTTTCGAATAACATACACTGAGTATATGTTATTGTGAGGTCCTGAGTCGGGAAAATTAAAAAAATGCTCCATTCGCTGATCTCAGCTTTCCCTGAGGAGTTAGACCAAAGCCTATCTCAGAATTGGCAAAAGAACTCAATTCATCCAGAAATGTTACTTTTGACCAGGAGCTCAGTTATGAATAACATACAGATATCAGTGGTGTCCTGAGTCGAGATAGCTAAAACACTACTCCATTCGCTGATCTGAGCTTTCCCTGAGGAGTTCGACCAAAGCTTATCTCAGAATGGGCAAAAGAGCCCTATTCATCCAGAACCGTTATTTTTGACCCAGAGCTCAGTTTCGAATAACATACCCATATCAGTGATGTCCTGAGTCGGGAAAGCTAAATCACTACTCTATTCGCTGATCTGAGCTTTCCCTGAGGAGTTAGACCAAAGCTTATCTCAGAATTGACAAAAGAGCCCAATTCATCCAGAACCGTTATTTTTGACCCAGAGCTCAGTTTCGAATAACATACCCATATCAGTGATGTCCTGAGTCGGGAAAGCTAAAACACTACTCCATTTGCTGATCTGAGCTTTCCCTGAGGAGTTCGACCAAAGCTTATCTCAGAATTGACAAAAGAGCCCAATTCATCCAGAACCGTTATTTTTGACCCAGAGCTCAGTTTCGAATAACATACCCATATCAGTGATGTCCTGAGTCGGGAAAGCTAAAACACTACTCCATTCGCTGATCTGAGCTTTCCCTGAGGAGTTCGACCAAAGCTTATCTCAGAATTGACAAAAGAGCCCAATTCAGCCAGAACCGTTATTTTTGACTCAGAGCTCAGTTTCGAATACCATACCCATATCAATGATGTCCTGAGTCGGGAAAATTAAAAAAATGCTCCATTTGCTGATCTCAGCTTTCCCTGAGGAGTTAGACCAAAGCTTATCTCAGAATTGACAAAAGAGCCCAATTCATCCAGAACCGTTATTTTTGACCCAGAGCTCAGTTTCGAATAACATACCCATATCAGTGATGTCCTGAGTCGGGAAAGCTAAAACACTACTCCATTCGCTGATCTGAGCTTTCCCTGAGGAGTTCGACCAAAGCCTATCTCAGAATTGGCAAAAGAACTCAATTCAGCCAGAAGACGTTAGTTTGGATCCAGAGCTTGGATTCCAACTAGCAACATATATTGGTGTGTTCCTGAGTCGGGAAAGATGGAAAACTATTCGATTCGCTGATCTGAGCTTTCCCTGAGGAGTTAGACCAAAGCTTATCTCAGAATTGCCAAAAGAGCCGAATTCATCCAAAACCGTTATTTTTGACCCAGAGCTCAGTTTCGAATAACATACAGACATCAGCGGTGTCCTGAGTCGAGAAAGCTAAAACACTACTCTATTCGCTGATCTGAGCTTTCCCTGAGGAGTTAGACCAAAGCTTATCTCAGAATTGACAAAAGAGCCCAATTCATCCAGAACCGTTATTTTTGACCCAGAGCTCAGTTTCGAATAACATACCCATATCAGTGATGTCCTGAGTCGGGAAAGCTAAAACACTACTCCATTTGCTGATCTGAGCTTTCCCTGAGGAGTTCGACCAAAGCTTATCTCAGAATTGACAAAAGAGCCCAATTCATCCAGAACCGTTATTTTTGACCCAGAGCTCAGTTTCGAATAACATACCCATATCAGTGATGTCCTGAGTCGGGAAAGCTAAAACACTACTCCATTCGCTGATCTGAGCTTTCCCTGAGGAGTTCGACCAAAGCTTATCTCAGAATTGACAAAAGAGCCCAATTCAGCCAGAACCGTTATTTTTGACTCAGAGCTCAGTTTCGAATACCATACCCATATCAATGATGTCCTGAGTCGGGAAAATTAAAAAAATGCTCCATTTGCTGATCTCAGCTTTCCCTGAGGAGTTAGACCAAAGCTTATCTCAGAATTGACAAAAGAGCCCAATTCATCCAGAACCGTTATTTTTGACCCAGAGCTCAGTTTCGAATAACATACCCATATCAGTGATGTCCTGAGTCGGGAAAGCTAAAACACTACTCCATTCGCTGATCTGAGCTTTCCCTGAGGAGTTCGACCAAAGCCTATCTCAGAATTGGCAAAAGAACTCAATTCAGCCAGAAGACGTTAGTTTGGATCCAGAGCTTGGATTCCAACTAGCAACATATATTGGTGTGTTCCTGAGTCGGGAAAGATGGAAAACTATTCGATTCGCTGATCTGAGCTTTCCCTGAGGAGTTAGACCAAAGCTTATCTCAGAATTGCCAAAAGAGCCGAATTCATCCAAAACCGTTATTTTTGACCCAGAGCTCAGTTTCGAATAACATACAGACATCAGCGGTGTCCTGAGTCGAGAAAGCTAAAACACTACTCCATTCGCTGATCTGAGCTTTCCCTGAGGAGTTAGACCAAAGCCTATCTCAGAATTGGCAAAAGAACTCATTTCAGCCAGAAGACGTTAGTTTGGATCCAGAGCTTGGATTCCAACTAGTAACATATATTGGTGTGTTCCTGAGTCGGGAAAGATGGAAAACTATTCGATTCGCTGATCTGAGCTTTCCCTGAGGAGTTAGACCAAAGCTTATCTCAGAATTGGCAAAAGAGCCGAATTCATCCAGAAACGTTACTTTTGACAAAGAGCTCAGTTTCGAATAACATACACTGAGTGTATGTTATTGTGAGGTCCTGAGTCGGGAAAATTAAAAAAAATGCTCCATTCGCTGATCTCAGCTTTCCCTGAGGAGTTAGACCAAAGCCTATCTCAGAATTGGCAAAAGAGCCCTATTCATCCAGAACCGTTATTTTTGACCCAGAGCTCAGTTTCGAATAACATACCCATATCAGTGATGTCCTGAGTCGAGAAAGCTAAAACACTACTCCATTCGCTGATCTGAGCTTTCCCTGAGGAGTTCGACCAAAGCTTATCTCAGAATGGGCAAAAGAGCCCTATTCATCCAGAACCGTTATTTTTGACCCAGAGCTCAGTTTCGAATACCATACCCATATCAATGATGTCCTGAGTCGGGAAAATTAAAAAAATGCTCCATTTGCTGATCTCAGCTTTCCCTGAGGAGTTAGACCAAAGCCTATCTCAGAATTGGCAAAATAACTCAATTCAGCCAGAAGACGTTAGTTTGGATCCAGAGCTTGGATTCCAACTAGTAACACATATTGGTGTGTTCCTGAGTCGGGAAAGATGGAAATCTATTCGATTCGCTGATCTGAGCTTTCCCTGAGGAGTTAGACCAAAGCTTATCTCAGAATTGCCAAAAGAGCCGAATTCATCCAGAACCGTTATTTTTGACCCAGAGCTCAGTTTCGAATAACATACAGACATCAGCGGTGTCCTGAGTCGAGAAAGCTAAAACACTACTCCATTCGCTGATCTGAGCTTTCCCTGAGGAGTTAGACCAAAGCCTTTCTCAGAATTGGCAAAAGAACTCATTTCAGCCAGAAGACGTTAGATTGGATCCAGAGCTTGGATTCCAACTAGTAACACATATTGGTGTGTTCCTGAGTCGGGAAAGATGGAAAACTATTCGATTCGCTGATCTGAGCTTTCCCTGAGGAGTTCGACCAAAGCTTATCTCAGAATTGCCAAAAGAGCCCAATTCAGCCAGAAACGTTACTTTTGACAAAGAGCTCAGTTTCGAATAACATACACTGAGTGTATGTTATTGTGAGGTCCTGAGTCGGGAAAATTAAAAAAATGCTCCATTCGCTGATCTCAGCTTTCCCTGAGGAGTTAGACCAAAGCCTATCTCAGAATTGGCAAAAGAACTCAATTCATCCAGAAATGTTACTTTTGACCAGGAGCTCAGTTATGAATAACATACAGATATCAGTGGTGTCCTGAGTCGAGATAGCTAAAACACTACTCCATTCGCTGATCTGAGCTTTCCCTGAGGAGTTCGACCAAAGCTTATCTCAGAATGGGCAAAAGAGCCCTATTCATCCAGAACCGTTATTTTTGACCCAGAGCTCAGTTTCGAATAACATACCCATATCAGTGATGTCCTGAGTCGGGAAAGCTAAATCACTACTCTATTCGCTGATCTGAGCTTTCCCTGAGGAGTTAGACCAAAGCTTATCTCAGAATTGCCAAAAGAGCCCAATTCAGCCAGAAACGTTACTTTTGACAAAGAGCTCAGTTTCGAATAACATACACTGAGTATATGTTATTGTGAGGTCCTGAGTCGGGAAAATTAAAAAAATGCTCCATTCGCTGATCTCAGCTTTCCCTGAGGAGTTAGACCAAAGCCTATCTCAGAATTGGCAAAAGAACTCAATTCATCCAGAAATGTTACTTTTGACCAGGAGCTCAGTTATGAATAACATACAGATATCAGTGGTGTCCTGAGTCGAGATAGCTAAAACACTACTCCATTCGCTGATCTGAGCTTTCCCTGAGGAGTTCGACCAAAGCTTATCTCAGAATGGGCAAAAGAGCCCTATTCATCCAGAACCGTTATTTTTGACCCAGAGCTCAGTTTCGAATAACATACCCATATCAGTGATGTCCTGAGTCGGGAAAGCTAAATCACTACTCTATTCGCTGATCTGAGCTTTCCCTGAGGAGTTAGACCAAAGCTTATCTCAGAATTGACAAAAGAGCCCAATTCATCCAGAACCGTTATTTTTGACCCAGAGCTCAGTTTCGAATAACATACCCATATCAGTGATGTCCTGAGTCGGGAAAGCTAAAACACTACTCCATTCGCTGATCTGAGCTTTCCCTGAGGAGTTCGACCAAAGCTTATCTCAGAATTGACAAAAGAGCCCAATTCATCCAGAACCGTTATTTTTGACCCAGAGCTCAGTTTCGAATAACATACCCATATCAGTGATGTCCTGAGTCGGGAAAGCTAAAACACTACTCCATTCGCTGATCTGAGCTTTCCCTGAGGAGTTCGACCAAAGCTTATCTCAGAATTGACAAAAGAGCCCAATTCAGCCAGAACCGTTATTTTTGACTCAGAGCTCAGTTTCGAATACCATACCCATATCAATGATGTCCTGAGTCGGGAAAATTAAAAAAATGCTCCATTTGCTGATCTCAGCTTTCCCTGAGGAGTTAGACCAAAGCTTATCTCAGAATTGACAAAAGAGCCCAATTCATCCAGAACCGTTATTTTTGACCCAGAGCTCAGTTTCGAATAACATACCCATATCAGTGATGTCCTGAGTCGGGAAAGCTAAAACACTACTCCATTCGCTGATCTGAGCTTTCCCTGAGGAGTTCGACCAAAGCCTATCTCAGAATTGGCAAAAGAACTCAATTCAGCCAGAAGACGTTAGTTTGGATCCAGAGCTTGGATTCCAACTAGCAACATATATTGGTGTGTTCCTGAGTCGGGAAAGATGGAAAACTATTCGATTCGCTGATCTGAGCTTTCCCTGAGGAGTTAGACCAAAGCTTATCTCAGAATTGCCAAAAGAGCCGAATTCATCCAAAACCGTTATTTTAGACCCAGAGCTCAGTTTCGAATAACATACAGACATCAGCGGTGTCCTGAGTCGAGAAAGCTAAAACACTACTCCATTCGCTGATCTGAGCTTTCCCTGAGGAGTTAGACCAAAGCCTATCTCAGAATTGGCAAAAGAACTCATTTCAGCCAGAAGACGTTAGTTTGGATCCAGAGCTTGGATTCCAACTAGTAACATATATTGGTGTGTTCCTGAGTCGGGAAAGATGGAAAACTATTCGATTCGCTGATCTGAGCTTTCCCTGAGGAGTTAGACCAAAGCTTATCTCAGAATTGGCAAAAGAGCCGAATTCATCCAGAACCGTTATTTTTGACCCAGAGCTCAGTTTCGAATAACATACAGACATCAGCGGTGTCCTGAGTCGAGAAAGCTAAAACACTACTCCATTCGCTGATCTGAGCTTTCCCTGAGGAGTTAGACCAAAGCCTATCTCAGAATTGGCAAAAGAACTCATTTCAGCCAGAAGACGTTAGTTTGGATCCAGAGCTTGGATTCCAACTAGTAACACATATTGGTGTGTTCCTGAGTCGGGAAAGATGGAAAACTATTCGATTCGCTGATCTGAGCTTTCCCTGAGGAGTTCGACCAAAGCTTATCTCAGAATTGACAAAAGAGCCCAATTCATCCAGAACCGTTATTTTTGACCCAGAGCTCAGTTTCGAATAACATACCCATAACAGTGATGACCTGAGTCGGGAAAGCTAAAACACTACTCCATTCGCTGATCTGAGCTTTCCCTGAGGAGTTAGACCAAAGCTTATCTCAGAATTGCCAAAAGAGCCCAATTCAGCCAGAAACGTTACTTTTGACAAAGAGCTCAGTTTCGAATAACATACACTGAGTGTATGTTATTGTGAGGTCCTGAGTCGGGAAAATTAAAAAAAATGCTCCATTCGCTGATCTCAGCTTTCCCTGAGGAGTTAGACCAAAGCCTATCTCAGAATTGGCAAAAGAACTCAATTCATCCAGAAATGTTACTTTTGACCAGGAGCTCAGTTATGAATAACATACAGATATCAGTGGTGTCCTCAGTCGAGATAGCTAAAACACTACTCCATTCGCTGATCTGAGCTTTCCCTGAGGAGTTCGACCAAAGCTTATCTCAGAATGGGCAAAAGAGCCCTATTCATCCAGAACCGTTATTTTTGACCCAGAGCTCAGTTTCGAATAACATACCCATATCAGTGATGTCCTGAGTCGGGAAAGCTAAATCACTGCTCTATTCGCTGATCTGAGCTTTCCCTGAGGAGTTAGACCAAAGCTTATCTCAGAATTGACAAAAGAGCCCAATTCATCCAGAACTGTTATTTTTGACCCAGAGCTCAGTTTCGAATAACATACCCATATCAGTGATGTCCTGAGTCGGGAAAGCTAAAACACTACTCCATTCGCTGATCTGAGCTTTCCCTGAGGAGTTCGACCAAAGCTTATCTCAGAATTGACAAAAGAGCCCAATTCAGCCAGAACCGTTATTTTTGACTCAGAGCTCAGTTTCGAATACCATACCCATATCAATGATGTCCTGAGTCGGGAAAATTAAAAAAATGCTCCATTTGCTGATCTCAGCTTTCCCTGAGGAGTTAGACCAAAGCCTATCTCAGAATTGGCAAAAGAACTCAATTCAGCCAGAAGACGTTAGTTTGGATCCAGAGCTTGGATTCCAACTAGTAACAAATATTGGTGTGTTCCTGAGTCGGGAAAGATGGAAAACTATTCGATTCGCTGATCTGAGCTTTCCCTGAGGAGTTAGACCAAAGCTTATCTCAGAATTGCCAAAAGAGCCGAATTCATCCAAAACCGTTATTTTTGACCCAGAGCTCAGTTTCGAATAACATACAGACATCAGCGGTGTCCTGAGTCGAGAAAGCTAAAACACTACTCCATTCGCTGATCTGAGCTTTCCCTGAGGAGTTAGACCAAAGCCTATCTCAGAATTGGCAAAAGAACTCATTTCAGCCAGAAGACGTTAGTTTGGATCCAGAGCTTGGATTCCAACTAGTAACAAATATTGGTGTGTTCCTGAGTCGGGAAAGATGGAAAACTATTCGATTCGCTGATCTGAGCTTTCCCTGAGGAGTTAGACCAAAGCTTATCTCAGAATTGCCAAAAGAGCCGAATTCATCCAAAACCGTTATTTTTGACCCAGAGCTCAGTTTCGAATAACATACAGACATCAGCGGTGTCCTGAGTCGAGAAAGCTAAAACACTACTCCATTCGCTGATCTGAGCTTTCCCTGAGGAGTTAGACCAAAGCCTATCTCAGAATTGGCAAAAGAACTCATTTCAGCCAGAAGACGTTAGTTTGGATCCAGAGCTTGGATTCCAACTAGTAACACATATTGGTGTGTTCCTGAGTCGGGAAAGATGGAAAACTATTCGATTCGCTGATCTGAGCTTTCCCTGAGGAGTTCGACCAAAGCTTATCTCAGAATTGGCAAAAGAGCCCAATTCATCCAGAACCGTTACTTTTGACCCAGAGCTCAGTTTCGAATAACATACCCATTCCAGTGATGTCCTGAGTCGGGAAAGCTAAAACACTACTCCATTCGCTGATCTGAGCTTTCCCTGAGGAGTTCGACCAAAGCTTATCTCAGAATGGGCAAAAGAGCCCTATTCATCCAGAACCGTTATTTTTGACCCAGAGCTCAGTTTCGAATAACATACCCATATCAGTGATGTCCTGAGTCGGGAAAGCTAAATCACTACTCTATTCGCTGATCTGAGCTTTCCCTGAGGAGTTAGACCAAAGCTTATCTCAGAATTGACAAAAGAGCCCAATTCATCCAGAACTGTTATTTTTGACCCAGAGCTCAGTTTCGAATAACATACCCATATCAGTGATGTCCTGAGTCGGGAAAGCTAAAACACTACTCCATTCGCTGATCTGAGCTTTCTCTGAGGAGTTCGACCAAAGCTTATCTCAGAATTGACAAAAGAGCCCAATTCAGCCAGAACCGTTATTTTTGACCCAGAGCTCAGTTTCGAATACCATACCCATATCAATGATGTCCTGAGTCGGGAAAATTAAAAAAATGCTCCATTTGCTGATCTCAGCTTTCCCTGAGGAGTTAGACCAAAGCCTATCTCAGAATTGGCAATATAACTCAATTCAGCCAGAAGACGTTAGTTTGGATCCAGAGCTTGGATTCCAACTAGTTACACATATTGGTGTGTTCCTGAGTCGGGAAAGATGGAAAACTATTCGATTCGCTGATCTGAGCTTTCCCTGAGGAGTTAGACCAAAGCTTATCTCAGAATTGGCAAAAGAGCCGAATTCATCCAGAACCGTTATTTTTGACCCAGAGCTCAGTTTCGAATAACATACAGACATCAGCGGTGTCCTGAGTCGAGAAAGCTAAAACACTACTCCATTCGCTGATCTGAGCTTTCCCTGAGGAGTTAGACCAAAGCCTATCTCAGAATTGGCAAAAGAACTCATTTCAGCCAGAAGACGTTAGTTTGGATCCAGAGCTTGGATTCCAACTAGTAACACATATTGGTGTGTTCCTGAGTCGGGAAAGATGGAAAACTATTCGATTCGCTGATCTGAGCTTTCCCTGAGGAGTTCGACCAAAGCTTATCTCAGAATTGGCAAAAGAGCCCAATTCATCCAGAAACGTTACTTTTGACCCAGAGCTCAGTTTCGAATAACATACCCATTCCAGTGATGTCCTGAGTCGGGAAAGCTAAAACACTACTCCATTCGCTGATCTGAGCTTTCCCTGAGGAGTTAGACCAAAGCTTATCTCAGAATTGCCAAAAGAGCCCAATTCAGCCAGAAACGTTACTTTTGACAAAGAGCTCAGTTTCGAATAACATACACTGAGTGTATGTTATTGTGAGGTCCTGAGTCGGGAAAATTAAAAAAATGCTCCATTCGCTGATCTCAGCTTTCCCTGAGGAGTTAGACCAAAGCCTATCTCAGAATTGGCAAAAGAACTCAATTCATCCAGAAATGCTACTTTTGACTAGGAGCTCAGTTATGAATAACATACAGATATCACTGGTGTCCTCAGTCGAGATAGCTAAAACACTACTCCATTCGCTGATCTGAGCTTTCCCTGAGGAGTTCGACCAAAGCTTATCTCAGAATGGGCAAAAGAGCCCTATTCATCCAGAACCGTTATTTTTGACCCAGAGCTCAGTTTCGAATAACATACCCATATCAGTGATGTCCTGAGTCGGGAAAGCTAAATCACTACTCTATTCGCTGATCTGAGCTTTCCCTGAGGAGTTAGACCAAAGCTTATCTCAGAATTGACAAAAGAGCACAATTCATCCAGAACCGTTATTTTTGACCCAGAGCTCAGTTTCGAATAACATACCCATATCAGTGATGTCCTGAGTCGGGAAAGCTAAAACACTACTCCATTCGCTGATCTGAGCTTTCCCTGAGGAGTTCGACCAAAGCTTATCTCAGAATTGACAAAAGAGCCCAATTCAGCCAGAACCGTTATTTTTGACCCAGAGCTCAGTTTCGAATACCATACCCATATCAATGATGTCCTGAGTCGGGAAAATTAAAAAAATGCTCCATTTGCTGATCTCAGCTTTCCCTGAGGAGTTAGACCAAAGCCTATCTCAGAATTGGCAAAATAACTCAATTCAGCCAGAAGACGTTAGTTTGGATCCAGAGCTTGGATTCCAACTAGTAACATATATTGGTGTGTTCCTGAGTCGGGAAAGATGGAAAACTATTCGATTCGCTGATCTGAGCTTTCCCTGAGGAGTTAGACCAAAGCTTATCTCAGAATTGCCAAAAGAGCCGAATTCATCCAGAACCGTTATTTTTGACCCAGAGCTCAGTTTCGAATAACATACCCATAACAGTGATGTCCTGAGTCGGGAAAGCTAAAACACTACTCCATTCGCTGATCTGAGCTTTCCCTGAGGAGTTAGACCAAAGCTTCTCTCAGAATTGCCAAAAGAGCCCAATTCAGCCAGAAACGTTACTTTTGACAAAGAGCTCAGTTTCGAATAACATACACTGAGTGTATGTTATTGTGAGGTCCTGAGTCGGGAAAATTAAAAAAAATGCTCCATTCGCTGATCTCAGCTTTCCCTGAGGAGTTAGACCAAAGCCTATCTCAGAATTGGCAAAAGAACTCAATTCATCCAGAAATGTTACTTTTGACCAGGAGCTCAGTTATGAATAACATACAGATATCAGTGGTGTCCTGAGTCGAGATAGCTAAAACACTACTCCATTCGCTGATCTGAGGTTTCCCTGAGGAGTTAGACCAAAGCTTATCTCAGAATTGGCAAAAGAGCCCTATTCATCCAGAACCGTTATTTTTGACCCAGAGCTCAGTTTCGAATAACATACAGATATCAGTGGTGTCCTGAGTCGAGAAAGCTAAAACACTACTCCATTCGCTGATCTGAGTTTTCCCTGAGGAGTTAGACCAAAGCTTATCTCAGAATTGACAAAAGAGCCCAATTCAGCCAGAACCGTTATTTTTGACCCAGAGCTCAGTTTCGAATACCAGACTCATATCAATGATGTCCTGAGTCGGGAAAATTAAAAAAATGCTCCATTTGCTGATCTCAGCTTTCCCTGAGGAGTTAGACCAAAGCCTATCTCAGAATTGGCAAAATAACTCAATTCAGCCAGAAGACGTTAGTTTGGATCCAGAGCTTGGATTCCAACTAGTAACACATATTGGTGTGTTCCTGAGTCGGGAAAGATGGAAAACTATTAGATTCGCTGATCTGAGCTTTCCCTGAGGAGTTAGACCAAAGCTTATCTCAGAATTGCCAAAAGAGCCGAATTCATCCAGAACCGTTATTTTTGACCCAGAGCTCAGTTTCGAATAACATACAGACATCAGCGGTGTCCTGAGTCGAGAAAGCTAAAACACTACTCCATTCGCTGATCTGAGCTTTCCCTGAGGAGTTAGACCAAAGCCTATCTCAGAATTGGCAAAAGAACTCAATTCAGCCAGAAGACGTTAGTTTGGATCCAGAGCTTGGATTCCAACTAGTAACACATATTGGTGTGTTCCTGAGTCGGGAAAGATGGAAAACTATTCGATTCGCTGATCTGAGCTTTCCCTGAGGAGTTCGACCAAAGCTTATCTCAGAATTGCCAAAAGAGCCGAATTCATCCAGAACCGTTACTTTTGACCCAGAGCTCAGTTTCGAATAACATACCCATAACAGTGATGTCCTGAGTCGGAAAAGCTAAAACACTACTCCATTCGCTGATCTGAGTTTTCCCTGAGGAGTTAGACCAAAGCTTATCTCAGAATTGCCAAAAGAGCCGAATTCATCCAGAACCGTTATTTTTGACCCAGAGCTCAGTTTCGAATACCATACCCATATCAATGATGTCCTGAGTCGGGAAAATTAAAAAAATGCTCCATTTGCTGATCTCAGCTTTCCCTGAGGAGTTAGACCAAAGCTTATCTCAGAATTGACAAAAGAGCCCAATTCATCCAGAACCGTTATTTTTGACCCAGAGCTCAGTTTCGAATAACATACCCATATCAGTGATGTCCTGAGTCGGGAAAGCTAAAACACTACTCCATTCGCTGATCTGAGCTTTCCCTGAGGAGTTCGACCAAAGCTTATCTCAGAATTGGCAAAAGAACTCATTTCAGCCAGAAGACGTTAGTTTGGATCCAGAGCTTGGATTCCAACTAGTAACACATATTGGTGTGTTCCTGAGTCGGGAAAGATGGAAAACTATTCGATTCGCTGATCTGAGCTTTCCCTGAGGAGTTCGACCAAAGCTTATCTCAGAATTGGCAAAAGAGCCCAATTCATCCAGAAACGTTACTTTTGACCCAGAGCTCAGTTTCGAATAACATACCGATTCCAGTGATGTCCTGAGTCGGGAAAGCTAAAACACTACTCCATTCGCTGATCTGAGCTTTCCCTGAGGAGTTAGACCAAAGCCTATCTCAGAATTGGCAAAAGAACTCATTTCAGCCAGAAGACGTTAGTTTGGATCCAGAGCTTGGATTCCAACTAGTAACACATATTGGTGTGTTCCTGAGTCGGGAAAGATGGAAAACTATTCGATTCGCTGATCTGAGCTTTCCCTGAGGAGTTCGACCAAAGCTTATCTCAGAATTGGCAAAAGAGCCCAATTCATCCAGAAACGTTACTTTTGACCCAGAGCTCAGTTTCGAATAACATACCCATTCCAGTGATGTCCTGAGTCGGGAAAGCTAAAACACTACTCCATTCGCTGATCTGAGCTTTCCCTGAGGAGTTAGACCAAAGCTTATCTCAGAATTGCCAAAAGAGCCCAATTCAGCCAGAAACGTTACTTTTGACAAAGAGCTCAGTTTCGAATAACATACACTGAGTGTATGTTATTGTGAGGTCCTGAGTCGGGAAAATTAAAAAAATGCTCCATTCGCTGATCTCAGCTTTCCCTGAGGAGTTAGACCAAAGCCTATCTCAGAATTGGCAAAAGAACTCAATTCATCCAGAAATGTTACTTTTGACCAGGAGCTCAGTTATGAATAACATACAGATATCACTGGTGTCCTCAGTCGAGATAGCTAAAACACTACTCCATTCGCTGATCTGAGCTTTCCCTGAGGAGTTCGACCAAAGCTTATCTCAGAATGGGCAAAAGAGCCCTATTCATCCAGAACCGTTATTTTTGACCCAGAGCTCAGTTTCGAATAACATACCCATATCAGTGATGTCCTGAGTCGGGAAAGCTAAATCACTACTCTATTCGCTGATCTGAGCTTTCCCTGAGGAGTTAGACCAAAGCTTATCTCAGAATTGACAAAAGAGCACAATTCATCCAGAACCGTTATTTTTGACCCAGAGCTCAGTTTCGAATAACATACCCATATCAGTGATGTCCTGAGTCGGGAAAGCTAAAACACTACTCCATTCGCTGATCTGAGCTTTCCCTGAGGAGTTCGACCAAAGCTTATCTCAGAATTGACAAAAGAGCCCAATTCAGCCAGAACCGTTATTTTTGACCCAGAGCTCAGTTTCGAATACCATACCCATATCAATGATGTCCTGAGTCGGGAAAATTAAAAAAATGCTCCATTTGCTGATCTCAGCTTTCCCTGAGGAGTTAGACCAAAGCCTATCTCAGAATTGGCAAAATAACTCAATTCAGCCAGAAGACGTTAGTTTGGATCCAGAGCTTGGATTCCAACTAGTAACATATATTGGTGTGTTCCTGAGTCGGGAAAGATGGAAAACTATTCGATTCGCTGATCTGAGCTTTCCCTGAGGAGTTAGACCAAAGCTTATCTCAGAATTGCCAAAAGAGCCGAATTCATCCAGAACCGTTATTTTTGACCCAGAGCTCAGTTTCGAATAACATACCCATAACAGTGATGTCCTGAGTCGGGAAAGCTAAAACACTACTCCATTCGCTGATCTGAGCTTTCCCTGAGGAGTTAGACCAAAGCTTATCTCAGAATTGCCAAAAGAGCCCAATTCAGCCAGAAACGTTACTTTTGACAAAGAGCTCAGTTTCGAATAACATACACTGAGTGTATGTTATTGTGAGGTCCTGAGTCGGGAAAATTAAAAAAAATGCTCCATTCGCTGATCTCAGCTTTCCCTGAGGAGTTAGACCAAAGCCTATCTCAGAATTGGCAAAAGAACTCAATTCATCCAGAAATGTTACTTTTGACCAGGAGCTCAGTTATGAATAACATACAGATATCAGTGGTGTCCTGAGTCGAGATAGCTAAAACACTACTCCATTCGCTGATCTGAGCTTTCCCTGAGGAGTTCGACCAAAGCTTATCTCAGAATGGGCAAAAGAGCCGAATTCATCCAGAACCGTTATTTTTGACCCAGAGCTCAGTTTCGAATAACATACCCATAACAGTGATGTCCTGAGTCGGGAAAGCTAAAACACTACTCCATTCGCTGATCTGAGCTTTCCCTGAGGAGTTAGACCAAAGCTTATCTCAGAATTGCCAAAAGAGCCCAATTCAGCCAGAAACGTTACTTTTGACAAAGAGCTCAGTTTCGAATAACATACACTGAGTGTATGTTATTGTGAGGTCCTGAGTCGGGAAAATTAAAAAAAATGCTCCATTCGCTGATCTCAGCTTTCCCTGAGGAGTTAGACCAAAGCCTATCTCAGAATTGGCAAAAGAACTCAATTCATCCAGAAATGTTACTTTTGACCAGGAGCTCAGTTATGAATAACATACAGATATCAGTGGTGTCCTGAGTCGAGATAGCTAAAACACTACTCCATTCGCTGATCTGAGCTTTCCCTGAGGAGTTCGACCAAAGCTTATCTCAGAATGGGCAAAAGAGCCCTATTCATCCAGAACCGTTATTTTTGACCCAGAGCTCAGTTTCGAATAACATACCCATATCAGTGATGTCCTGAGTCGGGAAAGCTAAAACATTACTCCATTCGCTGATCTGAGCTTTCCCTGAGGAGTTCGACCAAAGCTTATCTCAGAATTGCCAAAAGAGCCGAATTCATCCAGAACCGTTACTTTTGACCCAGAGCTCAGTTTCGAATAACATACCCATAACAGTGATGTCCTGAGTCGGAAAAGCTAAAACACTACTCCATTCGCTGATCTGAGTTTTCCCTGAGGAGTTAGACCAAAGCTTATCTCAGAATTGCCAAAAGAGCCGAATTCATCCAGAACCGTTATTTTTGACCCAGAGCTCAGTTTCGAATAACATACCCATATCAGTGATGTCCTGAGTCGGGAAAGCTAAAACACTACTCCATTCGCTGATCTGAGCTTTCCCTGAGGAGTTCGACCAAAGCTTATCTCAGAATTGACAAAAGAGCCCAATTCAGCCAGAACCGTTATTTTTGACCCAGAGCTCAGTTTCGAATACCATACCCATATCAATGATGTCCTGAGTCGGGAAAATTAAAAAAATGCTCCATTTGCTGATCTCAGCTTTCCCTGAGGAGTTAGACCAAAGCCTATCTCAGAATTGGCAAAATAACTCAATTCAGCCAGAAGACGTTAGTTTGGATCCAGAGCTTGGATTCCAACTAGTAACACATATTGGTGTGTTCCTGAGTCGGGAAAGATGGAAAACTATTCGATTCGCTGATCTGAGCTTTCCCTGAGGAGTTAGACCAAAGCTTATCTCAGAATTGCCAAAAGAGCCGAATTCATCCAGAACCGTTATTTTTGACCCAGAGCTCAGTTTCGAATAACATACAGACATCAGCGGTGTCCTGAGTCGAGAAAGCTAAAACACTACTCCATTCGCTGATCTGAGCTTTCCCTGAGGAGTTAGACCAAAGCCTATCTCAGAATTGGCAAAAGAACTCATTTCAGCCAGAAGACGTTAGTTTGGATCCAGAGCTTGGATTCCAACTAGTAACACATATTGGTGTGTTCCTGAGTCGGGAAAGATGGAAAACTATTCGATTCGCTGATCTGAGCTTTCCCTGAGGAGTTCGACCAAAGCTTATCTCAGAATTGCCAAAAGAGCCCAATTCAGCCAGAAACGTTACTTTTGACAAAGAGCTCAGTTTCGAATAACATACACTGAGTGTATGTTATTGTGAGGTCCTGAGTCGGGAAAATTAAAAAAATGCTCCATTCGCTGATCTCAGCTTTCCCTGAGGAGTTAGACCAAAGCCTATCTCAGAATTGGCAAAAGAACTCAATTCATCCAGAAATGTTACTTTTGACCAGGAGCTCAGTTATGAATAACATACAGATATCAGTGGTGTCCTGAGTCGAGATAGCTAAAACACTACTCCATTCGCTGATCTGAGCTTTCCCTGAGGAGTTCGACCAAAGCTTATCTCAGAATGGGCAAAAGAGCCCTATTCATCCAGAACCGTTATTTTTGACCCAGAGCTCAGTTTCGAATAACATACCCATATCAGTGATGTCCTGAGTCGGGAAAGCTAAATCACTACTCTATTCGCTGATCTGAGCTTTCCCTGAGGAGTTCGACCAAAGCTTATCTCAGAATTGACAAAAGAGCCCAATTCAGCCAGAACCGTTATTTTTGACCCAGAGCTCAGTTTCGAATACCATACCCATATCAATGATGTCCTGAGTCGGGAAAATTAAAAAAATGCTCCATTTGCTGATCTCAGCTTTCCCTGAGGAGTTAGACCAAAGCCTATCTCAGAATTGGCAAAATAACTCAATTCAGCCAGAAGACGTTAGTTTGGATCCAGAGCTTGGATTCCAACTAGTAGCACATATTGGTGTGTTCCTGAGTCGGGAAAGATGGAAAACTATTCGATTCGCTGATCTGAGCTTTCCCTGAGGAGTTCAACCAAAGCTTATCTCAGAATTGACAAAAGAGCCCAATTCATCCAGAACCGTTGTTTTTGACCCAGAGCTCAGTTTCGAATAACATACCAATAACAGTGATGTCCTGAGTCGGGAAAGCTAAAACACTACTCCATTCGCTGATCTGAGCTTTCCCTGAGGAGTTAGACCAAAGCTTATCTCAGAATTGCCAAAAGAGCCCAATTCAGCCAGAAACGTTACTTTTGACAAAGAGCTCAGTTTCGAATAACATACACTGAGTATATGTTATTGTGAGGTCCTGAGTCGGGAAAATTAAAAAAATGCTCCATTCGCTGATCTCAGCTTTCCCTGAGGAGTTAGACCAAAGCCTATCTCAGAATTGGCAAAAGAACTCAATTCATCCAGAAATGTTACTTTTGACCAGGAGCTCAGTTATGAATAACATACAGATATCAGTGGTGTCCTGAGTCGAGATAGCTAAAACACTACTCCATTCGCTGATCTCAGCTTTCCCTGAGGAGTTAGACCAAAGCCTATCTCAGAATTGGCAAAAGAACTCAATTCAGCCAGAAGACGTTAGTTTGGATCCAGAGCTTGGATTCCAACTAGGAACATATATTGGTGTGTTCCTGAGTCGGGAAAGATGGAAAACTATTCGATTCGCTTTCCCTGAGGAGTTAGACCAAAGCTTATCTCAGAATTGCCAAAAGAGCCGAATTCATCCAGAACCGTTATTTTTGACCCAGAGCTCAGTTTCGAATAACATACAGACATCAGCGGTGTCCTGAGTCGAGAAAGCTAAAACACTACTCCATTCGCTGATCTGAGCTTTCCCTGAGGAGTTAGACCAAAGCCTATCTCAGAATTGGCAAAAGAACTCATTTCAGCCAGAAGACGTTAGTTTGGATCCAGAGCTTGGATTCCAACTAGTAACACATATTGATGTGTTCCTGAGTCGGGAAAGATGGAAAACTATTCGATTCGCTGATCTGAGCTTTCCCTGAGGAGTTCGACCAAAGCTTATCTCAGAATTGACAAAAGAGCCCAATTCATCCAGAACCGTTCTTTTTGACCCAGAGCTCAGTTTCGAATAACATACCAATAACAGTGATGTCCTGAGTCGGGAAAGCTAAAACACTACTCCATTCGCTGATCTGAGCTTTCCCTGAGGAGTTAGACCAAAGCTTATCTCAGAATTGCCAAAAGAGCCCAATTCAGCCAGAAACGTTACTTTTGACAAAGAGCTCAGTTTCGAATAACATACACTGAGTGTATGTTATTGTGAGGTCCTGAGTCGGGAAAGCTAAAACACTACTCCATTCGCTGATCTGAGCTTTCCCTGAGGAGTTAGACCAAAGCTTATCTCAGAATTGCCAAAAGAGCCCAATTCAGCCAGAAACGTTACTTTTGACAAAGAGCTCAGTTTCGAATAACATACACTGAGTGTATGTTATTGTGAGGTCCTGAGTCGGGAAAATTAAAAAAAATGCTCCATTTGCTGATCTCAGCTTTCCCTGAGGAGTTAGACCAAAGCTTATCTCAGAATTGACAAAAGAGCCCAATTCATCCAGAACCGTTATTTTTGACCCAGAGCTCAGTTTCGAATAACATACCCATATCAGTGATGTCCTGAGTCGGGAAAGCTAAAACACTACTCCATTCGCTGATCTGAGCTTTCCCTGAGGAGTTCGACCAAAGCCTATCTCAGAATTGGCAAAAGAACTCAATTCAGCCAGAAGACGTTAGTTTGGATCCAGAGCTTGGATTCCAACTAGCAACATATATTGGTGTGTTCCTGAGTCGGGAAAGATGGAAAACTATTCGATTCGCTGATCTGAGCTTTCCCTGAGGAGTTAGACCAAAGCTTATCTCAGAATTGCCAAAAGAGCCGAATTCATCCAAAACCGTTATTTTAGACCCAGAGCTCAGTTTCGAATAACATACAGACATCAGCGGTGTCCTGAGTCGAGAAAGCTAAAACACTACTCCATTCGCTGATCTGAGCTTTCCCTGAGGAGTTAGACCAAAGCCTATCTCAGAATTGGCAAAAGAACTCATTTCAGCCAGAAGACGTTAGTTTGGATCCAGAGCTTGGATTCCAACTAGTAACACATATTGGTGTGTTCCTGAGTCGGGAAAGATGGAAAACTATTCGATTCGCTGATCTGAGCTTTCCCTGAGGAGTTCGACCAAAGCTTATCTCAGAATTGACAAAAGAGCCCAATTCATCCAGAACCGTTATTTTTGACCCAGAGCTCAGTTTCGAATAACATACCCATAACAGTGATGACCTGAGTCGGGAAAGCTAAAACACTACTCCATTCGCTGATCTGAGCTTTCCCTGAGGAGTTAGACCAAAGCTTATCTCAGAATTGCCAAAAGAGCCCAATTCAGCCAGAAACGTTACTTTTGACAAAGAGCTCAGTTTCGAATAACATACACTGAGTGTATGTTATTGTGAGGTCCTGAGTCGGGAAAATTAAAAAAAATGCTCCATTCGCTGATCTCAGCTTTCCCTGAGGAGTTAGACCAAAGCCTATCTCAGAATTGGCAAAAGAACTCAATTCATCCAGAAATGTTACTTTTGACCAGGAGCTCAGTTATGAATAACATACAGATATCAGTGGTGTCCTCAGTCGAGATAGCTAAAACACTACTCCATTCGCTGATCTGAGCTTTCCCTGAGGAGTTCGACCAAAGCTTATCTCAGAATGGGCAAAAGAGCCCTATTCATCCAGAACCGTTATTTTTGACCCAGAGCTCAGTTTCGAATAACATACCCATATCAGTGATGTCCTGAGTCGGGAAAGCTAAATCACTGCTCTATTCGCTGATCTGAGCTTTCCCTGAGGAGTTAGACCAAAGCTTATCTCAGAATTGACAAAAGAGCCCAATTCATCCAGAACTGTTATTTTTGACCCAGAGCTCAGTTTCGAATAACATACCCATATCAGTGATGTCCTGAGTCGGGAAAGCTAAAACACTACTCCATTCGCTGATCTGAGCTTTCCCTGAGGAGTTCGACCAAAGCTTATCTCAGAATTGACAAAAGAGCCCAATTCAGCCAGAACCGTTATTTTTGACTCAGAGCTCAGTTTCGAATACCATACCCATATCAATGATGTCCTGAGTCGGGAAAATTAAAAAAATGCTCCATTTGCTGATCTCAGCTTTCCCTGAGGAGTTAGACCAAAGCCTATCTCAGAATTGGCAAAAGAACTCAATTCAGCCAGAAGACGTTAGTTTGGATCCAGAGCTTGGATTCCAACTAGTAACAAATATTGGTGTGTTCCTGAGTCGGGAAAGATGGAAAACTACTCCATTCGCTGATCTGAGCTTTCCCTGAGGAGTTAGACCAAAGCTTATCTCAGAATTGCCAAAAGAGCCCAATTCAGCCAGAAACGTTACTTTTGACAAAGAGCTCAGTTTCGAATAACATACACTGAGTGTATGTTATTGTGAGGTCCTGAGTCGGGAAAATTAAAAAAATGCTCCATTCGCTGATCTCAGCTTTCCCTGAGGAGTTAGACCAAAGCCTATCTCAGAATTGGCAAAAGAACTCAATTCATCCAGAAATGCTACTTTTGACTAGGAGCTCAGTTATGAATAACATACAGATATCACTGGTGTCCTCAGTCGAGATAGCTAAAACACTACTCCATTCGCTGATCTGAGCTTTCCCTGAGGAGTTCGACCAAAGCTTATCTCAGAATGGGCAAAAGAGCCCTATTCATCCAGAACCGTTATTTTTGACCCAGAGCTCAGTTTCGAATAACATACCCATATCAGTGATGTCCTGAGTCGGGAAAGCTAAATCACTACTCTATTCGCTGATCTGAGCTTTCCCTGAGGAGTTAGACCAAAGCTTATCTCAGAATTGACAAAAGAGCACAATTCATCCAGAACCGTTATTTTTGACCCAGAGCTCAGTTTCGAATAACATACCCATATCAGTGATGTCCTGAGTCGGGAAAGCTAAAACACTACTCCATTCGCTGATCTGAGCTTTCCCTGAGGAGTTCGACCAAAGCTTATCTCAGAATTGACAAAAGAGCCCAATTCAGCCAGAACCGTTATTTTTGACCCAGAGCTCAGTTTCGAATACCATACCCATATCAATGATGTCCTGAGTCGGGAAAATTAAAAAAATGCTCCATTTGCTGATCTCAGCTTTCCCTGAGGAGTTAGACCAAAGCCTATCTCAGAATTGGCAAAATAACTCAATTCAGCCAGAAGACGTTAGTTTGGATCCAGAGCTTGGATTCCAACTAGTAACATATATTGGTGTGTTCCTGAGTCGGGAAAGATGGAAAACTATTCGATTCGCTGATCTGAGCTTTCCCTGAGGAGTTAGACCAAAGCTTATCTCAGAATTGCCAAAAGAGCCGAATTCATCCAGAACCGTTATTTTTGACCCAGAGCTCAGTTTCGAATAACATACCCATAACAGTGATGTCCTGAGTCGGGAAAGCTAAAACACTACTCCATTCGCTGATCTGAGCTTTCCCTGAGGAGTTAGACCAAAGCTTCTCTCAGAATTGCCAAAAGAGCCCAATTCAGCCAGAAACGTTACTTTTGACAAAGAGCTCAGTTTCGAATAACATACACTGAGTGTATGTTATTGTGAGGTCCTGAGTCGGGAAAATTAAAAAAAATGCTCCATTCGCTGATCTCAGCTTTCCCTGAGGAGTTAGACCAAAGCCTATCTCAGAATTGGCAAAAGAACTCAATTCATCCAGAAATGTTACTTTTGACCAGGAGCTCAGTTATGAATAACATACAGATATCAGTGGTGTCCTGAGTCGAGATAGCTAAAACACTACTCCATTCGCTGATCTGAGGTTTCCCTGAGGAGTTAGACCAAAGCTTATCTCAGAATTGGCAAAAGAGCCCTATTCATCCAGAACCGTTATTTTTGACCCAGAGCTCAGTTTCGAATAACATACAGATATCAGTGGTGTCCTGAGTCGAGAAAGCTAAAACACTACTCCATTCGCTGATCTGAGTTTTCCCTGAGGAGTTAGACCAAAGCTTATCTCAGAATTGACAAAAGAGCCCAATTCAGCCAGAACCGTTATTTTTGACCCAGAGCTCAGTTTCGAATACCAGACTCATATCAATGATGTCCTGAGTCGGGAAAATTAAAAAAATGCTCCATTTGCTGATCTCAGCTTTCCCTGAGGAGTTAGACCAAAGCCTATCTCAGAATTGGCAAAATAACTCAATTCAGCCAGAAGACGTTAGTTTGGATCCAGAGCTTGGATTCCAACTAGTAACACATATTGGTGTGTTCCTGAGTCGGGAAAGATGGAAAACTATTAGATTCGCTGATCTGAGCTTTCCCTGAGGAGTTAGACCAAAGCTTATCTCAGAATTGCCAAAAGAGCCGAATTCATCCAGAACCGTTATTTTTGACCCAGAGCTCAGTTTCGAATAACATACAGACATCAGCGGTGTCCTGAGTCGAGAAAGCTAAAACACTACTCCATTCGCTGATCTGAGCTTTCCCTGAGGAGTTAGACCAAAGCCTATCTCAGAATTGGCAAAAGAACTCAATTCAGCCAGAAGACGTTAGTTTGGATCCAGAGCTTGGATTCCAACTAGTAACACATATTGGTGTGTTCCTGAGTCGGGAAAGATGGAAAACTATTCGATTCGCTGATCTGAGCTTTCCCTGAGGAGTTCGACCAAAGCTTATCTCAGAATTGCCAAAAGAGCCGAATTCATCCAGAACCGTTACTTTTGACCCAGAGCTCAGTTTCGAATAACATATCCATAACAGTGATGTCCTGAGTCGGAAAAGCTAAAACACTACTCCATTCGCTGATCTGAGTTTTCCCTGAGGAGTTAGACCAAAGCTTATCTCAGAATTGCCAAAAGAGCCGAATTCATCCAGAACCGTTATTTTTGACCCAGAGCTCAGTTTCGAATACCATACCCATATCAATGATGTCCTGAGTCGGGAAAATTAAAAAAATGCTCCATTTGCTGATCTCAGCTTTCCCTGAGGAGTTAGACCAAAGCTTATCTCAGAATTGACAAAAGAGCCCAATTCATCCAGAACCGTTATTTTTGACCCAGAGCTCAGTTTCGAATAACATACCCATATCAGTGATGTCCTGAGTCGGGAAAGCTAAAACACTACTCCATTCGCTGATCTGAGCTTTCCCTGAGGAGTTCGACCAAAGCTTATCTCAGAATTGGCAAAAGAACTCATTTCAGCCAGAAGACGTTAGTTTGGATCCAGAGCTTGGATTCCAACTAGTAACACATATTGGTGTGTTCCTGAGTCGGGAAAGATGGAAAACTATTCGATTCGCTGATCTGAGCTTTCCCTGAGGAGTTCGACCAAAGCTTATCTCAGAATTGGCAAAAGAGCCCAATTCATCCAGAAACGTTACTTTTGACCCAGAGCTCAGTTTCGAATAACATACCGATTCCAGTGATGTCCTGAGTCGGGAAAGCTAAAACACTACTCCATTCGCTGATCTGAGCTTTCCCTGAGGAGTTAGACCAAAGCCTATCTCAGAATTGGCAAAAGAACTCATTTCAGCCAGAAGACGTTAGTTTGGATCCAGAGCTTGGATTCCAACTAGTAACACATATTGGTGTGTTCCTGAGTCGGGAAAGATGGAAAACTATTCGATTCGCTGATCTGAGCTTTCCCTGAGGAGTTCGACCAAAGCTTATCTCAGAATTGGCAAAAGAGCCCAATTCATCCAGAAACGTTACTTTTGACCCAGAGCTCAGTTTCGAATAACATACCCATTCCAGTGATGTCCTGAGTCGGGAAAGCTAAAACACTACTCCATTCGCTGATCTGAGCTTTCCCTGAGGAGTTAGACCAAAGCTTATCTCAGAATTGCCAAAAGAGCCCAATTCAGCCAGAAACGTTACTTTTGACAAAGAGCTCAGTTTCGAATAACATACACTGAGTGTATGTTATTGTGAGGTCCTGAGTCGGGAAAATTAAAAAAATGCTCCATTCGCTGATCTCAGCTTTCCCTGAGGAGTTAGACCAAAGCCTATCTCAGAATTGGCAAAAGAACTCAATTCATCCAGAAATGTTACTTTTGACCAGGAGCTCAGTTATGAATAACATACAGATATCACTGGTGTCCTCAGTCGAGATAGCTAAAACACTACTCCATTCGCTGATCTGAGCTTTCCCTGAGGAGTTCGACCAAAGCTTATCTCAGAATGGGCAAAAGAGCCCTATTCATCCAGAACCGTTATTTTTGACCCAGAGCTCAGTTTCGAATAACATACCCATATCAGTGATGTCCTGAGTCGGGAAAGCTAAATCACTACTCTATTCGCTGATCTGAGCTTTCCCTGAGGAGTTAGACCAAAGCTTATCTCAGAATTGACAAAAGAGCACAATTCATCCAGAACCGTTATTTTTGACCCAGAGCTCAGTTTCGAATAACATACCCATATCAGTGATGTCCTGAGTCGGGAAAGCTAAAACACTACTCCATTCGCTGATCTGAGCTTTCCCTGAGGAGTTCGACCAAAGCTTATCTCAGAATTGACAAAAGAGCCCAATTCAGCCAGAACCGTTATTTTTGACCCAGAGCTCAGTTTCGAATACCATACCCATATCAATGATGTCCTGAGTCGGGAAAATTAAAAAAATGCTCCATTTGCTGATCTCAGCTTTCCCTGAGGAGTTAGACCAAAGCCTATCTCAGAATTGGCAAAATAACTCAATTCAGCCAGAAGACGTTAGTTTGGATCCAGAGCTTGGATTCCAACTAGTAACATATATTGGTGTGTTCCTGAGTCGGGAAAGATGGAAAACTATTCGATTCGCTGATCTGAGCTTTCCCTGAGGAGTTAGACCAAAGCTTATCTCAGAATTGCCAAAAGAGCCGAATTCATCCAGAACCGTTATTTTTGACCCAGAGCTCAGTTTCGAATAACATACCCATAACAGTGATGTCCTGAGTCGGGAAAGCTAAAACACTACTCCATTCGCTGATCTGAGCTTTCCCTGAGGAGTTAGACCAAAGCTTATCTCAGAATTGCCAAAAGAGCCCAATTCAGCCAGAAACGTTACTTTTGACAAAGAGCTCAGTTTCGAATAACATACACTGAGTGTATGTTATTGTGAGGTCCTGAGTCGGGAAAATTAAAAAAAATGCTCCATTCGCTGATCTCAGCTTTCCCTGAGGAGTTAGACCAAAGCCTATCTCAGAATTGGCAAAAGAACTCAATTCATCCAGAAATGTTACTTTTGACCAGGAGCTCAGTTATGAATAACATACAGATATCAGTGGTGTCCTGAGTCGAGATAGCTAAAACACTACTCCATTCGCTGATCTGAGCTTTCCCTGAGGAGTTCGACCAAAGCTTATCTCAGAATGGGCAAAAGAGCCGAATTCATCCAGAACCGTTATTTTTGACCCAGAGCTCAGTTTCGAATAACATACCCATAACAGTGATGTCCTGAGTCGGGAAAGCTAAAACACTACTCCATTCGCTGATCTGAGCTTTCCCTGAGGAGTTAGACCAAAGCTTATCTCAGAATTGCCAAAAGAGCCCAATTCAGCCAGAAACGTTACTTTTGACAAAGAGCTCAGTTTCGAATAACATACACTGAGTGTATGTTATTGTGAGGTCCTGAGTCGGGAAAATTAAAAAAAATGCTCCATTCGCTGATCTCAGCTTTCCCTGAGGAGTTAGACCAAAGCCTATCTCAGAATTGGCAAAAGAACTCAATTCATCCAGAAATGTTACTTTTGACCAGGAGCTCAGTTATGAATAACATACAGATATCAGTGGTGTCCTGAGTCGAGATAGCTAAAACACTACTCCATTCGCTGATCTGAGCTTTCCCTGAGGAGTTCGACCAAAGCTTATCTCAGAATGGGCAAAAGAGCCCTATTCATCCAGAACCGTTATTTTTGACCCAGAGCTCAGTTTCGAATAACATACCCATATCAGTGATGTCCTGAGTCGGGAAAGCTAAAACATTACTCCATTCGCTGATCTGAGCTTTCCCTGAGGAGTTCGACCAAAGCTTATCTCAGAATTGCTAAAAGAGCCGAATTCATCCAGAACCGTTACTTTTGACCCAGAGCTCAGTTTCGAATAACATACCCATAACAGTGATGTCCTGAGTCGGGAAAGCTAAAACACTACTCCATTCGCTGATCTGAGCTTTCCCTGAGGAGTTCGACCAAAGCTTATCTCAGAATTGACAAAAGAGCCCAATTCAGCCAGAACCGTTATTTTTGACCCAGAGCTCAGTTTCGAATACCATACCCATATCAATGATGTCCTGAGTCGGGAAAATTAAAAAAATGCTCCATTTGCTGATCTCAGCTTTCCCTGAGGAGTTAGACCAAAGCCTATCTCAGAATTGGCAAAATAACTCAATTCAGCCAGAAGACGTTAGTTTGGATCCAGAGCTTGGATTCCAACTAGTAACACATATTGGTGTGTTCCTGAGTCGGGAAAGATGGAAAACTATTCGATTCGCTGATCTGAGCTTTCCCTGAGGAGTTAGACCAAAGCTTATCTCAGAATTGCCAAAAGAGCCGAATTCATCCAGAACCGTTATTTTTGACCCAGAGCTCAGTTTCGAATAACATACAGACATCAGCGGTGTCCTGAGTCGAGAAAGCTAAAACACTACTCCATTCGCTGATCTGAGCTTTCCCTGAGGAGTTAGACCAAAGCCTATCTCAGAATTGGCAAAAGAACTCATTTCAGCCAGAAGACGTTAGTTTGGATCCAGAGCTTGGATTCCAACTAGTAACACATATTGGTGTGTTCCTGAGTCGGGAAAGATGGAAAACTATTCGATTCGCTGATCTGAGCTTTCCCTGAGGAGTTCGACCAAAGCTTATCTCAGAATTGCCAAAAGAGCCCAATTCAGCCAGAAACGTTACTTTTGACAAAGAGCTCAGTTTCGAATAACATACACTGAGTGTATGTTATTGTGAGGTCCTGAGTCGGGAAAATTAAAAAAATGCTCCATTCGCTGATCTCAGCTTTCCCTGAGGAGTTAGACCAAAGCCTATCTCAGAATTGGCAAAAGAACTCAATTCATCCAGAAATGTTACTTTTGACCAGGAGCTCAGTTATGAATAACATACAGATATCAGTGGTGTCCTGAGTCGAGATAGCTAAAACACTACTCCATTCGCTGATCTGAGCTTTCCCTGAGGAGTTCGACCAAAGCTTATCTCAGAATGGGCAAAAGAGCCCTATTCATCCAGAACCGTTATTTTTGACCCAGAGCTCAGTTTCGAATAACATACCCATATCAGTGATGTCCTGAGTCGGGAAAGCTAAATCACTACTCTATTCGCTGATCTGAGCTTTCCCTGAGGAGTTCGACCAAAGCTTATCTCAGAATTGACAAAAGAGCCCAATTCAGCCAGAACCGTTATTTTTGACCCAGAGCTCAGTTTCGAATACCATACCCATATCAATGATGTCCTGAGTCGGGAAAATTAAAAAAATGCTCCATTTGCTGATCTCAGCTTTCCCTGAGGAGTTAGACCAAAGCCTATCTCAGAATTGGCAAAATAACTCAATTCAGCCAGAAGACGTTAGTTTGGATCCAGAGCTTGGATTCCAACTAGTAGCACATATTGGTGTGTTCCTGAGTCGGGAAAGATGGAAAACTATTCGATTCGCTGATCTGAGCTTTCCCTGAGGAGTTCAACCAAAGCTTATCTCAGAATTGACAAAAGAGCCCAATTCATCCAGAACCGTTGTTTTTGACCCAGAGCTCAGTTTCGAATAACATACCAATAACAGTGATGTCCTGAGTCGGGAAAGCTAAAACACTACTCCATTCGCTGATCTGAGCTTTCCCTGAGGAGTTAGACCAAAGCTTATCTCAGAATTGCCAAAAGAGCCCAATTCAGCCAGAAACGTTACTTTTGACAAAGAGCTCAGTTTCGAATAACATACACTGAGTATATGTTATTGTGAGGTCCTGAGTCGGGAAAATTAAAAAAATGCTCCATTCGCTGATCTCAGCTTTCCCTGAGGAGTTAGACCAAAGCCTATCTCAGAATTGGCAAAAGAACTCAATTCATCCAGAAATGTTACTTTTGACCAGGAGCTCAGTTATGAATAACATACAGATATCAGTGGTGTCCTGAGTCGAGATAGCTAAAACACTACTCCATTCGCTGATCTCAGCTTTCCCTGAGGAGTTAGACCAAAGCCTATCTCAGAATTGGCAAAAGAACTCAATTCAGCCAGAAGACGTTAGTTTGGATCCAGAGCTTGGATTCCAACTAGGAACATATATTGGTGTGTTCCTGAGTCGGGAAAGATGGAAAACTATTCGATTCGCTTTCCCTGAGGAGTTAGACCAAAGCTTATCTCAGAATTGCCAAAAGAGCCGAATTCATCCAGAACCGTTATTTTTGACCCAGAGCTCAGTTTCGAATAACATACAGACATCAGCGGTGTCCTGAGTCGAGAAAGCTAAAACACTACTCCATTCGCTGATCTGAGCTTTCCCTGAGGAGTTAGACCAAAGCCTATCTCAGAATTGGCAAAAGAACTCATTTCAGCCAGAAGACGTTAGTTTGGATCCAGAGCTTGGATTCCAACTAGTAACACATATTGATGTGTTCCTGAGTCGGGAAAGATGGAAAACTATTCGATTCGCTGATCTGAGCTTTCCCTGAGGAGTTCGACCAAAGCTTATCTCAGAATTGACAAAAGAGCCCAATTCATCCAGAACCGTTCTTTTTGACCCAGAGCTCAGTTTCGAATAACATACCAATAACAGTGATGTCCTGAGTCGGGAAAGCTAAAACACTACTCCATTCGCTGATCTGAGCTTTCCCTGAGGAGTTAGACCAAAGCTTATCTCAGAATTGCCAAAAGAGCCCAATTCAGCCAGAAACGTTACTTTTGACAAAGAGCTCAGTTTCGAATAACATACACTGAGTGTATGTTATTGTGAGGTCCTGAGTCGGGAAAGCTAAAACACTACTCCATTCGCTGATCTGAGCTTTCCCTGAGGAGTTAGACCAAAGCTTATCTCAGAATTGCCAAAAGAGCCCAATTCAGCCAGAAACGTTACTTTTGACAAAGAGCTCAGTTTCGAATAACATACACTGAGTGTATGTTATTGTGAGGTCCTGAGTCGGGAAAATTAAAAAAAATGCTCCATTCGCTGATCTCAGCTTTCCCTGAGGAGTTAGACCAAAGCCTATCTAAGAATTGGCAAAAGAACTCAATTCATCCAGAAATGTTACTTTTGACCAGGAGCTCAGTTATGAATAACATACAGATATCAGTGGTGTCCTCAGTCGAGATAGCTAAAACACTACTCCGTTCGCTGATCTGAGCTTTCCCTGAGGAGTTCGACCAAAGCTTATCTCAGAATGGGCAAAAGAGCCCTATTCATCCAGAACCGTTATTTTTGACCCAGAGCTCAGTTTCGAATAACATACCCATATCAGTGATGTCCTGAGTCGGGAAAGCTAAATCACTACTCTATTCGCTGATCTGAGCTTTCCCTGAGGAGTTGGACCAAAGCTTATCTCAGAATTGACAAAAGAACCCAATTCATCCAGAACCGTTATTTTTGACCCAGAGCTCAGTTTCGAATAACATACCCATATCAGTGATGTCCTGAGTCGGGAAAGCTAAAACACTACTCCATTCGCTGATCTGAGCTTTCCCTGAGGAGTTCGACCAAAGCTTATCTCAGAATTGACAAAAGAGCCCAATTCAGCCAGAACCGTTATTTTTGACCCAGAGCTCAGTTTCGAATACCATACCCATATCAATGATGTCCTGAGTCGGGAAAATTAAAAAAATGCTCCATTTGCTGATCTCAGCTTTCCCTGAGGAGTTAGACCAAAGCCTATCTCAGAATTGGCAAAAGAACTCATTTCAGCCAGAAGACGTTAGTTTGGATCCAGAGCTTGGATTCCAACTAGCAACACATATTGGTGTGTTCCTGAGTCGGGAAAGATGGAAAACTATTCGATTCGCTGATCTGAGCTTTCCCTGAGGAGTTCGACCAAAGCTTATCTCAGAATTGACAAAAGAGCCCAATTCATCCAGAACCGTTATTTTTGACCCAGAGCTCAGTTTCGAATAACATACCCATAACAGTGATGTCCTGAGTCGGGAAAGCTAAAACACTACTCCATTCGCTGATCTGAGCTTTCCCTGAGGAGTTAGACCAAAGCTTATCTCAGAATTGCCAAAAGAGCCCAATTCAGCCAGAAACGTTACTTTTGACAAAGAGCTCAGTTTCGAATAACATACACTGAGTGTATGTTATTGTGAGGTCCTGAGTCGGGAAAATTAAAAAAAATGCTCCATTCGCTGATCTCAGCTTTCCCTGAGGAGTTAGACCAAAGCCTATCTCAGAATTGGCAAAAGAACTCAATTCATCCAGAAATGTTACTTTTGACCAGGAGCTCAGTTATGAATAACATACAGATATCAGTGGTGTCCTCAGTCGAGATAGCTAAAACACTACTCCATTCGCTGATCTGAGCTTTCCCTGAGGAGTTCGACCAAAGCTTATCTCAGAATGGGCAAAAGAGCCCTATTCATCCAGAACCGTTATTTTTGACCCAGAGCTCAGTTTCGAATAACATACCCATATCAGTGATGTCCTGAGTCGGGAAAGCTAAATCACTACTCTATTCGCTGATCTGAGCTTTCCCTGAGGAGTTGGACCAAAGCTTATCTCAGAATTGACAAAAGAACCCAATTCATCCAGAACCGTTATTTTTGACCCAGAGCTCAGTTTCGAATAACATACCCATATCAGTGATGTCCTGAGTCGGGAAAGCTAAAACACTACTCCATTCGCTGATCTGAGCTTTCCCTGAGGAGTTCGACCAAAGCTTATCTCAGAATTGACAAAAGAGCCCAATTCAGCCAGAACCGTTATTTTTGACCCAGAGCTCAGTTTCGAATACCATACCCATATCAATGATGTCCTGAGTCGGGAAAATTAAAAAAATGCTCCATTTGCTGATCTCAGCTTTCCCTGAGGAGTTAGACCAAAGCCTATCTCAGAATTGGCAAAAGAACTCAATTCAGCCAGAAGACGTTAGTTTGGATCCAGAGCTTGGATTCCAACTAGGAACATATATTGGTGTGTTCCTGAGTCGGGAAAGATGGAAAACTATTCGATTCGCTGATCTGAGCTTTCCCTGAGGAGTTAGACCAAAGCTTATCTCAGAATTGCCAAAAGAGCCGAATTCATCCAGAACCGTTATTTTTGACCCAGAGCTCAGTTTCGAATAACATACAGACATCAGCGGTGTCCTGAGTCGAGAAAGCTAAAACACTACTCCATTCGCTGATCTGAGCTTTCCCTGAGGAGTTAGACCAAAGCCTATCTCAGAATTGGCAAAAGAACTCATTTCAGCCAGAAGACGTTAGTTTGGATCCAGAGCTTGGATTCCAACTAGTAACACATATTGGTGTGTTCCTGAGTCGGGAAAGATGGAAAACTATTCGATTCGCTGATCTGAGCTTTCCCTGAGGAGTTCGACCAAAGCTTATCTCAGAATTGACAAAAGAGCCCAATTCATCCAGAACCGTTGTTTTTGACCCAGAGCTCAGTTTCGAATAACATACCAATAACAGTGATGTCCTGAGTCGGGAAAGCTAAAACACTACTCCATTCGCTGATCTGAGCTTTCCCTGAGGAGTTAGACCAAAGCCTATCTCAGAATTGGCAAAAGAACTCATTTCAGCCAGAAGACGTTAGTTTGGATCCAGAGCTTGGATTCCAACTAGTAACACATATTGGTGTGTTCCTGAGTCGGGAAAGATGGAAAACTATTCGATTCGCTGATCTGAGCTTTCCCTGAGGAGTTCGACCAAAGCTTATCTCAGAATTGACAAAAGAGCCCAATTCATCCAGAACCGTTGTTTTTGACCCAGAGCTCAGTTTCGAATAACATACCAATAACAGTGATGTCCTGAGTCGGGAAAGCTAAAACACTACTCCATTCGCTGATCTGAGCTTTCCCTGAGGAGTTAGACCAAAGCTTATCTCAGAATTGCCAAAAGAGCCCAATTCAGCCAGAAACGTTACTTTTGACAAAGAGCTCAGTTTCGAATAACATACACTGAGTGTATGTTATTGTGAGGTCCTGAGTCGGGAAAATTAAAAAAATGCTCCATTCGCTGATCTCAGCTTTCCCTGAGGAGTTAGACCAAAGCCTATCTCAGAATTGGCAAAAGAACTCAATTCATCCAGAAATGTTACTTTTGACCAGGAGCTCAGTTATGAATAACATACAGATATCAGTGGTGTCCTGAGTCGAGATAGCTAAAACACTACTCCATTCGCTGATCTGAGCTTTCCCTGAGGAGTTCGACCAAAGCTTATCTCAGAATGGGCAAAAGAGCCCTATTCATCCAGAACCGTTATTTTTGACCCAGAGCTCAGTTTCGAATAACATACCCATATCAGTGATGTCCTGAGTCGGGAAAGCTAAATCACTACTCTATTCGCTGATCTGAGCTTTCCCTGAGGAGTTAGACCAAAGCTTATCTCAGAATTGACAAAAGAGCCCAATTCATCCAGAACCGTTATTTTTGACCCAGAGCTCAGTTTCGAATAACATACCCATATCAGTGATGTCCTGAGTCGGGAAAGCTAAAACACTACTCCATTCGCTGATCTGAGCTTTCCCTGAGGAGTTCGACCAAAGCTTATCTCAGAATTGACAAAAGAGCCCAATTCAGCCAGAACCGTTATTTTTGACCCAGAGCTCAGTTTCGAATACCATACCCATATCAATGATGTCCTGAGTCGGGAAAATTAAAAAAATGCTCCATTCGCTGATCTGAGCTTTCCCTGAGGAGTTAGACCAAAGCCTATCTCAGAATTGGCAAAAGAACTCATTTCAGCCAGAAGACATTAGTTTGGATCCAGAGCTTGGATTCCAACTAGTAACACATATTGGTGTTTTCCTGAGTCGGGAAAGATGGAAAACTATTCGATTCGCTGATCTGAGCTTTCCCTGAGGAGTTCGACCAAAGCTTATCTCAGAATTGACAAAAGAGCCCAATTCATCCAGAACCGTTACTTTTGACCCAGAGCTCAGTTTCGAATAACATACCCATAACAGTGATGTCCTGAGTCGGGAAAGCTAAAACACTACTCCATTCGCTGATCTGAGCTTTCCCTGAGGAGTTAGACCAAAGCTTATCTCAGAATTGCCAAAAGAGCCCAATTCAGCCAGAAACGTTACTTTTGACAAAGAGCTCAGTTTCGAATAACATACACTGAGTGTATGTTATTGTGAGGTCCTGAGTCGGGAAAATTAAAAAAAATGCTCCATTCGCTGATCTCAGCTTTCCCTGAGGAGTTAGACCAAAGCCTATCTCAGAATTGGCAAAAGAGCCCTATTCATCCAGAACCGTTATTTTTGACCCAGAGCTCAGTTTCGAATAACATACCCATATCAGTGATGTCCTGAGTCGAGAAAGCTAAAACACTACTCCATTCGCTGATCTGAGCTTTCCCTGAGGAGTTCGACCAAAGCTTATCTCAGAATGGGCAAAAGAGCCCTATTCATCCAGAACCGTTATTTTTGACCCAGAGCTCAGTTTCGAATACCATACCCATATCAATGATGTCCTGAGTCGGGAAAATTAAAAAAATGCTCCATTTGCTGATCTCAGCTTTCCCTGAGGAGTTAGACCAAAGCCTATCTCAGAATTGGCAAAAGAACTCAATTCATCCAGAAATGTTACTTTTGACCAGGAGCTCAGTTTCGAATAACATACCAATAACAGTGATGTCCTGAGTCGGGAAAGCTAAAACACTACTCCATTCGCTGATCTGAGCTTTCCCTGAGGAGTTAGACCAAAGCCTATCTCAGAATTGGCAAAAGAACTCATTTCAGCCAGAAGACGTTAGTTTGGATCCAGAGCTTGGATTCCAACTAGTAACACATATTGGTGTGTTCCTGAGTCGGGAAAGATGGAAAACTATTCGATTCGCTGATCTGAGCTTTCCCTGAGGAGTTCGACCAAAGCTTATCTCAGAATTGCCAAAAGAGCCCAATTCAGCCAGAAACGTTACTTTTGACAAAGAGCTCAGTTTCGAATAACATACACTGAGTGTATGTTATTGTGAGGTCCTGAGTCGGGAAAATTAAAAAAATGCTCCATTCGCTGATCTCAGCTTTCACTGAGGAGTTAGACCAAAGCCTATCTCAGAATTGGCAAAAGAACTCAATTCATCCAGAAATGTTACTTTTGACCAGGAGCTCAGTTATGAATAACATACAGATATCAGTGGTGTCCTGAGTCGAGATAGCTAAAACACTACTCCATTCGCTGATCTGAGCTTTCCCTGAGGAGTTCGACCAAAGCTTATCTCAGAATGGGCAAAAGAGCCCTATTCATCCAGAACCGTTATTTTTGACCCAGAGCTCAGTTTCGAATAACATACCCATATCAGTGATGTCCTGAGTCGGGAAAGCTAAATCACTACTCTATTCGCTGATCTGAGCTTTCCCTGAGGAGTTCGACCAAAGCTTATCTCAGAATTGACAAAAGAGCCCAATTCAGCCAGAACCGTTATTTTTGACCCAGAGCTCAGTTTCGAATACCATACCCATATCAATGATGTCCTGAGTCGGGAAAATTAAAAAAATGCTCCATTTGCTGATCTCAGCTTTCCCTGAGGAGTTAGACCAAAGCCTATCTCAGAATTGGCAAAATAACTCAATTCAGCCAGAAGACGTTAGTTTGGATCCAGAGCTTGGATTCCAACTAGTAGCACATATTGGTGTGTTCCTGAGTCGGGAAAGATGGAAAACTATTCGATTCGCTGATCTGAGCTTTCCCTGAGGAGTTCGACCAAAGCTTATCTCAGAATTGACAAAAGAGCCCAATTCATCCAGAACCGTTGTTTTTGACCCAGAGCTCAGTTTCGAATAACATACCAATAACAGTGATGTCCTGAGTCGGGAAAGCTAAAACACTACTCCATTCGCTGATCTGAGCTTTCCCTGAGGAGTTAGACCAAAGCTTATCTCAGAATTGCCAAAAGAGCCCAATTCAGCCAGAAACGTTACTTTTGACAAAGAGCTCAGTTTCGAATAACATACACTGAGTATATGTTATTGTGAGGTCCTGAGTCGGGAAAATTAAAAAAATGCTCCATTCGCTGATCTCAGCTTTCCCTGAGGAGTTAGACCAAAGCCTATCTCAGAATTGGCAAAAGAACTCAATTCATCCAGAAATGTTACTTTTGACCAGGAGCTCAGTTATGAATAACATACAGATATCAGTGGTGTCCTGAGTCGAGATAGCTAAAACACTACTCCATTCGCTGATCTGAGCTTTCCCTGAGGAGTTCGACCAAAGCTTATCTCAGAATGGGCAAAAGAGCCCTATTCATCCAGAACCGTTATTTTTGACCCAGAGCTCAGTTTCGAATAACATACCCATATCAGTGATGTCCTGAGTCGGGAAAGCTAAATCACTACTCTATTCGCTGATCTGAGCTTTCCCTGAGGAGTTAGACCAAAGCTTATCTCAGAATTGACAAAAGAGCCCAATTCATCCAGAACCGTTATTTTTGACCCAGAGCTCAGTTTCGAATAACATACCCATATCAGTGATGTCCTGAGTCGGGAAAGCTAAAACACTACTCCATTCGCTGATCTGAGCTTTCCCTGAGGAGTTAGACCAAAGCCTATCTCAAAATTGGCAAAAGAACTCATTTCAGCCAGAAGACGTTAGTTTGGATCCAGAGCTTGGATTCCAACTAGTAACATATATTGGTGTGTTCCTGAGTCGGGAAAGATGGAAAACTATTCGATTCGCTGATCTGAGCTTTCCCTGAGGAGTTAGACCAAAGCTTATCTCAGAATTGGCAAAAGAGCCGAATTCATCCAGAACCGTTATTTTTGACCCAGAGCTCAGTTTCGAATAACATACAGACATCAGCGGTGTCCTGAGTCGAGAAAGCTAAAACACTACTCCATTCGCTGATCTGAGCTTTCCCTGAGGAGTTAGACCAAAGCCTATCTCAGAATTGGCAAAAGAACTCATTTCAGCCAGAAGACGTTAGTTTGGATCCAGAGCTTGGATTCCAACTAGTAACACATATTGGTGTGTTCCTGAGTCGGGAAAGATGGAAAACTATTCGATTCGCTGATCTGAGCTTTCCCTGAGGAGTTCGACCAAAGCTTATCTCAGAATTGACAAAAGAGCCCAATTCATCCAGAACCGTTATTTTTGACCCAGAGCTCAGTTTCGAATAACATACCCATAACAGTGATGTCCTGAGTCGGGAAAGCTAAAACACTACTCCATTCGCTGATCTGAGCTTTCCCTGAGGAGTTAGACCAAAGCCTATCTCAGAATTGGCAAAAGAACTCAATTCAGCCAGAAGACGTTAGTTTGGATCCAGAGCTTGGATTCCAACTAGTAACATATATTGGTGTGTTCCTGAGTCGGGAAAGATGGAAAACTGTTCGATTCGCTTTCCCTGAGGAGTTAGACCAAAGCTTATCTCAGAATTGCAAAAAGAGCCGAATTCATCCAGAACCGTTATTTTTGACCCAGAGCTCAGTTTCGAATAACATACCCATAACAGTGATGTCCTGAGTCGGAAAAGCTAAAACACTACTCCATTCGCTGATCTGAGCTTTCCCTGAGGAGTTCGACCAAAGCTTATCTCAGAATGGGCAAAAGAGCCCTATTCATCCAGAACCGTTATTTTTGACCCAGAGCTCAGTTTCGAATAACATACCCATATCAGTGATGTCCTGAGTCGGGAAAGCTAAATCACTACTCTATTCGCTGATCTGAGCTTTCCCTGAGGAGTTCGACCAAAGCTTATCTCAGAATTGACAAAAGAGCCCAATTCAGCCAGAACCGTTATTTTTGACCCAGAGCTCAGTTTCGAATAACATACCCATATCAGTGATGTCCTGAGTCGGGAAAATTAAAAAAAATGCTCCATTCGCTGATCTCAGCTTTCCCTGAGGAGTTAGACCAAAGCCTATCTCAGAATTGGCAAAAGAACTCAATTCATCCAGAAATGTTACTTTTGACCAGGAGCTCAGTTTCGAATAACATACAGATATCAGTGGTGTCCTGAGTCGAGAAAGCTAAAACACTACTCCATTCGCTGATCTGAGTTTTCCCTGAGGAGTTAGACCAAAGCTTATCTCAGAATTGCCAAAAGAGCCCAATTCAGCCAGAAACGTTATTTTTGACCCAGAGCTCAGTTTCGAATACCATACCCATATCAATGATGTCCTGAGTCGGGAAAATTAAAAAAATGCTCCATTTGCTGATCTCAGCTTTCCCTGAGGAGTTAGACCAAAGCCTATCTCAGAATTGGCAAAATAACTCAATTCAGCCAGAAGACGTTAGTTTGGATCCAGAGCTTGGATTCCAACTAGTAACACATATTGGTGTGTTCCTGAGTCGGGAAAGATGGAAAACTATTCGATTCGCTGATCTGAGCTTTCCCTGAGGAGTTCGACCAAAGCTTATCTCAGAATTGACAAAAGAGCCCAATTCATCCAGAACCGTTACTTTTGACCCAGAGCTCAGTTTCGAATAACATACCCATAACAGTGATGTCCTGAGTCGGGAAAGCTAAAACACTACTCCATTCGCTGATCTGAGCTTTCCCTGAGGAGTTAGACCAAAGCTTATCTCAGAATTGCCAAAAGAGCCCAATTCAGCCAGAAACGTTACTTTTGACAAAGAGCTCAGTTTCGAATAACATACACTGAGTGTATGTTATTGTGAGGTCCTGAGTCGGGAAAATTAAAAAAAATGCTCCATTCGCTGATCTCAGCTTTCCCTGAGGAGTTAGACCAAAGCCTATCTCAGAATTGGCAAAAGAACTCAATTCATCCAGAAATGTTACTTTTGACCAGGAGCTCAGTTATGAATAACATATAGATATCAGTGGTGTCCTCAGTCGAGATAGCTAAAACACTACTCCATTCGCTGATCTGAGCTTTCCCTGAGGAGTTCGACCAAAGCTTATCTCAGAATGGGCAAAAGAGCCCTATTCATCCAGAACCGTTATTTTTGACCCAGAGCTCAGTTTCGAATAACATACCCATATCAGTGATGTCCTGAGTCGAGAAAGCTAAAACACTACTCCATTCGCTGATCTGAGGTTTCCCTGAGGAGTTCGACCAAAGCTTATCTCAGAATG
Organism: Natrix helvetica; assembly: GCF_964273705.1. Lineage (NCBI taxonomy): Eukaryota > Metazoa > Chordata > Lepidosauria > Squamata > Natricidae > Natrix > Natrix helvetica. The sequence goes on from NC_138555.1 coordinate 49,934,374, forward strand.
GGCAAAAGAGCCCTATTCATCCAGAACCGTTATTTTTGACCCAGAGCTCAGTTTCGAATACCATACCCATATCAATGATGTCCTGAGTCGGGAAAATTAAAAAAATGCTCCATTTGCTGATCTCAGCTTTCCCTGAGGAGTTAGACCAAAGCCTATCTCAGAATTGGCAAAATAACTCAATTCAGCCAGAAGACGTTAGTTTGGATCCAGAGCTTGGATTCCAACTCGTAACACATATTGGTGTGTTCCTGAGTCGGGAAAGATGGAAAACTATTCGATTCGCTGATCTGAGCTTTCCCTGAGGAGTTAGACCAAAGCTTATCTCAGAATTGCCAAAAGAGCCGAATTCATCCAGAACCGTTATTTTTGACCCAGAGCTCAGTTTCGAATAACATACAGACATCAGCGGTGTCCTGAGTCGAGAAAGCTAAAACACTACTCCATTCGCTGATCTGAGCTTTCCCTGAGGAGTTAGACCAAAGCCTATCTCAGAATTGGCAAAAGAACTCATTTCAGCCAGAAGACGTTAGTTTGGATCCAGAGCTTGGATTCCAACTAGTAACATAAATTGGTGTGTTCCTGAGTCGGGAAAGATGGAAAACTATTCGATTCGCTGATCTGAGCTTTCCCTGAGGAGTTCGACCAAAGCTTATCTCAGAATTGCCAAAAGAGCCCAATTCAGCCAGAAACGTTACTTTTGACAAAGAGCTCAGTTTCGAATAACATACACTGAGTGTATGTTATTGTGAGGTCCTGAGTCGGGAAAATTAAAAAAAATGCTCCATTCGCTGATCTCAGCTTTCCCTGAGGAGTTAGACCAAAGCCTATCTCAGAATTGGCAAAAGAACTCAATTCATCCAGAAATGTTACTTTTGACCAGGAGCTCAGTTATGAATAACATATAGATATCAGTGGTGTCCTCAGTCGAGATAGCTAAAACACTACTCCATTCGCTGATCTGAGCTTTCCCTGAGGAGTTCGACCAAAGCTTATCTCAGAATGGGCAAAAGAGCCCTATTCATCCAGAACCGTTATTTTTGACCCAGAGCTCAGTTTCGAATAACATACCCATATCAGTGATGTCCTGAGTCGAGAAAGCTAAAACACTACTCCATTCGCTGATCTGAGGTTTCCCTGAGGAGTTCGACCAAAGCTTATCTCAGAATGGGCAAAAGAGCCCTATTCATCCAGAACCGTTATTTTTGACCCAGAGCTCAGTTTCGAATACCATACCCATATCAATGATGTCCTGAGTCGGGAAAATTAAAAAAATGCTCCATTTGCTGATCTCAGCTTTCCCTGAGGAGTTAGACCAAAGCCTATCTCAGAATTGGCAAAATAACTCAATTCAGCCAGAAGACGTTAGTTTGGATCCAGAGCTTGGATTCCAACTCGTAACACATATTGGTGTGTTCCTGAGTCGGGAAAGATGGAAAACTATTCGATTCGCTGATCTGAGCTTTCCCTGAGGAGTTAGACCAAAGCTTATCTCAGAATTGCCAAAAGAGCCGAATTCATCCAGAACCGTTATTTTTGACCCAGAGCTCAGTTTCGAATAACATACAGACATCAGCGGTGTCCTGAGTCGAGAAAGCTAAAACACTACTCCATTCGCTGATCTGAGCTTTCCCTGAGGAGTTAGACCAAAGCCTATCTCAGAATTGGCAAAAGAACTCATTTCAGCCAGAAGACGTTAGTTTGGATCCAGAGCTTGGATTCCAACTAGTAACATAAATTGGTGTGTTCCTGAGTCGGGAAAGATGGAAAACTATTCGATTCGCTGATCTGAGCTTTCCCTGAGGAGTTCGACCAAAGCTTATCTCAGAATTGCCAAAAGAGCCCAATTCAGCCAGAAACGTTACTTTTGACAAAGAGCTCAGTTTCGAATAACATACACTGAGTGTATGTTATTGTGAGGTCCTGAGTCGGGAAAATTAAAAAAATGCTCCATTCGCTGATCTCAGCTTTCCCTGAGGAGTTAGACCAAAGCCTATCTCAGAATTGGCAAAAGAACTCAATTCATCCAGAAATGTTACTTTTGACCAGGAGCTCAGTTATGAATAACATACAGATATCAGTGGTGTCCTGAGTCGAGATAGCTAAAACACTACTCCATTCGCTGATCTGAGCTTTCCCTGAGGAGTTCGACCAAAGCTTATCTCAGAATGGGCAAAAGAGCCCTATTCATCCAGAACCGTTATTTTTGACCCAGAGCTCAGTTTCGAATAACATACCCATATCAGTGATGTCCTGAGTCGGGAAAGCTAAATCACTACTCTATTCGCTGATCTGAGCTTTCCCTGAGGAGTTCGACCAAAGCTTATCTCAGAATTGACAAAAGAGCCCAATTCAGCCAGAACCGTTATTTTTGACCCAGAGCTCAGTTTCGAATACCATACCCATATCAATGATGTCCTGAGTCGGGAAAATTAAAAAAATGCTCCATTTGCTGATCTCAGCTTTCCCTGAGGAGTTAGACCAAAGCCTATCTCAGAATTGGCAAAATAACTCAATTCAGCCAGAAGACGTTAGTTTGGATCCAGAGCTTGGATTCCAACTAGTAGCACATATTGGTGTGTTCCTGAGTCGGGAAAGATGGAAAACTATTCGATTCGCTGATCTGAGCTTTCCCTGAGGAGTTCGACCAAAGCTTATCTCAGAATTGACAAAAGAGCCCAATTCATCCAGAACCGTTATTTTTGACCCAGAGCTCAGTTTCGAATAACATACCCATATCAGTGATGTCCTGAGTCGGGAAAGCTAAAACACTACTCCATTCGCTGATCTGAGCTTTCCCTGAGGAGTTCGACCAAAGCTTATCTCAGAATTGACAAAAGAGCCCAATTCAGCCAGAACCGTTATTTTTGACTCAGAGCTCAGTTTCGAATACCATACCCATATCAATGATGTCCTGAGTCGGGAAAATTAAAAAAATGCTCCATTTGCTGATCTCAGCTTTCCCTGAGGAGTTAGACCAAAGCCTATCTCAGAATTGGCAAAAGAACTCAATTCAGCCAGAAGACGTTAGTTTGGATCCAGAGCTTGGATTCCAACTAGTAACATATATTGGTGTGTTCCTGAGTCGGGAAAGATGGAAAACTATTCGATTCGCTGATCTGAGCTTTCCCTGAGGAGTTAGACCAAAGCTTATCTCAGAATTGGCAAAAGAGCCGAATTCATCCAGAACCGTTATTTTTGACCCAGAGCTCAGTTTCGAATAACATACAGACATCAGCGGTGTCCTGAGTCGAGAAAGCTAAAACACTACTCCATTCGCTGATCTGAGCTTTCCCTGAGGAGTTAGACCAAAGCCTATCTCAGAATTGGCAAAAGAACTCATTTCAGCCAGAAGACGTTAGTTTGGATCCAGAGCTTGGATTCCAACTAGTAACACATATTGGTGTGTTCCTGAGTCGGGAAAGATGGAAAACTATTCGATTCGCTGATCTGAGCTTTCCCTGAGGAGTTCGACCAAAGCTTATCTCAGAATTGACAAAAGAGCCCAATTCATCCAGAACCGTTATTTTTGACCCAGAGCTCAGTTTCGAATAACATACCCATAACAGTGATGTCCTGAGTCGGGAAAGCTAAAACACTACTCCATTCGCTGATCTGAGCTTTCCCTGAGGAGTTAGACCAAAGCTTATCTCAGAATTGCCAAAAGAGCCCAATTCAGCCAGAAACGTTACTTTTGACAAAGAGATCAGTTTCGAATAACATACACTGAGTGTATGTTATTGTGAGGTCCTGAGTCGGGAAAATTAAAAAAAATGCTCCATTCGCTGATCTCAGCTTTCCCTGAGGAGTTAGACCAAAGCCTATCTAAGAATTGGCAAAAGAACTCAATTCATCCAGAAATGTTACTTTTGACCAGGAGCTCAGTTATGAATAACATACAGATATCAGTGGTGTCCTCAGTCGAGATAGCTAAAACACTACTCCGTTCGCTGATCTGAGCTTTCCCTGAGGAGTTGGACCAAAGCTTATCTCAGAATGGGCAAAAGAGCCCTATTCATCCAGAAACGTTACTTTTGACAAAGAGCTCAGTTTCGAATAACATACACTGAGTGTATGTTATTGTGAGGTCCTGAGTCGGGAAAATTAAAAAAATGCTCCATTCGCTGATCTCAGCTTTCCCTGAGGAGTTAGACAAAAGCCTATCTCAGAATTGGCAAAAGAACTCAATTCATCCAGAAATGTTACTTTTGACCAGGAGCTCAGTTATGAATAACATACAGATATCAGTGGTGTCCTGAGTCGAGATAGCTAAAACACTACTCCATTCGCTGATCTGAGCTTTCCCTGAGGAGTTCGACCAAAGCTTATCTCAGAATGGGCAAAAGAGCCCTATTCATCCAGAACCGTTATTTTTGACCCAGAGCTCAGTTTCGAATAACATACCCATATCAATGATGTCCTGAGTCGGGAAAATTAAAAAAATGCTCCATTTGCTGATCTCAGCTTTCCCTGAGGAGTTAGACCAAAGCCTATCTAAGAATTGGCAAAAGAACTCAATTCAGCCAGAAGACGTTAGTTTGGATCCAGAGCTTGGATTCCAACTAGTAACATATATTGGTGTGTTCCTGAGTCGGGAAAGATGGAAAACTATTCGATTCGCTGATCTGAGCTTTCCCTGAGGAGTTAGACCAAAGCTTATCTCAGAATTGGCAAAAGAGCCGAATTCATCCAGAACCGTTATTTTTGACCCAGAGCTCAGTTTCGAATAACATACAGACATCAGCGGTGTCCTGAGTCGAGAAAGCTAAAACACTACTCCATTCGCTGATCTGAGCTTTCCCTGAGGAGTTAGACCAAAGCCTATCTCAGAATTGGCAAAAGAACTCATTTCAGCCAGAAGACGTTAGTTTGGATCCAGAGCTTGGATTCCAACTAGTAACACATATTGGTGTGTTCCTGAGTCGGGAAAGATGGAAAACTATTCGATTCGCTGATCTGAGCTTTCCCTGAGGAGTTCGACCAAAGCTTATCTCAGAATTGACAAAAGAGCCCAATTCATCCAGAACCGTTATTTTTGACCCAGAGCTCAGTTTCGAATAACATACCCATAACAGTGATGTCCTGAGTCGGGAAAGCTAAAACACTACTCCATTCGCTGATCTGAGCTTTCCCTGAGGAGTTAGACCAAAGCTTATCTCAGAATTGCCAAAAGAGCCCAATTCAGCCAGAAACGTTACTTTTGACAAAGAGATCAGTTTCGAATAACATACACTGAGTGTATGTTATTGTGAGGTCCTGAGTCGGGAAAATTAAAAAAAATGCTCCATTCGCTGATCTCAGCTTTCCCTGAGGAGTTAGACCAAAGCCTATCTAAGAATTGGCAAAAGAACTCAATTCATCCAGAAATGTTACTTTTGACCAGGAGCTCAGTTATGAATAACATACAGATATCAGTGGTGTCCTCAGTCGAGATAGCTAAAACACTACTCCGTTCGCTGATCTGAGCTTTCCCTGAGGAGTTGGACCAAAGCTTATCTCAGAATGGGCAAAAGAGCCCTATTCATCCAGAACCGTTATTTTTGACCCAGAGCTCAGTTTCGAATAACATACCCATATCAGTGATGTCCTGAGTCGGGAAAGCTAAAACACTACTCCATTCGCTGATCTGAGCTTTCCCTGAGGAGTTCGACCAAAGCTTATCTCAGAATTGACAAAAGAGCCCAATTCAGCCAGAACCGTTATTTTTGACCCAGAGCTCAGTTTCGAATACCATACCCATATCAATGATGTCCTGAGTCGGGAAAATTAAAAAAATGCTCCATTTGCTGATCTCAGCTTTCCCTGAGGAGTTAGACCAAAGCCTATCTCAGAATTGGCAAAAGAACTCATTTCAGCCAGAAGACGTTAGTTTGGATCCAGAGCTTGGATTCCAACTAGTAACACATATTGGTGTGTTCCTGAGTCGGGAAAGATGGAAAACTATTCGATTCGCTGATCTGAGCTTTCCCTGAGGAGTTCGACCAAAGCTTATCTCAGAATTGACAAAAGAGCCCAATTCATCCAGAACCGTTATTTTTGACCCAGAGCTCAGTTTCGAATAACATACCCATAACAGTGATGTCCTGAGTCGGGAAAGCTAAAACACTACTCCATTCGCTGATCTGAGCTTTCCCTGAGGAGTTAGACCAAAGCTTATCTCAGAATTGCCAAAAGAGCCCAATTCAGCCAGAAACGTTACTTTTGACAAAGAGCTCAGTTTCGAATAACATACACTGAGTGTATGTTATTGTGAGGTCCTGAGTCGGGAAAATTAAAAAAAATGCTCCATTCGCTGATCTCAGCTTTCCCTGAGGAGTTAGACCAAAGCCTATCTCAGAATTGGCAAAAGAACTCAATTCATCCAGAAATGTTACTTTTGACCAGGAGCTCAGTTATGAATAACATATAGATATCAGTGGTGTCCTCAGTCGAGATAGCTAAAACACTACTCCATTCGCTGATCTGAGCTTTCCCTGAGGAGTTCGACCAAAGCTTATCTCAGAATGGGCAAAAGAGCCCTATTCATCCAGAACCGTTATTTTTGACCCAGAGCTCAGTTTCGAATAACATACCCATATCAGTGATGTCCTGAGTCGAGAAAGCTAAAACACTACTCCATTCGCTGATCTGAGGTTTCCCTGAGGAGTTCGACCAAAGCTTATCTCAGAATGGGCAAAAGAGCCCTATTCATCCAGAACCGTTATTTTTGACCCAGAGCTCAGTTTCGAATACCATACCCATATCAATGATGTCCTGAGTCGGGAAAATTAAAAAAATGCTCCATTTGCTGATCTCAGCTTTCCCTGAGGAGTTAGACCAAAGCCTATCTCAGAATTGGCAAAATAACTCAATTCAGCCAGAAGACGTTAGTTTGGATCCAGAACTTGGATTCCAACTAGTAACACATATTGGTGTGTTCCTGAGTCGGGAAAGATGGAAAACTATTCGATTCGCTGATCTGAGCTTTCCCTGAGGAGTTAGACCAAAGCTTATCTCAGAATTGCCAAAAGAGCCGAATTCATCCAGAACCGTTATTTTTGACCCAGAGCTCAGTTTCGAATAACATACAGACATCAGCGGTGTCCTGAGTCGAGAAAGCTAAAACACTACTCCATTCGCTGATCTGAGCTTTCCCTGAGGAGTTAGACCAAAGCCTATCTCAGAATTGGCAAAAGAACTCATTTCAGCCAGAAGACGTTAGTTTGGATCCAGAGCTTGGATTCCAACTAGTAACATAAATTGGTGTGTTCCTGAGTCGGGAAAGATGGAAAACTATTCGATTCGCTGATCTGAGCTTTCCCTGAGGAGTTCGACCAAAGCTTATCTCAGAATTGCCAAAAGAGCCCAATTCAGCCAGAAACGTTACTTTTGACAAAGAGCTCAGTTTCGAATAACATACACTGAGTGTATGTTATTGTGAGGTCCTGAGTCGGGAAAATTAAAAAAATGCTCCATTCGCTGATCTCAGCTTTCCCTGAGGAGTTAGACCAAAGCCTATCTCAGAATTGGCAAAAGAACTCAATTCATCCAGAAATGTTACTTTTGACCAGGAGCTCAGTTATGAATAACATACAGATATCAGTGGTGTCCTGAGTCGAGATAGCTAAAACACTACTCCATTCGCTGATCTGAGCTTTCCCTGAGGAGTTCGACCAAAGCTTATCTCAGAATGGGCAAAAGAGCCCTATTCATCCAGAACCGTTATTTTTGACCCAGAGCTCAGTTTCGAATAACATACCCATATCAGTGATGTCCTGAGTCGGGAAAGCTAAATCACTACTCTATTCGCTGATCTGAGCTTTCCCTGAGGAGTTCGACCAAAGCTTATCTCAGAATTGACAAAAGAGCCCAATTCAGCCAGAACCGTTATTTTTGACCCAGAGCTCAGTTTCGAATACCATACCCATATCAATGATGTCCTGAGTCGGGAAAATTAAAAAAATGCTCCATTTGCTGATCTCAGCTTTCCCTGAGGAGTTAGACCAAAGCCTATCTCAGAATTGGCAAAATAACTCAATTCAGCCAGAAGACGTTAGTTTGGATCCAGAGCTTGGATTCCAACTAGTAGCACATATTGGTGTGTTCCTGAGTCGGGAAAGATGGAAAACTATTCGATTCGCTGATCTGAGCTTTCCCTGAGGAGTTCGACCAAAGCTTATCTCAGAATTGACAAAAGAGCCCAATTCATCCAGAACCGTTATTTTTGACCCAGAGCTCAGTTTCGAATAACATACCCATATCAGTGATGTCCTGAGTCGGGAAAGCTAAAACACTACTCCATTCGCTGATCTGAGCTTTCCCTGAGGAGTTCGACCAAAGCTTATCTCAGAATTGACAAAAGAGCCCAATTCAGCCAGAACCGTTATTTTTGACTCAGAGCTCAGTTTCGAATACCATACCCATATCAATGATGTCCTGAGTCGGGAAAATTAAAAAAATGCTCCATTTGCTGATCTCAGCTTTCCCTGAGGAGTTAGACCAAAGCCTATCTCAGAATTGGCAAAAGAACTCAATTCAGCCAGAAGACGTTAGTTTGGATCCAGAGCTTGGATTCCAACTAGTAACATATATTGGTGTGTTCCTGAGTCGGGAAAGATGGAAAACTATTCGATTCGCTGATCTGAGCTTTCCCTGAGGAGTTAGACCAAAGCTTATCTCAGAATTGGCAAAAGAGCCGAATTCATCCAGAACCGTTATTTTTGACCCAGAGCTCAGTTTCGAATAACATACAGACATCAGCGGTGTCCTGAGTCGAGAAAGCTAAAACACTACTCCATTCGCTGATCTGAGCTTTCCCTGAGGAGTTAGACCAAAGCCTATCTCAGAATTGGCAAAAGAACTCATTTCAGCCAGAAGACGTTAGTTTGGATCCAGAGCTTGGATTCCAACTAGTAACACATATTGGTGTGTTCCTGAGTCGGGAAAGATGGAAAACTATTCGATTCGCTGATCTGAGCTTTCCCTGAGGAGTTCGACCAAAGCTTATCTCAGAATTGACAAAAGAGCCCAATTCATCCAGAACCGTTATTTTTGACCCAGAGCTCAGTTTCGAATAACATACCCATAACAGTGATGTCCTGAGTCGGGAAAGCTAAAACACTACTCCATTCGCTGATCTGAGCTTTCCCTGAGGAGTTAGACCAAAGCTTATCTCAGAATTGCCAAAAGAGCCCAATTCAGCCAGAAACGTTACTTTTGACAAAGAGATCAGTTTCGAATAACATACACTGAGTGTATGTTATTGTGAGGTCCTGAGTCGGGAAAATTAAAAAAAATGCTCCATTCGCTGATCTCAGCTTTCCCTGAGGAGTTAGACCAAAGCCTATCTAAGAATTGGCAAAAGAACTCAATTCATCCAGAAATGTTACTTTTGACCAGGAGCTCAGTTATGAATAACATACAGATATCAGTGGTGTCCTCAGTCGAGATAGCTAAAACACTACTCCGTTCGCTGATCTGAGCTTTCCCTGAGGAGTTGGACCAAAGCTTATCTCAGAATGGGCAAAAGAGCCCTATTCATCCAGAACCGTTATTTTTGACCCAGAGCTCAGTTTCGAATAACATACCCATATCAGTGATGTCCTGAGTCGGGAACGCTAAATCACTACTCTATTCGCTGATCTGAGCTTTCCCTGAGGAGTTGGACCAAAGCTTATCTCAGAATTGACAAAAGAACCCAATTCATCCAGAACCGTTATTTTTGACCCAGAGCTCAGTTTCGAATAACATACCCATATCAGTGATGTCCTGAGTCGGGAAAGCTAAAACACTACTCCATTCGCTGATCTGAGCTTTCCCTGAGGAGTTCGACCAAAGCTTATCTCAGAATTGACAAAAGAGCCCAATTCAGCCAGAACCGTTATTTTTGACCCAGAGCTCAGTTTCGAATACCATACCCATATCAATGATGTCCTGAGTCGGGAAAATTAAAAAAATGCTCCATTTGCTGATCTCAGCTTTCCCTGAGGAGTTAGACCAAAGCCTATCTCAGAATTGGCAAAAGAACTCATTTCAGCCAGAAGACGTTAGTTTGGATCCAGAGCTTGGATTCCAACTAGTAACACATATTGGTGTGTTCCTGAGTCGGGAAAGATGGAAAACTATTCGATTCGCTGATCTGAGCTTTCCCTGAGGAGTTCGACCAAAGCTTATCTCAGAATTGACAAAAGAGCCCAATTCATCCAGAACCGTTATTTTTGACCCAGAGCTCAGTTTCGAATAACATACCCATAACAGTGATGTCCTGAGTCGGGAAAGCTAAAACACTACTCCATTCGCTGATCTGAGCTTTCCCTGAGGAGTTAGACCAAAGCTTATCTCAGAATTGCCAAAAGAGCCCAATTCAGCCAGAAACGTTACTTTTGACAAACAGCTCAGTTTCGAATAACATACACTGAGTGTATGTTATTGTGAGGTCCTGAGTCGGGAAAATTAAAAAAAATGCTCCATTCGCTGATCTCAGCTTTCCCTGAGGAGTTAGACCAAAGCCTATCTCAGAATTGGCAAAAGAACTCAATTCATCCAGAAATGTTACTTTTGACCAGGAGCTCAGTTATGAATAACATACAGATATCAGTGGTGTCCTCAGTCGAGATAGCTAAAACACTACTCCATTCGCTGATCTGAGCTTTCCCTGAGGAGTTCGACCAAAGCTTATCTCAGAATGGGCAAAAGAGCCCTATTCATCCAGAACCGTTATTTTTGACCCAGAGCTCAGTTTCGAATAACATACCCATATCAGTGATGTCCTGAGTCGGGAAAGCTAAATCACTACTCTATTCGCTGATCTGAGCTTTCCCTGAGGAGTTGGACCAAAGCTTATCTCAGAATTGACAAAAGAACCCAATTCATCCAGAACCGTTATTTTTGACCCAGAGCTCAGTTTCGAATAACATACCCATATCAGTGATGTCCTGAGTCGGGAAAGCTAAAACACTACTCCATTCGCTGATCTGAGCTTTCCCTGAGGAGTTCGACCAAAGCTTATCTCAGAATTGACAAAAGAGCCCAATTCAGCCAGAACCGTTATTTTTGACCCAGAGCTCAGTTTCGAATACCATACCCATATCAATGATGTCCTGAGTCGGGAAAATTAAAAAAATGCTCCATTTGCTGATCTCAGCTTTCCCTGAGGAGTTAGACCAAAGCCTATCTAAGAATTGGCAAAAGAACTCAATTCAGCCAGAAGACGTTAGTTTGGATCCAGAGCTTGGATTCCAACTAGTAACATATATTGGTGTGTTCCTGACTCGGGAAAGATGGAAAACTATTCGATTCGCTGATCTGAGCTTTCCCTGAGGAGTTGGACCAAAGCTTATCTCAGAATTGACAAAAGAACCCAATTCATCCAGAACCGTTATTTTTGACCCAGAGCTCAGTTTCGAATAACATACCCATATCAGTGATGTCCTGAGTCGGGAAAGCTAAAACACTACTCCATTCGCTGATCTGAGCTTTCCCTGAGGAGTTCGACCAAAGCTTATCTCAGAATTGACAAAAGAACCCAATTCATCCAGAACCGTTATTTTTGACCCAGAGCTCAGTTTCGAATAACATACCCATATCAGTGATGTCCTGAGTCGGGAAAGCTAAAACACTACTCCATTCGCTGATCTGAGCTTTCCCTGAGGAGTTCGACCAAAGCTTATCTCAGAATTGACAAAAGAGCCCAATTCAGCCAGAACCGTTATTTTTGACCCAGAGCTCAGTTTCGAATACCATACCCATATCAATGATGTCCTGAGTCGGGAAAATTAAAAAAATGCTCCATTTGCTGATCTCAGCTTTCCCTGAGGAGTTAGACCAAAGCCTATCTCAGAATTGGCAAAAGAACTCATTTCAGCCAGAAGACGTTAGTTTGGATCCAGAGCTTGGATTCCAACTAGTAACACATATTGGTGTGTTCCTGAGTCGGGAAAGATGGAAAACTATTCGATTCGCTGATCTGAGCTTTCCCTGAGGAGTTCGACCAAAGCTTATCTCAGAATTGACAAAAGAGCCCAATTCATCCAGAACCGTTATTTTTGACCCAGAGCTCAGTTTCGAATAACATACCCATAACAGTGATGTCCTGAGTCGGGAAAGCTAAAACACTACTCCATTCGCTGATCTGAGCTTTCCCTGAGGAGTTAGACCAAAGCTTATCTCAGAATTGCCAAAAGAGCCCAATTCAGCCAGAAACGTTACTTTTGACAAACAGCTCAGTTTCGAATAACATACACTGAGTGTATGTTATTGTGAGGTCCTGAGTCGGGAAAATTAAAAAAAATGCTCCATTCGCTGATCTCAGCTTTCCCTGAGGAGTTAGACCAAAGCCTATCTCAGAATTGGCAAAAGAACTCAATTCATCCAGAAATGTTACTTTTGACCAGGAGCTCAGTTATGAATAACATACAGATATCAGTGGTGTCCTCAGTCGAGATAGCTAAAACACTACTCCATTCGCTGATCTGAGCTTTCCCTGAGGAGTTCGACCAAAGCTTATCTCAGAATGGGCAAAAGAGCCCTATTCATCCAGAACCGTTATTTTTGACCCAGAGCTCAGTTTCGAATAACATACCCATATCAGTGATGTCCTGAGTCGGGAAAGCTAAATCACTACTCTATTCGCTGATCTGAGCTTTCCCTGAGGAGTTGGACCAAAGCTTATCTCAGAATTGACAAAAGAACCCAATTCATCCAGAACCGTTATTTTTGACCCAGAGCTCAGTTTCGAATAACATACCCATATCAGTGATGTCCTGAGTCGGGAAAGCTAAAACACTACTCCATTCGCTGATCTGAGCTTTCCCTGAGGAGTTCGACCAAAGCTTATCTCAGAATTGACAAAAGAGCCCAATTCAGCCAGAACCGTTATTTTTGACCCAGAGCTCAGTTTCGAATACCATACCCATATCAATGATGTCCTGAGTCGGGAAAATTAAAAAAATGCTCCATTTGCTGATCTCAGCTTTCCCTGAGGAGTTAGACCAAAGCCTATCTAAGAATTGGCAAAAGAACTCAATTCAGCCAGAAGACGTTAGTTTGGATCCAGAGCTTGGATTCCAACTAGTAACATATATTGGTGTGTTCCTGACTCGGGAAAGATGGAAAACTATTCGATTCGCTGATCTGAGCTTTCCCTGAGGAGTTAGACCAAAGCTTATCTCAGAATTGCCAAAAGAGCCGAATTCATCCAGAACCGTTATTTTTGACCCAGAGCTCAGTTTCGAATAACATACAGACATCAGCGGTGTCCTGAGTCGAGAAAGCTAAAACACTACTCCATTCGCTGATCTGAGCTTTCCCTGAGGAGTTAGACCAAAGCCTATCTCAGAATTGGCAAAAGAACTCATTTCAGCCAGAAGACGTTAGTTTGGATCCAGAGCTTGGATTCCAACTAGTAACACATATTGGTGTGTTCCTGAGTCGGGAAAGATGGAAAACTATTCGATTCGCTGATCTGAGCTTTCCCTGAGGAGTTCGACCAAAGCTTATCTCAGAATTGCCAAAAGAGCCCAATTCAGCCAGAAACGTTACTTTTGACAAAGAGCTCAGTTTCGAATAACATACACTGAGTGTATGTTATTGTGAGGTCCTGAGTCGGGAAAATTAAAAAAATGCTCCATTCGCTGATCTCAGCTTTCCCTGAGGAGTTAGACCAAAGCCTATCTCAGAATTGGCAAAAGAACTCAATTCATCCAGAAATGTTACTTTTGACCAGGAGCTCAGTTATGAATAACATACAGATATCAGTGGTGTCCTGAGTCGAGATAGCTAAAACACTACTCCATTCGCTGATCTGAGCTTTCCCTGAGGAGTTCGACCAAAGCTTATCTCAGAATTGACAAAAGAGCCCAATTCATCCAGAACCGTTACTTTTGACCCAGAGCTCAGTTTCGAATAACATACCAATAACAGTGATGTCCTGAGTCGGGAAAGCTAAAACACTACTCCATTCGCTGATCTGAGCTTTCCCTGAGGAGTTAGACCAAAGCTTATCTCAGAATTGCCAAAAGAGCCCAATTCAGCCAGAAACGTTACTTTTGACAAAGAGCTCAGTTTCGAATAACATACACTGAGTGTATGTTATTGTGAGGTCCTGAGTCGGGAAAATTAAAAAAAATGCTCCATTCGCTGATCTCAGCTTTCCCTGAGGAGTTAGACCAAAGCCTATCTCAGAATTGGCAAAAGAGCCCTATTCATCCAGAACCGTTATTTTTGACCCAGAGCTCAGTTTCGAATAACATACCCATATCAGTGATGTCCTGAGTCGAGAAAGCTAAAACACTACTCCATTCGCTGATCTGAGCTTTCCCTGAGGAGTTCGACCAAAGCTTATCTCAGAATGGGCAAAAGAGCCCTATTCATCCAGAACCGTTATTTTTGACCCAGAGCTCAGTTTCGAATACCATACCCATATCAATGATGTCCTGAGTCGGGAAAATTAAAAAAATGCTCCATTTGCTGATCTCAGCTTTCCCTGAGGAGTTAGACCAAAGCCTATCTCAGAATTGGCAAAATAACTCAATTCAGCCAGAAGACGTTAGTTTGGATCCAGAGCTTGGATTCCAACTAGTAACACATATTGGTGTGTTCCTGAGTCGGGAAAGATGGAAATCTATTCGATTCGCTGATCTGAGCTTTCCCTGAGGAGTTAGACCAAAGCTTATCTCAGAATTGCCAAAAGAGCCGAATTCATCCAGAACCGTTATTTTTGACCCAGAGCTCAGTTTCGAATAACATACAGACATCAGCGGTGTCCTGAGTCGAGAAAGCTAAAACACTACTCCATTCGCTGATCTGAGCTTTCCCTGAGGAGTTAGACCAAAGCCTATCTCAGAATTGGCAAAAGAACTCATTTCAGCCAGAAGACGTTAGTTTGGATCCAGAGCTTGGATTCCAACTAGTAACACATATTGGTGTGTTCCTGAGTCGGGAAAGATGGAAAACTATTCGATTCGCTGATCTGAGCTTTCCCTGAGGAGTTCGACCAAAGCTTATCTCAGAATTGCCAAAAGAGCCCAATTCAGCCAGAAACGTTACTTTTGACAAAGAGCTCAGTTTCGAATAACATACACTGAGTGTATGTTATTGTGAGGTCCTGAGTCGGGAAAATTAAAAAAATGCTCCATTCGCTGATCTCAGCTTTCCCTGAGGAGTTAGACAAAAGCCTATCTCAGAATTGGCAAAAGAACTCAATTCATCCAGAAATGTTACTTTTGACCAGGAGCTCAGTTATGAATAACATACAGATATCAGTGGTGTCCTGAGTCGAGATAGCTAAAACACTACTCCATTCGCTGATCTGAGCTTTCCCTGAGGAGTTCGACCAAAGCTTATCTCAGAATGGGCAAAAGAGCCCTATTCATCCAGAACCGTTATTTTTGACCCAGAGCTCAGTTTCGAATAACATACCCATATCAATGATGTCCTGAGTCGGGAAAATTAAAAAAATGCTCCATTTGCTGATCTCAGCTTTCCCTGAGGAGTTAGACCAAAGCCTATCTAAGAATTGGCAAAAGAACTCAATTCAGCCAGAAGACGTTAGTTTGGATCCAGAGCTTGGATTCCAACTAGTAACATATATTGGTGTGTTCCTGAGTCGGGAAAGATGGAAAACTATTCGATTCGCTGATCTGAGCTTTCCCTGAGGAGTTAGACCAAAGCTTATCTCAGAATTGCCAAAAGAGCCGAATTCATCCAGAACCGTTATTTTTGACCCAGAGCTCAGTTTCGAATAACATACAGACATCAGCGGTGTCCTGAGTCGAGAAAGCTAAAACACTACTCCATTCGCTGATCTGAGCTTTCCCTGAGGAGTTAGACCAAAGCCTATCTCAGAATTGGCAAAAGAACTCATTTCAGCCAGAAGACGTTAGTTTGGATCCAGAGCTTGGATTCCAACTAGTAACACATATTGGTGTGTTCCTGAGTCGGGAAAGATGGAAAACTATTCGATTCGCTGATCTGAGCTTTCCCTGAGGAGTTCGACCAAAGCTTATCTCAGAATTGACAAAAGAGCCCAATTCATCCAGAACCGTTGTTTTTGACCCAGAGCTCAGTTTCGAATAACATACCAATAACAGTGATGTCCTGAGTCGGGAAAGCTAAAACACTACTCCATTCGCTGATCTGAGCTTTCCCTGAGGAGTTAGACCAAAGCTTATCTCAGAATTGCCAAAAGAGCCCAATTCAGCCAGAAACGTTACTTTTGACAAAGAGCTCAGTTTCGAATAACATACACTGAGTGTATGTTATTGTGAGGTCCTGAGTCGGGAAAATTAAAAAAATGCTCCATTCGCTGATCTCAGCTTTCCCTGAGGAGTTAGACCAAAGCCTATCTCAGAATTGGCAAAAGAACTCAATTCATCCAGAAATGTTACTTTTGACCAGGAGCTCAGTTATGAATAACATACAGATATCAGTGGTGTCCTGAGTCGAGATAGCTAAAACACTACTCCATTCGCTGATCTGAGCTTTCCCTGAGGAGTTCGACCAAAGCTTATCTCAGAATGGGCAAAAGAGCCCTATTCATCCAGAACCGTTATTTTTGACCCAGAGCTCAGTTTCGAATAACATACCCATATCAGTGATGTCCTGAGTCGGGAAAGCTAAATCACTACTCTATTCGCTGATCTGAGCTTTCCCTGAGGAGTTAGACCAAAGCTTATCTCAGAATTGACAAAAGAGCCCAATTCATCCAGAACCGTTATTTTTGACCCAGAGCTCAGTTTCGAATAACATACCCATATCAGTGATGTCCTGAGTCGGGAAAGCTAAAACACTACTCCATTCGCTGATCTGAGCTTTCCCTGAGGAGTTCGACCAAAGCTTATCTCAGAATTGACAAAAGAGCCCAATTCAGCCAGAACCGTTATTTTTGACCCAGAGCTTAGTTTCGAATACCATACCCATATCAATGATGTCCTGAGTCGGGAAAATTAAAAAAATGCTCCATTTGCTGATCTCAGCTTTCCCTGAGGAGTTAGACCAAAGCCTATCTCAGAATTGGCAAAATAACTCAATTCAGCCAGAAGACGTTAGTTTGGATCCAGAGCTTGGATTCCAACTAGTAACACATATTGGTGTGTTCCTGAGTCGGGAAAGATGGAAAACTATTCGATTCGCTGATCTGAGCTTTCCCTGAGGAGTTAGACCAAAGCTTATCTCAGAATTGCCAAAAGAGCCGAATTCATCCAGAACCGTTATTTTTGACCCAGAGCTCAGTTTCGAATAACATACAGACATCAGCGGTGTCCTGAGTCGAGAAAGCTAAAACACTACTCCATTCGCTGATCTGAGCTTTCCCTGAGGAGTTAGACCAAAGCCTATCTCAGAATTGGCAAAGAACTCATTTCAGCCAGAAGACGTTAGTTTGGATCCAGAGCTTGGATTCCAACTAGTAACACATATTGGTGTGTTCCTGAGTCGGGAAAGATGGAAAACTATTCGATTCGCTGATCTGAGCTTTCCCTGAGGAGTTCGACCAAAGCTTATCTCAGAATTGACAAAAGAGCCCAATTCATCCAGAACCGTTACTTTTGACCCAGAGCTCAGTTTCGAATAACATACCCATAACAGTGATGTCCTGAGTCGGGAAAGCTAAAACACTACTCCATTCGCTGATCTGAGCTTTCCCTGAGGAGTTAGACCAAAGCTTATCTCAGAATTGCCAAAAGAGCCCAATTCAGCCAGAAACGTTACTTTTGACAAAGAGCTCAGTTTCGAATAACATACACTGAGTGTATGTTATTGTGAGGTCCTGAGTCGGGAAAATTAAAAAAAATGCTCCATTCGCTGATCTCAGCTTTCCCTGAGGAGTTAGACCAAAGCCTATCTCAGAATTGGCAAAAGAGCCCTATTCATCCAGAACCGTTATTTTTGACCCAGAGCTCAGTTTCGAATAACATACCCATATCAGTGATGTCCTGAGTCGAGAAAGCTAAAACACTACTCCATTCGCTGATCTGAGCTTTCCCTGAGGAGTTCGACCAAAGCTTATCTCAGAATGGGCAAAAGAGCCCTATTCATCCAGAACCGTTATTTTTGACCCAGAGCTCAGTTTCGAATACCATACCCATATCAATGATGTCCTGAGTCGGGAAAATTAAAAAAATGCTCCATTTGCTGATCTCAGCTTTCCCTGAGGAGTTAGACCAAAGCCTATCTCAGAATTGGCAAAATAACTCAATTCAGCCAGAAGACGTTAGTTTGGATCCAGAGCTTGGATTCCAACTAGTAACACATATTGGTGTGTTCCTGAGTCGGGAAAGATGGAAAACTATTCGATTCGCTGATCTGAGCTTTCCCTGAGGAGTTAGACCAAAGCTTATCTCAGAATTGCCAAAAGAGCCGAATTCATCCAGAACCGTTATTTTTGACCCAGAGCTCAGTTTCGAATAACATACAGACATCAGCGGTGTCCTGAGTCGAGAAAGCTAAAACACTACTCCATTCGCTGATCTGAGCTTTCCCTGAGGAGTTAGACCAAAGCCTATCTCAGAATTGGCAAAAGAACTCATTTCAGCCAGAAGACGTTAGTTTGGATCCAGAGCTTGGATTCCAACTAGTAACACATATTGGTGTGTTCCTGAGTCGGGAAAGATGGAAAACTATTCGATTCGCTGATCTGAGCTTTCCCTGAGGAGTTCGACCAAAGCTTATCTCAGAATTGGCAAAAGAGCCGAATTCATCCAGAAACGTTACTTTTGACAAAGAGCTCAGTTTCGAATAACATACACTGAGTGTATGTTATTGTGAGGTCCTGAGTCGGGAAAATTAAAAAAATGCTCCATTCGCTGATCTCAGCTTTCCCTGAGGAGTTAGACCAAAGCCTATCTCAGAATTGGCAAAAGAACTCAATTCATCCAGAAATGTTACTTTTGACCAGGAGCTCAGTTATGAATAACATACAGATATCAGTGGTGTCCTGAGTCGAGATAGCTAAAACACTACTCCATTCGCTGATCTGAGCTTTCCCTGAGGAGTTCGACCAAAGCTTATCTCAGAATGGGCAAAAGAGCCCTATTCATCCAGAACCGTTATTTTTGACCCAGAGCTCAGTTTCGAATAACATACCCATATCAGTGATGTCCTGAGTCGGGAAAGCTAAATCACTACTCTATTCGCTGATCTGAGCTTTCCCTGAGGAGTTAGACCAAAGCCTATCTCAGAATTGGCAAAATAACTCAATTCAGCCAGAAGACGTTAGTTTGGATCCAGAGCTTGGATTCCAACTAGTAGCACATATTGGTGTGTTCCTGAGTCGGGAAAGATGGAAAACTATTCGATTCGCTGATCTGAGCTTTCCCTGAGGAGTTCGACCAAAGCTTATCTCAGAATTGACAAAAGAGCCCAATTCATCCAGAACCGTTGTTTTTGACCCAGAGCTCAGTTTCGAATAACATACCAATAACAGTGATGTCCTGAGTCGGGAAAGCTAAAACACTACTCCATTCGCTGATCTGAGCTTTCCCTGAGGAGTTAGACCAAAGCTTATCTCAGAATTGCCAAAAGAGCCCAATTCAGCCAGAAACGTTACTTTTGACAAAGAGCTCAGTTTCGAATAACATACACTGAGTATATGTTATTGTGAGGTCCTGAGTCGGGAAAATTAAAAAAATGCTCCATTCGCTGATCTCAGCTTTCCCTGAGGAGTTAGACCAAAGCCTATCTCAGAATTGGCAAAAGAACTCAATTCATCCAGAAATGTTACTTTTGACCAGGAGCTCAGTTATGAATAACATACAGATATCAGTGGTGTCCTGAGTCGAGATAGCTAAAACACTACTCCATTCGCTGATCTGAGCTTTCCCTGAGGAGTTAGACCAAAGCTTATCTCAGAATGGGCAAAAGAGCCCTATTCATCCAGAACCGTTATTTTTGACCCAGAGCTCAGTTTCGAATAACATACCCATATCAGTGATGTCCTGAGTCGGGAAAGCTAAATCACTACTCTATTCGCTGATCTGAGCTTTCCCTGAGGAGTTAGACCAAAGCTTATCTCAGAATTGACAAAAGAGCCCAATTCATCCAGAACCGTTATTTTTGACCCAGAGCTCAGTTTCGAATAACATACCCATATCAGTGATGTCCTGAGTCGGGAAAGCTAAAACACTACTCCATTTGCTGATCTGAGCTTTCCCTGAGGAGTTCGACCAAAGCTTATCTCAGAATTGACAAAAGAGCCCAATTCATCCAGAACCGTTATTTTTGACCCAGAGCTCAGTTTCGAATAACATACCCATATCAGTGATGTCCTGAGTCGGGAAAGCTAAAACACTACTCCATTCGCTGATCTGAGCTTTCCCTGAGGAGTTCGACCAAAGCTTATCTCAGAATTGACAAAAGAGCCCAATTCAGCCAGAACCGTTATTTTTGACTCAGAGCTCAGTTTCGAATACCATACCCATATCAATGATGTCCTGAGTCGGGAAAATTAAAAAAATGCTCCATTTGCTGATCTCAGCTTTCCCTGAGGAGTTAGACCAAAGCTTATCTCAGAATTGACAAAAGAGCCCAATTCATCCAGAACCGTTATTTTTGACCCAGAGCTCAGTTTCGAATAACATACCCATATCAGTGATGTCCTGAGTCGGGAAAGCTAAAACACTACTCCATTCGCTGATCTGAGCTTTCCCTGAGGAGTTAGACCAAAGCCTATCTCAGAATTGGCAAAAGAACTCATTTCAGCCAGAAGACGTTAGTTTGGATCCAGAGCTTGGATTCCAACTAGTAACATATATTGGTGTGTTCCTGAGTCGGGAAAGATGGAAAACTATTCGATTCGCTGATCTGAGCTTTCCCTGAGGAGTTAGACCAAAGCTTATCTCAGAATTGGCAAAAGAGCCGAATTCATCCAGAAACGTTACTTTTGACAAAGAGCTCAGTTTCGAATAACATACACTGAGTGTATGTTATTGTGAGGTCCTGAGTCGGGAAAGCTAAAACACTACTCCATTCGCTGATCTGAGCTTTCCCTGAGGAGTTAGACCAAAGCTTATCTCAGAATTGCCAAAAGAGCCCAATTCAGCCAGAAACGTTACTTTTGACAAAGAGCTCAGTTTCGAATAACATACACTGAGTATATGTTATTGTGAGGTCCTGAGTCGGGAAAATTAAAAAAATGCTCCATTCGCTGATCTCAGCTTTCCCTGAGGAGTTAGACCAAAGCCTATCTCAGAATTGGCAAAAGAACTCAATTCATCCAGAAATGTTACTTTTGACCAGGAGCTCAGTTATGAATAACATACAGATATCAGTGGTGTCCTGAGTCGAGATAGCTAAAACACTACTCCATTCGCTGATCTGAGCTTTCCCTGAGGAGTTCGACCAAAGCTTATCTCAGAATTGACAAAAGAGCCCAATTCATCCAGAACCGTTATTTTTGACCCAGAGCTCAGTTTCGAATAACATACCCATATCAGTGATGTCCTGAGTCGGGAAAGCTAAAACACTACTCCATTCGCTGATCTGAGCTTTCCCTGAGGAGTTCGACCAAAGCTTATCTCAGAATTGACAAAAGAGCCCAATTCAGCCAGAACCGTTATTTTTGACTCAGAGCTCAGTTTCGAATACCATACCCATATCAATGATGTCCTGAGTCGGGAAAATTAAAAAAATGCTCCATTTGCTGATCTCAGCTTTCCCTGAGGAGTTAGACCAAAGCTTATCTCAGAATTGACAAAAGAGCCCAATTCATCCAGAACCGTTATTTTTGACCCAGAGCTCAGTTTCGAATAACATACCCATATCAGTGATGTCCTGAGTCGGGAAAGCTAAAACACTACTCCATTCGCTGATCTGAGCTTTCCCTGAGGAGTTAGACCAAAGCCTATCTCAGAATTGGCAAAAGAACTCATTTCAGCCAGAAGACGTTAGTTTGGATCCAGAGCTTGGATTCCAACTAGTAACATATATTGGTGTGTTCCTGAGTCGGGAAAGATGGAAAACTATTCGATTCGCTGATCTGAGCTTTCCCTGAGGAGTTAGACCAAAGCTTATCTCAGAATTGGCAAAAGAGCCGAATTCATCCAGAAACGTTACTTTTGACAAAGAGCTCAGTTTCGAATAACATACACTGAGTGTATGTTATTGTGAGGTCCTGAGTCGGGAAAGCTAAAACACTACTCCATTCGCTGATCTGAGCTTTCCCTGAGGAGTTAGACCAAAGCTTATCTCAGAATTGCCAAAAGAGCCCAATTCAGCCAGAAACGTTACTTTTGACAAAGAGCTCAGTTTCGAATAACATACACTGAGTATATGTTATTGTGAGGTCCTGAGTCGGGAAAATTAAAAAAATGCTCCATTCGCTGATCTCAGCTTTCCCTGAGGAGTTAGACCAAAGCCTATCTCAGAATTGGCAAAAGAACTCAATTCATCCAGAAATGTTACTTTTGACCAGGAGCTCAGTTATGAATAACATACAGATATCAGTGGTGTCCTGAGTCGAGATAGCTAAAACACTACTCCATTCGCTGATCTGAGCTTTCCCTGAGGAGTTCGACCAAAGCTTATCTCAGAATTGACAAAAGAGCCCAATTCATCCAGAACCGTTATTTTTGACCCAGAGCTCAGTTTCGAATAACATACCCATATCAGTGATGTCCTGAGTCGGGAAAGCTAAAACACTACTCCATTCGCTGATCTGAGCTTTCCCTGAGGAGTTCGACCAAAGCTTATCTCAGAATTGACAAAAGAGCCCAATTCAGCCAGAACCGTTATTTTTGACTCAGAGCTCAGTTTCGAATACCATACCCATATCAATGATGTCCTGAGTCGGGAAAATTAAAAAAATGCTCCATTTGCTGATCTCAGCTTTCCCTGAGGAGTTAGACCAAAGCTTATCTCAGAATTGACAAAAGAGCCCAATTCATCCAGAACCGTTATTTTTGACCCAGAGCTCAGTTTCGAATAACATACCCATATCAGTGATGTCCTGAGTCGGGAAAGCTAAAACACTACTCCATTCGCTGATCTGAGCTTTCCCTGAGGAGTTAGACCAAAGCCTATCTCAGAATTGGCAAAAGAACTCATTTCAGCCAGAAGACGTTAGTTTGGATCCAGAGCTTGGATTCCAACTAGTAACATATATTGGTGTGTTCCTGAGTCGGGAAAGATGGAAAACTATTCGATTCGCTGATCTGAGCTTTCCCTGAGGAGTTAGACCAAAGCTTATCTCAGAATTGGCAAAAGAGCCGAATTCATCCAGAAACGTTACTTTTGACAAAGAGCTCAGTTTCGAATAACATACACTGAGTGTATGTTATTGTGAGGTCCTGAGTCGGGAAAATTAAAAAAAATGCTCCATTCGCTGATCTCAGCTTTCCCTGAGGAGTTAGACCAAAGCCTATCTCAGAATTGGCAAAAGAGCCCTATTCATCCAGAACCGTTATTTTTGACCCAGAGCTCAGTTTCGAATAACATACCCATATCAGTGATGTCCTGAGTCGAGAAAGCTAAAACACTACTCCATTCGCTGATCTGAGCTTTCCCTGAGGAGTTCGACCAAAGCTTATCTCAGAATGGGCAAAAGAGCCCTATTCATCCAGAACCGTTATTTTTGACCCAGAGCTCAGTTTCGAATACCATACCTGTTCTGACCCCCTCCTCTTGTATACCAAGACACTCCGACACAAAGTCTCTTCAAAGATGTTTATTGACATACAGGTTCCACCTTGGCAGCAATCCAGACTGCCAAGGTCAAGATAGCACTCTGGGCAGCAATCCAGCTACAGCGACACCCCTTGGCAGCAATCCAGCTACCAAGCTCCAGATAATCACCTTAGCAGCCAAGGTCCAGGGAACAGATTGACAGTAATCCAGGTAAAATCTTTAGCAGCAATCCAGCCTGCCAAAGTACGACACAGATCTGAGCTTCTCCAACTCCAATGATCAGTTGATTCCTGCAAAGGGTGTGTCCACAAGCAGTCCCTTTATAGTCTGGAGAGGAGTCTAATGATCAGCAGCTGAGAGCCATTACCTCCGGTAATTGCTCAATTGCTCCTTACGCCGGGTAGCACGTCGGTAACGAGCATCTAATAGCTCACTGCTGTCTGACTCACTGTCCTGTGACTCCTCTCCACTGCTCCAAGGCATGACATCAGGAGCCCCCTTCCTTTGGCTTTCACCACTGCTCCATGCCTCAGGCGCCCCCTGGTGGCCAACCAGCCTCTCTGCGCCCTGCTCAGCGTCGGAACCCTGTCCAGGGTCCCCCACCTCCTCTTGAGCCGACTCAGAGGACACCTCGCTGTCGGAGTCTGGTGGCAGCGGCACCGGCACCGGCTGGGCCACAACACATACCCATATCAATGATGTCCTGAGTCGGGAAAATTAAAAAAATGCTCCATTTGCTGATCTCAGCTTTCCCTGAGGAGTTAGACCAAAGCCTATCTCAGAATTGGCAAAATAACTCAATTCAGCCAGAAGACGTTAGTTTGGATCCAGAGCTTGGATTCCAACTAGTAACACATATTGGTGTGTTCCTGAGTCGGGAAAGATGGAAATCTATTCGATTCGCTGATCTGAGCTTTCCCTGAGGAGTTAGACCAAAGCTTATCTCAGAATTGCCAAAAGAGCCGAATTCATCCAAAACCGTTATTTTTGACCCAGAGCTCAGTTTCGAATAACATACAGACATCAGCGGTGTCCTGAGTCGAGAAAGCTAAAACACTACTCCATTCGCTGATCTGAGCTTTCCCTGAGGAGTTAGACCAAAGCCTATCTCAGAATTGGCAAAAGAACTCATTTCAGCCAGAAGACGTTAGTTTGGATCCAGAGCTTGGATTCCAACTAGTAACATATATTGGTGTGTTCCTGAGTCGGGAAAGATGGAAAACTATTCGATTCGCTGATCTGAGCTTTCCCTGAGGAGTTAGACCAAAGCTTATCTCAGAATTGGCAAAAGAGCCGAATTCATCCAGAAACGTTACTTTTGACAAAGAGCTCAGTTTCGAATAACATACACTGAGTGTATGTTATTGTGAGGTCCTGAGTCGGGAAAATTAAAAAAAATGCTCCATTCGCTGATCTCAGCTTTCCCTGAGGAGTTAGACCAAAGCCTATCTCAGAATTGGCAAAAGAGCCCTATTCATCCAGAACCGTTATTTTTGACCCAGAGCTCAGTTTCGAATAACATACCCATATCAGTGATGTCCTGAGTCGAGAAAGCTAAAACACTACTCCATTCGCTGATCTGAGCTTTCCCTGAGGAGTTCGACCAAAGCTTATCTCAGAATGGGCAAAAGAGCCCTATTCATCCAGAACCGTTATTTTTGACCCAGAGCTCAGTTTCGAATACCATACCCATATCAATGATGTCCTGAGTCGGGAAAATTAAAAAAATGCTCCATTTGCTGATCTCAGCTTTCCCTGAGGAGTTAGACCAAAGCCTATCTCAGAATTGGCAAAATAACTCAATTCAGCCAGAAGACGTTAGTTTGGATCCAGAGCTTGGATTCCAACTAGTAACACATATTGGTGTGTTCCTGAGTCGGGAAAGATGGAAATCTATTCGATTCGCTGATCTGAGCTTTCCCTGAGGAGTTAGACCAAAGCTTATCTCAGAATTGCCAAAAGAGCCGAATTCATCCAGAACCGTTATTTTTGACCCAGAGCTCAGTTTCGAATAACATACAGACATCAGCGGTGTCCTGAGTCGAGAAAGCTAAAACACTACTCCATTCGCTGATCTGAGCTTTCCCTGAGGAGTTAGACCAAAGCCTTTCTCAGAATTGGCAAAAGAACTCATTTCAGCCAGAAGACGTTAGTTTGGATCCAGAGCTTGGATTCCAACTAGTAACACATATTGGTGTGTTCCTGAGTCGGGAAAGATGGAAAACTATTCGATTCGCTGATCTGAGCTTTCCCTGAGGAGTTCGACCAAAGCTTATCTCAGAATTGCCAAAAGAGCCCAATTCAGCCAGAAACGTTACTTTTGACAAAGAGCTCAGTTTCGAATAACATACACTGAGTGTATGTTATTGTGAGGTCCTGAGTCGGGAAAATTAAAAAAATGCTCCATTCGCTGATCTCAGCTTTCCCTGAGGAGTTAGACCAAAGCCTATCTCAGAATTGGCAAAAGAACTCAATTCATCCAGAAATGTTACTTTTGACCAGGAGCTCAGTTATGAATAACATACAGATATCAGTGGTGTCCTGAGTCGAGATAGCTAAAACACTACTCCATTCGCTGATCTGAGCTTTCCCTGAGGAGTTCGACCAAAGCTTATCTCAGAATGGGCAAAAGAGCCCTATTCATCCAGAACCGTTATTTTTGACCCAGAGCTCAGTTTCGAATAACATACCCATATCAGTGATGTCCTGAGTCGGGAAAGCTAAATCACTACTCTATTCGCTGATCTGAGCTTTCCCTGAGGAGTTCGACCAAAGCTTATCTCAGAATTGACAAAAGAGCCCAATTCAGCCAGAACCGTTATTTTTGACCCAGAGCTCAGTTTCGAATACCATACCCATATCAATGATGTCCTGAGTCGGGAAAATTAAAAAAATGCTCCATTTGCTGATCTCAGCTTTCCCTGAGGAGTTAGACCAAAGCCTATCTCAGAATTGGCAAAATAACTCAATTCAGCCAGAAGACGTTAGTTTGGATCCAGAGCTTGGATTCCAACTAGTAGCACATATTGGTGTGTTCCTGAGTCGGGAAAGATGGAAAACTATTCGATTCGCTGATCTGAGCTTTCCCTGAGGAGTTCGACCAAAGCTTATCTCAGAATTGACAAAAGAGCCCAATTCATCCAGAACCGTTGTTTTTGACCCAGAGCTCAGTTTCGAATAACATACCAATAACAGTGATGTCCTGAGTCGGGAAAGCTAAAACACTACTCCATTCGCTGATCTGAGCTTTCCCTGAGGAGTTAGACCAAAGCTTATCTCAGAATTGCCAAAAGAGCCCAATTCAGCCAGAAACGTTACTTTTGACAAAGAGCTCAGTTTCGAATAACATACACTGAGTATATGTTATTGTGAGGTCCTGAGTCGGGAAAATTAAAAAAATGCTCCATTCGCTGATCTCAGCTTTCCCTGAGGAGTTAGACCAAAGCCTATCTCAGAATTGGCAAAAGAACTCAATTCATCCAGAAATGTTACTTTTGACCAGGAGCTCAGTTATGAATAACATACAGATATCAGTGGTGTCCTGAGTCGAGATAGCTAAAACACTACTCCATTCGCTGATCTGAGCTTTCCCTGAGGAGTTCGACCAAAGCTTATCTCAGAATGGGCAAAAGAGCCCTATTCATCCAGAACCGTTATTTTTGACCCAGAGCTCAGTTTCGAATAACATACCCATATCAGTGATGTCCTGAGTCGGGAAAGCTAAATCACTACTCTATTCGCTGATCTGAGCTTTCCCTGAGGAGTTAGACCAAAGCTTATCTCAGAATTGACAAAAGAGCCCAATTCATCCAGAACCGTTATTTTTGACCCAGAGCTCAGTTTCGAATAACATACCCATATCAGTGATGTCCTGAGTCGGGAAAGCTAAAACACTACTCCATTTGCTGATCTGAGCTTTCCCTGAGGAGTTCGACCAAAGCTTATCTCAGAATTGACAAAAGAGCCGAATTCATCCAGAACCGTTATTTTTGACCCAGAGCTCAGTTTCGAATAACATACCCATATCAGTGATGTCCTGAGTCGGGAAAGCTAAAACACTACTCCATTCGCTGATCTGAGCTTTCCCTGAGGAGTTCGACCAAAGCTTATCTCAGAATTGACAAAAGAGCCCAATTCAGCCAGAACCGTTATTTTTGACTCAGAGCTCAGTTTCGAATACCATACCCATATCAATGATGTCCTGAGTCGGGAAAATTAAAAAAATGCTCCATTTGCTGATCTCAGCTTTCCCTGAGGAGTTAGACCAAAGCTTATCTCAGAATTGACAAAAGAGCCCAATTCATCCAGAACCGTTATTTTTGACCCAGAGCTCAGTTTCGAATAACATACCCATATCAGTGATGTCCTGAGTCGGGAAAGCTAAAACACTACTCCATTCGCTGATCTGAGCTTTCCCTGAGGAGTTCGACCAAAGCCTATCTCAGAATTGGCAAAAGAACTCAATTCAGCCAGAAGACGTTAGTTTGGATCCAGAGCTTGGATTCCAACTAGCAACATATATTGGTGTGTTCCTGAGTCGGGAAAGATGGAAAACTATTCGATTCGCTGATCTGAGCTTTCCCTGAGGAGTTAGACCAAAGCTTATCTCAGAATTGCCAAAAGAGCCGAATTCATCCAAAACCGTTATTTTTGACCCAGAGCTCAGTTTCGAATAACATACAGACATCAGCGGTGTCCTGAGTCGAGAAAGCTAAAACACTACTCCATTCGCTGATCTGAGCTTTCCCTGAGGAGTTAGACCAAAGCCTATCTCAGAATTGGCAAAAGAACTCATTTCAGCCAGAAGACGTTAGTTTGGATCCAGAGCTTGGATTCCAACTAGTAACATATATTGGTGTGTTCCTGAGTCGGGAAAGATGGAAAACTATTCGATTCGCTGATCTGAGCTTTCCCTGAGGAGTTAGACCAAAGCTTATCTCAGAATTGGCAAAAGAGCCGAATTCATCCAGAAACGTTACTTTTGACAAAGAGCTCAGTTTCGAATAACATACACTGAGTGTATGTTATTGTGAGGTCCTGAGTCGGGAAAATTAAAAAAAATGCTCCATTCGCTGATCTCAGCTTTCCCTGAGGAGTTAGACCAAAGCCTATCTCAGAATTGGCAAAAGAGCCCTATTCATCCAGAACCGTTATTTTTGACCCAGAGCTCAGTTTCGAATAACATACCCATATCAGTGATGTCCTGAGTCGAGAAAGCTAAAACACTACTCCATTCGCTGATCTGAGCTTTCCCTGAGGAGTTCGACCAAAGCTTATCTCAGAATGGGCAAAAGAGCACTATTCATCCAGAACCGTTATTTTTGACCCAGAGCTCAGTTTCGAATACCATACCCATATCAATGATGTCCTGAGTCGGGAAAATTAAAAAAATGCTCCATTTGCTGATCTCAGCTTTCCCTGAGGAGTTAGACCAAAGCCTATCTCAGAATTGGCAAAATAACTCAATTCAGCCAGAAGACGTTAGTTTGGATCCAGAGCTTGGATTCCAACTAGTAACACATATTGGTGTGTTCCTGAGTCGGGAAAGATGGAAATCTATTCGATTCGCTGATCTGAGCTTTCCCTGAGGAGTTAGACCAAAGCTTATCTCAGAATTGCCAAAAGAGCCGAATTCATCCAGAACCGTTATTTTTGACCCAGAGCTCAGTTTCGAATAACATACAGACATCAGCGGTGTCCTGAGTCGAGAAAGCTAAAACACTACTCCATTCGCTGATCTGAGCTTTCCCTGAGGAGTTAGACCAAAGCCTTTCTCAGAATTGGCAAAAGAACTCATTTCAGCCAGAAGACGTTAGTTTGGATCCAGAGCTTGGATTCCAACTAGTAACACATATTGGTGTGTTCCTGAGTCGGGAAAGATGGAAAACTATTCGATTCGCTGATCTGAGCTTTCCCTGAGGAGTTCGACCAAAGCTTATCTCAGAATTGCCAAAAGAGCCCAATTCAGCCAGAAACGTTACTTTTGACAAAGAGCTCAGTTTCGAATAACATACACTGAGTGTATGTTATTGTGAGGTCCTGAGTCGGGAAAATTAAAAAAATGCTCCATTCGCTGATCTCAGCTTTCCCTGAGGAGTTAGACCAAAGCCTATCTCAGAATTGGCAAAAGAACTCAATTCATCCAGAAATGTTACTTTTGACCAGGAGCTCAGTTATGAATAACATACAGATATCAGTGGTGTCCTGAGTCGAGATAGCTAAAACACTACTCCATTCGCTGATCTGAGCTTTCCCTGAGGAGTTCGACCAAAGCTTATCTCAGAATGGGCAAAAGAGCCCTATTCATCCAGAACCGTTATTTTTGACCCAGAGCTCAGTTTCGAATAACATACCCATATCAGTGATGTCCTGAGTCGGGAAAGCTAAATCACTACTCTATTCGCTGATCTGAGCTTTCCCTGAGGAGTTAGACCAAAGCTTATCTCAGAATTGCCAAAAGAGCCCAATTCAGCCAGAAACGTTACTTTTGACAAAGAGCTCAGTTTCGAATAACATACACTGAGTATATGTTATTGTGAGGTCCTGAGTCGGGAAAATTAAAAAAATGCTCCATTCGCTGATCTCAGCTTTCCCTGAGGAGTTAGACCAAAGCCTATCTCAGAATTGGCAAAAGAACTCAATTCATCCAGAAATGTTACTTTTGACCAGGAGCTCAGTTATGAATAACATACAGATATCAGTGGTGTCCTGAGTCGAGATAGCTAAAACACTACTCCATTCGCTGATCTGAGCTTTCCCTGAGGAGTTCGACCAAAGCTTATCTCAGAATTGACAAAAGAGCCCAATTCAGCCAGAACCGTTATTTTTGACCCAGAGCTCAGTTTCGAATACCATACCCATATCAATGATGTCCTGAGTCGGGAAAATTAAAAAAATGCTCCATTTGCTGATCTCAGCTTTCCCTGAGGAGTTAGACCAAAGCCTATCTCAGAATTGGCAAAATAACTCAATTCAGCCAGAAGACGTTAGTTTGGATCCAGAGCTTGGATTCCAACTAGTAGCACATATTGGTGTGTTCCTGAGTCGGGAAAGATGGAAAACTATTCGATTCGCTGATCTGAGCTTTCCCTGAGGAGTTCGACCAAAGCTTATCTCAGAATTGACAAAAGAGCCCAATTCATCCAGAACCGTTGTTTTTGACCCAGAGCTCAGTTTCGAATAACATACCAATAACAGTGATGTCCTGAGTCGGGAAAGCTAAAACACTACTCCATTCGCTGATCTGAGCTTTCCCTGAGGAGTTAGACCAAAGCTTATCTCAGAATTGCCAAAAGAGCCCAATTCAGCCAGAAACGTTACTTTTGACAAAGAGCTCAGTTTCGAATAACATACACTGAGTATATGTTATTGTGAGGTCCTGAGTCGGGAAAATTAAAAAAATGCTCCATTCGCTGATCTCAGCTTTCCCTGAGGAGTTAGACCAAAGCCTATCTCAGAATTGGCAAAAGAACTCAATTCATCCAGAAATGTTACTTTTGACCAGGAGCTCAGTTATGAATAACATACAGATATCAGTGGTGTCCTGAGTCGAGATAGCTAAAACACTACTCCATTCGCTGATCTGAGCTTTCCCTGAGGAGTTCGACCAAAGCTTATCTCAGAATGGGCAAAAGAGCCCTATTCATCCAGAACCGTTATTTTTGACCCAGAGCTCAGTTTCGAATAACATACCCATATCAGTGATGTCCTGAGTCGGGAAAGCTAAATCACTACTCTATTCGCTGATCTGAGCTTTCCCTGAGGAGTTAGACCAAAGCTTATCTCAGAATTGACAAAAGAGCCCAATTCATCCAGAACCGTTATTTTTGACCCAGAGCTCAGTTTCGAATAACATACCCATATCAGTGATGTCCTGAGTCGGGAAAGCTAAAACACTACTCCATTTGCTGATCTGAGCTTTCCCTGAGGAGTTCGACCAAAGCTTATCTCAGAATTGACAAAAGAGCCCAATTCATCCAGAACCGTTATTTTTGACCCAGAGCTCAGTTTCGAATAACATACCCATATCAGTGATGTCCTGAGTCGGGAAAGCTAAAACACTACTCCATTCGCTGATCTGAGCTTTCCCTGAGGAGTTCGACCAAAGCTTATCTCAGAATTGACAAAAGAGCCCAATTCAGCCAGAACCGTTATTTTTGACTCAGAGCTCAGTTTCGAATACCATACCCATATCAATGATGTCCTGAGTCGGGAAAATTAAAAAAATGCTCCATTTGCTGATCTCAGCTTTCCCTGAGGAGTTAGACCAAAGCTTATCTCAGAATTGACAAAAGAGCCCAATTCATCCAGAACCGTTATTTTTGACCCAGAGCTCAGTTTCGAATAACATACCCATATCAGTGATGTCCTGAGTCGGGAAAGCTAAAACACTACTCCATTCGCTGATCTGAGCTTTCCCTGAGGAGTTCGACCAAAGCCTATCTCAGAATTGGCAAAAGAACTCAATTCAGCCAGAAGACGTTAGTTTGGATCCAGAGCTTGGATTCCAACTAGCAACATATATTGGTGTGTTCCTGAGTCGGGAAAGATGGAAAACTATTCGATTCGCTGATCTGAGCTTTCCCTGAGGAGTTAGACCAAAGCTTATCTCAGAATTGCCAAAAGAGCCGAATTCATCCAAAACCGTTATTTTTGACCCAGAGCTCAGTTTCGAATAACATACAGACATCAGCGGTGTCCTGAGTCGAGAAAGCTAAAACACTACTCTATTCGCTGATCTGAGCTTTCCCTGAGGAGTTAGACCAAAGCTTATCTCAGAATTGACAAAAGAGCCCAATTCATCCAGAACCGTTATTTTTGACCCAGAGCTCAGTTTCGAATAACATACCCATATCAGTGATGTCCTGAGTCGGGAAAGCTAAAACACTACTCCATTTGCTGATCTGAGCTTTCCCTGAGGAGTTCGACCAAAGCTTATCTCAGAATTGACAAAAGAGCCCAATTCATCCAGAACCGTTATTTTTGACCCAGAGCTCAGTTTCGAATAACATACCCATATCAGTGATGTCCTGAGTCGGGAAAGCTAAAACACTACTCCATTCGCTGATCTGAGCTTTCCCTGAGGAGTTCGACCAAAGCTTATCTCAGAATTGACAAAAGAGCCCAATTCAGCCAGAACCGTTATTTTTGACTCAGAGCTCAGTTTCGAATACCATACCCATATCAATGATGTCCTGAGTCGGGAAAATTAAAAAAATGCTCCATTTGCTGATCTCAGCTTTCCCTGAGGAGTTAGACCAAAGCTTATCTCAGAATTGACAAAAGAGCCCAATTCATCCAGAACCGTTATTTTTGACCCAGAGCTCAGTTTCGAATAACATACCCATATCAGTGATGTCCTGAGTCGGGAAAGCTAAAACACTACTCCATTCGCTGATCTGAGCTTTCCCTGAGGAGTTCGACCAAAGCCTATCTCAGAATTGGCAAAAGAACTCAATTCAGCCAGAAGACGTTAGTTTGGATCCAGAGCTTGGATTCCAACTAGCAACATATATTGGTGTGTTCCTGAGTCGGGAAAGATGGAAAACTATTCGATTCGCTGATCTGAGCTTTCCCTGAGGAGTTAGACCAAAGCTTATCTCAGAATTGCCAAAAGAGCCGAATTCATCCAAAACCGTTATTTTTGACCCAGAGCTCAGTTTCGAATAACATACAGACATCAGCGGTGTCCTGAGTCGAGAAAGCTAAAACACTACTCCATTCGCTGATCTGAGCTTTCCCTGAGGAGTTAGACCAAAGCCTATCTCAGAATTGGCAAAAGAACTCATTTCAGCCAGAAGACGTTAGTTTGGATCCAGAGCTTGGATTCCAACTAGTAACATATATTGGTGTGTTCCTGAGTCGGGAAAGATGGAAAACTATTCGATTCGCTGATCTGAGCTTTCCCTGAGGAGTTAGACCAAAGCTTATCTCAGAATTGGCAAAAGAGCCGAATTCATCCAGAAACGTTACTTTTGACAAAGAGCTCAGTTTCGAATAACATACACTGAGTGTATGTTATTGTGAGGTCCTGAGTCGGGAAAATTAAAAAAAATGCTCCATTCGCTGATCTCAGCTTTCCCTGAGGAGTTAGACCAAAGCCTATCTCAGAATTGGCAAAAGAGCCCTATTCATCCAGAACCGTTATTTTTGACCCAGAGCTCAGTTTCGAATAACATACCCATATCAGTGATGTCCTGAGTCGAGAAAGCTAAAACACTACTCCATTCGCTGATCTGAGCTTTCCCTGAGGAGTTCGACCAAAGCTTATCTCAGAATGGGCAAAAGAGCCCTATTCATCCAGAACCGTTATTTTTGACCCAGAGCTCA
The DNA here is from genome assembly GCF_964273705.1 of Natrix helvetica. Taxonomy (NCBI): domain Eukaryota; kingdom Metazoa; phylum Chordata; class Lepidosauria; order Squamata; family Natricidae; genus Natrix; species Natrix helvetica. The sequence continues at coordinate 49,968,295 of NC_138555.1, forward strand.
GTTTCGAATACCATACCCATATCAATGATGTCCTGAGTCGGGAAAATTAAAAAAATGCTCCATTTGCTGATCTCAGCTTTCCCTGAGGAGTTAGACCAAAGCCTATCTCAGAATTGGCAAAATAACTCAATTCAGCCAGAAGACGTTAGTTTGGATCCAGAGCTTGGATTCCAACTAGTAACACATATTGGTGTGTTCCTGAGTCGGGAAAGATGGAAATCTATTCGATTCGCTGATCTGAGCTTTCCCTGAGGAGTTAGACCAAAGCTTATCTCAGAATTGCCAAAAGAGCCGAATTCATCCAGAACCGTTATTTTTGACCCAGAGCTCAGTTTCGAATAACATACAGACATCAGCGGTGTCCTGAGTCGAGAAAGCTAAAACACTACTCCATTCGCTGATCTGAGCTTTCCCTGAGGAGTTAGACCAAAGCCTTTCTCAGAATTGGCAAAAGAACTCATTTCAGCCAGAAGACGTTAGTTTGGATCCAGAGCTTGGATTCCAACTAGTAACACATATTGGTGTGTTCCTGAGTCGGGAAAGATGGAAAACTATTCGATTCGCTGATCTGAGCTTTCCCTGAGGAGTTCGACCAAAGCTTATCTCAGAATTGCCAAAAGAGCCCAATTCAGCCAGAAACGTTACTTTTGACAAAGAGCTCAGTTTCGAATAACATACACTGAGTGTATGTTATTGTGAGGTCCTGAGTCGGGAAAATTAAAAAAATGCTCCATTCGCTGATCTCAGCTTTCCCTGAGGAGTTAGACCAAAGCCTATCTCAGAATTGGCAAAAGAACTCAATTCATCCAGAAATGTTACTTTTGACCAGGAGCTCAGTTATGAATAACATACAGATATCAGTGGTGTCCTGAGTCGAGATAGCTAAAACACTACTCCATTCGCTGATCTGAGCTTTCCCTGAGGAGTTCGACCAAAGCTTATCTCAGAATGGGCAAAAGAGCCCTATTCATCCAGAACCGTTATTTTTGACCCAGAGCTCAGTTTCGAATAACATACCCATATCAGTGATGTCCTGAGTCGGGAAAGCTAAATCACTACTCTATTCGCTGATCTGAGCTTTCCCTGAGGAGTTAGACCAAAGCTTATCTCAGAATTGCCAAAAGAGCCCAATTCAGCCAGAAACGTTACTTTTGACAAAGAGCTCAGTTTCGAATAACATACACTGAGTATATGTTATTGTGAGGTCCTGAGTCGGGAAAATTAAAAAAATGCTCCATTCGCTGATCTCAGCTTTCCCTGAGGAGTTAGACCAAAGCCTATCTCAGAATTGGCAAAAGAACTCAATTCATCCAGAAATGTTACTTTTGACCAGGAGCTCAGTTATGAATAACATACAGATATCAGTGGTGTCCTGAGTCGAGATAGCTAAAACACTACTCCATTCGCTGATCTGAGCTTTCCCTGAGGAGTTCGACCAAAGCTTATCTCAGAATGGGCAAAAGAGCCCTATTCATCCAGAACCGTTATTTTTGACCCAGAGCTCAGTTTCGAATAACATACCCATATCAGTGATGTCCTGAGTCGGGAAAGCTAAATCACTACTCTATTCGCTGATCTGAGCTTTCCCTGAGGAGTTAGACCAAAGCTTATCTCAGAATTGACAAAAGAGCCCAATTCATCCAGAACCGTTATTTTTGACCCAGAGCTCAGTTTCGAATAACATACCCATATCAGTGATGTCCTGAGTCGGGAAAGCTAAAACACTACTCCATTCGCTGATCTGAGCTTTCCCTGAGGAGTTCGACCAAAGCTTATCTCAGAATTGACAAAAGAGCCCAATTCATCCAGAACCGTTATTTTTGACCCAGAGCTCAGTTTCGAATAACATACCCATATCAGTGATGTCCTGAGTCGGGAAAGCTAAAACACTACTCCATTCGCTGATCTGAGCTTTCCCTGAGGAGTTCGACCAAAGCTTATCTCAGAATTGACAAAAGAGCCCAATTCAGCCAGAACCGTTATTTTTGACTCAGAGCTCAGTTTCGAATACCATACCCATATCAATGATGTCCTGAGTCGGGAAAATTAAAAAAATGCTCCATTTGCTGATCTCAGCTTTCCCTGAGGAGTTAGACCAAAGCTTATCTCAGAATTGACAAAAGAGCCCAATTCATCCAGAACCGTTATTTTTGACCCAGAGCTCAGTTTCGAATAACATACCCATATCAGTGATGTCCTGAGTCGGGAAAGCTAAAACACTACTCCATTCGCTGATCTGAGCTTTCCCTGAGGAGTTCGACCAAAGCCTATCTCAGAATTGGCAAAAGAACTCAATTCAGCCAGAAGACGTTAGTTTGGATCCAGAGCTTGGATTCCAACTAGCAACATATATTGGTGTGTTCCTGAGTCGGGAAAGATGGAAAACTATTCGATTCGCTGATCTGAGCTTTCCCTGAGGAGTTAGACCAAAGCTTATCTCAGAATTGCCAAAAGAGCCGAATTCATCCAAAACCGTTATTTTAGACCCAGAGCTCAGTTTCGAATAACATACAGACATCAGCGGTGTCCTGAGTCGAGAAAGCTAAAACACTACTCCATTCGCTGATCTGAGCTTTCCCTGAGGAGTTAGACCAAAGCCTATCTCAGAATTGGCAAAAGAACTCATTTCAGCCAGAAGACGTTAGTTTGGATCCAGAGCTTGGATTCCAACTAGTAACATATATTGGTGTGTTCCTGAGTCGGGAAAGATGGAAAACTATTCGATTCGCTGATCTGAGCTTTCCCTGAGGAGTTAGACCAAAGCTTATCTCAGAATTGGCAAAAGAGCCGAATTCATCCAGAACCGTTATTTTTGACCCAGAGCTCAGTTTCGAATAACATACAGACATCAGCGGTGTCCTGAGTCGAGAAAGCTAAAACACTACTCCATTCGCTGATCTGAGCTTTCCCTGAGGAGTTAGACCAAAGCCTATCTCAGAATTGGCAAAAGAACTCATTTCAGCCAGAAGACGTTAGTTTGGATCCAGAGCTTGGATTCCAACTAGTAACACATATTGGTGTGTTCCTGAGTCGGGAAAGATGGAAAACTATTCGATTCGCTGATCTGAGCTTTCCCTGAGGAGTTCGACCAAAGCTTATCTCAGAATTGACAAAAGAGCCCAATTCATCCAGAACCGTTATTTTTGACCCAGAGCTCAGTTTCGAATAACATACCCATAACAGTGATGACCTGAGTCGGGAAAGCTAAAACACTACTCCATTCGCTGATCTGAGCTTTCCCTGAGGAGTTAGACCAAAGCTTATCTCAGAATTGCCAAAAGAGCCCAATTCAGCCAGAAACGTTACTTTTGACAAAGAGCTCAGTTTCGAATAACATACACTGAGTGTATGTTATTGTGAGGTCCTGAGTCGGGAAAATTAAAAAAAATGCTCCATTCGCTGATCTCAGCTTTCCCTGAGGAGTTAGACCAAAGCCTATCTCAGAATTGGCAAAAGAACTCAATTCATCCAGAAATGTTACTTTTGACCAGGAGCTCAGTTATGAATAACATACAGATATCAGTGGTGTCCTCAGTCGAGATAGCTAAAACACTACTCCATTCGCTGATCTGAGCTTTCCCTGAGGAGTTCGACCAAAGCTTATCTCAGAATGGGCAAAAGAGCCCTATTCATCCAGAACCGTTATTTTTGACCCAGAGCTCAGTTTCGAATAACATACCCATATCAGTGATGTCCTGAGTCGGGAAAGCTAAATCACTGCTCTATTCGCTGATCTGAGCTTTCCCTGAGGAGTTAGACCAAAGCTTATCTCAGAATTGACAAAAGAGCCCAATTCATCCAGAACTGTTATTTTTGACCCAGAGCTCAGTTTCGAATAACATACCCATATCAGTGATGTCCTGAGTCGGGAAAGCTAAAACACTACTCCATTCGCTGATCTGAGCTTTCCCTGAGGAGTTCGACCAAAGCTTATCTCAGAATTGACAAAAGAGCCCAATTCAGCCAGAACCGTTATTTTTGACTCAGAGCTCAGTTTCGAATACCATACCCATATCAATGATGTCCTGAGTCGGGAAAATTAAAAAAATGCTCCATTTGCTGATCTCAGCTTTCCCTGAGGAGTTAGACCAAAGCCTATCTCAGAATTGGCAAAAGAACTCAATTCAGCCAGAAGACGTTAGTTTGGATCCAGAGCTTGGATTCCAACTAGTAACAAATATTGGTGTGTTCCTGAGTCGGGAAAGATGGAAAACTATTCGATTCGCTGATCTGAGCTTTCCCTGAGGAGTTAGACCAAAGCTTATCTCAGAATTGCCAAAAGAGCCGAATTCATCCAAAACCGTTATTTTTGACCCAGAGCTCAGTTTCGAATAACATACAGACATCAGCGGTGTCCTGAGTCGAGAAAGCTAAAACACTACTCCATTCGCTGATCTGAGCTTTCCCTGAGGAGTTAGACCAAAGCCTATCTCAGAATTGGCAAAAGAACTCATTTCAGCCAGAAGACGTTAGTTTGGATCCAGAGCTTGGATTCCAACTAGTAACAAATATTGGTGTGTTCCTGAGTCGGGAAAGATGGAAAACTATTCGATTCGCTGATCTGAGCTTTCCCTGAGGAGTTAGACCAAAGCTTATCTCAGAATTGCCAAAAGAGCCGAATTCATCCAAAACCGTTATTTTTGACCCAGAGCTCAGTTTCGAATAACATACAGACATCAGCGGTGTCCTGAGTCGAGAAAGCTAAAACACTACTCCATTCGCTGATCTGAGCTTTCCCTGAGGAGTTAGACCAAAGCCTATCTCAGAATTGGCAAAAGAACTCATTTCAGCCAGAAGACGTTAGTTTGGATCCAGAGCTTGGATTCCAACTAGTAACACATATTGGTGTGTTCCTGAGTCGGGAAAGATGGAAAACTATTCGATTCGCTGATCTGAGCTTTCCCTGAGGAGTTCGACCAAAGCTTATCTCAGAATTGGCAAAAGAGCCCAATTCATCCAGAACCGTTACTTTTGACCCAGAGCTCAGTTTCGAATAACATACCCATTCCAGTGATGTCCTGAGTCGGGAAAGCTAAAACACTACTCCATTCGCTGATCTGAGCTTTCCCTGAGGAGTTCGACCAAAGCTTATCTCAGAATGGGCAAAAGAGCCCTATTCATCCAGAACCGTTATTTTTGACCCAGAGCTCAGTTTCGAATAACATACCCATATCAGTGATGTCCTGAGTCGGGAAAGCTAAATCACTACTCTATTCGCTGATCTGAGCTTTCCCTGAGGAGTTAGACCAAAGCTTATCTCAGAATTGACAAAAGAGCCCAATTCATCCAGAACTGTTATTTTTGACCCAGAGCTCAGTTTCGAATAACATACCCATATCAGTGATGTCCTGAGTCGGGAAAGCTAAAACACTACTCCATTCGCTGATCTGAGCTTTCTCTGAGGAGTTCGACCAAAGCTTATCTCAGAATTGACAAAAGAGCCCAATTCAGCCAGAACCGTTATTTTTGACCCAGAGCTCAGTTTCGAATACCATACCCATATCAATGATGTCCTGAGTCGGGAAAATTAAAAAAATGCTCCATTTGCTGATCTCAGCTTTCCCTGAGGAGTTAGACCAAAGCCTATCTCAGAATTGGCAATATAACTCAATTCAGCCAGAAGACGTTAGTTTGGATCCAGAGCTTGGATTCCAACTAGTTACACATATTGGTGTGTTCCTGAGTCGGGAAAGATGGAAAACTATTCGATTCGCTGATCTGAGCTTTCCCTGAGGAGTTAGACCAAAGCTTATCTCAGAATTGGCAAAAGAGCCGAATTCATCCAGAACCGTTATTTTTGACCCAGAGCTCAGTTTCGAATAACATACAGACATCAGCGGTGTCCTGAGTCGAGAAAGCTAAAACACTACTCCATTCGCTGATCTGAGCTTTCCCTGAGGAGTTAGACCAAAGCCTATCTCAGAATTGGCAAAAGAACTCATTTCAGCCAGAAGACGTTAGTTTGGATCCAGAGCTTGGATTCCAACTAGTAACACATATTGGTGTGTTCCTGAGTCGGGAAAGATGGAAAACTATTCGATTCGCTGATCTGAGCTTTCCCTGAGGAGTTCGACCAAAGCTTATCTCAGAATTGGCAAAAGAGCCCAATTCATCCAGAAACGTTACTTTTGACCCAGAGCTCAGTTTCGAATAACATACCCATTCCAGTGATGTCCTGAGTCGGGAAAGCTAAAACACTACTCCATTCGCTGATCTGAGCTTTCCCTGAGGAGTTAGACCAAAGCTTATCTCAGAATTGCCAAAAGAGCCCAATTCAGCCAGAAACGTTACTTTTGACAAAGAGCTCAGTTTCGAATAACATACACTGAGTGTATGTTATTGTGAGGTCCTGAGTCGGGAAAATTAAAAAAATGCTCCATTCGCTGATCTCAGCTTTCCCTGAGGAGTTAGACCAAAGCCTATCTCAGAATTGGCAAAAGAACTCAATTCATCCAGAAATGCTACTTTTGACTAGGAGCTCAGTTATGAATAACATACAGATATCACTGGTGTCCTCAGTCGAGATAGCTAAAACACTACTCCATTCGCTGATCTGAGCTTTCCCTGAGGAGTTCGACCAAAGCTTATCTCAGAATGGGCAAAAGAGCCCTATTCATCCAGAACCGTTATTTTTGACCCAGAGCTCAGTTTCGAATAACATACCCATATCAGTGATGTCCTGAGTCGGGAAAGCTAAATCACTACTCTATTCGCTGATCTGAGCTTTCCCTGAGGAGTTAGACCAAAGCTTATCTCAGAATTGACAAAAGAGCACAATTCATCCAGAACCGTTATTTTTGACCCAGAGCTCAGTTTCGAATAACATACCCATATCAGTGATGTCCTGAGTCGGGAAAGCTAAAACACTACTCCATTCGCTGATCTGAGCTTTCCCTGAGGAGTTCGACCAAAGCTTATCTCAGAATTGACAAAAGAGCCCAATTCAGCCAGAACCGTTATTTTTGACCCAGAGCTCAGTTTCGAATACCATACCCATATCAATGATGTCCTGAGTCGGGAAAATTAAAAAAATGCTCCATTTGCTGATCTCAGCTTTCCCTGAGGAGTTAGACCAAAGCCTATCTCAGAATTGGCAAAATAACTCAATTCAGCCAGAAGACGTTAGTTTGGATCCAGAGCTTGGATTCCAACTAGTAACATATATTGGTGTGTTCCTGAGTCGGGAAAGATGGAAAACTATTCGATTCGCTGATCTGAGCTTTCCCTGAGGAGTTAGACCAAAGCTTATCTCAGAATTGCCAAAAGAGCCGAATTCATCCAGAACCGTTATTTTTGACCCAGAGCTCAGTTTCGAATAACATACCCATAACAGTGATGTCCTGAGTCGGGAAAGCTAAAACACTACTCCATTCGCTGATCTGAGCTTTCCCTGAGGAGTTAGACCAAAGCTTCTCTCAGAATTGCCAAAAGAGCCCAATTCAGCCAGAAACGTTACTTTTGACAAAGAGCTCAGTTTCGAATAACATACACTGAGTGTATGTTATTGTGAGGTCCTGAGTCGGGAAAATTAAAAAAAATGCTCCATTCGCTGATCTCAGCTTTCCCTGAGGAGTTAGACCAAAGCCTATCTCAGAATTGGCAAAAGAACTCAATTCATCCAGAAATGTTACTTTTGACCAGGAGCTCAGTTATGAATAACATACAGATATCAGTGGTGTCCTGAGTCGAGATAGCTAAAACACTACTCCATTCGCTGATCTGAGGTTTCCCTGAGGAGTTAGACCAAAGCTTATCTCAGAATTGGCAAAAGAGCCCTATTCATCCAGAACCGTTATTTTTGACCCAGAGCTCAGTTTCGAATAACATACAGATATCAGTGGTGTCCTGAGTCGAGAAAGCTAAAACACTACTCCATTCGCTGATCTGAGTTTTCCCTGAGGAGTTAGACCAAAGCTTATCTCAGAATTGACAAAAGAGCCCAATTCAGCCAGAACCGTTATTTTTGACCCAGAGCTCAGTTTCGAATACCAGACTCATATCAATGATGTCCTGAGTCGGGAAAATTAAAAAAATGCTCCATTTGCTGATCTCAGCTTTCCCTGAGGAGTTAGACCAAAGCCTATCTCAGAATTGGCAAAATAACTCAATTCAGCCAGAAGACGTTAGTTTGGATCCAGAGCTTGGATTCCAACTAGTAACACATATTGGTGTGTTCCTGAGTCGGGAAAGATGGAAAACTATTAGATTCGCTGATCTGAGCTTTCCCTGAGGAGTTAGACCAAAGCTTATCTCAGAATTGCCAAAAGAGCCGAATTCATCCAGAACCGTTATTTTTGACCCAGAGCTCAGTTTCGAATAACATACAGACATCAGCGGTGTCCTGAGTCGAGAAAGCTAAAACACTACTCCATTCGCTGATCTGAGCTTTCCCTGAGGAGTTAGACCAAAGCCTATCTCAGAATTGGCAAAAGAACTCAATTCAGCCAGAAGACGTTAGTTTGGATCCAGAGCTTGGATTCCAACTAGTAACACATATTGGTGTGTTCCTGAGTCGGGAAAGATGGAAAACTATTCGATTCGCTGATCTGAGCTTTCCCTGAGGAGTTCGACCAAAGCTTATCTCAGAATTGCCAAAAGAGCCGAATTCATCCAGAACCGTTACTTTTGACCCAGAGCTCAGTTTCGAATAACATACCCATAACAGTGATGTCCTGAGTCGGAAAAGCTAAAACACTACTCCATTCGCTGATCTGAGTTTTCCCTGAGGAGTTAGACCAAAGCTTATCTCAGAATTGCCAAAAGAGCCGAATTCATCCAGAACCGTTATTTTTGACCCAGAGCTCAGTTTCGAATACCATACCCATATCAATGATGTCCTGAGTCGGGAAAATTAAAAAAATGCTCCATTTGCTGATCTCAGCTTTCCCTGAGGAGTTAGACCAAAGCTTATCTCAGAATTGACAAAAGAGCCCAATTCATCCAGAACCGTTATTTTTGACCCAGAGCTCAGTTTCGAATAACATACCCATATCAGTGATGTCCTGAGTCGGGAAAGCTAAAACACTACTCCATTCGCTGATCTGAGCTTTCCCTGAGGAGTTCGACCAAAGCTTATCTCAGAATTGGCAAAAGAACTCATTTCAGCCAGAAGACGTTAGTTTGGATCCAGAGCTTGGATTCCAACTAGTAACACATATTGGTGTGTTCCTGAGTCGGGAAAGATGGAAAACTATTCGATTCGCTGATCTGAGCTTTCCCTGAGGAGTTCGACCAAAGCTTATCTCAGAATTGGCAAAAGAGCCCAATTCATCCAGAAACGTTACTTTTGACCCAGAGCTCAGTTTCGAATAACATACCGATTCCAGTGATGTCCTGAGTCGGGAAAGCTAAAACACTACTCCATTCGCTGATCTGAGCTTTCCCTGAGGAGTTAGACCAAAGCCTATCTCAGAATTGGCAAAAGAACTCATTTCAGCCAGAAGACGTTAGTTTGGATCCAGAGCTTGGATTCCAACTAGTAACACATATTGGTGTGTTCCTGAGTCGGGAAAGATGGAAAACTATTCGATTCGCTGATCTGAGCTTTCCCTGAGGAGTTCGACCAAAGCTTATCTCAGAATTGGCAAAAGAGCCCAATTCATCCAGAAACGTTACTTTTGACCCAGAGCTCAGTTTCGAATAACATACCCATTCCAGTGATGTCCTGAGTCGGGAAAGCTAAAACACTACTCCATTCGCTGATCTGAGCTTTCCCTGAGGAGTTAGACCAAAGCTTATCTCAGAATTGCCAAAAGAGCCCAATTCAGCCAGAAACGTTACTTTTGACAAAGAGCTCAGTTTCGAATAACATACACTGAGTGTATGTTATTGTGAGGTCCTGAGTCGGGAAAATTAAAAAAATGCTCCATTCGCTGATCTCAGCTTTCCCTGAGGAGTTAGACCAAAGCCTATCTCAGAATTGGCAAAAGAACTCAATTCATCCAGAAATGTTACTTTTGACCAGGAGCTCAGTTATGAATAACATACAGATATCACTGGTGTCCTCAGTCGAGATAGCTAAAACACTACTCCATTCGCTGATCTGAGCTTTCCCTGAGGAGTTCGACCAAAGCTTATCTCAGAATGGGCAAAAGAGCCCTATTCATCCAGAACCGTTATTTTTGACCCAGAGCTCAGTTTCGAATAACATACCCATATCAGTGATGTCCTGAGTCGGGAAAGCTAAATCACTACTCTATTCGCTGATCTGAGCTTTCCCTGAGGAGTTAGACCAAAGCTTATCTCAGAATTGACAAAAGAGCACAATTCATCCAGAACCGTTATTTTTGACCCAGAGCTCAGTTTCGAATAACATACCCATATCAGTGATGTCCTGAGTCGGGAAAGCTAAAACACTACTCCATTCGCTGATCTGAGCTTTCCCTGAGGAGTTCGACCAAAGCTTATCTCAGAATTGACAAAAGAGCCCAATTCAGCCAGAACCGTTATTTTTGACCCAGAGCTCAGTTTCGAATACCATACCCATATCAATGATGTCCTGAGTCGGGAAAATTAAAAAAATGCTCCATTTGCTGATCTCAGCTTTCCCTGAGGAGTTAGACCAAAGCCTATCTCAGAATTGGCAAAATAACTCAATTCAGCCAGAAGACGTTAGTTTGGATCCAGAGCTTGGATTCCAACTAGTAACATATATTGGTGTGTTCCTGAGTCGGGAAAGATGGAAAACTATTCGATTCGCTGATCTGAGCTTTCCCTGAGGAGTTAGACCAAAGCTTATCTCAGAATTGCCAAAAGAGCCGAATTCATCCAGAACCGTTATTTTTGACCCAGAGCTCAGTTTCGAATAACATACCCATAACAGTGATGTCCTGAGTCGGGAAAGCTAAAACACTACTCCATTCGCTGATCTGAGCTTTCCCTGAGGAGTTAGACCAAAGCTTATCTCAGAATTGCCAAAAGAGCCCAATTCAGCCAGAAACGTTACTTTTGACAAAGAGCTCAGTTTCGAATAACATACACTGAGTGTATGTTATTGTGAGGTCCTGAGTCGGGAAAATTAAAAAAAATGCTCCATTCGCTGATCTCAGCTTTCCCTGAGGAGTTAGACCAAAGCCTATCTCAGAATTGGCAAAAGAACTCAATTCATCCAGAAATGTTACTTTTGACCAGGAGCTCAGTTATGAATAACATACAGATATCAGTGGTGTCCTGAGTCGAGATAGCTAAAACACTACTCCATTCGCTGATCTGAGCTTTCCCTGAGGAGTTCGACCAAAGCTTATCTCAGAATGGGCAAAAGAGCCGAATTCATCCAGAACCGTTATTTTTGACCCAGAGCTCAGTTTCGAATAACATACCCATAACAGTGATGTCCTGAGTCGGGAAAGCTAAAACACTACTCCATTCGCTGATCTGAGCTTTCCCTGAGGAGTTAGACCAAAGCTTATCTCAGAATTGCCAAAAGAGCCCAATTCAGCCAGAAACGTTACTTTTGACAAAGAGCTCAGTTTCGAATAACATACACTGAGTGTATGTTATTGTGAGGTCCTGAGTCGGGAAAATTAAAAAAAATGCTCCATTCGCTGATCTCAGCTTTCCCTGAGGAGTTAGACCAAAGCCTATCTCAGAATTGGCAAAAGAACTCAATTCATCCAGAAATGTTACTTTTGACCAGGAGCTCAGTTATGAATAACATACAGATATCAGTGGTGTCCTGAGTCGAGATAGCTAAAACACTACTCCATTCGCTGATCTGAGCTTTCCCTGAGGAGTTCGACCAAAGCTTATCTCAGAATGGGCAAAAGAGCCCTATTCATCCAGAACCGTTATTTTTGACCCAGAGCTCAGTTTCGAATAACATACCCATATCAGTGATGTCCTGAGTCGGGAAAGCTAAAACACTACTCCATTCGCTGATCTGAGCTTTCCCTGAGGAGTTCGACCAAAGCTTATCTCAGAATTGCCAAAAGAGCCGAATTCATCCAGAACCGTTACTTTTGACCCAGAGCTCAGTTTCGAATAACATACCCATAACAGTGATGTCCTGAGTCGGAAAAGCTAAAACACTACTCCATTCGCTGATCTGAGTTTTCCCTGAGGAGTTAGACCAAAGCTTATCTCAGAATTGCCAAAAGAGCCGAATTCATCCAGAACCGTTATTTTTGACCCAGAGCTCAGTTTCGAATAACATACCCATATCAGTGATGTCCTGAGTCGGGAAAGCTAAAACACTACTCCATTCGCTGATCTGAGCTTTCCCTGAGGAGTTCGACCAAAGCTTATCTCAGAATTGACAAAAGAGCCCAATTCAGCCAGAACCGTTATTTTTGACCCAGAGCTCAGTTTCGAATACCATACCCATATCAATGATGTCCTGAGTCGGGAAAATTAAAAAAATGCTCCATTTGCTGATCTCAGCTTTCCCTGAGGAGTTAGACCAAAGCCTATCTCAGAATTGGCAAAATAACTCAATTCAGCCAGAAGACGTTAGTTTGGATCCAGAGCTTGGATTCCAACTAGTAACACATATTGGTGTGTTCCTGAGTCGGGAAAGATGGAAAACTATTCGATTCGCTGATCTGAGCTTTCCCTGAGGAGTTAGACCAAAGCTTATCTCAGAATTGCCAAAAGAGCCGAATTCATCCAGAACCGTTATTTTTGACCCAGAGCTCAGTTTCGAATAACATACAGACATCAGCGGTGTCCTGAGTCGAGAAAGCTAAAACACTACTCCATTCGCTGATCTGAGCTTTCCCTGAGGAGTTAGACCAAAGCCTATCTCAGAATTGGCAAAAGAACTCATTTCAGCCAGAAGACGTTAGTTTGGATCCAGAGCTTGGATTCCAACTAGTAACACATATTGGTGTGTTCCTGAGTCGGGAAAGATGGAAAACTATTCGATTCGCTGATCTGAGCTTTCCCTGAGGAGTTCGACCAAAGCTTATCTCAGAATTGCCAAAAGAGCCGAATTCATCCAGAACCGTTACTTTTGACCCAGAGCTCAGTTTCGAATAACATACCCATTCCAGTGATGTCCTGAGTCGGGAAAGCTAAAACACTACTCCATTCGCTGATCTGAGCTTTCCCTGAGGAGTTAGACCAAAGCTTATCTCAGAATTGCCAAAAGAGCCCAATTCAGCCAGAAACGTTACTTTTGACAAAGAGCTCAGTTTCGAATAACATACACTGAGTGTATGTTATTGTGAGGTCCTGAGTCGGGAAAATTAAAAAAATGCTCCATTCGCTGATCTCAGCTTTCCCTGAGGAGTTAGACCAAAGCCTATCTCAGAATTGGCAAAAGAACTCAATTCATCCAGAAATGTTACTTTTGACCAGGAGCTCAGTTATGAATAACATACAGATATCAGTGGTGTCCTCAGTCGAGATAGCTAAAACACTACTCCATTCGCTGATCTGAGCTTTCCCTGAGGAGTTCGACCAAAGCTTATCTCAGAATGGGCAAAAGAGCCCTATTCATCCAGAACCGTTATTTTTGACCCAGAGCTCAGTTTCGAATAACATACCCATATCAGTGATGTACTGAGTCGGGAAAGCTAAATCACTACTCTATTCGCTGATCTGAGCTTTCCCTGAGGAGTTAGACCAAAGCTTATCTCAGAATTGACAAAAGAGCACAATTCATCCAGAACCGTTATTTTTGACCCAGAGCTCAGTTTCGAATAACATACCCATATCAGTGATGTCCTGAGTCGGGAAAGCTAAAACACTACTCCATTCGCTGATCTGAGCTTTCCCTGAGGAGTTCGACTAAAGCTTATCTCAGAATTGACAAAAGAGCCCAATTCAGCCAGAACCGTTATTTTTGACCCAGAGCTCAGTTTCGAATACCATACCCATATCAATGATGTCCTGAGTCGGGAAAATTAAAAAAATGCTCCATTCGCTGATCTCAGCTTTCCCTGAGGAGTTAGACCAAAGCCTATCTCAGAATTGGCAAAAGAACTCAATTCATCCAGAAATGTTACTTTTGACCAGGAGCTCAGTTATGAATAACATACAGATATCAGTGGTGTCCTGAGTCGAGATAGCTAAAACACTACTCCATTCGCTGATCTGAGGTTTCCCTGAGGAGTTAGACCAAAGCTTATCTCAGAATTGGCAAAAGAGCCCTATTCATCCAGAACCGTTATTTTTGACCCAGAGCTCAGTTTCGAATAACATACAGATATCAGTGGTGTCCTGAGTCGAGAAAGCTAAAACACTACTCCATTCGCTGATCTGAGTTTTCCCTGAGGAGTTAGACCAAAGCTTATCTCAGAATTGACAAAAGAGCCCAATTCAGCCAGAACCGTTATTTTTGACCCAGAGCTCAGTTTCGAATACCAGACTCATATCAATGATGTCCTGAGTCGGGAAAATTAAAAAAATGCTCCATTTGCTGATCTCAGCTTTCCCTGAGGAGTTAGACCAAAGCCTATCTCAGAATTGGCAAAATAACTCAATTCAGCCAGAAGACGTTAGTTTGGATCCAGAGCTTGGATTCCAACTAGTAACACATATTGGTGTGTTCCTGAGTCGGGAAAGATGGAAAACTATTAGATTCGCTGATCTGAGCTTTCCCTGAGGAGTTAGACCAAAGCTTATCTCAGAATTGCCAAAAGAGCCGAATTCATCCAGAACCGTTATTTTTGACCCAGAGCTCAGTTTCGAATAACATACAGACATCAGCGGTGTCCTGAGTCGAGAAAGCTAAAACACTACTCCATTCGCTGATCTGAGCTTTCCCTGAGGAGTTAGACCAAAGCCTATCTCAGAATTGGCAAAAGAACTCAATTCAGCCAGAAGACGTTAGTTTGGATCCAGAGCTTGGATTCCAACTAGTAACACATATTGGTGTGTTCCTGAGTCGGGAAAGATGGAAAACTATTCGATTCGCTGATCTGAGCTTTCCCTGAGGAGTTCGACCAAAGCTTATCTCAGAATTGACAAAAGAGCCCAATTCATCCAGAACCGTTACTTTTGACCGAGAGCTCAGTTTCGAATAACATACCCATAACAGTGATGTCCTGAGTCGGAAAAGCTAAAACACTACTCCATTCGCTGATCTGAGTTTTCCCTGAGGAGTTAGACCAAAGCTTATCTCAGAATTGCCAAAAGAGCCGAATTCATCCAGAACCGTTATTTTTGACCCAGAGCTCAGTTTCGAATACCATACCCATATCAATGATGTCCTGAGTCGGGAAAATTAAAAAAATGCTCCATTTGCTGATCTCAGCTTTCCCTGAGGAGTTAGACCAAAGCTTATCTCAGAATTGACAAAAGAGCCCAATTCATCCAGAACCGTTATTTTTGACCCAGAGCTCAGTTTCGAATAACATACCCATATCAGTGATGTCCTGAGTCGGGAAAGCTAAAACACTACTCCATTCGCTGATCTGAGCTTTCCCTGAGGAGTTCGACCAAAGCTTATCTCAGAATTGACAAAAGAGCCCAATTCAGCCAGAACCGTTATTTTTGACCCAGAGCTCAGTTTCGAATACCATACCCATATCAATGATGTCCTGAGTCGGGAAAATTAAAAAAATGCTCCATTTGCTGATCTCAGCTTTCCCTGAGGAGTTAGACCAAAGCCTATCTCAGAATTGGCAAAATAACTCAATTCAGCCAGAAGACGTTAGTTTGGATCCAGAGCTTGGATTCCAACTAGTAACACATATTGGTGTGTTCCTGAGTCGGGAAAGATGGAAAACTATTCGATTCGCTGATCTGAGCTTTCCCTGAGGAGTTAGACCAAAGCTTATCTCAGAATTGCCAAAAGAGCCGAATTCATCCAGAACCGTTATTTTTGACCCAGAGCTCAGTTTCGAATAACATACAGACATCAGCGGTGTCCTGAGTCGAGAAAGCTAAAACACTACTCCATTCGCTGATCTGAGCTTTCCCTGAGGAGTTAGACCAAAGCCTATCTCAGAATTGGCAAAAGAACTCATTTCAGCCAGAAGACGTTAGTTTGGATCCAGAGCTTGGATTCCAACTAGTAACACATATTGGTGTGTTCCTGAGTCGGGAAAGATGGAAAACTATTCGATTCGCTGATCTGAGCTTTCCCTGAGGAGTTCGACCAAAGCTTATCTCAGAATTGGCAAAAGAGCCCAATTCATCCAGAAACGTTACTTTTGACCCAGAGCTCAGTTTCGAATAACATACCCATTCCAGTGATGTCCTGAGTCGGGAAAGCTAAAACACTACTCCATTCGCTGATCTGAGCTTTCCCTGAGGAGTTAGACCAAAGCTTATCTCAGAATTGCCAAAAGAGCCCAATTCAGCCAGAAACGTTACTTTTGACAAAGAGCTCAGTTTCGAATAACATACACTGAGTGTATGTTATTGTGAGGTCCTGAGTCGGGAAAATTAAAAAAATGCTCCATTCGCTGATCTCAGCTTTCCCTGAGGAGTTAGACCAAAGCCTATCTCAGAATTGGCAAAAGAACTCAATTCATCCAGAAATGCTACTTTTGACCAGGAGCTCAGTTATGAATAACATACAGATATCACTGGTGTCCTCAGTCGAGATAGCTAAAACACTACTCCATTCGCTGATCTGAGCTTTCCCTGAGGAGTTCGACCAAAGCTTATCTCAGAATGGGCAAAAGAGCCCTATTCATCCAGAACCGTTATTTTTGACCCAGAGCTCAGTTTCGAATAACATACCCATATCAGTGATGTCCTGAGTCGGGAAAGCTAAATCACTACTCTATTCGCTGATCTGAGCTTTCCCTGAGGAGTTAGACCAAAGCTTATCTCAGAATTGACAAAAGAGCACAATTCATCCAGAACCGTTATTTTTGACCCAGAGCTCAGTTTCGAATAACATACCCATATCAGTGATGTCCTGAGTCGGGAAAGCTAAAACACTACTCCATTCGCTGATCTGAGCTTTCCCTGAGGAGTTCGACCAAAGCTTATCTCAGAATTGACAAAAGAGCCCAATTCAGCCAGAACCGTTATTTTTGACCCAGAGCTCAGTTTCGAATACCATACCCATATCAATGATGTCCTGAGTCGGGAAAATTAAAAAAATGCTCCATTTGCTGATCTCAGCTTTCCCTGAGGAGTTAGACCAAAGCCTATCTCAGAATTGGCAAAATAACTCAATTCAGCCAGAAGACGTTAGTTTGGATCCAGAGCTTGGATTCCAACTAGTAACATATATTGGTGTGTTCCTGAGTCGGGAAAGATGGAAAACTATTCGATTCGCTGATCTGAGCTTTCCCTGAGGAGTTAGACCAAAGCTTATCTCAGAATTGCCAAAAGAGCCGAATTCATCCAGAACCGTTATTTTTGACCCAGAGCTCAGTTTCGAATAACATACCCATAACAGTGATGTCCTGAGTCGGGAAAGCTAAAACACTACTCCATTCGCTGATCTGAGCTTTCCCTGAG
Source organism: Natrix helvetica (assembly GCF_964273705.1). Lineage (NCBI taxonomy): Eukaryota > Metazoa > Chordata > Lepidosauria > Squamata > Natricidae > Natrix > Natrix helvetica. The sequence goes on from NC_138555.1 coordinate 49,985,659, forward strand.
GAGTTAGACCAAAGCTTATCTCAGAATTGCCAAAAGAGCCCAATTCAGCCAGAAACGTTACTTTTGACAAAGAGCTCAGTTTCGAATAACATACACTGAGTGTATGTTATTGTGAGGTCCTGAGTCGGGAAAATTAAAAAAAATGCTCCATTCGCTGATCTCAGCTTTCCCTGAGGAGTTAGACCAAAGCCTATCTCAGAATTGGCAAAAGAACTCAATTCATCCAGAAATGTTACTTTTGACCAGGAGCTCAGTTATGAATAACATACAGATATCAGTGGTGTCCTGAGTCGAGATAGCTAAAACACTACTCCATTCGCTGATCTGAGGTTTCCCTGAGGAGTTAGACCAAAGCTTATCTCAGAATTGGCAAAAGAGCCCTATTCATCCAGAACCGTTATTTTTGACCCAGAGCTCAGTTTCGAATAACATACAGATATCAGTGGTGTCCTGAGTCGAGAAAGCTAAAACACTACTCCATTCGCTGATCTGAGTTTTCCCTGAGGAGTTAGACCAAAGCTTATCTCAGAATTGACAAAAGAGCCCAATTCAGCCAGAACCGTTATTTTTGACCCAGAGCTCAGTTTCGAATACCAGACTCATATCAATGATGTCCTGAGTCGGGAAAATTAAAAAAATGCTCCATTTGCTGATCTCAGCTTTCCCTGAGGAGTTAGACCAAAGCCTATCTCAGAATTGGCAAAATAACTCAATTCAGCCAGAAGACGTTAGTTTGGATCCAGAGCTTGGATTCCAACTAGTAACACATATTGGTGTGTTCCTGAGTCGGGAAAGATGGAAAACTATTAGATTCGCTGATCTGAGCTTTCCCTGAGGAGTTAGACCAAAGCTTATCTCAGAATTGCCAAAAGAGCCGAATTCATCCAGAACCGTTATTTTTGACCCAGAGCTCAGTTTCGAATAACATACAGACATCAGCGGTGTCCTGAGTCGAGAAAGCTAAAACACTACTCCATTCGCTGATCTGAGCTTTCCCTGAGGAGTTAGACCAAAGCCTATCTCAGAATTGGCAAAAGAACTCAATTCAGCCAGAAGACGTTAGTTTGGATCCAGAGCTTGGATTCCAACTAGTAACACATATTGGTGTGTTCCTGAGTCGGGAAAGATGGAAAACTATTCGATTCGCTGATCTGAGCTTTCCCTGAGGAGTTCGACCAAAGCTTATCTCAGAATTGCCAAAAGAGCCGAATTCATCCAGAACCGTTACTTTTGACCCAGAGCTCAGTTTCGAATAACATACCCATAACAGTGATGTCCTGAGTCGGAAAAGCTAAAACACTACTCCATTCGCTGATCTGAGTTTTCCCTGAGGAGTTAGACCAAAGCTTATCTCAGAATTGCCAAAAGAGCCGAATTCATCCAGAACCGTTATTTTTGACCCAGAGCTCAGTTTCGAATACCATACCCATATCAATGATGTCCTGAGTCGGGAAAATTAAAAAAATGCTCCATTTGCTGATCTCAGCTTTCCCTGAGGAGTTAGACCAAAGCTTATCTCAGAATTGACAAAAGAGCCCAATTCATCCAGAACCGTTATTTTTGACCCAGAGCTCAGTTTCGAATAACATACCCATATCAGTGATGTCCTGAGTCGGGAAAGCTAAAACACTACTCCATTCGCTGATCTGAGCTTTCTCTGAGGAGTTCGACCAAAGCTTATCTCAGAATTGACAAAAGAGCCCAATTCAGCCAGAACCGTTATTTTTGACCCAGAGCTCAGTTTCGAATACCATACCCATATCAATGATGTCCTGAGTCGGGAAAATTAAAAAAATGCTCCATTTGCTGATCTCAGCTTTCCCTGAGGAGTTAGACCAAAGCCTATCTCAGAATTGGCAAAATAACTCAATTCAGCCAGAAGACGTTAGTTTGGATCCAGAGCTTGGATTCCAACTAGTAACACATATTGGTGTGTTCCTGAGTCGGGAAAGATGGAAAACTATTCGATTCGCTGATCTGAGCTTTCCCTGAGGAGTTAGACCAAAGCTTATCTCAGAATTGGCAAAAGAACTCATTTCAGCCAGAAGACGTTAGTTTGGATCCAGAGCTTGGATTCCAACTAGTAACACATATTGGTGTGTTCCTGAGTCGGGAAAGATGGAAAACTATTCGATTCGCTGATCTGAGCTTTCCCTGAGGAGTTCGACCAAAGCTTATCTCAGAATTGGCAAAAGAGCCCAATTCATCCAGAAACGTTACTTTTGACCCAGAGCTCAGTTTCGAATAACATACCCATTCCAGTGGTGTCCTGAGTCGAGAAAGCTAAAACACTACTCCATTCGCTGATCTGAGTTTTCCCTGAGGAGTTAGACCAAAGCTTATCTCAGAATTGCCAAAAGAGCCCAATTCAGCCAGAAACGTTACTTTTGACAAAGAGCTCAGTTTCGAATAACATACACTGAGTGTATGTTATTGTGAGGTCCTGAGTCGGGAAAATTAAAAAAAATGCTCCATTCGCTGATCTCAGCTTTCCCTGAGGAGTTAGACCAAAGCCTATCTCAGAATTGGCAAAAGAACTCAATTCATCCAGAAATGTTACTTTTGACCAGGAGCTCAGTTATGAATAACATACAGATATCAGTGGTGTCCTGAGTCGAGATAGCTAAAACACTACTCCATTCGCTGATCTGAGCTTTCCCTGAGGAGTTCGACCAAAGCTTATCTCAGAATGGGCAAAAGAGCCCTATTCATCCAGAACCGTTATTTTTGACCCAGAGCTCAGTTTCGAATAACATACCCATATCAGTGATGTCCTGAGTCGGGAAAGCTAAATCACTACTCTATTCGCTGATCTGAGCTTTCCCTGAGGAGTTAGACCAAAGCTTATCTCAGAATTGACAAAAGAGCACAATTCATCCAGAACCGTTATTTTTGACCCAGAGCTCAGTTTCGAATAACATACCCATATCAGTGATGTCCTGAGTCGGGAAAGCTAAAACACTACTCCATTCGCTGATCTGAGCTTTCCCTGAGGAGTTCGACCAAAGCTTATCTCAGAATTGACAAAAGAGCCCAATTCAGCCAGAACCGTTATTTTTGACCCAGAGCTCAGTTTCGAATCCCATACCCATATCAATGATGTCCTGAGTCGGGAAAATTAAAAAAATGCTCCATTTGCTGATCTCAGCTTTCCCTGAGGAGTTAGACCAAAGCCTATCTCAGAATTGGCAAAATAACTCAATTCAGCCAGAAGACGTTAGTTTGGATCCAGAGCTTGGATTCCAACTAGTAACATATATTGGTGTGTTCCTGAGTCGGGAAAGATGGAAAACTATTCGATTCGCTGATCTGAGCTTTCCCTGAGGAGTTAGACCAAAGCTTATCTCAGAATTGCCAAAAGAGCCGAATTCATCCAGAACCGTTATTTTTGACCCAGAGCTCAGTTTCGAATAACATACCCATAACAGTGATGTCCTGAGTCGGGAAAGCTAAAACACTACTCCATTCGCTGATCTGAGCTTTCCCTGAGGAGTTAGACCAAAGCTTATCTCAGAATTGCCAAAAGAGCCCAATTCAGCCAGAAACGTTACTTTTGACAAAGAGCTCAGTTTCGAATAACATACACTGAGTGTATGTTATTGTGAGGTCCTGAGTCGGGAAAATTAAAAAAAATGCTCCATTCGCTGATCTCAGCTTTCCCTGAGGAGTTAGACCAAAGCCTATCTCAGAATTGGCAAAAGAACTCAATTCATCCAGAAATGTTACTTTTGACCAGGAGCTCAGTTATGAATAACATACAGATATCAGTGGTGTCCTGAGTCGAGATAGCTAAAACACTACTCCATTCGCTGATCTGAGCTTTCCCTGAGGAGTTCGACCAAAGCTTATCTCAGAATGGGCAAAAGAGCCCTATTCATCCAGAACCGTTATTTTTGACCCAGAGCTCAGTTTCGAATAACATACCCATATCAGTGATGTCCTGAGTCGGGAAAGCTAAATCACTACTCTATTCGCTGATCTGAGCTTTCCCTGAGGAGTTAGACCAAAGCTTATCTCAGAATTGACAAAAGAGCACAATTCATCCAGAACCGTTATTTTTGACCCAGAGCTCAGTTTCGAATAACATACCCATATCAGTGATGTCCTGAGTCGGGAAAGCTAAAACACTACTCCATTCGCTGATCTGAGCTTTCCCTGAGGAGTTCGACCAAAGCTTATCTCAGAATTGCCAAAAGAGCCGAATTCATCCAGAACCGTTACTTTTGACCCAGAGCTCAGTTTCGAATAACATACCCATAACAGTGATGTCCTGAGTCGGAAAAGCTAAAACACTACTCCATTCGCTGATCTGAGTTTTCCCTGAGGAGTTAGACCAAAGCTTATCTCAGAATTGCCAAAAGAGCCGAATTCATCCAGAACCGTTATTTTTGACCCAGAGCTCAGTTTCGAATAACATACCCATATCAGTGATGTCCTGAGTCGGGAAAGCTAAAACACTACTCCATTCGCTGATCTGAGTTTTCCCTGAGGAGTTAGACCAAAGCTTATCTCAGAATTGACAAAAGAGCCCAATTCAGCCAGAACCGTTATTTTTGACCCAGAGCTCAGTTTCGAATACCAGACTCATATCAATGATGTCCTGAGTCGGGAAAATTAAAAAAATGCTCCATTTGCTGATCTCAGCTTTCCCTGAGGAGTTAGACCAAAGCCTATCTCAGAATTGGCAAAATAACTCAATTCAGCCAGAAGACGTTAGTTTGGATCCAGAGCTTGGATTCCAACTAGTAACACATATTGGTGTGTTCCTGAGTCGGGAAAGATGGAAAACTATTAGATTCGCTGATCTGAGCTTTCCCTGAGGAGTTAGACCAAAGCTTATCTCAGAATTGCCAAAAGAGCCGAATTCATCCAGAACCGTTATTTTTGACCCAGAGCTCAGTTTCGAATAACATACAGACATCAGCGGTGTCCTGAGTCGAGAAAGCTAAAACACTACTCCATTCGCTGATCTGAGCTTTCCCTGAGGAGTTAGACCAAAGCCTATCTCAGAATTGGCAAAAGAACTCAATTCAGCCAGAAGACGTTAGTTTGGATCCAGAGCTTGGATTCCAACTAGTAACACATATTGGTGTGTTCCTGAGTCGGGAAAGATGGAAAACTATTCGATTCGCTGATCTGAGCTTTCCCTGAGGAGTTCGACCAAAGCTTATCTCAGAATTGCCAAAAGAGCCGAATTCATCCAGAACCGTTATTTTTGACCCAGAGCTCAGTTTCGAATAACATACCCATAACAGTGATGTCCTGAGTCGGGAAAGCTAAAACACTACTCCATTCGCTGATCTGAGCTTTCCCTGAGGAGTTAGACCAAAGCTTATCTCAGAATTGCCAAAAGAGCCCAATTCAGCCAGAAACGTTACTTTTGACAAAGAGCTCAGTTTCGAATAACATACACTGAGTGTATGTTATTGTGAGGTCCTGAGTCGGGAAAATTAAAAAAAATGCTCCATTCGCTGATCTCAGCTTTCCCTGAGGAGTTAGACCAAAGCCTATCTCAGAATTGGCAAAAGAACTCAATTCATCCAGAAATGTTACTTTTGACCAGGAGCTCAGTTATGAATAACATACAGATATCAGTGGTGTCCTGAGTCGAGATAGCTAAAACACTACTCCATTCGCTGATCTGAGCTTTCCCTGAGGAGTTCGACCAAAGCTTATCTCAGAATGGGCAAAAGAGCCCTATTCATCCAGAACCGTTATTTTTGACCCAGAGCTCAGTTTCGAATAACATACCCATATCAGTGATGTCCTGAGTCGGGAAAGCTAAATCACTACTCTATTCGCTGATCTGAGCTTTCCCTGAGGAGTTAGACCAAAGCTTATCTCAGAATTGACAAAAGAGCACAATTCATCCAGAACCGTTATTTTTGACCCAGAGCTCAGTTTCGAATAACATACCCATATCAGTGATGTCCTGAGTCGGGAAAGCTAAAACACTACTCCATTCGCTGATCTGAGCTTTCCCTGAGGAGTTCGACCAAAGCTTATCTCAGAATTGCCAAAAGAGCCGAATTCATCCAGAACCGTTACTTTTGACCCAGAGCTCAGTTTCGAATAACATACCCATAACAGTGATGTCCTGAGTCGGAAAAGCTAAAACACTACTCCATTCGCTGATCTGAGTTTTCCCTGAGGAGTTAGACCAAAGCTTATCTCAGAATTGCCAAAAGAGCCCAATTCATCCAGAACCGTTATTTTTGACCCAGAGCTCAGTTTCGAATAACATACCCATATCAGTGATGTCCTGAGTCGGGAAAGCTAAAACACTACTCCATTCGCTGATCTGAGCTTTCCCTGAGGAGTTCGACCAAAGCTTATCTCAGAATTGACAAAAGAGCCCAATTCAGCCAGAACCGTTATTTTTGACCCATAGCTCAGTTTCGAATACCATACCCATATCAATGATGTCCTGAGTCGGGAAAATTAAAAAAATGCTCCATTTGCTGATCTCAGCTTTCCCTGAGGAGTTAGACCAAAGCCTATCTCAGAATTGGCAAAATAACTCAATTCAGCCAGAAGACGTTAGTTTGGATCCAGAGCTTGGATTCCAACTAGTAACACATATTGGTGTGTTCCTGAGTCGGGAAAGATGGAAAACTATTCGATTCGCTGATCTGAGCTTTCCCTGAGGAGTTAGACCAAAGCTTATCTCAGAATTGCCAAAAGAGCCGAATTCATCCAGAACCGTTATTTTTGACCCAGAGCTCAGTTTCGAATAACATACAGACATCAGCGGTGTCCTGAGTCGAGAAAGCTAAAACACTACTCCATTCGCTGATCTGAGCTTTCCCTGAGGAGTTAGACCAAAGCCTATCTCAGAATTGGCAAAAGAACTCATTTCAGCCAGAAGACGTTAGTTTGGATCCAGAGCTTGGATTCCAACTAGTAACACATATTGGTGTGTTCCTGAGTCGGGAAAGATGGAAAACTATTCGATTCGCTGATCTGAGCTTTCCCTGAGGAGTTCGACCAAAGCTTATCTCAGAATTGCCAAAAGAGCCGAATTCATCCAGAACCGTTACTTTTGACCCAGAGCTCAGTTTCGAATAACATACCCATTCCAGTGATGTCCTGAGTCGGGAAAGCTAAAACACTACTCCATTCGCTGATCTGAGCTTTCCCTGAGGAGTTAGACCAAAGCTTATCTCAGAATTGCCAAAAGAGCCCAATTCAGCCAGAAACGTTACTTTTGACAAAGAGCTCAGTTTCGAATAACATACACTGAGTGTATGTTATTGTGAGGTCCTGAGTCGGGAAAATTAAAAAAATGCTCCATTCGCTGATCTCAGCTTTCCCTGAGGAGTTAGACCAAAGCCTATCTCAGAATTGGCAAAAGAACTCAATTCATCCAGAAATGTTACTTTTGACCAGGAGCTCAGTTATGAATAACATACAGATATCAGTGGTGTCCTCAGTCGAGATAGCTAAAACACTACTCCATTCGCTGATCTGAGCTTTCCCTGAGGAGTTCGACCAAAGCTTATCTCAGAATGGGCAAAAGAGCCCTATTCATCCAGAACCGTTATTTTTGACCCAGAGCTCAGTTTCGAATAACATACCCATATCAGTGATGTACTGAGTCGGGAAAGCTAAATCACTACTCTATTCGCTGATCTGAGCTTTCCCTGAGGAGTTAGACCAAAGCTTATCTCAGAATTGACAAAAGAGCACAATTCATCCAGAACCGTTATTTTTGACCCAGAGCTCAGTTTCGAATAACATACCCATATCAGTGATGTCCTGAGTCGGGAAAGCTAAAACACTACTCCATTCGCTGATCTGAGCTTTCCCTGAGGAGTTCGACTAAAGCTTATCTCAGAATTGACAAAAGAGCCCAATTCAGCCAGAACCGTTATTTTTGACCCAGAGCTCAGTTTCGAATACCATACCCATATCAATGATGTCCTGAGTCGGGAAAATTAAAAAAATGCTCCATTCGCTGATCTCAGCTTTCCCTGAGGAGTTAGACCAAAGCCTATCTCAGAATTGGCAAAAGAACTCAATTCATCCAGAAATGTTACTTTTGACCAGGAGCTCAGTTATGAATAACATACAGATATCAGTGGTGTCCTGAGTCGAGATAGCTAAAACACTACTCCATTCGCTGATCTGAGGTTTCCCTGAGGAGTTAGACCAAAGCTTATCTCAGAATTGGCAAAAGAGCCCTATTCATCCAGAACCGTTATTTTTGACCCAGAGCTCAGTTTCGAATAACATACAGATATCAGTGGTGTCCTGAGTCGAGAAAGCTAAAACACTACTCCATTCGCTGATCTGAGTTTTCCCTGAGGAGTTAGACCAAAGCTTATCTCAGAATTGACAAAAGAGCCCAATTCAGCCAGAACCGTTATTTTTGACCCAGAGCTCAGTTTCGAATACCAGACTCATATCAATGATGTCCTGAGTCGGGAAAATTAAAAAAATGCTCCATTTGCTGATCTCAGCTTTCCCTGAGGAGTTAGACCAAAGCCTATCTCAGAATTGGCAAAATAACTCAATTCAGCCAGAAGACGTTAGTTTGGATCCAGAGCTTGGATTCCAACTAGTAACACATATTGGTGTGTTCCTGAGTCGGGAAAGATGGAAAACTATTAGATTCGCTGATCTGAGCTTTCCCTGAGGAGTTAGACCAAAGCTTATCTCAGAATTGCCAAAAGAGCCGAATTCATCCAGAACCGTTATTTTTGACCCAGAGCTCAGTTTCGAATAACATACAGACATCAGCGGTGTCCTGAGTCGAGAAAGCTAAAACACTACTCCATTCGCTGATCTGAGCTTTCCCTGAGGAGTTAGACCAAAGCCTATCTCAGAATTGGCAAAAGAACTCAATTCAGCCAGAAGACGTTAGTTTGGATCCAGAGCTTGGATTCCAACTAGTAACACATATTGGTGTGTTCCTGAGTCGGGAAAGATGGAAAACTATTCGATTCGCTGATCTGAGCTTTCCCTGAGGAGTTCGACCAAAGCTTATCTCAGAATTGACAAAAGAGCCCAATTCATCCAGAACCGTTACTTTTGACCGAGAGCTCAGTTTCGAATAACATACCCATAACAGTGATGTCCTGAGTCGGAAAAGCTAAAACACTACTCCATTCGCTGATCTGAGTTTTCCCTGAGGAGTTAGACCAAAGCTTATCTCAGAATTGCCAAAAGAGCCGAATTCATCCAGAACCGTTATTTTTGACCCAGAGCTCAGTTTCGAATACCATACCCATATCAATGATGTCCTGAGTCGGGAAAATTAAAAAAATGCTCCATTTGCTGATCTCAGCTTTCCCTGAGGAGTTAGACCAAAGCTTATCTCAGAATTGACAAAAGAGCCCAATTCATCCAGAACCGTTATTTTTGACCCAGAGCTCAGTTTCGAATAACATACCCATATCAGTGATGTCCTGAGTCGGGAAAGCTAAAACACTACTCCATTCGCTGATCTGAGCTTTCCCTGAGGAGTTCGACCAAAGCTTATCTCAGAATTGACAAAAGAGCCCAATTCATCCAGAACCGTTATTTTTGACCCAGAGCTCAGTTTCGAATACCATACCCATATCAATGATGTCCTGAGTCGGGAAAATTAAAAAAATGCTCCATTTGCTGATCTCAGCTTTCCCTGAGGAGTTAGACCAAAGCCTATCTCAGAATTGGCAAAATAACTCAATTCAGCCAGAAGACGTTAGTTTGGATCCAGAGCTTGGATTCCAACTAGTAACACATATTGGTGTGTTCCTGAGTCGGGAAAGATGGAAAACTATTCGATTCGCTGATCTGAGCTTTCCCTGAGGAGTTAGACCAAAGCTTATCTCAGAATTGCCAAAAGAGCCGAATTCATCCAGAACCGTTATTTTTGACCCAGAGCTCAGTTTCGAATAACATACAGACATCAGCGGTGTCCTGAGTCGAGAAAGCTAAAACACTACTCCATTCGCTGATCTGAGCTTTCCCTGAGGAGTTAGACCAAAGCCTATCTCAGAATTGGCAAAAGAACTCAATTCAGCCAGAAGACGTTAGTTTGGATCCAGAGCTTGGATTCCAACTAGTAACACATATTGGTGTGTTCCTGAGTCGGGAAAGATGGAAAACTATTCGATTCGCTGATCTGAGCTTTCCCTGAGGAGTTCGACCAAAGCTTATCTCAGAATTGACAAAAGAGCCCAATTCATCCAGAACCGTTACTTTTGACCGAGAGCTCAGTTTCGAATAACATACCCATAACAGTGATGTCCTGAGTCGGAAAAGCTAAAACACTACTCCATTCGCTGATCTGAGTTTTCCCTGAGGAGTTAGACCAAAGCTTATCTCAGAATTGCCAAAAGAGCCGAATTCATCCAGAACCGTTATTTTTGACCCAGAGCTCAGTTTCGAATACCATACCCATATCAATGATGTCCTGAGTCGGGAAAATTAAAAAAATGCTCCATTTGCTGATCTGAGCTTTCCCTGAGGAGTTAGACCAAAGCTTATCTCAGAATTGACAAAAGAGCCCAATTCATCCAGAACCGTTATTTTTGACCCAGAGCTCAGTTTCGAATAACATACCCATATCAGTGATGTCCTGAGTCGGGAAAGCTAAAACACTACTCCATTCGCTGATCTGAGCTTTCCCTGAGGAGTTCGACCAAAGCTTATCTCAGAATTGACAAAAGAGCCCAATTCAGCCAGAACCGTTATTTTTGACCCAGAGCTCAGTTTCGAATACCATACCCATATCAATGATGTCCTGAGTCGGGAAAATTAAAAAAATGCTCCATTTGCTGATCTCAGCTTTCCCTGAGGAGTTAGACCAAAGCCTATCTCAGAATTGGCAAAATAACTCAATTCAGCCAGAAGACGTTAGTTTGGATCCAGAGCTTGGATTCCAACTAGTAACACATATTGGTGTGTTCCTGAGTCGGGAAAGATGGAAAACTATTCGATTCGCTGATCTGAGCTTTCCCTGAGGAGTTAGACCAAAGCTTATCTCAGAATTGCCAAAAGAGCCGAATTCATCCAGAACCGTTATTTTTGACCCAGAGCTCAGTTTCGAATAACATACCCATATCAGTGATGTCCTGAGTCGGGAAAGCTAAATCACTACTCTATTCGCTGATCTGAGCTTTCCCTGAGGAGTTAGACCAAAGCTTATCTCAGAATTGACAAAAGAGCACAATTCATCCAGAACCGTTATTTTTGACCCAGAGCTCAGTTTCGAATAACATACCCATATCAGTGATGTCCTGAGTCGGGAAAGCTAAAACACTACTCCATTCGCTGATCTGAGCTTTCCCTGAGGAGTTCGACCAAAGCTTATCTCAGAATTGCCAAAAGAGCCGAATTCATCCAGAACCGTTACTTTTGACCCAGAGCTCAGTTTCGAATAACATACCCATAACAGTGATGTCCTGAGTCGGAAAAGCTAAAACACTACTCCATTCGCTGATCTGAGTTTTCCCTGAGGAGTTAGACCAAAGCTTATCTCAGAATTGCCAAAAGAGCCCAATTCATCCAGAACCGTTATTTTTGACCCAGAGCTCAGTTTCGAATAACATACCCATATCAGTGATGTCCTGAGTCGGGAAAGCTAAAACACTACTCCATTCGCTGATCTGAGCTTTCCCTGAGGAGTTCGACCAAAGCTTATCTCAGAATTGACAAAAGAGCCCAATTCAGCCAGAACCGTTATTTTTGACCCAGAGCTCAGTTTCGAATACCATACCCATATCAATGATGTCCTGAGTCGGGAAAATTAAAAAAATGCTCCATTTGCTGATCTCAGCTTTCCCTGAGGAGTTAGACCAAAGCCTATCTCAGAATTGGCAAAATAACTCAATTCAGCCAGAAGACGTTAGTTTGGATCCAGAGCTTGGATTCCAACTAGTAACACATATTGGTGTGTTCCTGAGTCGGGAAAGATGGAAAACTATTCGATTCGCTGATCTGAGCTTTCCCTGAGGAGTTAGACCAAAGCTTATCTCAGAATTGCCAAAAGAGCCGAATTCATCCAGAACCGTTATTTTTGACCCAGAGCTCAGTTTCGAATAACATACAGACATCAGCGGTGTCCTGAGTCGAGAAAGCTAAAACACTACTCCATTCGCTGATCTGAGCTTTCCCTGAGGAGTTAGACCAAAGCCTATCTCAGAATTGGCAAAAGAACTCATTTCAGCCAGAAGACGTTAGTTTGGATCCAGAGCTTGGATTCCAACTAGTAACACATATTGGTGTGTTCCTGAGTCGGGAAAGATGGAAAACTATTCGATTCGCTGATCTGAGCTTTCCCTGAGGAGTTCGACCAAAGCTTATCTCAGAATTGCCAAAAGAGCCGAATTCATCCAGAACCGTTACTTTTGACCCAGAGCTCAGTTTCGAATAACATACCCATTCCAGTGATGTCCTGAGTCGGGAAAGCTAAAACACTACTCCATTCGCTGATCTGAGCTTTCCCTGAGGAGTTAGACCAAAGCTTATCTCAGAATTGCCAAAAGAGCCCAATTCAGCCAGAAACGTTACTTTTGACAAAGAGCTCAGTTTCGAATAACATACACTGAGTGTATGTTATTGTGAGGTCCTGAGTCGGGAAAATTAAAAAAATGCTCCATTCGCTGATCTCAGCTTTCCCTGAGGAGTTAGAGTAAAGCCTATCTCAGAATTGGCAAAAGAACTCAATTCATCCAGAAATGTTACTTTTGACCAGGAGCTCAGTTATGAATAACATACAGATATCAGTGGTGTCCTCAGTCGAGATAGCTAAAACACTACTCCATTCGCTGATCTGAGCTTTCCCTGAGGAGTTCGACCAAAGCTTATCTCAGAATGGGCAAAAGAGCCCTATTCATCCAGAACCGTTATTTTTGACCCAGAGCTCAGTTTCGAATAACATACCCATATCAGTGATGTACTGAGTCGGGAAAGCTAAATCACTACTCTATTCGCTGATCTGAGCTTTCCCTGAGGAGTTAGACCAAAGCTTATCTCAGAATTGACAAAAGAGCACAATTCATCCAGAACCGTTATTTTTGACCCAGAGCTCAGTTTCGAATAACATACCCATATCAGTGATGTCCTGAGTCGGGAAAGCTAAAACACTACTCCATTCGCTGATCTGAGCTTTCCCTTAGGAGTTCGACTAAAGCTTATCTCAGAATTGACAAAAGAGCCCAATTCAGCCAGAACCGTTATTTTTGACCCAGAGCTCAGTTTCGAATACCATACCCATATCAATGATGTCCTGAGTCGGGAAAATTAAAAAAATGCTCCATTCGCTGATCTCAGCTTTCCCTGAGGAGTTAGACCAAAGCCTATCTCAGAATTGGCAAAAGAACTCAATTCATCCAGAAATGTTACTTTTGACCAGGAGCTCAGTTATGAATAACATACAGATATCAGTGGTGTCCTGAGTCGAGATAGCTAAAACACTACTCCATTCGCTGATCTGAGGTTTCCCTGAGGAGTTAGACCAAAGCTTATCTCAGAATTGGCAAAAGAGCCCTATTCATCCAGAACCGTTATTTTTGACCCAGAGCTCAGTTTCGAATAACATACAGATATCAGTGGTGTCCTGAGTCGAGAAAGCTAAAACACTACTCCATTCGCTGATCTGAGTTTTCCCTGAGGAGTTAGACCAAAGCTTATCTCAGAATTGACAAAAGAGCCCAATTCAGCCAGAACCGTTATTTTTGACCCAGAGCTCAGTTTCGAATACCAGACTCATATCAATGATGTCCTGAGTCGGGAAAATTAAAAAAATGCTCCATTTGCTGATCTCAGCTTTCCCTGAGGAGTTAGACCAAAGCCTATCTCAGAATTGGCAAAATAACTCAATTCAGCCAGAAGACGTTAGTTTGGATCCAGAGCTTGGATTCCAACTAGTAACACATATTGGTGTGTTCCTGAGTCGGGAAAGATGGAAAACTATTAGATTCGCTGATCTGAGCTTTCCCTGAGGAGTTAGACCAAAGCTTATCTCAGAATTGCCAAAAGAGCCGAATTCATCCAGAACCGTTATTTTTGACCCAGAGCTCAGTTTCGAATAACATACAGACATCAGCGGTGTCCTGAGTCGAGAAAGCTAAAACACTACTCCATTCGCTGATCTGAGCTTTCCCTGAGGAGTTAGACCAAAGCCTATCTCAGAATTGGCAAAAGAACTCAATTCAGCCAGAAGACGTTAGTTTGGATCCAGAGCTTGGATTCCAACTAGTAACACATATTGGTGTGTTCCTGAGTCGGGAAAGATGGAAAACTATTCGATTCGCTGATCTGAGCTTTCCCTGAGGAGTTCGACCAAAGCTTATCTCAGAATTGACAAAAGAGCCCAATTCATCCAGAACCGTTACTTTTGACCGAGAGCTCAGTTTCGAATAACATACCCATAACAGTGATGTCCTGAGTCGGAAAAGCTAAAACACTACTCCATTCGCTGATCTGAGTTTTCCCTGAGGAGTTAGACCAAAGCTTATCTCAGAATTGCCAAAAGAGCCGAATTCATCCAGAACCGTTATTTTTGACCCAGAGCTCAGTTTCGAATACCATACCCATATCAATGATGTCCTGAGTCGGGAAAATTAAAAAAATGCTCCATTTGCTGATCTCAGCTTTCCCTGAGGAGTTAGACCAAAGCTTATCTCAGAATTGACAAAAGAGCCCAATTCATCCAGAACCGTTATTTTTGACCCAGAGCTCAGTTTCGAATAACATACCCATATCAGTGATGTCCTGAGTCGGGAAAGCTAAAACACTACTCCATTCGCTGATCTGAGCTTTCCCTGAGGAGTTCGACCAAAGCTTATCTCAGAATTGACAAAAGAGCCCAATTCAGCCAGAACCGTTATTTTTGACCCAGAGCTCAGTTTCGAATACCATACCCATATCAATGATGTCCTGAGTCGGGAAAATTAAAAAAATGCTCCATTTGCTGATCTCAGCTTTCCCTGAGGAGTTAGACCAAAGCCTATCTCAGAATTGGCAAAATAACTCAATTCAGCCAGAAGACGTTAGTTTGGATCCAGAGCTTGGATTCCAACTAGTAACACATATTGGTGTGTTCCTGAGTCGGGAAAGATGGAAAACTATTCGATTCGCTGATCTGAGCTTTCCCTGAGGAGTTAGACCAAAGCTTATCTCAGAATTGCCAAAAGAGCCGAATTCATCCAGAACCGTTATTTTTGACCCAGAGCTCAGTTTCGAATAACATACAGACATCAGCGGTGTCCTGAGTCGAGAAAGCTAAAACACTACTCCATTCGCTGATCTGAGCTTTCCCTGAGGAGTTAGACCAAAGCCTATCTCAGAATTGGCAAAAGAACTCATTTCAGCCAGAAGACGTTAGTTTGGATCCAGAGCTTCGATTCCAACTAGTAACACATATTGGTGTGTTCCTGAGTCGGGAAAGATGGAAAACTATTCGATTCGCTGATCTGAGCTTTCCCTGAGGAGTTCGACCAAAGCTTATCTCAGAATTGACAAAAGAGCCCAATTCATCCAGAACCGTTACTTTTGACCCAGAGCTCAGTTTCGAATAACATACCCATAACAGTGATGTCCTGAGTCGGGAAAGCTAAAACACTACTCCATTCGCTGATCTGAGCTTTCCCTGAGGAGTTAGACCAAAGCTTATCTCAGAATTGCCAAAAGAGCCCAATTCAGCCAGAAACGTTACTTTTGACAAAGAGCTCAGTTTCGAATAACATACACTGAGTGTATGTTATTGTGAGGTCCTGAGTCGGGAAAATTAAAAAAAATGCTCCATTCGCTGCTCTCAGCTTTCCCTGAGGAGTTAGACCAAAGCCTATCTCAGAATTGGCAAAAGAACTCAATTCATCCAGAAATGTTACTTTTGACCAGGAGCTCAGTTATGAATAACATACAGATATCAGTGGTGTCCTCAGTCGAGATAGCTAAAACACTACTCCATTCGCTGATCTGAGCTTTCCCTGAGGAGTTCGACCAAAGCTTATCTCAGAATGGGCAAAAGAGCCCTATTCATCCAGAACCGTTATTTTTGACCCAGAGCTCAGTTTCGAATAACATACCCATATCAGTGATGTCCTGAGTCGAGAAAGCTAAAACACTACTCCATTCGCTGATTGTAGGTTTCCCTGAGGAGTTCGACCAAAGCTTATCTCAGAATGGGCAAAAGAGCCCTATTCATCCAGAACCGTTATTTTTGACCCAGAGCTCAGTTTCGAATACCATACCCATATCAATGATGTCCTGAGTCGGGAAAATTAAAAAAATGCTCCATTTGCTGATCTCAGCTTTCCCTGAGGAGTTAGACCAAAGCCTATCTCAGAATTGGCAAAATAACTCAATTCAGCCAGAAGACGTTAGTTTGGATCCAGAGCTTGGATTCCAACTCGTAACACATATTGGTGTGTTCCTGAGTCGGGAAAGATGGAAAACTATTCGATTCGCTGATCTGAGCTTTCCCTGAGGAGTTAGACCAAAGCTTATCTCAGAATTGCCAAAAGAGCCGAATTCATCCAGAACCGTTATTTTTGACCCAGAGCTCAGTTTCGAATAACATACAGACATCAGCGGTGTCCTGAGTCGAGAAAGCTAAAACACTACTCCATTCGCTGATCTGAGCTTTCCCTGAGGAGTTAGACCAAAGCCTATCTCAGAATTGGCAAAAGAACTCATTTCAGCCAGAAGACGTTAGTTTGGATCCAGAGCTTGGATTCCAACTAGTAACACATATTGGTGTGTTCCTGAGTCGGGAAAGATGGAAAACTATTCGATTCGCTGATCTGAGCTTTCCCTGAGGAGTTCGACCAAAGCTTATCTCAGAATTGCCAAAAGAGCCGAATTCATCCAGAACCGTTACTTTTGACCCAGAGCTCAGTTTCGAATAACATACCCATTCCAGTGATGTCCTGAGTCGGGAAAGCTAAAACACTACTCCATTCGCTGATCTGAGCTTTCCCTGAGGAGTTAGACCAAAGCTTATCTCAGAATTGCCAAAAGAGCCCAATTCAGCCAGAAACGTTACTTTTGACAAAGAGCTCAGTTTCGAATAACATACACTGAGTGTATGTTATTGTGAGGTCCTGAGTCGGGAAAATTAAAAAAATGCTCCATTCGCTGATCTCAGCTTTCCCTGAGGAGTTAGACCAAAGCCTATCTCAGAATTGGCAAAAGAACTCAATTCATCCAGAAATGTTACTTTTGACCAGGAGCTCAGTTATGAATAACATACAGATATCAGTGGTGTCCTCAGTCGAGATAGCTAAAACACTACTCCATTCGCTGATCTGAGCTTTCCCTGAGGAGTTCGACCAAAGCTTATCTCAGAATGGGCAAAAGAGCCCTATTCATCCAGAACCGTTATTTTTGACCCAGAGCTCAGTTTCGAATAACATACCCATATCAGTGATGTACTGAGTCGGGAAAGCTAAATCACTACTCTATTCGCTGATCTGAGCTTTCCCTGAGGAGTTAGACCAAAGCTTATCTCAGAATTGACAAAAGAGCACAATTCATCCAGAACCGTTATTTTTGACCCAGAGCTCAGTTTCGAATAACATACCCATATCAGTGATGTCCTGAGTCGGGAAAGCTAAAACACTACTCCATTCGCTGATCTGAGCTTTCCCTGAGGAGTTCGACTAAAGCTTATCTCAGAATTGACAAAAGAGCCCAATTCAGCCAGAACCGTTATTTTTGACCCAGAGCTCAGTTTCGAATACCATACCCATATCAATGATGTCCTGAGTCGGGAAAATTAAAAAAATGCTCCATTCGCTGATCTCAGCTTTCCCTGAGGAGTTAGACCAAAGCCTATCTCAGAATTGGCAAAAGTACTCAATTCATCCAGAAATGTTACTTTTGACCAGGAGCTCAGTTATGAATAACATACAGATATCAGTGGTGTCCTGAGTCGAGATAGCTAAAACACTACTCCATTCGCTGATCTGAGGTTTCCCTGAGGAGTTAGACCAAAGCTTATCTCAGAATTGGCAAAAGAGCCCTATTCATCCAGAACCGTTATTTTTGACCCAGAGCTCAGTTTCGAATAACATACAGATATCAGTGGTGTCCTGAGTCGAGAAAGCTAAAACACTACTCCATTCGCTGATCTGAGTTTTCCCTGAGGAGTTAGACCAAAGCTTATCTCAGAATTGACAAAAGAGCCCAATTCAGCCAGAACCGTTATTTTTGACCCAGAGCTCAGTTTCGAATACCAGACTCATATCAATGATGTCCTGAGTCGGGAAAATTAAAAAAATGCTCCATTTGCTGATCTCAGCTTTCCCTGAGGAGTTAGACCAAAGCCTATCTCAGAATTGGCAAAATAACTCAATTCAGCCAGAAGACGTTAGTTTGGATCCAGAGCTTGGATTCCAACTAGTAACACATATTGGTGTGTTCCTGAGTCGGGAAAGATGGAAAACTATTAGATTCGCTGATCTGAGCTTTCCCTGAGGAGTTAGACCAAAGCTTATCTCAGAATTGCCAAAAGAGCCGAATTCATCCAGAACCGTTATTTTTGACCCAGAGCTCAGTTTCGAATAACATACAGACATCAGCGGTGTCCTGAGTCGAGAAAGCTAAAACACTACTCCATTCGCTGATCTGAGCTTTCCCTGAGGAGTTAGACCAAAGCCTATCTCAGAATTGGCAAAAGAACTCAATTCAGCCAGAAGACGTTAGTTTGGATCCAGAGCTTGGATTCCAACTAGTAACACATATTGGTGTGTTCCTGAGTCGGGAAAGATGGAAAACTATTCGATTCGCTGATCTGAGCTTTCCCTGAGGAGTTCGACCAAAGCTTATCTCAGAATTGACAAAAGAGCCCAATTCATCCAGGACCGTTACTTTTGACCGAGAGCTCAGTTTCGAATAACATACCCATAACAGTGATGTCCTGAGTCGGAAAAGCTAAAACACTACTCCATTCGCTGATCTGAGTTTTCCCTGAGGAGTTAGACCAAAGCTTATCTCAGAATTGCCAAAAGAGCCGAATTCATCCAGAACCGTTATTTTTGACCCAGAGCTCAGTTTCGAATACCATACCCATATCAATGATGTCCTGAGTCGGGAAAATTAAAAAAATGCTCCATTTGCTGATCTCAGCTTTCCCTGAGGAGTTAGACCAAAGCTTATCTCAGAATTGACAAAAGAGCCCAATTCATCCAGAACCGTTATTTTTGACCCAGAGCTCAGTTTCGAATAACATACCCATATCAGTGATGTCCTGAGTCGGGAAAGCTAAAACACTACTCCATTCGCTGATCTGAGCTTTCCCTGAGGAGTTCGACCAAAGCTTATCTCAGAATTGACAAAAGAGCCCAATTCAGCCAGAACCGTTATTTTTGACCCAGAGCTCAGTTTCGAATACCATACCCATATCAATGATGTCCTGAGTCGGGAAAATTAAAAAAATGCTCCATTTGCTGATCTCAGCTTTCCCTGAGGAGTTAGACCAAAGCCTATCTCAGAATTGGCAAAATAACTCAATTCAGCCAGAAGACGTTAGTTTGGATCCAGAGCTTGGATTCCAACTAGTAACACATATTGGTGTGTTCCTGAGTCGGGAAAGATGGAAAACTATTCGATTCGCTGATCTGAGCTTTCCCTGAGGAGTTAGACCAAAGCTTATCTCAGAATTGCCAAAAGAGCCGAATTCATCCAGAACCGTTATTTTTGACCCAGAGCTCAGTTTCGAATAACATACAGACATCAGCGGTGTCCTGAGTCGAGAAAGCTAAAACACTACTCCATTCGCTGATCTGAGCTTTCCCTGAGGAGTTAGACCAAAGCCTATCTCAGAATTGGCAAAAGAACTCATTTCAGCCAGAAGACGTTAGTTTGGATCCAGAGCTTCGATTCCAACTAGTAACACATATTGGTGTGTTCCTGAGTCGGGAAAGATGGAAAACTATTCGATTCGCTGATCTGAGCTTTCCCTGAGGAGTTCGACCAAAGCTTATCTCAGAATTGACAAAAGAGCCCAATTCATCCAGAACCGTTACTTTTGACCCAGAGCTCAGTTTCGAATAACATACCCATAACAGTGATGTCCTGAGTCGGGAAAGCTAAAACACTACTCCATTCGCTGATCTGAGCTTTCCCTGAGGAGTTAGACCAAAGCTTATCTCAGAATTGCCAAAAGAGCCCAATTCAGCCAGAAACGTTACTTTTGACAAAGAGCTCAGTTTCGAATAACATACACTGAGTGTATGTTATTGTGAGGTCCTGAGTCGGGAAAATTAAAAAAAATGCTCCATTCGCTGCTCTCAGCTTTCCCTGAGGAGTTAGACCAAAGCCTATCTCAGAATTGGCAAAAGAACTCAATTCATCCAGAAATGTTACTTTTGACCAGGAGCTCAGTTATGAATAACATACAGATATCAGTGGTGTCCTCAGTCGAGATAGCTAAAACACTACTCCATTCGCTGATCTGAGCTTTCCCTGAGGAGTTCGACCAAAGCTTATCTCAGAATGGGCAAAAGAGCCCTATTCATCCAGAACCGTTATTTTTGACCCAGAGCTCAGTTTCGAATAACATACCCATATCAGTGATGTCCTGAGTCGAGAAAGCTAAAACACTACTCCATTCGCTGATCGTAGGTTTCCCTGAGGAGTTCGACCAAAGCTTATCTCAGAATGGGCAAAAGAGCCCTATTCATCCAGAACCGTTATTTTTGACCCAGAGCTCAGTTTCGAATACCATACCCATATCAATGATGTCCTGAGTCGGGAAAATTAAAAAAATGCTCCATTTGCTGATCTCAGCTTTCCCTGAGGAGTTAGACCAAAGCCTATCTCAGAATTGGCAAAATAACTCAATTCAGCCAGAAGACGTTAGTTTGGATCCAGAGCTTGGATTCCAACTCGTAACACATATTGGTGTGTTCCTGAGTCGGGAAAGATGGAAAACTATTCGATTCGCTGATCTGAGCTTTCCCTGAGGAGTTAGACCAAAGCTTATCTCAGAATTGCCAAAAGAGCCGAATTCATCCAGAACCGTTATTTTTGACCCAGAGCTCAGTTTCGAATAACATACAGACATCAGCGGTGTCCTGAGTCGAGAAAGCTAAAACACTACTCCATTCGCTGATCTGAGCTTTCCCTGAGGAGTTAGACCAAAGCCTATCTCAGAATTGGCAAAAGAACTCATTTCAGCCAGAAGACGTTAGTTTGGATCCAGAGCTTGGATTCCAACTAGTAACACAAATTGGTGTGTTCCTCAGTCGGGAAAGATGGAAAACTATTCGATTCGCTGATCTGAGCTTTCCCTGAGGAGTTCGACCAAAGCTTATCTCAGAATTGCCAAAAGAGCCCAATTCAGCCAGAAACGTTACTTTTGACAAAGAGCTCAGTTTCGAATAACATACACTGAGTGTATGTTATTGTGAGGTCCTGAGTCGGGAAAATTAAAAAAATGCTCCATTCGCTGATCTCAGCTTTCCCTGAGGAGTTAGACCAAAGCCTATCTCAGAATTGGCAAAAGAACTCAATTCATCCAGAAATGTTACTTTTGACCAGGAGCTCAGTTATGAATAACATACAGATATCAGTGGTGTCCTGAGTCGAGATAGCTAAAACACTACTCCATTCGCTGATCTGAGCTTTCCCTGAGGAGTTCGACCAAAGCTTATCTCAGAATGGGCAAAAGAGCCCTATTCATCCAGAACCGTTATTTTTGACCCAGAGCTCAGTTTCGAATAACATACCCATATCAGTGATGTCCTGAGTCGGGAAAGCTAAATCACTACTCTATTCGCTGATCTGAGCTTTCCCTGAGGAGTTCGACCAAAGCTTATCTCAGAATGGGCAAAAGAGCCCAATTCAGCCAGAACCGTTATTTTTGACCCAGAGCTCAGTTTCGAATACCATACCCATATCAATGATGTCCTGAGTCGGGAAAATTAAAAAAATGCTCCATTTGCTGATCTCAGCTTTCCCTGAGGAGTTAGACCAAAGCCTATCTCAGAATTGGCAAAATAACTCAATTCAGCCAGAAGACGTTAGTTTGGATCCAGAGCTTGGATTCCAACTAGTAGCACATATTGGTGTGTTCCTGAGTCGGGAAAGATGGAAAACTATTCGATTCGCTGATCTGAGCTTTCCCTGAGGAGTTCGACCAAAGCTTATCTCAGAATTGACAAAAGAGCCCAATTCATCCAGAACCGTTGTTTTTGACCCAGAGCTCAGTTTCGAATAACATACCAATAACAGTGATGTCCTGAGTCGGGAAAGCTAAAACACTACTCCATTCGCTGATCTGAGCTTTCCCTGAGGAGTTAGACCAAAGCTTATCTCAGAATTGCCAAAAGAGCCCAATTCAGCCAGAAACGTTACTTTTGACAAAGAGCTCAGTTTCGAATAACATACACTGAGTGTATGTTATTGTGAGGTCCTGAGTCGGGAAAATTAAAAAAATGCTCCATTCGCTGATCTCAGCTTTCCCTGAGGAGTTAGACCAAAGCCTATCTCAGAATTGGCAAAAGAACTCAATTCATCCAGAAATGTTACTTTTGACCAGGAGCTCAGTTATGAATAACATACAGATATCAGTGGTGTCCTGAGTCGAGATAGCTAAAACACTACTCCATTCGCTGATCTGAGCTTTCCCTGAGGAGTTCGACCAAAGCTTATCTCAGAATGGGCAAAAGAGCCCTATTCATCCAGAACCGTTATTTTTGACCCAGAGCTCAGTTTCGAATAACATACCCATATCAGTGATGTCCTGAGTCGGGAAAGCTAAATCACTACTCTATTCGCTGATCTGAGCTTTCCCTGAGGAGTTAGACCAAAGCTTATCTCAGAATTGACAAAAGAGCCCAATTCATCCAGAACCGTTATTTTTGACCCAGAGCTCAGTTTCGAATAACATACCCATATCAGTGATGTCCTGAGTCGGGAAAGCTAAAACACTACTCCATTCGCTGATCTGAGCTTTCCCTGAGGAGTTCGACCAAAGCTTATCTCAGAATTGACAAAAGAGCCCAATTCAGCCAGAACCGTTATTTTTGACTCAGAGCTCAGTTTCGAATACCATACCCATATCAATGATGTCCTGAGTCGGGAAAATTAAAAAAATGCTCCATTTGCTGATCTCAGCTTTCCCTGAGGAGTTAGACCAAAGCCTATCTCAGAATTGGCAAAAGAACTCAATTCAGCCAGAAGACGTTAGTTTGGATCCAGAGCTTGGATTCCAACTAGTAACATATATTGGTGTGTTCCTGAGTCGGGAAAGATGGAAAACTATTCGATTCGCTGATCTGAGCTTTCCCTGAGGAGTTAGACCAAAGCTTATCTCAGAATTGGCAAAAGAGCCGAATTCATCCAGAACCGTTATTTTTGACCCAGAGCTCAGTTTCGAATAACATACAGACATCAGCGGTGTCCTGAGTCGAGAAAGCTAAAACACTACTCCATTCGCTGATCTGAGCTTTCCCTGAGGAGTTAGACCAAAGCCTATCTCAGAATTGGCAAAAGAACTCATTTCAGCCAGAAGACGTTAGTTTGGATCCAGAGCTTGGATTCCAACTAGTAACACATATTGGTGTGTTCCTGAGTCGGGAAAGATGGAAAACTATTCGATTCGCTGATCTGAGCTTTCCCTGAGGAGTTCGACCAAAGCTTATCTCAGAATTGACAAAAGAGCCCAATTCATCCAGAACCGTTATTTTTGACCCAGAGCTCAGTTTCGAATAACATACCCATAACAGTGATGTCCTGAGTCGGGAAAGCTAAAACACTACTCCATTCGCTGATCTGAGCTTTCCCTGAGGAGTTAGACCAAAGCTTATCTCAGAATTGCCAAAAGAGCCCAATTCAGCCAGAAACGTTACTTTTGACAAAGAGCTCAGTTTCGAATAACATACACTGAGTGTATGTTATTGTGAGGTCCTGAGTCGGGAAAATTAAAAAAAATGCTCCATTCGCTGATCTCAGCTTTCCCTGAGGAGTTAGACCAAAGCCTATCTAAGAATTGGCAAAAGAACTCAATTCATCCAGAAATGTTACTTTTGACCAGGAGCTCAGTTATGAATAACATACAGATATCAGTGGTGTCCTCAGTCGAGATAGCTAAAACACTACTCCATTCGCTGATCTGAGCTTTCCCTGAGGAGTTCGACCAAAGCTTATCTCAGAATGGGCAAAAGAGCCCTATTCATCCAGAACCGTTATTTTTGACCCAGAGCTCAGTTTCGAATAACATACCCATATCAGTGATGTCCTGAGTCGGGAAAGCTAAATCACTACTCTATTCGCTGATCTGAGCTTTCCCTGAGGAGTTGGACCAAAGCTTATCTCAGAATTGACAAAAGAACCCAATTCATCCAGAACCGTTATTTTTGACCCAGAGCTCAGTTTCGAATAACATACCCATATCAGTGATGTCCTGAGTCGGGAAAGCTAAAACACTACTCCATTCGCTGATCTGAGCTTTCCCTGAGGAGTTCGACCAAAGCTTATCTCAGAATTGACAAAAGAGCCCAATTCAGCCAGAACCGTTATTTTTGACCCAGAGCTCAGTTTCGAATACCATACCCATATCAATGATGTCCTGAGTCGGGAAAATTAAAAAAATGCTCCATTTGCTGATCTCAGCTTTCCCTGAGGAGTTAGACCAAAGCCTATCTCAGAATTGGCAAAAGAACTCAATTCAGCCAGAAGACGTTAGTTTGGATCCAGAGCTTGGATTCCAACTAGTAACATATATTGGTGTGTTCCTGAGTCGGGAAAGATGGAAAACTATTCGATTCGCTGATCTGAGCTTTCCCTGAGGAGTTAGACCAAAGCTTATCTCAGAATTGCCAAAAGAGCCGAATTCATCCAGAACCGTTATTTTTGACCCAGAGCTCAGTTTCGAATAACATACAGACATCAGCGGTGTCCTGAGTCGAGAAAGCTAAAACACTACTCCATTCGCTGATCTGAGCTTTCCCTGAGGAGTTAGACCAAAGCCTATCTCAGAATTGGCAAAAGAACTCATTTCAGCCAGAAGACGTTAGTTTGGATCCAGAGCTTGGATTCCAACTAGTAACACATATTGGTGTGTTCCTGAGTCGGGAAAGATGGAAAACTATTCGATTCGCTGATCTGAGCTTTCCCTGAGGAGTTCGACCAAAGCTTATCTCAGAATTGACAAAAGAGCCCAATTCATCCAGAACCGTTGTTTTTGACCCAGAGCTCAGTTTCGAATAACATACCAATAACAGTGATGTCCTGAGTCGGGAAAGCTAAAACACTACTCCATTCGCTGATCTGAGCTTTCCCTGAGGAGTTAGACCAAAGCTTATCTCAGAATTGCCAAAAGAGCCCAATTCAGCCAGAAACGTTACTTTTGACAAAGAGCTCAGTTTCGAATAACATACACTGAGTGTATGTTATTGTGAGGTCCTGAGTCGGGAAAATTAAAAAAATGCTCCATTCGCTGATCTCAGCTTTCCCTGAGGAGTTAGACCAAAGCCTATCTCAGAATTGGCAAAAGAACTCAATTCATCCAGAAATGTTACTTTTGACCAGGAGCTCAGTTATGAATAACATACAGATATCAGTGGTGTCCTGAGTCGAGATAGCTAAAACACTACTCCATTCGCTGATCTGAGCTTTCCCTGAGGAGTTCGACCAAAGCTTATCTCAGAATGGGCAAAAGAGCCCTATTCATCCAGAACCGTTATTTTTGACCCAGAGCTCAGTTTCGAATAACATACCCATATCAGTGATGTCCTGAGTCGGGAAAGCTAAATCACTACTCTATTCGCTGATCTGAGCTTTCCCTGAGGAGTTAGACCAAAGCTTATCTCAGAATTGACAAAAGAGCCCAATTCATCCAGAACCGTTATTTTTGACCCAGAGCTCAGTTTCGAATAACATACCCATATCAGTGATGTCCTGAGTCGGGAAAGCTAAAACACTACTCCATTCGCTGATCTGAGCTTTCCCTGAGGAGTTCGACCAAAGCTTATCTCAGAATTGCCAAAAGAGCCCAATTCATCCAGAACCGTTATTTTTGACCCAGAGCTCAGTTTCGAATAACATACAGACATCAGCGGTGTCCTGAGTCGAGAAAGCTAAAACACTACTCCATTCGCTGATCTGAGCTTTCCCTGAGGAGTTAGACCAAAGCCTATCTCAGAATTGGCAAAAGAACTCATTTCAGCCAGAAGACGTTAGTTTGGATCCAGAGCTTGGATTCCAACTAGTAACACATATTGGTGTGTTCCTGAGTCGGGAAAGATGGAAAACTATTCGATTCGCTGATCTGAGCTTTCCCTGAGGAGTTCGACCAAAGCTTATCTCAGAATTGCCAAAAGAGCCGAATTCATCCAGAACCGTTACTTTTGACCCAGAGCTCAGTTTCGAATAACATACCCATTCCAGTGATGTCCTGAGTCGGGAAAGCTAAAACACTACTCCATTCGCTGATCTGAGCTTTCCCTGAGGAGTTAGACCAAAGCTTATCTCAGAATTGCCAAAAGAGCCCAATTCAGCCAGAAACGTTACTTTTGACAAAGAGCTCAGTTTCGAATAACATACACTGAGTGTATGTTATTGTGAGGTCCTGAGTCGGGAAAATTAAAAAAATGCTCCATTCGCTGATCTCAGCTTTCCCTGAGGAGTTAGAGTAAAGCCTATCTCAGAATTGGCAAAAGAACTCAATTCATCCAGAAATGTTACTTTTGACCAGGAGCTCAGTTATGAATAACATACAGATATCAGTGGTGTCCTCAGTCGAGATAGCTAAAACACTACTCCATTCGCTGATCTGAGCTTTCCCTGAGGAGTTCGACCAAAGCTTATCTCAGAATGGGCAAAAGAGCCCTATTCATCCAGAACCGTTATTTTTGACCCAGAGCTCAGTTTCGAATAACATACCCATATCAGTGATGTACTGAGTCGGGAAAGCTAAATCACTACTCTATTCGCTGATCTGAGCTTTCCCTGAGGAGTTAGACCAAAGCTTATCTCAGAATTGACAAAAGAGCACAATTCATCCAGAACCGTTATTTTTGACCCAGAGCTCAGTTTCGAATAACATACCCATATCAGTGATGTCCTGAGTCGGGAAAGCTAAAACACTACTCCATTCGCTGATCTGAGCTTTCCCTTAGGAGTTCGACTAAAGCTTATCTCAGAATTGACAAAAGAGCCCAATTCAGCCAGAACCGTTATTTTTGACCCAGAGCTCAGTTTCGAATACCATACCCATATCAATGATGTCCTGAGTCGGGAAAATTAAAAAAATGCTCCATTCGCTGATCTCAGCTTTCCCTGAGGAGTTAGACCAAAGCCTATCTCAGAATTGGCAAAAGAACTCAATTCATCCAGAAATGTTACTTTTGACCAGGAGCTCAGTTATGAATAACATACAGATATCAGTGGTGTCCTGAGTCGAGATAGCTAAAACACTACTCCATTCGCTGATCTGAGGTTTCCCTGAGGAGTTAGACCAAAGCTTATCTCAGAATTGGCAAAAGAGCCCTATTCATCCAGAACCGTTATTTTTGACCCAGAGCTCAGTTTCGAATAACATACAGATATCAGTGGTGTCCTGAGTCGAGAAAGCTAAAACACTACTCCATTCGCTGATCTGAGTTTTCCCTGAGGAGTTAGACCAAAGCTTATCTCAGAATTGACAAAAGAGCCCAATTCAGCCAGAACCGTTATTTTTGACCCAGAGCTCAGTTTCGAATACCAGACTCATATCAATGATGTCCTGAGTCGGGAAAATTAAAAAAATGCTCCATTTGCTGATCTCAGCTTTCCCTGAGGAGTTAGACCAAAGCCTATCTCAGAATTGGCAAAATAACTCAATTCAGCCAGAAGACGTTAGTTTGGATCCAGAGCTTGGATTCCAACTAGTAACACATATTGGTGTGTTCCTGAGTCGGGAAAGATGGAAAACTATTAGATTCGCTGATCTGAGCTTTCCCTGAGGAGTTAGACCAAAGCTTATCTCAGAATTGCCAAAAGAGCCGAATTCATCCAGAACCGTTATTTTTGACCCAGAGCTCAGTTTCGAATAACATACAGACATCAGCGGTGTCCTGAGTCGAGAAAGCTAAAACACTACTCCATTCGCTGATCTGAGCTTTCCCTGAGGAGTTAGACCAAAGCCTATCTCAGAATTGGCAAAAGAACTCAATTCAGCCAGAAGACGTTAGTTTGGATCCAGAGCTTGGATTCCAACTAGTAACACATATTGGTGTGTTCCTGAGTCGGGAAAGATGGAAAACTATTCGATTCGCTGATCTGAGCTTTCCCTGAGGAGTTCGACCAAAGCTTATCTCAGAATTGACAAAAGAGCCCAATTCATCCAGAACCGTTACTTTTGACCGAGAGCTCAGTTTCGAATAACATACCCATAACAGTGATGTCCTGAGTCGGAAAAGCTAAAACACTACTCCATTCGCTGATCTGAGTTTTCCCTGAGGAGTTAGACCAAAGCTTATCTCAGAATTGCCAAAAGAGCCGAATTCATCCAGAACCGTTATTTTTGACCCAGAGCTCAGTTTCGAATACCATACCCATATCAATGATGTCCTGAGTCGGGAAAATTAAAAAAATGCTCCATTTGCTGATCTCAGCTTTCCCTGAGGAGTTAGACCAAAGCTTATCTCAGAATTGACAAAAGAGCCCAATTCATCCAGAACCGTTATTTTTGACCCAGAGCTCAGTTTCGAATAACATACCCATATCAGTGATGTCCTGAGTCGGGAAAGCTAAAACACTACTCCATTCGCTGATCTGAGCTTTCCCTGAGGAGTTCGACCAAAGCTTATCTCAGAATTGACAAAAGAGCCCAATTCAGCCAGAACCGTTATTTTTGACCCAGAGCTCAGTTTCGAATACCATACCCATATCAATGATGTCCTGAGTCGGGAAAATTAAAAAAATGCTCCATTTGCTGATCTCAGCTTTCCCTGAGGAGTTAGACCAAAGCCTATCTCAGAATTGGCAAAATAACTCAATTCAGCCAGAAGACGTTAGTTTGGATCCAGAGCTTGGATTCCAACTAGTAACACATATTGGTGCGTTCCTGAGTCGGGAAAGATGGAAAACTATTCGATTCGCTGATCTGAGCTTTCCCTGAGGAGTTAGACCAAAGCTTATCTCAGAATTGCCAAAAGAGCCGAATTCATCCAGAACCGTTATTTTTGACCCAGAGCTCAGTTTCGAATAACATACAGACATCAGCGGTGTCCTGAGTCGAGAAAGCTAAAACACTACTCCATTCGCTGATCTGAGCTTTCCCTGAGGAGTTAGACCAAAGCCTATCTCAGAATTGGCAAAAGAACTCATTTCAGCCAGAAGACGTTAGTTTGGATCCAGAGCTTCGATTCCAACTAGTAACACATATTGGTGTGTTCCTGAGTCGGGAAAGATGGAAAACTATTCGATTCGCTGATCTGAGCTTTCCCTGAGGAGTTCGACCAAAGCTTATCTCAGAATTGACAAAAGAGCCCAATTCATCCAGAACCGTTACTTTTGACCCAGAGCTCAGTTTCGAATAACATACCCATAACAGTGATGTCCTGAGTCGGGAAAGCTAAAACACTACTCCATTCGCTGATCTGAGCTTTCCCTGAGGAGTTAGACCAAAGCTTATCTCAGAATTGCCAAAAGAGCCCAATTCAGCCAGAAACGTTACTTTTGACAAAGAGCTCAGTTTCGAATAACATACACTGAGTGTATGTTATTGTGAGGTCCTGAGTCGGGAAAATTAAAAAAAATGCTCCATTCGCTGCTCTCAGCTTTCCCTGAGGAGTTAGACCAAAGCCTATCTCAGAATTGGCAAAAGAACTCAATTCATCCAGAAATGTTACTTTTGACCAGGAGCTCAGTTATGAATAACATACAGATATCAGTGGTGTCCTCAGTCGAGATAGCTAAAACACTACTCCATTCGCTGATCTGAGCTTTCCCTGAGGAGTTCGACCAAAGCTTATCTCAGAATGGGCAAAAGAGCCCTATTCATCCAGAACCGTTATTTTTGACCCAGAGCTCAGTTTCGAATAACATACCCATATCAGTGATGTCCTGAGTCGAGAAAGCTAAAACACTACTCCATTCGCTGATTGTAGGTTTCCCTGAGGAGTTCGACCAAAGCTTATCTCAGAATGGGCAAAAGAGCCCTATTCATCCAGAACCGTTATTTTTGACCCAGAGCTCAGTTTCGAATACCATACCCATATCAATGATGTCCTGAGTCGGGAAAATTAAAAAAATGCTCCATTTGCTGATCTCAGCTTTCCCTGAGGAGTTAGACCAAAGCCTATCTCAGAATTGGCAAAATAACTCAATTCAGCCAGAAGACGTTAGTTTGGATCCAGAGCTTGGATTCCAACTCGTAACACATATTGGTGTGTTCCTGAGTCGGGAAAGATGGAAAACTATTCGATTCGCTGATCTGAGCTTTCCCTGAGGAGTTAGACCAAAGCTTATCTCAGAATTGCCAAAAGAGCCGAATTCATCCAGAACCGTTATTTTTGACCCAGAGCTCAGTTTCGAATAACATACAGACATCAGCGGTGTCCTGAGTCGAGAAAGCTAAAACACTACTCCATTCGCTGATCTGAGCTTTCCCTGAGGAGTTAGACCAAAGCCTATCTCAGAATTGGCAAAAGAACTCATTTCAGCCAGAAGACGTTAGTTTGGATCCAGAGCTTGGATTCCAACTAGTAACACATATTGGTGTGTTCCTGAGTCGGGAAAGATGGAAAACTATTCGATTCGCTGATCTGAGCTTTCCCTGAGGAGTTCGACCAAAGCTTATCTCAGAATTGCCAAAAGAGCCGAATTCATCCAGAACCGTTACTTTTGACCCAGAGCTCAGTTTCGAATAACATACCCATTCCAGTGATGTCCTGAGTCGGGAAAGCTAAAACACTACTCCATTCGCTGATCTGAGCTTTCCCTGAGGAGTTAGACCAAAGCTTATCTCAGAATTGCCAAAAGAGCCCAATTCAGCCAGAAACGTTACTTTTGACAAAGAGCTCAGTTTCGAATAACATACACTGAGTGTATGTTATTGTGAGGTCCTGAGTCGGGAAAATTAAAAAAATGCTCCATTCGCTGATCTCAGCTTTCCCTGAGGAGTTAGACCAAAGCCTATCTCAGAATTGGCAAAAGAACTCAATTCATCCAGAAATGTTACTTTTGACCAGGAGCTCAGTTATGAATAACATACAGATATCAGTGGTGTCCTCAGTCGAGATAGCTAAAACACTACTCCATTCGCTGATCTGAGCTTTCCCTGAGGAGTTCGACCAAAGCTTATCTCAGAATGGGCAAAAGAGCCCTATTCATCCAGAACCGTTATTTTTGACCCAGAGCTCAGTTTCGAATAACATACCCATATCAGTGATGTACTGAGTCGGGAAAGCTAAATCACTACTCTATTCGCTGATCTGAGCTTTCCCTGAGGAGTTAGACCAAAGCTTATCTCAGAATTGACAAAAGAGCACAATTCATCCAGAACCGTTATTTTTGACCCAGAGCTCAGTTTCGAATAACATACCCATATCAGTGATGTCCTGAGTCGGGAAAGCTAAAACACTACTCCATTCGCTGATCTGAGCTTTCCCTGAGGAGTTCGACTAAAGCTTATCTCAGAATTGACAAAAGAGCCCAATTCAGCCAGAACCGTTATTTTTGACCCAGAGCTCAGTTTCGAATACCATACCCATATCAATGATGTCCTGAGTCGGGAAAATTAAAAAAATGCTCCATTCGCTGATCTCAGCTTTCCCTGAGGAGTTAGACCAAAGCCTATCTCAGAATTGGCAAAAGAACTCAATTCATCCAGAAATGTTACTTTTGACCAGGAGCTCAGTTATGAATAACATACAGATATCAGTGGTGTCCTGAGTCGAGATAGCTAAAACACTACTCCATTCGCTGATCTGAGGTTTCCCTGAGGAGTTAGACCAAAGCTTATCTCAGAATTGGCAAAAGAGCCCTATTCATCCAGAACCGTTATTTTTGACCCAGAGCTCAGTTTCGAATAACATACAGATATCAGTGGTGTCCTGAGTCGAGAAAGCTAAAACACTACTCCATTCGCTGATCTGAGTTTTCCCTGAGGAGTTAGACCAAAGCTTATCTCAGAATTGACAAAAGAGCCCAATTCAGCCAGAACCGTTATTTTTGACCCAGAGCTCAGTTTCGAATACCAGACTCATATCAATGATGTCCTGAGTCGGGAAAATTAAAAAAATGCTCCATTTGCTGATCTCAGCTTTCCCTGAGGAGTTAGACCAAAGCCTATCTCAGAATTGGCAAAATAACTCAATTCAGCCAGAAGACGTTAGTTTGGATCCAGAGCTTGGATTCCAACTAGTAACACATATTGGTGTGTTCCTGAGTCGGGAAAGATGGAAAACTATTAGATTCGCTGATCTGAGCTTTCCCTGAGGAGTTAGACCAAAGCTTATCTCAGAATTGCCAAAAGAGCCGAATTCATCCAGAACCGTTATTTTTGACCCAGAGCTCAGTTTCGAATAACATACAGACATCAGCGGTGTCCTGAGTCGAGAAAGCTAAAACACTACTCCATTCGCTGATCTGAGCTTTCCCTGAGGAGTTAGACCAAAGCCTATCTCAGAATTGGCAAAAGAACTCAATTCAGCCAGAAGACGTTAGTTTGGATCCAGAGCTTGGATTCCAACTAGTAACACATATTGGTGTGTTCCTGAGTCGGGAAAGATGGAAAACTATTCGATTCGCTGATCTGAGCTTTCCCTGAGGAGTTCGACCAAAGCTTATCTCAGAATTGACAAAAGAGCCCAATTCATCCAGGACCGTTACTTTTGACCGAGAGCTCAGTTTCGAATAACATACCCATAACAGTGATGTCCTGAGTCGGAAAAGCTAAAACACTACTCCATTCGCTGATCTGAGTTTTCCCTGAGGAGTTAGACCAAAGCTTATCTCAGAATTGCCAAAAGAGCCGAATTCATCCAGAACCGTTATTTTTGACCCAGAGCTCAGTTTCGAATACCATACCCATATCAATGATGTCCTGAGTCGGGAAAATTAAAAAAATGCTCCATTTGCTGATCTCAGCTTTCCCTGAGGAGTTAGACCAAAGCTTATCTCAGAATTGACAAAAGAGCCCAATTCATCCAGAACCGTTATTTTTGACCCAGAGCTCAGTTTCGAATAACATACCCATATCAGTGATGTCCTGAGTCGGGAAAGCTAAAACACTACTCCATTCGCTGATCTGAGCTTTCCCTGAGGAGTTCGACCAAAGCTTATCTCAGAATTGACAAAAGAGCCCAATTCAGCCAGAACCGTTATTTTTGACCCAGAGCTCAGTTTCGAATACCATACCCATATCAATGATGTCCTGAGTCGGGAAAATTAAAAAAATGCTCCATTTGCTGATCTCAGCTTTCCCTGAGGAGTTAGACCAAAGCCTATCTCAGAATTGGCAAAATAACTCAATTCAGCCAGAAGACGTTAGTTTGGATCCAGAGCTTGGATTCCAACTAGTAACACATATTGGTGTGTTCCTGAGTCGGGAAAGATGGAAAACTATTCGATTCGCTGATCTGAGCTTTCCCTGAGGAGTTAGACCAAAGCTTATCTCAGAATTGCCAAAAGAGCCGAATTCATCCAGAACCGTTATTTTTGACCCAGAGCTCAGTTTCGAATAACATACAGACATCAGCGGTGTCCTGAGTCGAGAAAGCTAAAACACTACTCCATTCGCTGATCTGAGCTTTCCCTGAGGAGTTAGACCAAAGCCTATCTCAGAATTGGCAAAAGAACTCATTTCAGCCAGAAGACGTTAGTTTGGATCCAGAGCTTCGATTCCAACTAGTAACACATATTGGTGTGTTCCTGAGTCGGGAAAGATGGAAAACTATTCGATTCGCTGATCTGAGCTTTCCCTGAGGAGTTCGACCAAAGCTTATCTCAGAATTGACAAAAGAGCCCAATTCATCCAGAACCGTTACTTTTGACCCAGAGCTCAGTTTCGAATAACATACCCATAACAGTGATGTCCTGAGTCGGGAAAGCTAAAACACTACTCCATTCGCTGATCTGAGCTTTCCCTGAGGAGTTAGACCAAAGCTTATCTCAGAATTGCCAAAAGAGCCCAATTCAGCCAGAAACGTTACTTTTGACAAAGAGCTCAGTTTCGAATAACATACACTGAGTGTATGTTATTGTGAGGTCCTGAGTCGGGAAAATTAAAAAAAATGCTCCATTCGCTGCTCTCAGCTTTCCCTGAGGAGTTAGACCAAAGCCTATCTCAGAATTGGCAAAAGAACTCAATTCATCCAGAAATGTTACTTTTGACCAGGAGCTCAGTTATGAATAACATACAGATATCAGTGGTGTCCTCAGTCGAGATAGCTAAAACACTACTCCATTCGCTGATCTGAGCTTTCCCTGAGGAGTTCGACCAAAGCTTATCTCAGAATGGGCAAAAGAGCCCTATTCATCCAGAACCGTTATTTTTGACCCAGAGCTCAGTTTCGAATAACATACCCATATCAGTGATGTCCTGAGTCGAGAAAGCTAAAACACTACTCCATTCGCTGATCGTAGGTTTCCCTGAGGAGTTCGACCAAAGCTTATCTCAGAATGGGCAAAAGAGCCCTATTCATCCAGAACCGTTATTTTTGACCCAGAGCTCAGTTTCGAATACCATACCCATATCAATGATGTCCTGAGTCGGGAAAATTAAAAAAATGCTCCATTTGCTGATCTCAGCTTTCCCTGAGGAGTTAGACCAAAGCCTATCTCAGAATTGGCAAAATAACTCAATTCAGCCAGAAGACGTTAGTTTGGATCCAGAGCTTGGATTCCAACTCGTAACACATATTGGTGTGTTCCTGAGTCGGGAAAGATGGAAAACTATTCGATTCGCTGATCTGAGCTTTCCCTGAGGAGTTAGACCAAAGCTTATCTCAGAATTGCCAAAAGAGCCGAATTCATCCAGAACCGTTATTTTTGACCCAGAGCTCAGTTTCGAATAACATACAGACATCAGCGGTGTCCTGAGTCGAGAAAGCTAAAACACTACTCCATTCGCTGATCTGAGCTTTCCCTGAGGAGTTAGACCAAAGCCTATCTCAGAATTGGCAAAAGAACTCATTTCAGCCAGAAGACGTTAGTTTGGATCCAGAGCTTGGATTCCAACTAGTAACACAAATTGGTGTGTTCCTCAGTCGGGAAAGATGGAAAACTATTCGATTCGCTGATCTGAGCTTTCCCTGAGGAGTTCGACCAAAGCTTATCTCAGAATTGCCAAAAGAGCCCAATTCAGCCAGAAACGTTACTTTTGACAAAGAGCTCAGTTTCGAATAACATACACTGAGTGTATGTTATTGTGAGGTCCTGAGTCGGGAAAATTAAAAAAATGCTCCATTCGCTGATCTCAGCTTTCCCTGAGGAGTTAGACCAAAGCCTATCTCAGAATTGGCAAAAGAACTCAATTCATCCAGAAATGTTACTTTTGACCAGGAGCTCAGTTATGAATAACATACAGATATCAGTGGTGTCCTGAGTCGAGATAGCTAAAACACTACTCCATTCGCTGATCTGAGCTTTCCCTGAGGAGTTCGACCAAAGCTTATCTCAGAATGGGCAAAAGAGCCCTATTCATCCAGAACCGTTATTTTTGACCCAGAGCTCAGTTTCGAATAACATACCCATATCAGTGATGTCCTGAGTCGGGAAAGCTAAATCACTACTCTATTCGCTGATCTGAGCTTTCCCTGAGGAGTTCGACCAAAGCTTATCTCAGAATGGGCAAAAGAGCCCAATTCAGCCAGAACCGTTATTTTTGACCCAGAGCTCAGTTTCGAATACCATACCCATATCAATGATGTCCTGAGTCGGGAAAATTAAAAAAATGCTCCATTTGCTGATCTCAGCTTTCCCTGAGGAGTTAGACCAAAGCCTATCTCAGAATTGGCAAAATAACTCAATTCAGCCAGAAGACGTTAGTTTGGATCCAGAGCTTGGATTCCAACTAGTAGCACATATTGGTGTGTTCCTGAGTCGGGAAAGATGGAAAACTATTCGATTCGCTGATCTGAGCTTTCCCTGAGGAGTTCGACCAAAGCTTATCTCAGAATTGACAAAAGAGCCCAATTCATCCAGAACCGTTGTTTTTGACCCAGAGCTCAGTTTCGAATAACATACCAATAACAGTGATGTCCTGAGTCGGGAAAGCTAAAACACTACTCCATTCGCTGATCTGAGCTTTCCCTGAGGAGTTAGACCAAAGCTTATCTCAGAATTGCCAAAAGAGCCCAATTCAGCCAGAAACGTTACTTTTGACAAAGAGCTCAGTTTCGAATAACATACACTGAGTGTATGTTATTGTGAGGTCCTGAGTCGGGAAAATTAAAAAAATGCTCCATTCGCTGATCTCAGCTTTCCCTGAGGAGTTAGACCAAAGCCTATCTCAGAATTGGCAAAAGAACTCAA
Source organism: Natrix helvetica (assembly GCF_964273705.1). Classification (NCBI taxonomy): domain Eukaryota; kingdom Metazoa; phylum Chordata; class Lepidosauria; order Squamata; family Natricidae; genus Natrix; species Natrix helvetica. Next base: position 50,022,064 of record NC_138555.1, read on the forward strand.
TTCATCCAGAAATGTTACTTTTGACCAGGAGCTCAGTTATGAATAACATACAGATATCAGTGGTGTCCTGAGTCGAGATAGCTAAAACACTACTCCATTCGCTGATCTGAGCTTTCCCTGAGGAGTTCGACCAAAGCTTATCTCAGAATGGGCAAAAGAGCCCTATTCATCCAGAACCGTTATTTTTGACCCAGAGCTCAGTTTCGAATAACATACCCATATCAGTGATGTCCTGAGTCGGGAAAGCTAAATCACTACTCTATTCGCTGATCTGAGCTTTCCCTGAGGAGTTAGACCAAAGCTTATCTCAGAATTGACAAAAGAGCCCAATTCATCCAGAACCGTTATTTTTGACCCAGAGCTCAGTTTCGAATAACATACCCATATCAGTGATGTCCTGAGTCGGGAAAGCTAAAACACTACTCCATTCGCTGATCTGAGCTTTCCCTGAGGAGTTCGACCAAAGCTTATCTCAGAATTGACAAAAGAGCCCAATTCAGCCAGAACCGTTATTTTTGACTCAGAGCTCAGTTTCGAATACCATACCCATATCAATGATGTCCTGAGTCGGGAAAATTAAAAAAATGCTCCATTTGCTGATCTCAGCTTTCCCTGAGGAGTTAGACCAAAGCCTATCTCAGAATTGGCAAAAGAACTCAATTCAGCCAGAAGACGTTAGTTTGGATCCAGAGCTTGGATTCCAACTAGTAACATATATTGGTGTGTTCCTGAGTCGGGAAAGATGGAAAACTATTCGATTCGCTGATCTGAGCTTTCCCTGAGGAGTTAGACCAAAGCTTATCTCAGAATTGGCAAAAGAGCCGAATTCATCCAGAACCGTTATTTTTGACCCAGAGCTCAGTTTCGAATAACATACAGACATCAGCGGTGTCCTGAGTCGAGAAAGCTAAAACACTACTCCATTCGCTGATCTGAGCTTTCCCTGAGGAGTTAGACCAAAGCCTATCTCAGAATTGGCAAAAGAACTCATTTCAGCCAGAAGACGTTAGTTTGGATCCAGAGCTTGGATTCCAACTAGTAACACATATTGGTGTGTTCCTGAGTCGGGAAAGATGGAAAACTATTCGATTCGCTGATCTGAGCTTTCCCTGAGGAGTTCGACCAAAGCTTATCTCAGAATTGACAAAAGAGCCCAATTCATCCAGAACCGTTATTTTTGACCCAGAGCTCAGTTTCGAATAACATACCCATAACAGTGATGTCCTGAGTCGGGAAAGCTAAAACACTACTCCATTCGCTGATCTGAGCTTTCCCTGAGGAGTTAGACCAAAGCTTATCTCAGAATTGCCAAAAGAGCCCAATTCAGCCAGAAACGTTACTTTTGACAAAGAGCTCAGTTTCGAATAACATACACTGAGTGTATGTTATTGTGAGGTCCTGAGTCGGGAAAATTAAAAAAAATGCTCCATTCGCTGATCTCAGCTTTCCCTGAGGAGTTAGACCAAAGCCTATCTAAGAATTGGCAAAAGAACTCAATTCATCCAGAAATGTTACTTTTGACCAGGAGCTCAGTTATGAATAACATACAGATATCAGTGGTGTCCTCAGTCGAGATAGCTAAAACACTACTCCATTCGCTGATCTGAGCTTTCCCTGAGGAGTTCGACCAAAGCTTATCTCAGAATGGGCAAAAGAGCCCTATTCATCCAGAACCGTTATTTTTGACCCAGAGCTCAGTTTCGAATAACATACCCATATCAGTGATGTCCTGAGTCGGGAAAGCTAAATCACTACTCTATTCGCTGATCTGAGCTTTCCCTGAGGAGTTGGACCAAAGCTTATCTCAGAATTGACAAAAGAACCCAATTCATCCAGAACCGTTATTTTTGACCCAGAGCTCAGTTTCGAATAACATACCCATATCAGTGATGTCCTGAGTCGGGAAAGCTAAAACACTACTCCATTCGCTGATCTGAGCTTTCCCTGAGGAGTTCGACCAAAGCTTATCTCAGAATTGACAAAAGAGCCCAATTCAGCCAGAACCGTTATTTTTGACCCAGAGCTCAGTTTCGAATACCATACCCATATCAATGATGTCCTGAGTCGGGAAAATTAAAAAAATGCTCCATTTGCTGATCTCAGCTTTCCCTGAGGAGTTAGACCAAAGCCTATCTCAGAATTGGCAAAAGAACTCAATTCAGCCAGAAGACGTTAGTTTGGATCCAGAGCTTGGATTCCAACTAGTAACATATATTGGTGTGTTCCTGAGTCGGGAAAGATGGAAAACTATTCGATTCGCTGATCTGAGCTTTCCCTGAGGAGTTAGACCAAAGCTTATCTCAGAATTGCCAAAAGAGCCGAATTCATCCAGAACCGTTATTTTTGACCCAGAGCTCAGTTTCGAATAACATACAGACATCAGCGGTGTCCTGAGTCGAGAAAGCTAAAACACTACTCCATTCGCTGATCTGAGCTTTCCCTGAGGAGTTAGACCAAAGCCTATCTCAGAATTGGCAAAAGAACTCATTTCAGCCAGAAGACGTTAGTTTGGATCCAGAGCTTGGATTCCAACTAGTAACACATATTGGTGTGTTCCTGAGTCGGGAAAGATGGAAAACTATTCGATTCGCTGATCTGAGCTTTCCCTGAGGAGTTCGACCAAAGCTTATCTCAGAATTGACAAAAGAGCCCAATTCATCCAGAACCGTTGTTTTTGACCCAGAGCTCAGTTTCGAATAACATACCAATAACAGTGATGTCCTGAGTCGGGAAAGCTAAAACACTACTCCATTCGCTGATCTGAGCTTTCCCTGAGGAGTTAGACCAAAGCTTATCTCAGAATTGCCAAAAGAGCCCAATTCAGCCAGAAACGTTACTTTTGACAAAGAGCTCAGTTTCGAATAACATACACTGAGTGTATGTTATTGTGAGGTCCTGAGTCGGGAAAATTAAAAAAATGCTCCATTCGCTGATCTCAGCTTTCCCTGAGGAGTTAGACCAAAGCCTATCTCAGAATTGGCAAAAGAACTCAATTCATCCAGAAATGTTACTTTTGACCAGGAGCTCAGTTATGAATAACATACAGATATCAGTGGTGTCCTGAGTCGAGATAGCTAAAACACTACTCCATTCGCTGATCTGAGCTTTCCCTGAGGAGTTCGACCAAAGCTTATCTCAGAATGGGCAAAAGAGCCCTATTCATCCAGAACCGTTATTTTTGACCCAGAGCTCAGTTTCGAATAACATACCCATATCAGTGATGTCCTGAGTCGGGAAAGCTAAATCACTACTCTATTCGCTGATCTGAGCTTTCCCTGAGGAGTTAGACCAAAGCTTATCTCAGAATTGACAAAAGAGCCCAATTCATCCAGAACCGTTATTTTTGACCCAGAGCTCAGTTTCGAATAACATACCCATATCAGTGATGTCCTGAGTCGGGAAAGCTAAAACACTACTCCATTCGCTGATCTGAGCTTTCCCTGAGGAGTTCGACCAAAGCTTATCTCAGAATTGCCAAAAGAGCCCAATTCATCCAGAACCGTTATTTTTGACCCAGAGCTCAGTTTCGAATAACATACAGACATCAGCGGTGTCCTGAGTCGAGAAAGCTAAAACACTACTCCATTCGCTGATCTGAGCTTTCCCTGAGGAGTTAGACCAAAGCCTATCTCAGAATTGGCAAAAGAACTCATTTCAGCCAGAAGACGTTAGTTTGGATCCAGAGCTTGGATTCCAACTAGTAACACATATTGGTGTGTTCCTGAGTCGGGAAAGATGGAAAACTATTCGATTCGCTGATCTGAGCTTTCCCTGAGGAGTTCGACCAAAGCTTATCTCAGAATTGCCAAAAGAGCCGAATTCATCCAGAACCGTTACTTTTGACCCAGAGCTCAGTTTCGAATAACATACCCATTCCAGTGATGTCCTGAGTCGGGAAAGCTAAAACACTACTCCATTCGCTGATCTGAGCTTTCCCTGAGGAGTTAGACCAAAGCTTATCTCAGAATTGCCAAAAGAGCCCAATTCAGCCAGAAACGTTACTTTTGACAAAGAGCTCAGTTTCGAATAACATACACTGAGTGTATGTTATTGTGAGGTCCTGAGTCGGGAAAATTAAAAAAATGCTCCATTCGCTGATCTCAGCTTTCCCTGAGGAGTTAGAGTAAAGCCTATCTCAGAATTGGCAAAAGAACTCAATTCATCCAGAAATGTTACTTTTGACCAGGAGCTCAGTTATGAATAACATACAGATATCAGTGGTGTCCTCAGTCGAGATAGCTAAAACACTACTCCATTCGCTGATCTGAGCTTTCCCTGAGGAGTTCGACCAAAGCTTATCTCAGAATGGGCAAAAGAGCCCTATTCATCCAGAACCGTTATTTTTGACCCAGAGCTCAGTTTCGAATAACATACCCATATCAGTGATGTACTGAGTCGGGAAAGCTAAATCACTACTCTATTCGCTGATCTGAGCTTTCCCTGAGGAGTTAGACCAAAGCTTATCTCAGAATTGACAAAAGAGCACAATTCATCCAGAACCGTTATTTTTGACCCAGAGCTCAGTTTCGAATAACATACCCATATCAGTGATGTCCTGAGTCGGGAAAGCTAAAACACTACTCCATTCGCTGATCTGAGCTTTCCCTTAGGAGTTCGACTAAAGCTTATCTCAGAATTGACAAAAGAGCCCAATTCAGCCAGAACCGTTATTTTTGACCCAGAGCTCAGTTTCGAATACCATACCCATATCAATGATGTCCTGAGTCGGGAAAATTAAAAAAATGCTCCATTCGCTGATCTCAGCTTTCCCTGAGGAGTTAGACCAAAGCCTATCTCAGAATTGGCAAAAGAACTCAATTCATCCAGAAATGTTACTTTTGACCAGGAGCTCAGTTATGAATAACATACAGATATCAGTGGTGTCCTGAGTCGAGATAGCTAAAACACTACTCCATTCGCTGATCTGAGGTTTCCCTGAGGAGTTAGACCAAAGCTTATCTCAGAATTGGCAAAAGAGCCCTATTCATCCAGAACCGTTATTTTTGACCCAGAGCTCAGTTTCGAATAACATACAGATATCAGTGGTGTCCTGAGTCGAGAAAGCTAAAACACTACTCCATTCGCTGATCTGAGTTTTCCCTGAGGAGTTAGACCAAAGCTTATCTCAGAATTGACAAAAGAGCCCAATTCAGCCAGAACCGTTATTTTTGACCCAGAGCTCAGTTTCGAATACCAGACTCATATCAATGATGTCCTGAGTCGGGAAAATTAAAAAAATGCTCCATTTGCTGATCTCAGCTTTCCCTGAGGAGTTAGACCAAAGCCTATCTCAGAATTGGCAAAATAACTCAATTCAGCCAGAAGACGTTAGTTTGGATCCAGAGCTTGGATTCCAACTAGTAACACATATTGGTGTGTTCCTGAGTCGGGAAAGATGGAAAACTATTAGATTCGCTGATCTGAGCTTTCCCTGAGGAGTTAGACCAAAGCTTATCTCAGAATTGCCAAAAGAGCCGAATTCATCCAGAACCGTTATTTTTGACCCAGAGCTCAGTTTCGAATAACATACAGACATCAGCGGTGTCCTGAGTCGAGAAAGCTAAAACACTACTCCATTCGCTGATCTGAGCTTTCCCTGAGGAGTTAGACCAAAGCCTATCTCAGAATTGGCAAAAGAACTCAATTCAGCCAGAAGACGTTAGTTTGGATCCAGAGCTTGGATTCCAACTAGTAACACATATTGGTGTGTTCCTGAGTCGGGAAAGATGGAAAACTATTCGATTCGCTGATCTGAGCTTTCCCTGAGGAGTTCGACCAAAGCTTATCTCAGAATTGACAAAAGAGCCCAATTCATCCAGAACCGTTACTTTTGACCGAGAGCTCAGTTTCGAATAACATACCCATAACAGTGATGTCCTGAGTCGGAAAAGCTAAAACACTACTCCATTCGCTGATCTGAGTTTTCCCTGAGGAGTTAGACCAAAGCTTATCTCAGAATTGCCAAAAGAGCCGAATTCATCCAGAACCGTTATTTTTGACCCAGAGCTCAGTTTCGAATACCATACCCATATCAATGATGTCCTGAGTCGGGAAAATTAAAAAAATGCTCCATTTGCTGATCTCAGCTTTCCCTGAGGAGTTAGACCAAAGCTTATCTCAGAATTGACAAAAGAGCCCAATTCATCCAGAACCGTTATTTTTGACCCAGAGCTCAGTTTCGAATAACATACCCATATCAGTGATGTCCTGAGTCGGGAAAGCTAAAACACTACTCCATTCGCTGATCTGAGCTTTCCCTGAGGAGTTCGACCAAAGCTTATCTCAGAATTGACAAAAGAGCCCAATTCAGCCAGAACCGTTATTTTTGACCCAGAGCTCAGTTTCGAATACCATACCCATATCAATGATGTCCTGAGTCGGGAAAATTAAAAAAATGCTCCATTTGCTGATCTCAGCTTTCCCTGAGGAGTTAGACCAAAGCCTATCTCAGAATTGGCAAAATAACTCAATTCAGCCAGAAGACGTTAGTTTGGATCCAGAGCTTGGATTCCAACTAGTAACACATATTGGTGCGTTCCTGAGTCGGGAAAGATGGAAAACTATTCGATTCGCTGATCTGAGCTTTCCCTGAGGAGTTAGACCAAAGCTTATCTCAGAATTGCCAAAAGAGCCGAATTCATCCAGAACCGTTATTTTTGACCCAGAGCTCAGTTTCGAATAACATACAGACATCAGCGGTGTCCTGAGTCGAGAAAGCTAAAACACTACTCCATTCGCTGATCTGAGCTTTCCCTGAGGAGTTAGACCAAAGCCTATCTCAGAATTGGCAAAAGAACTCATTTCAGCCAGAAGACGTTAGTTTGGATCCAGAGCTTCGATTCCAACTAGTAACACATATTGGTGTGTTCCTGAGTCGGGAAAGATGGAAAACTATTCGATTCGCTGATCTGAGCTTTCCCTGAGGAGTTCGACCAAAGCTTATCTCAGAATTGACAAAAGAGCCCAATTCATCCAGAACCGTTACTTTTGACCCAGAGCTCAGTTTCGAATAACATACCCATAACAGTGATGTCCTGAGTCGGGAAAGCTAAAACACTACTCCATTCGCTGATCTGAGCTTTCCCTGAGGAGTTAGACCAAAGCTTATCTCAGAATTGCCAAAAGAGCCCAATTCAGCCAGAAACGTTACTTTTGACAAAGAGCTCAGTTTCGAATAACATACACTGAGTGTATGTTATTGTGAGGTCCTGAGTCGGGAAAATTAAAAAAAATGCTCCATTCGCTGCTCTCAGCTTTCCCTGAGGAGTTAGACCAAAGCCTATCTCAGAATTGGCAAAAGAACTCAATTCATCCAGAAATGTTACTTTTGACCAGGAGCTCAGTTATGAATAACATACAGATATCAGTGGTGTCCTCAGTCGAGATAGCTAAAACACTACTCCATTCGCTGATCTGAGCTTTCCCTGAGGAGTTCGACCAAAGCTTATCTCAGAATGGGCAAAAGAGCCCTATTCATCCAGAACCGTTATTTTTGACCCAGAGCTCAGTTTCGAATAACATACCCATATCAGTGATGTCCTGAGTCGAGAAAGCTAAAACACTACTCCATTCGCTGATTGTAGGTTTCCCTGAGGAGTTCGACCAAAGCTTATCTCAGAATGGGCAAAAGAGCCCTATTCATCCAGAACCGTTATTTTTGACCCAGAGCTCAGTTTCGAATACCATACCCATATCAATGATGTCCTGAGTCGGGAAAATTAAAAAAATGCTCCATTTGCTGATCTCAGCTTTCCCTGAGGAGTTAGACCAAAGCCTATCTCAGAATTGGCAAAATAACTCAATTCAGCCAGAAGACGTTAGTTTGGATCCAGAGCTTGGATTCCAACTCGTAACACATATTGGTGTGTTCCTGAGTCGGGAAAGATGGAAAACTATTCGATTCGCTGATCTGAGCTTTCCCTGAGGAGTTAGACCAAAGCTTATCTCAGAATTGCCAAAAGAGCCGAATTCATCCAGAACCGTTATTTTTGACCCAGAGCTCAGTTTCGAATAACATACAGACATCAGCGGTGTCCTGAGTCGAGAAAGCTAAAACACTACTCCATTCGCTGATCTGAGCTTTCCCTGAGGAGTTAGACCAAAGCCTATCTCAGAATTGGCAAAAGAACTCATTTCAGCCAGAAGACGTTAGTTTGGATCCAGAGCTTGGATTCCAACTAGTAACACATATTGGTGTGTTCCTGAGTCGGGAAAGATGGAAAACTATTCGATTCGCTGATCTGAGCTTTCCCTGAGGAGTTCGACCAAAGCTTATCTCAGAATTGCCAAAAGAGCCGAATTCATCCAGAACCGTTACTTTTGACCCAGAGCTCAGTTTCGAATAACATACCCATTCCAGTGATGTCCTGAGTCGGGAAAGCTAAAACACTACTCCATTCGCTGATCTGAGCTTTCCCTGAGGAGTTAGACCAAAGCTTATCTCAGAATTGCCAAAAGAGCCCAATTCAGCCAGAAACGTTACTTTTGACAAAGAGCTCAGTTTCGAATAACATACACTGAGTGTATGTTATTGTGAGGTCCTGAGTCGGGAAAATTAAAAAAATGCTCCATTCGCTGATCTCAGCTTTCCCTGAGGAGTTAGACCAAAGCCTATCTCAGAATTGGCAAAAGAACTCAATTCATCCAGAAATGTTACTTTTGACCAGGAGCTCAGTTATGAATAACATACAGATATCAGTGGTGTCCTCAGTCGAGATAGCTAAAACACTACTCCATTCGCTGATCTGAGCTTTCCCTGAGGAGTTCGACCAAAGCTTATCTCAGAATGGGCAAAAGAGCCCTATTCATCCAGAACCGTTATTTTTGACCCAGAGCTCAGTTTCGAATAACATACCCATATCAGTGATGTACTGAGTCGGGAAAGCTAAATCACTACTCTATTCGCTGATCTGAGCTTTCCCTGAGGAGTTAGACCAAAGCTTATCTCAGAATTGACAAAAGAGCACAATTCATCCAGAACCGTTATTTTTGACCCAGAGCTCAGTTTCGAATAACATACCCATATCAGTGATGTCCTGAGTCGGGAAAGCTAAAACACTACTCCATTCGCTGATCTGAGCTTTCCCTGAGGAGTTCGACTAAAGCTTATCTCAGAATTGACAAAAGAGCCCAATTCAGCCAGAACCGTTATTTTTGACCCAGAGCTCAGTTTCGAATACCATACCCATATCAATGATGTCCTGAGTCGGGAAAATTAAAAAAATGCTCCATTCGCTGATCTCAGCTTTCCCTGAGGAGTTAGACCAAAGCCTATCTCAGAATTGGCAAAAGAACTCAATTCATCCAGAAATGTTACTTTTGACCAGGAGCTCAGTTATGAATAACATACAGATATCAGTGGTGTCCTGAGTCGAGATAGCTAAAACACTACTCCATTCGCTGATCTGAGGTTTCCCTGAGGAGTTAGACCAAAGCTTATCTCAGAATTGGCAAAAGAGCCCTATTCATCCAGAACCGTTATTTTTGACCCAGAGCTCAGTTTCGAATAACATACAGATATCAGTGGTGTCCTGAGTCGAGAAAGCTAAAACACTACTCCATTCGCTGATCTGAGTTTTCCCTGAGGAGTTAGACCAAAGCTTATCTCAGAATTGACAAAAGAGCCCAATTCAGCCAGAACCGTTATTTTTGACCCAGAGCTCAGTTTCGAATACCAGACTCATATCAATGATGTCCTGAGTCGGGAAAATTAAAAAAATGCTCCATTTGCTGATCTCAGCTTTCCCTGAGGAGTTAGACCAAAGCCTATCTCAGAATTGGCAAAATAACTCAATTCAGCCAGAAGACGTTAGTTTGGATCCAGAGCTTGGATTCCAACTAGTAACACATATTGGTGTGTTCCTGAGTCGGGAAAGATGGAAAACTATTAGATTCGCTGATCTGAGCTTTCCCTGAGGAGTTAGACCAAAGCTTATCTCAGAATTGCCAAAAGAGCCGAATTCATCCAGAACCGTTATTTTTGACCCAGAGCTCAGTTTCGAATAACATACAGACATCAGCGGTGTCCTGAGTCGAGAAAGCTAAAACACTACTCCATTCGCTGATCTGAGCTTTCCCTGAGGAGTTAGACCAAAGCCTATCTCAGAATTGGCAAAAGAACTCAATTCAGCCAGAAGACGTTAGTTTGGATCCAGAGCTTGGATTCCAACTAGTAACACATATTGGTGTGTTCCTGAGTCGGGAAAGATGGAAAACTATTCGATTCGCTGATCTGAGCTTTCCCTGAGGAGTTCGACCAAAGCTTATCTCAGAATTGACAAAAGAGCCCAATTCATCCAGGACCGTTACTTTTGACCGAGAGCTCAGTTTCGAATAACATACCCATAACAGTGATGTCCTGAGTCGGAAAAGCTAAAACACTACTCCATTCGCTGATCTGAGTTTTCCCTGAGGAGTTAGACCAAAGCTTATCTCAGAATTGCCAAAAGAGCCGAATTCATCCAGAACCGTTATTTTTGACCCAGAGCTCAGTTTCGAATACCATACCCATATCAATGATGTCCTGAGTCGGGAAAATTAAAAAAATGCTCCATTTGCTGATCTCAGCTTTCCCTGAGGAGTTAGACCAAAGCTTATCTCAGAATTGACAAAAGAGCCCAATTCATCCAGAACCGTTATTTTTGACCCAGAGCTCAGTTTCGAATAACATACCCATATCAGTGATGTCCTGAGTCGGGAAAGCTAAAACACTACTCCATTCGCTGATCTGAGCTTTCCCTGAGGAGTTCGACCAAAGCTTATCTCAGAATTGACAAAAGAGCCCAATTCAGCCAGAACCGTTATTTTTGACCCAGAGCTCAGTTTCGAATACCATACCCATATCAATGATGTCCTGAGTCGGGAAAATTAAAAAAATGCTCCATTTGCTGATCTCAGCTTTCCCTGAGGAGTTAGACCAAAGCCTATCTCAGAATTGGCAAAATAACTCAATTCAGCCAGAAGACGTTAGTTTGGATCCAGAGCTTGGATTCCAACTAGTAACACATATTGGTGTGTTCCTGAGTCGGGAAAGATGGAAAACTATTCGATTCGCTGATCTGAGCTTTCCCTGAGGAGTTAGACCAAAGCTTATCTCAGAATTGCCAAAAGAGCCGAATTCATCCAGAACCGTTATTTTTGACCCAGAGCTCAGTTTCGAATAACATACAGACATCAGCGGTGTCCTGAGTCGAGAAAGCTAAAACACTACTCCATTCGCTGATCTGAGCTTTCCCTGAGGAGTTAGACCAAAGCCTATCTCAGAATTGGCAAAAGAACTCATTTCAGCCAGAAGACGTTAGTTTGGATCCAGAGCTTCGATTCCAACTAGTAACACATATTGGTGTGTTCCTGAGTCGGGAAAGATGGAAAACTATTCGATTCGCTGATCTGAGCTTTCCCTGAGGAGTTCGACCAAAGCTTATCTCAGAATTGACAAAAGAGCCCAATTCATCCAGAACCGTTACTTTTGACCCAGAGCTCAGTTTCGAATAACATACCCATAACAGTGATGTCCTGAGTCGGGAAAGCTAAAACACTACTCCATTCGCTGATCTGAGCTTTCCCTGAGGAGTTAGACCAAAGCTTATCTCAGAATTGCCAAAAGAGCCCAATTCAGCCAGAAACGTTACTTTTGACAAAGAGCTCAGTTTCGAATAACATACACTGAGTGTATGTTATTGTGAGGTCCTGAGTCGGGAAAATTAAAAAAAATGCTCCATTCGCTGCTCTCAGCTTTCCCTGAGGAGTTAGACCAAAGCCTATCTCAGAATTGGCAAAAGAACTCAATTCATCCAGAAATGTTACTTTTGACCAGGAGCTCAGTTATGAATAACATACAGATATCAGTGGTGTCCTCAGTCGAGATAGCTAAAACACTACTCCATTCGCTGATCTGAGCTTTCCCTGAGGAGTTCGACCAAAGCTTATCTCAGAATGGGCAAAAGAGCCCTATTCATCCAGAACCGTTATTTTTGACCCAGAGCTCAGTTTCGAATAACATACCCATATCAGTGATGTCCTGAGTCGAGAAAGCTAAAACACTACTCCATTCGCTGATCGTAGGTTTCCCTGAGGAGTTCGACCAAAGCTTATCTCAGAATGGGCAAAAGAGCCCTATTCATCCAGAACCGTTATTTTTGACCCAGAGCTCAGTTTCGAATACCATACCCATATCAATGATGTCCTGAGTCGGGAAAATTAAAAAAATGCTCCATTTGCTGATCTCAGCTTTCCCTGAGGAGTTAGACCAAAGCCTATCTCAGAATTGGCAAAATAACTCAATTCAGCCAGAAGACGTTAGTTTGGATCCAGAGCTTGGATTCCAACTCGTAACACATATTGGTGTGTTCCTGAGTCGGGAAAGATGGAAAACTATTCGATTCGCTGATCTGAGCTTTCCCTGAGGAGTTAGACCAAAGCTTATCTCAGAATTGCCAAAAGAGCCGAATTCATCCAGAACCGTTATTTTTGACCCAGAGCTCAGTTTCGAATAACATACAGACATCAGCGGTGTCCTGAGTCGAGAAAGCTAAAACACTACTCCATTCGCTGATCTGAGCTTTCCCTGAGGAGTTAGACCAAAGCCTATCTCAGAATTGGCAAAAGAACTCATTTCAGCCAGAAGACGTTAGTTTGGATCCAGAGCTTGGATTCCAACTAGTAACACAAATTGGTGTGTTCCTCAGTCGGGAAAGATGGAAAACTATTCGATTCGCTGATCTGAGCTTTCCCTGAGGAGTTCGACCAAAGCTTATCTCAGAATTGCCAAAAGAGCCCAATTCAGCCAGAAACGTTACTTTTGACAAAGAGCTCAGTTTCGAATAACATACACTGAGTGTATGTTATTGTGAGGTCCTGAGTCGGGAAAATTAAAAAAATGCTCCATTCGCTGATCTCAGCTTTCCCTGAGGAGTTAGACCAAAGCCTATCTCAGAATTGGCAAAAGAACTCAATTCATCCAGAAATGTTACTTTTGACCAGGAGCTCAGTTATGAATAACATACAGATATCAGTGGTGTCCTGAGTCGAGATAGCTAAAACACTACTCCATTCGCTGATCTGAGCTTTCCCTGAGGAGTTCGACCAAAGCTTATCTCAGAATGGGCAAAAGAGCCCTATTCATCCAGAACCGTTATTTTTGACCCAGAGCTCAGTTTCGAATAACATACCCATATCAGTGATGTCCTGAGTCGGGAAAGCTAAATCACTACTCTATTCGCTGATCTGAGCTTTCCCTGAGGAGTTCGACCAAAGCTTATCTCAGAATTGACAAAAGAGCCCAATTCAGCCAGAACCGTTATTTTTGACCCAGAGCTCAGTTTCGAATACCATACCCATATCAATGATGTCCTGAGTCGGGAAAATTAAAAAAATGCTCCATTTGCTGATCTCAGCTTTCCCTGAGGAGTTAGACCAAAGCCTATCTCAGAATTGGCAAAATAACTCAATTCAGCCAGAAGACGTTAGTTTGGATCCAGAGCTTGGATTCCAACTAGTAGCACATATTGGTGTGTTCCTGAGTCGGGAAAGATGGAAAACTATTCGATTCGCTGATCTGAGCTTTCCCTGAGGAGTTCGACCAAAGCTTATCTCAGAATTGACAAAAGAGCCCAATTCATCCAGAACCGTTGTTTTTGACCCAGAGCTCAGTTTCGAATAACATACCAATAACAGTGATGTCCTGAGTCGGGAAAGCTAAAACACTACTCCATTCGCTGATCTGAGCTTTCCCTGAGGAGTTAGACCAAAGCTTATCTCAGAATTGCCAAAAGAGCCCAATTCAGCCAGAAACGTTACTTTTGACAAAGAGCTCAGTTTCGAATAACATACACTGAGTGTATGTTATTGTGAGGTCCTGAGTCGGGAAAATTAAAAAAATGCTCCATTCGCTGATCTCAGCTTTCCCTGAGGAGTTAGACCAAAGCCTATCTCAGAATTGGCAAAAGAACTCAATTCATCCAGAAATGTTACTTTTGACCAGGAGCTCAGTTATGAATAACATACAGATATCAGTGGTGTCCTGAGTCGAGATAGCTAAAACACTACTCCATTCGCTGATCTGAGCTTTCCCTGAGGAGTTCGACCAAAGCTTATCTCAGAATGGGCAAAAGAGCCCTATTCATCCAGAACCGTTATTTTTGACCCAGAGCTCAGTTTCGAATAACATACCCATATCAGTGATGTCCTGAGTCGGGAAAGCTAAATCACTACTCTATTCGCTGATCTGAGCTTTCCCTGAGGAGTTAGACCAAAGCTTATCTCAGAATTGACAAAAGAGCCCAATTCATCCAGAACCGTTATTTTTGACCCAGAGCTCAGTTTCGAATAACATACCCATATCAGTGATGTCCTGAGTCGGGAAAGCTAAAACACTACTCCATTCGCTGATCTGAGCTTTCCCTGAGGAGTTCGACCAAAGCTTATCTCAGAATTGACAAAAGAGCCCAATTCAGCCAGAACCGTTATTTTTGACTCAGAGCTCAGTTTCGAATACCATACCCATATCAATGATGTCCTGAGTCGGGAAAATTAAAAAAATGCTCCATTTGCTGATCTCAGCTTTCCCTGAGGAGTTAGACCAAAGCCTATCTCAGAATTGGCAAAAGAACTCAATTCAGCCAGAAGACGTTAGTTTGGATCCAGAGCTTGGATTCCAACTAGTAACATATATTGGTGTGTTCCTGAGTCGGGAAAGATGGAAAACTATTCGATTCGCTGATCTGAGCTTTCCCTGAGGAGTTAGACCAAAGCTTATCTCAGAATTGGCAAAAGAGCCGAATTCATCCAGAACCGTTATTTTTGACCCAGAGCTCAGTTTCGAATAACATACAGACATCAGCGGTGTCCTGAGTCGAGAAAGCTAAAACACTACTCCATTCGCTGATCTGAGCTTTCCCTGAGGAGTTAGACCAAAGCCTATCTCAGAATTGGCAAAAGAACTCATTTCAGCCAGAAGACGTTAGTTTGGATCCAGAGCTTGGATTCCAACTAGTAACACATATTGGTGTGTTCCTGAGTCGGGAAAGATGGAAAACTATTCGATTCGCTGATCTGAGCTTTCCCTGAGGAGTTCGACCAAAGCTTATCTCAGAATTGACAAAAGAGCCCAATTCATCCAGAACCGTTATTTTTGACCCAGAGCTCAGTTTCGAATAACATACCCATAACAGTGATGTCCTGAGTCGGGAAAGCTAAAACACTACTCCATTCGCTGATCTGAGCTTTCCCTGAGGAGTTAGACCAAAGCTTATCTCAGAATTGCCAAAAGAGCCCAATTCAGCCAGAAACGTTACTTTTGACAAAGAGCTCAGTTTCGAATAACATACACTGAGTGTATGTTATTGTGAGGTCCTGAGTCGGGAAAATTAAAAAAAATGCTCCATTCGCTGATCTCAGCTTTCCCTGAGGAGTTAGACCAAAGCCTATCTAAGAATTGGCAAAAGAACTCAATTCATCCAGAAATGTTACTTTTGACCAGGAGCTCAGTTATGAATAACATACAGATATCAGTGGTGTCCTCAGTCGAGATAGCTAAAACACTACTCCATTCGCTGATCTGAGCTTTCCCTGAGGAGTTCGACCAAAGCTTATCTCAGAATGGGCAAAAGAGCCCTATTCATCCAGAACCGTTATTTTTGACCCAGAGCTCAGTTTCGAATAACATACCCATATCAGTGATGTCCTGAGTCGGGAAAGCTAAATCACTACTCTATTCGCTGATCTGAGCTTTCCCTGAGGAGTTGGACCAAAGCTTATCTCAGAATTGACAAAAGAACCCAATTCATCCAGAACCGTTATTTTTGACCCAGAGCTCAGTTTCGAATAACATACCCATATCAGTGATGTCCTGAGTCGGGAAAGCTAAAACACTACTCCATTCGCTGATCTGAGCTTTCCCTGAGGAGTTCGACCAAAGCTTATCTCAGAATTGACAAAAGAGCCCAATTCAGCCAGAACCGTTATTTTTGACCCAGAGCTCAGTTTCGAATACCATACCCATATCAATGATGTCCTGAGTCGGGAAAATTAAAAAAATGCTCCATTTGCTGATCTCAGCTTTCCCTGAGGAGTTAGACCAAAGCCTATCTCAGAATTGGCAAAAGAACTCAATTCAGCCAGAAGACGTTAGTTTGGATCCAGAGCTTGGATTCCAACTAGTAACATATATTGGTGTGTTCCTGAGTCGGGAAAGATGGAAAACTATTCGATTCGCTGATCTGAGCTTTCCCTGAGGAGTTCGACCAAAGCTTATCTCAGAATTGCCAAAAGAGCCGAATTCATCCAGAACCGTTATTTTTGACCCAGAGCTCAGTTTCGAATAACATACAGACATCAGCGGTGTCCTGAGTCGAGAAAGCTAAAACACTACTCCATTCGCTGATCTGAGCTTTCCCTGAGGAGTTAGACCAAAGCCTATCTCAGAATTGGCAAAAGAACTCATTTCAGCCAGAAGACGTTAGTTTGGATCCAGAGCTTGGATTCCAACTAGTAACACATATTGGTGTGTTCCTGAGTCGGGAAAGATGGAAAACTATTCGATTCGCTGATCTGAGCTTTCCCTGAGGAGTTCGACCAAAGCTTATCTCAGAATTGACAAAAGAGCCCAATTCATCCAGAACCGTTGTTTTTGACCCAGAGCTCAGTTTCGAATAACATACCAATAACAGTGATGTCCTGAGTCGGGAAAGCTAAAACACTACTCCATTCGCTGATCTGAGCTTTCCCTGAGGAGTTAGACCAAAGCTTATCTCAGAATTGCCAAAAGAGCCCAATTCAGCCAGAAACGTTACTTTTGACAAAGAGCTCAGTTTCGAATAACATACACTGAGTGTATGTTATTGTGAGGTCCTGAGTCGGGAAAATTAAAAAAATGCTCCATTCGCTGATCTCAGCTTTCCCTGAGGAGTTAGACCAAAGCCTATCTCAGAATTGGCAAAAGAACTCAATTCATCCAGAAATGTTACTTTTGACCAGGAGCTCAGTTATGAATAACATACAGATATCAGTGGTGTCCTGAGTCGAGATAGCTAAAACACTACTCCATTCGCTGATCTGAGCTTTCCCTGAGGAGTTCGACCAAAGCTTATCTCAGAATGGGCAAAAGAGCCCTATTCATCCAGAACCGTTATTTTTGACCCAGAGCTCAGTTTCGAATAACATACCCATATCAGTGATGTCCTGAGTCGGGAAAGCTAAATCACTACTCTATTCGCTGATCTGAGCTTTCCCTGAGGAGTTAGACCAAAGCTTATCTCAGAATTGACAAAAGAGCCCAATTCATCCAGAACCGTTATTTTTGACCCAGAGCTCAGTTTCGAATAACATACCCATATCAGTGATGTCCTGAGTCGGGAAAGCTAAAACACTACTCCATTCGCTGATCTGAGCTTTCCCTGAGGAGTTCGACCAAAGCTTATCTCAGAATTGACAAAAGAGCCCAATTCAGCCAGAACCGTTATTTTTGACCCAGAGCTCAGTTTCGAATACCATACCCATATCAATGATGTCCTGAGTCGGGAAAATTAAAAAAATGCTCCATTTGCTGATCTCAGCTTTCCCTGAGGAGTTAGACCAAAGCCTATCTCAGAATTGGCAAAATAACTCAATTCAGCCAGAAGACGTTAGTTTGGATCCAGAGCTTGGATTCCAACTAGTAACACATATTGGTGTGTTCCTGATTCGGGAAAGATGGAAAACTATTCGATTCGCTGATCTGAGCTTTCCCTGAGGAGTTCGACCAAAGCTTATCTCAGAATTGCCAAAAGAGCCCAATTCAGCCAGAAACGTTACTTTTGACAAAGAGCTCAGTTTCGAATAATATACACTGAGTGTATGTTATTGTGAGGTCCTGAGTCGGGAAAATTAAAAAAATGCTCCATTCGCTGATCTCAGCTTTCCCTGAGGAGTTAGACCAAAGCCTATCTCAGAATTGGCAAAAGAACTCAATTCATCCAGAAATGTTACTTTTGACCAGGAGCTCAGTTATGAATAACATACAGATATCAGTGGTGTCCTGAGTCGAGATAGCTAAAACACTACTCCATTCGCTGATCTGAGCTTTCCCTGAGGAGTTCGACCAAAGCTTATCTCAGAATGGGCAAAAGAGCCCTATTCATCCAGAACCGTTATTTTTGACCCAGAGCTCAGTTTCGAATAACATACCCATATCAGTGATGTCCTGAGTCGGGAAAGCTAAATCACTACTCTATTCGCTGATCTGAGCTTTCCCTGAGGAGTTAGACCAAAGCTTATCTCAGAATTGACAAAAGAGCCCAATTCATCCAGAACCGTTATTTTTGACTCAGAGCTCAGTTTCGAATACCATACCCATATCAATGATGTCCTGAGTCGGGAAAATTAAAAAAATGCTCCATTTGCTGATCTCAGCTTTCCCTGAGGAGTTAGACCAAAGCCTATCTCAGAATTGGCAAAAGAACTCAATTCAGCCAGAAGACGTTAGTTTGGATCCAGAGCTTGGATTCCAACTAGTAACATATATTGGTGTGTTCCTGAGTCGGGAAAGATGGAAAACTATTCGATTCGCTGATCTGAGCTTTCCCTGAGGAGTTAGACCAAAGCTTATCTCAGAATTGGCAAAAGAGCCGAATTCATCCAGAACCGTTATTTTTGACCCAGAGCTCAGTTTCGAATAACATACAGACATCAGCGGTGTCCTGAGTCGAGAAAGCTAAAACACTACTCCATTCGCTGATCTGAGCTTTCCCTGAGGAGTTAGACCAAAGCTTATCTCAGAATTGCCAAAAGAGCCCAATTCAGCCAGAAACGTTACTTTTGACAAAGAGCTCAGTTTCGAATAACATACACTGAGTGTATGTTATTGTGAGGTCCTGAGTCGGGAAAATTAAAAAAAATGCTCCATTCGCTGATCTCAGCTTTCCCTGAGGAGTTAGACCAAAGCCTATCTCAGAATTGGCAAAAGAACTCAATTCATCCAGAAATGTTACTTTTGACCAGGAGCTCAGTTATGAATAACATACAGATATCAGTGGTGTCCTGAGTCGAGATAGCTAAAACACTACTCCATTCGCTGATCTGAGCTTTCCCTGAGGAGTTCGACCAAAGCTTATCTCAGAATGGGCAAAAGAGCCCTATTCATCCAGAACCGTTATTTTTGACCCAGAGCTCAGTTTCGAATAACATACCCATATCAGTGATGTCCTGAGTCGGGAAAGCTAAATCACTACTCTATTCGCTGATCTGAGCTTTCCCTGAGGAGTTAGACCAAAGCTTATCTCAGAATTGACAAAAGAGCCCAATTCATCCAGTACTGTTATTTTTGACCCAGAGCTCAGTTTCGAATAACATACCCATATCAGTGATGTCCTGAGTCGGGAAAGCTAAAACACTACTCCATTCGCTGATCTGAGCTTTCCCTGAGGAGTTCGACCAAAGCTTATCTCAGAATTGACAAAAGAGCCCAATTCAGCCAGAACCGTTATTTTTGACTCAGAGCTCAGTTTCGAATACCATACCCATATCAATGATGTCCTGAGTCGGGAAAATTAAAAAAATGCTCCATTTGCTGATCTCAGCTTTCCCTGAGGAGTTAGACCAAAGCCTATCTCAGAATTGGCAAAAGAACTCAATTCAGCCAGAAGACGTTAGTTTGGATCCAGAGCTTGGATTCCAACTAGTAACATATATTGGTGTGTTCCTGAGTCGGGAAAGATGGAAAACTATTCGATTCTCTGATCTGAGCTTTCCCTGAGGAGTTAGACCAAAGCTTATCTCAGAATTGGCAAAAGAGCCGAATTCATCCAGAACCGTTATTTTTGACCCAGAGCTCAGTTTCGAATAACATACAGACATCAGCGGTGTCCTGAGTCGAGAAAGCTAAAACACTACTCCATTCGCTGATCTGAGCTTTCCCTGAGGAGTTAGACCAAAGCCTATCTCAGAATTGGCAAAAGAACTCATTTCAGCCAGAAGACGTTAGTTTGGATCCAGAGCTTGGATTCCAACTAGAAACACATATTGGTTTGTTCCTGAGTCGGGAAAGATGGAAAACTATTCGATTCGCTGATCTGAGCTTTCCCTGAGGAGTTCGACCAAAGCTTATCTCAGAATTGACAAAAGAGCCCAATTCATCCAGAACCGTTATTTTTGACCCAGAGCTCAGTTTCGAATAACATACCCATAACAGTGATGTCCTGAGTCGGGAAAGCTAAAACACTACTCCATTCGCTGATCTGAGCTTTCCCTGAGGAGTTAGACCAAAGCTTATCTCAGAATTGCCAAAAGAGCCCAATTCAGCCAGAAACGTTACTTTTGACAAAGAGCTCAGTTTCGAATAACATACACTGAGTGTATGTTATTGTGAGGTCCTGAGTCGGGAAAATTAAAAAAAATGCTCCATTCGCTGATCTCAGCTTTCCCTGAGGAGTTAGACCAAAGCCTATCTCAGAATTGGCAAAAGAACTCAATTCATCCAGAAATGTTACTTTTGACCAGGAGCTCAGTTATGAATAACATACAGATATCAGTGGTGTCCTCAGTCGAGATAGCTAAAACACTACTCCATTCGCTGATCTGAGCTTTCCCTGAGGAGTTCGACCAAAGCTTATCTCAGAATGGGCAAAAGAGCCCTATTCATCCAGAACCGTTATTTTTGACCCAGAGCTCAGTTTCGAATAACATACCCATATCAGTGATGTCCTGAGTCGGGAAAGCTAAATCACTACTCTATTCGCTGATCTGAGCTTTCCCTGAGGAGTTAGACCAAAGCTTATCTCAGAATTGACAAAAGAGCCCAATTCATCCAGAACTGTTATTTTTGACCCAGAGCTCAGTTTCGAATAACATACCCATATCAGTGATGTCCTGAGTCGGGAAAGCTAAAACACTACTCCATTCGCTGATCTGAGCTTTCCCTGAGGAGTTCGACCAAAGCTTATCTCAGAATTGACAAAAGAGCCCAATTCAGCCAGAACCGTTATTTTTGACTCAGAGCTCAGTTTCGAATACCATACCCATATCAATGATGTCCTGAGTCGGGAAAATTAAAAAAATGCTCCATTTGCTGATCTCAGCTTTCCCTGAGGAGTTAGACCAAAGCCTATCTCAGAATTGGCAAAAGAACTCAATTCAGCCAGAAGACGTTAGTTTGGATCCAGAGCTTGGATTCCAACTAGTAACATATATTGGTGTGTTCCTGAGTCGGGAAAGATGGAAAACTATTCGATTCGCTGATCTGAGCTTTCCCTGAGGAGTTCGACCAAAGCTTATCTCAGAATTGCCAAAAGAGCCGAATTCATCCAAAACCGTTATTTTTGACCCAGAGCTCAGTTTCGAATAACATACAGACATCAGCGGTGTCCTGAGTCGAGAAAGCTAAAACACTACTCCATTCGCTGATCTGAGCTTTCCCTGAAGAGTTAGACCAAAGCCTATCTCAGAATTGGCAAAAGAACTCATTTCAGCCAGAAGACGTTAGTTTGGATCCAGAGCTTGGATTCCAACTAGTAACACATATTGGTGTGTTCCTGAGTCGGGAAAGATGGAAAACTATTCGATTCGCTGATCTGAGCTTTCCCTGAGGAGTTCGACCAAAGCTTATCTCAGAATTGACAAAAGAGCCCAATTCATCCAGAACCGTTATTTTTGACCCAGAGCTCAGTTTCGAATAACATACCCATAACAGTGATGTCCTGAGTCGGGAAAGCTAAAACACTACTCCATTCGCTGATCTGAGCTTTCCCTGAGGAGTTAGACCAAAGCTTATCTCAGAATTGCCAAAAGAGCCCAATTCAGCCAGAAACGTTACTTTTGACAAAGAGCTCAGTTTCGAATAACATACACTGAGTGTATGTTATTGTGAGGTCCTGAGTCGGGAAAATTAAAAAAATGCTCCATTCGCTGATCTCAGCTTTCCCTGAGGAGTTAGACCAAAGCCTATCTCAGAATTGGCAAAAGAACTCAATTCATCCAGAAATGTTACTTTTGACCAGGTGCTCAGTTATGAATAACATACAGATATCAGTGGTGTCCTCAGTCGAGATAGCTAAAACACTACTCCATTCGCTGATCTGAGCTTTCCCTGAGGAGTTCGACCAAAGCTTATCTCAGAATGGGCAAAAGAGCCCAATTCATCCAGAACAGTTATTTTTGACCCAGAGCTCAGTTTCGAATAACATACCCATATCAGTGATGTCCTGAGTCGGGAAAGCTAAAACACTACTCCATTCGCTGATCTGAGCTTTCCCTGAGGAGTTCGACCAAAGCTTATCTCAGAATTGACAAAAGAGCCCAATTCAGCCAGAACCGTTATTTTTGACTCAGAGCTCAGTTTCGAATACCATACCCATATCAATGATGTCCTGAGTCGGGAAAATTAAAAAAATGCTCCATTTGCTGATCTCAGCTTTCCCTGAGGAGATAGACCAAAGCCTATCTCAGAATTGGCAAAAGAACTCAATTCAGCCAGAAGACGTTAGTTTGGATCCAGAGCTTGGATTCCAACTAGTAACATATATTGGTGTGTTCCTGAGTCGGGAAAGATGGAAAACTATTCGATTCGCTGATCTGAGCTTTCCCTGAGGAGTTAGACCAAAGCTTATCTCAGAATTGCCAAAAGAGCCGAATTCATCCAGAACCGTTATTTTTGACCCAGAGCTCAGTTTCGAATAACATACAGACATCAGCGGTGTCCTGAGTCGAGAAAGCTAAAACACTACTCCATTCGCTGATCTGAGCTTTCCCTGAGGAGTTAGACCAAAGCCTATCTCAGAATTGGCAAAAGAACTCATTTCAGCCAGAAGACGTTAGTTTGGATCCAGAGCTTGGATTCCAACTAGTAACACATATTGGTGTTTTCCTGAGTCGGGAAAGATGGAAAACTATTCGATTCGCTGATCTGAGCTTTCCCTGAGGAGTTCGACCAAAGCTTATCTCAGAATTGACAAAAGAGCCCAATTCATCCAGAACCGTTATTTTTGACCCAGAGCTCAGTTTCGAATAACATACCCATAACAGTGATGTCCTGAGTCGGGAAAGCTAAAACACTACTCCATTCGCTGATCTGAGCTTTCCCTGAGGAGTTAGACCAAAGCTTATCTCAGAATTGCCAAAAGAGCCCAATTCAGCCAGAAACGTTACTTTTGACAAAGAGCGCAGTTTCGAATAACATACACTGAGTGTATGTTATTGTGAGGTCCTGAGTCGGGAAAATTAAAAAAAATGCTCCATTCGCTGATCTCAGCTTTCCCTGACGAGTTAGACCAAAGCCTATCTCAGAATTGGCAAAAGAACTCAATTCATCCAGAAATGTTACTTTTGACCAGGAGCTCAGTTATGAATAACATACAGATATCAGTGGTGTCCTGAGTCGAGATAGCTAAAACACTACTCCATTCGCTGATCTGAGGTTTCCCTGAGGAGTTAGACCAAAGCTTATCTCAGAATTGGCAAAAGAGCCCTATTCATCCAGAACCGTTATTTTTGACCCAGAGCTCAGTTTCGAATAACATACAGATATCAGTGGTGTCCTGAGTCGAGAAAGCTAAAACACTACTCCATTCGCTGATCTGAGTTTTCCCTGAGGAGTTAGACCAAAGCTTATCTCACAATTGACAAAAGAGCCCAATTCAGCCAGAACCGTTATTTTTGACCCAGAGCTCAGTTTCGAATACCAGACTCATATCAATGATGTCCTGAGTCGGGAAAATTAAAAAAATGCTCCATTTGCTGATCTCAGCTTTCCCTGAGGAGTTAGACCAAAGCCTATCTCAGAATTGGCAAAATAACTCAATTCAGCCAGAAGACGTTAGTTTGGATCCAGAGCTTGGATTCCAACTAGTAACACATATTGGTGTGTTCCTGAGTCGGGAAAGATGGAAAACTATTAGATTCGCTGATCTGAGCTTTCCCTGAGGAGTTAGACCAAAGCTTATCTCAGAATTGCCAAAAGAGCCCAATTCATCCAGAACCGTTATTTTTGACCCAGAGCTCAGTTTCGAATAACATACCCATAACAGTGATGTCCTGAGTCGGGAAAGCTAAAACACTACTCCATTCGCTGATCTGAGCTTTCCCTGAGGAGTTAGACCAAAGCTTATCTCAGAATTGCCAAAAGAGCCCAATTCAGCCAGAAACGTTACTTTTGACAAAGAGCGCAGTTTCGAATAACATACACTGAGTGTATGTTATTGTGAGGTCCTGAGTCGGGAAAATTAAAAAAAATGCTCCATTCGCTGATCTCAGCTTTCCCTGACGAGTTAGACCAAAGCCTATCTCAGAATTGGCAAAAGAACTCAATTCATCCAGAAATGTTACTTTTGACCAGGAGCTCAGTTATGAATAACATACAGATATCAGTGGTGTCCTGAGTCGAGATAGCTAAAACACTACTCCATTCGCTGATCTGAGGTTTCCCTGAGGAGTTAGACCAAAGCTTATCTCAGAATTGGCAAAAGAGCCCTATTCATCCAGAACCGTTATTTTTGACCCAGAGCTCAGTTTCGAATAACATACAGATATCAGTGGTGTCCTGAGTCGAGAAAGCTAAAACACTACTCCATTCGCTGATCTGAGTTTTCCCTGAGGAGTTAGACCAAAGCTTATCTCACAATTGACAAAAGAGCCCAATTCAGCCAGAACCGTTATTTTTGACCCAGAGCTCAGTTTCGAATACCAGACTCATATCAATGATGTCCTGAGTCGGGAAAATTAAAAAAATGCTCCATTTGCTGATCTCAGCTTTCCCTGAGGAGTTAGACCAAAGCCTATCTCAGAATTGGCAAAATAACTCAATTCAGCCAGAAGACGTTAGTTTGGATCCAGAGCTTGGATTCCAACTAGTAACACATATTGGTGTGTTCCTGAGTCGGGAAAGATGGAAAACTATTAGATTCGCTGATCTGAGCTTTCCCTGAGGAGTTAGACCAAAACTTATCTCAGAATTGCCAAAAGAGCCGAATTCATCCAGAACCGTTATTTTTGACCCAGAGCTCAGTTTCGAATAACATACAGACATCAGCGGTGTCCTGAGTCGAGAAAGCTAAAACACTACTCCATTCGCTGATCTGAGCTTTCCCTGAGGAGTTAGACCAAAGCCTATCTCAGAATTGGCAAAAGAACTCAATTCAGCCAGAAGACGTTAGTTTGGATCCAGAGCTTGGATTCCAACTAGTAACACATATTGGTGTGTTCCTGAGTCGGGAAAGATGGAAAACTATTCGATTCGCTGATCTGAGCTTTCCCTGAGGAGTTCGACCAAAGCTTATCTCAGAATTGACAAAAGAGCCCAATTCATCCAGAACCGTTACTTTTGACCCAGAGCTCCGTTTCGAATAACATACCCATAACAGTGATGTCCTGAGTCGGGAAAGCTAAAACACTACTCCATTCGCTGATCTGAGCTTTCCCTGAGGAGTTAGACCAAAGCTTATCTCAGAATTGCCAAAAGAGCCCAATTCAGCCAGAAACGTTACTTTTGACAAAGAGCTCAGTTTCGAATAACATACACTGAGTGTATGTTATTGTGAGGTCCTGAGTCGGGAAAATTAAAAAAAATGCTCCATTCACTGATCTCAGCTTTCCCTGAGGAGTTAGACCAAAGCCTATCTCAGAATTGGCAAAAGAACTCAATTCATCCAGAAATGTTACTTTTGACCAGGAGCTCAGTTATGAATAACATACAGATATCAGTGGTGTCCTCAGTCGAGATAGCTAAAACACTACTCCATTCGCTGATCTGAGCTTTCCCTGAGGAGTTCGACCAAAGCTTAGCTCAGAATGGGCAAAAGAGCCCTATTCATCCAGAACCGTTATTTTTGACCCAGAGCTCAGTTTCGAATAACATACCCATATCAGTGATGTCCTGAGTCGGGAAAGCTAAATCACTACTCTATTCGCTGATCTGAGCTTTCCCTGAGGAGTTAGACCAAAGCTTATCTCAGAATTGACAAAAGAGCCCAATTCATCCAGAACCGTTATTTTTGACCCAGAGCTCAGTTTCGAATAACATACCCATATCAGTGATGTCCTGAGTCGGGATAGCTAAAACACTACTCCATTCGCTGATCTGAGCTTTCCCTGAGGAGTTCGACCAAAGCTTATCTCAGAATTGACAAAAGAGCCCAATTCAGCCAGAACCGTTATTTTTGACCCAGAGCTCAGTTTCGAATACCATACCCATATCAATGATGTCCTGAGTCGGGAAAATTAAAAAAATGCTCCATTTGCTGATCTCAGCTTTCCCTGAGGAGTTAGACCAAAGCCTATCTCAGAATTGGCAAAATAACTCAATTCAGCCAGAAGACGTTAGTTTGGATCCAGAGCTTGGATTCCAACTAGTAACATATATTGGTGTGTTCCTGAGTCGGGAAAGATGGAAAACTATTCGATTCGCTGATCTGAGCTTTCCCTGAGGAGTTAGACCAAAGCTTATCTCAGAATTGCCAAAAGAGCCGAATTCATCCAGAACCGTTATTTTTGACCCAGAGCTCAGTTTCGAATAACATACAGACATCAGCGGTGTCCTGAGTCGAGAAAGCTAAAACACTACTCCATTCGCTGATCTGAGCTTTCCCTGAGGAGTTAGACCAAAGCCTATCTCAGAATTGGCAAAAGAACTCATTTCAGCCAGAAGACGTTAGTTTGGATCCAGAGCTTGGATTCCAACTAGTAACACATATTGGTGTGTTCCTGAGTCGGGAAAGATGGAAAACTATTCGATTCGCTGATCTGAGCTTTCCCTGAGGAGTTCGACCAAAGCTTATCTCAGAATTGACAAAAGAGCCCAATTCATCCAGAACCGTTACTTTTGACCCAGAGCTCAGTTTCGAATAACATACCCATAACAGTGATGTCCTGAGTCAGGAAAGCTAAAACACTACTCCATTCGCTGATCTGAGCTTTCCCTGAGGAGTTAGACCAAAGCTTATCTCAGAATTGCCAAAAGAGCCCAATTCAGCCAGAAACGTTACTTTTGACAAAGAGCTCAGTTTCGAATAACATACACTGAGTGTATGTTATTGTGAGGTCCTGAGTCGGGAAAATTAAAAAAAATGCTCCATTCGCTGATCTCAGCTTTCCCTGAGGAGTTAGACCAAAGCCTATCTCAGAATTGGCAAAAGAACTCAATTCATCCAGAAATGTTACTTTTGACCAGGAGCTCAGTTATGAATAACATACAGATATCAGTGGTGTCCTCAGTCGAGATAGCTAAAACACTACTCCATTCGCTGATCTGAGCTTTCCCTGAGGAGTTCGACCAAAGCTTATCTCAGAATGGGCAAAAGAGCCCTATTCATCCAGAACCGTTATTTTTGACCCAGAGCTCAGTTTCGAATAACATACCCATATCAGTGATGTCCTGAGTCGGGAAAGCTAAATCACTACTCTATTCGCTGATCTGAGCTTTCCCTGAGGAGTTAGACCAAAGCTTATCTCAGAATTGACAAAAGAGCCCAATTCATCCAGAACCGTTATTTTTGACCCAGAGCTCAGTTTCGAATAACATACCCATATCAGTGATGTCCTGAGTCGGGAAAGCTAAAACACTACTCCATTCGCTGATCTGAGCTTTCCCTGAGGAGTTCGACCAAAGCTTATCTCAGAATTGACAAAAGAGCCCAATTCAGCCAGAACCGTTATTTTTGACCCAGAGCTCAGTTTCGAATACCATACCCATATCAATGATGTCCTGAGTCGGGAAAATTAAAAAAATGCTCCATTTGCTGATCTCAGCTTTCCCTGAGGAGTTAGACCAAAGCCTATCTCAGAATTGGCAAAATAACTCAATTCAGCCAGAAGACGTTAGTTTGGATCCAGAGCTTGGATTCCAACTAGTAACATATATTGGTGTGTTCCTGAGTCGGGAAAGATGGAAAACTATTCGATTCGCTGATCTGAGCTTTCCCTGAGGAGTTAGACCAAAACTTATCTCAGAATTGCCAAAAGAGCCGAATTCATCCAGAACCGTTATTTTTGACCCAGAGCTCAGTTTCGAATAACATACAGACATCAGCGGTGTCCTGAGTCGAGAAAGCTAAAACACTACTCCATTCGCTGATCTGAGCTTTCCCTGAGGAGTTAGACCAAAGCCTATCTCAGAATTGGCAAAAGAACTCATTTCAGCCAGAAGACGTTAGTTTGGATCCAGAGCTTGGATTCCAACTAGTAACACATATTGGTGTGTTCCTGAGTCGGGAAAGATGGAAAACTATTCGATTCGCTGATCTGAGCTTTCCCTGAGGAGTTCGACCAAAGCTTATCTCAGAATTGACAAAAGAGCCCAATTCATCCAGAACCGTTACTTTTGACCCAGAGCTCAGTTTCGAATAACATACCCATAACAGTGATGTCCTGAGTCGGGAAAGCTAAAACACTACTCCATTCGCTGATCTGAGCTTTCCCTGAGGAGTTAGACCAAAGCTTATCTCAGAATTGCCAAAAGAGCCCAATTCAGCCAGAAACGTTACTTTTGACAAAGAGCTCAGTTTCGAATAACATACACTGAGTGTATGTTATTGTGAGGTCCTGAGTCGGGAAAATTAAAAAAAATGCTCCATTCGCTGATCTCAGCTTTCCCTGAGGAGTTAGACCAAAGCCTATCTCAGAATTGGCAAAAGAACTCAATTCATCCAGAAATGTTACTTTTGACCAGGAGCTCAGTTATGAATAACATACAGATATCAGTGGTGTCCTGAGTCGAGATAGCTAAAACACTACTCCATTCGCTGATCTGAGGTTTCCCTGAGGAGTTAGACCAAAGCTTATCTCAGAATTGGCAAAAGAGCCCTATTCATCCAGAACCGTTATTTTTGACCCAGAGCTCAGTTTCGAATAACATACCCATATCAGTGATGTCCTGAGTCGGGAAAGCTAAATCACTACTCTATTCGCTGATCTGAGCTTTCCCTGAGGAGTTAGACCAAAGCTTATCTCAGAATTGACAAAAGAGCCCAATTCATCCAGAACCGTTATTTTTGACCCAGAGCTCAGTTTCGAATAACATACCCATATCAGTGATGTCCTGAGTCGGGAAAGCTAAAACACTACTCCATTCGCTGATCTGAGCTTTCCCTGAGGAGTTCGACCAAAGCTTATCTCAGAATTGACAAAAGAGCCCAATTCAGCCAGAACCGTTATTTTTGACTCAGAGCTCAGTTTCGAATACCATACCCATATCAATGATGTCCTGAGTCGGGAAAATTAAAAAAATGCTCCATTTGCTGATCTCAGCTTTCCCTGAGGAGTTAGACCAAAGCCTATCTCAGAATTGGCAAAAGAACTCAATTCAGCCAGAAGACGTTAGTTTGGATCCAGAGCTTGGATTCCAACTAGTAACATATATTGGTGTGTTCCTGAGTCGGGAAAGATGGAAAACTATTCGATTCGCTGATCTGAGCTTTCCCTGAGGAGTTAGACCAAAGCTTATATCAGAATTGGCAAAAGAGCCGAATTCATCCAGAACCGTTATTTTTGACCCAGAGCTCAGTTTCGAATAACATACAGACATCAGCGGTGTCCTGAGTCGAGAAAGCTAAAACACTACTCCATTCGCTGATCTGAGCTTTCCCTGAGGAGTTAGACCAAAGCCTATCTCAGAATTGGCAAAAGAACTCATTTCAGCCAGAAGACGTTAGTTTGGATCCAGAGCTTGGATTCCAACTAGTAACACATATTGGTGTGTTCCTGAGTCGGGAAAGATGGAAAACTATTCGATTCGCTGATCTGAGCTTTCCCTGAGGAGTTCGACCAAAGCTTATCTCAGAATTGACAAAAGAGCCCAATTCATCCAGAACCGTTATTTTTGACCCAGAGCTCAGTTTCGAATAACATACCCATAACAGTGATGTCCTGAGTCGGGAAAGCTAAAACACTACTCCATTCGCTGATCTGAGCTTTCCCTGAGGAGTTAGACCAAAGCTTATCTCAGAATTGCCAAAAGAGCCCAATTCAGCCAGAAACGTTACTTTTGACAAAGAGCTCAGTTTCGAATAACATACACTGAGTGTATGTTATTGTGAGGTCCTGAGTCGGGAAAATTAAAAAAAATGCTCCATTCGCTGATCTCAGCTTTCCCTGAGGAGTTAGACCAAAGCCTATCTCAGAATTGGCAAAAGAACTCAATTCATCCAGAAATGTTACTTTTGACCAGGAGCTCAGTTATGAATAACATACAGAAATCAGCGGTGTCCTGAGTCGAGAAAGATGGAAAACTATTCGATTCGCTGATCTGAGCTTTCCCTGAGGAGTTAGACCAAAGCTTATATCAGAATTGGCAAAAGAGCCGAATTCATCCAGAACCGTTATTTTTGACCCAGAGCTCAGTTTCGAATAACATACAGACATCAGCGGTGTCCTGAGTCGAGAAAGCTAAAACACTACTCCATTCGCTGATCTGAGCTTTCCCTGAGGAGTTAGACCAAAGCCTATCTCAGAATTGGCAAAAGAACTCAATTCAGCCAGAAGACGTTAGTTTGGATCCAGAGCTTGGATTCCAACTAGTAACACATATTGGTGTGTTCCTGAGTCGGGAAAGCTAAAAAACCACTCCATTCGCTGATCTGAGCTTTCCTTGAGGAGTTAGACCAAAGCTTATCTCAGAATTACCAAAATAACTCAATTCAACTGAATTGGGCTCTTTTGTCAATTCTGAGATAAGCTTTGGTCTAACTCCTCAGGGAAAACTCAGATCAGTGAATGGAGTAGTGTTTTAGCTTTCTCGACCAAAGCTTATCTCAGAATTGCCAAAAGAACTCAATTCAGCCAGAAGACGTTAGTTTGGATCCAGAGCTTGGATTCCAACTAGTAACACATATTGGTGTGTTCCTGAGTCGGGAAAGCTAAAAAACCACTCCATTCGGTGATCTGAGCTTTCCCTGAGGAGTTAGACCAAAGCTTATCTCAGAATTGCCAAAAGAGCCGAATTCATCCAGAACCGTTATTTTTGACCCAGAGCTCAGTTTCGAATAACATTCCCATATCAGTGATGTCCTGAGTCGAGAAAGCTAAAACACTACTCCATTCGCTGATCTGAGCTTTCCCTGACGAGTTCGACCAAAGCTTATCTCAAAAGAGCCGAATTCATCCAGAACCGTTATTTTTGACCCAGAGCTCAGTTTCGAATAACATACAGATATCAGTGATGTCCTGAGTCGGGAAAGCTAAAACATTACTCTATTCGTTGATCTGAGCTTTCCCTGACGAGTTCGACCAAAGCTTATCTCAGAATTGCCAAAAGAGCCGAATTCATCCAGAACCGTTATTTTTGACCCAGAGCTCAGTTTCGAATAACATACAGATATCAGTGGTGTCCTGAGTCGGGAAAGCTAGAAAACCACTCCATTCGCTGATGTGAGCTTTCCCTGAGGAGTTAGACCAAAGCCTATCTCAGAATTGGCAAAAGAACTCAATTCAGCCAGAAGACGTTAGTTTGGATCCAGAGCTTGGATTCCAACTAGTAACACATATTGGTGTGTTCCTGAGTCGGGAAAGATGGAAAACTATTCAATTCGCTGATCTGAGCTTTCCCTGAGGAGTTAGATCAAAGCTTATGTCAGAATTGGCAAAAGAGCCCAATTCAGCCAGAAACGTTACTTTTGACAAAGAGCTCAGTTTCGAATAACATACACTGAGTGTATGTTATTGTAAGGTCCTGAGTCGGGAAACCTAAAACACTACTCCATTCGCTGATATGAGCTTTCCCTGAGGAGTTCGACCAAAGCTTATCTCAGAATTGGCAAAAGAGCCCTATTCATCCAGAACCGTTATTTTTGACCCAGAGCTCAGTTTCGAATAACATACCCATATCAGTGATGTCCTGAGTCGGGAAAGCTAAAACACTACTCTATTCGCTGATCTGAGCTTTCCCTGAGGAGTTAGACCAAAGCTTATCTCAGAATTGCCAAAAGAGCCGAATTCATCCAGAACCATTATTTTTGACCCAGAGCTCAGTTTCGAATAACATACAGATATCAGTGGTGTCCGGAGTCGAGAAAGCTAAAACACTACTCAATTCGCTGATCTGAGTTTTCCCTGAGGAGTTAGACCAAAGCTTATCTCAGAATGGACAAAAGAGCCCAATTCAGCCAGAACCGTTATTTTTGACCCAGAGCTCAGTTTCGAATACCATACCCATATCAGTGATGTCCTGAGTCGGGAAAATTAAAAAAATGCTCCATTCGCTGATCTCAGCTTTCCCTGAGGAGTTAGACCAAAGCCTATCTCAGAATTGGCAAAACAACTCAATTCAGCCAGAAGACGTTAGTTTGGATCCAGAGCTTGGATTCCAACTAGTAACACATATTGGTGTGTTCCTGAGTCGGGAAAGATGGAAAACTATTCGATTCGCTGATCTGAGCTTTCCCTGAGTAGTTCGACAAAAACTTATCTCAGAATTGCCAAAAGAGCCGAACTCATCCAGAACCGTTATTTTTGACCCAGAGCTCAGTTTCGAATAACATACCCATATCAGTGATGTCCTGAGTCGGGAAAGCTAAAACACTACTCCATTCGCTGATCTGAGCTTTCCCTGAGGAGTTAGACCAAAGCTTATCTCAGAATTGCCAAAAGAGCCAAATTCATCCAGAACCGTTATTTTTGACCCAGAGCTCAGTTTCGAATAACATACAGATATCAGTGGTGTCCTGAGTCGAGAAAGCTAAAACACTACTCCATTCGCGGATCTGAGTTTTCCCTGAGGAGTTCGACCAAAGCTTATCTCACAGTTGGCAAAAGAACCCTATTCATCCAGAACCGTTATTTTTGACCCAGAGCTCAGTTTCGAATAACATACGCATATCAGTGATGTCCTGAGTCGGGAAAGCTAAAATATTACTCCATTCGCTGATCTGAGCTTTCCCTGACGAGTTCGACCAAAGCTTATATCAGAATTGCCAAAAGAGCCCAATTCAGCCAGAAACGTTACTTTTGACAAAGAGCTCAGTTTCGAATAACATACAGATATCAGTGGTGTCCTGAGTCGGGAAAGCTAGAAAACCACTCCATTCGCTGATCTGAGCTTTCCCTGAGGAGTTAGACCAAAGCCTATCTCAGAATTGGCAAAAGAACTCAATTCAGCCAGAAGACGTTAGTTTGGATCCAGAGCTTGGATTCCAAGTAGTAACACATATTGGTGTGTTCCTGAGTCGGGAAAGATGGAAAACTATTCGATTGGCTGATCTGAGCTTTCCCTGAGGAGTTCGACCAAAGCTTATCTCAGAATTGTCAAAAGAGCCCAATTCATCCAGAAACGTTACTTTTGACCCAGAGCTCAGTTTCGAATAACATACCCATTCCAGTGATGTCCTGAGTCGGGAAAGCTAAAACACTACTCCATTCGCTGATCTGAGCTTTCCCTGAGGAGTTAGACGAAAGCTTATCTCAGAATTGCCAAAAGAGCCCAATTCAGCCAGAAACGTTACTTTTGACAAAGAGCTCAGTTTCGAATAACAAACACTGAGTGTATGTTATTGTAAGGTCCTGAGTCGGGAAAATTAAAAAAATGCTCCATTCGCTGATCTCAGCTTTCCCTGAGGAGTTAGACCAAAGCCTATCTCAGAATTGGCAAAAGAACTCAATTCATCTAGAAATGTTACTTTTGACCAGGAGCTCAGTTATGAATAACATACAGATATCAGTGATGTCCTGAGTCGGGAAAGCTAAAACACTACTCCATTCGCTGATCTGAGTTTTCCCTGAGGAGTTCGACCAAAGCTTATCTCACAATTGGCAAAAGAGCCCTATTCATCCAGAACCGTTATTTTTGACCCAGAGCTCAGTTTCGAATAACATACCCATAACAGTGATGTCCTGAGTCGGGAAAGCTAAAACACTACTCCATTCGCTGATCTGAGCTTTCCCTGAGGAGTTAGACGAAAGCTTATCTCAGAATTGCCAAAAGAGCCCAATTCAGCCAGAAACGTTACTTTTGACAAAGAGCTCAGTTTCGAATAACATACACTGAGTGTATGTTATTGTGAGGTCCTGAGTCGGGAAAATTAAAAAAATGCTCCATTTGCTGATCTCAGCTTTCCCTGAGGAGTTAGACCAAAGCCTATCTCAGAATTGGCAAAATAACTCAATTCAGCCAGAAGACGTTAGTTTGGATCCAGAGCTTGGATTCCAACTAGTAACACATATTGGTGTGTTCCTGAGTCGGGAAAGATGGAAAACTATTCGATTCGCTGATCTGAGCTTTCCCTGAGGAGTTCGACCAAAGCTTATCTCAGAATTGCCAAAAGAGCCGAATTCATCCAGAACCGTTATTTTTGACCCAGAGCTCAGTTTCGAATAACATACAGATATCAGTGGTGTCCTGAGTCGAGAAAGCTAAAACACTACTCCATTCGCTGATCTGAGCTTTCCCTGAGGAGTTCGACCAAAGCTTATCTCACAATTGGCAAAAGAGCCCTATTCATCCAGAACCGTTATTTTTGACCCAGAGCTCAGTTTCGAATAACATACCCATATCAGTGATGTCCTGAGTCGGGAAAGCTAAAACACTACTCCTTTCGCTGATCTGAGTTTTCCCTGAGGAGTTAGACCAAAGCTTATCTCAGAATTGCCAAAAGAGCCGAATTCATCCAGAACCGTTATTTTTGACCCAGAGCTCAGTTTCGAATAACATACAGATATCAGTGGTGTCCTGAGTCGAGAAAGCTAAAACACTACTCCATTCGCTGATCTGAGCTTTCCCTGAGGAGTTCGACCAAAGCTTATCTCACAATTGGCAAAAGAGCCCTATTCATCCAGAACCGTTATTTTTGACCCAGAGCTCAGTTTCGAATAACATACCCATATCAGTGATGTCCTGAGTCGGGAAAGCTAAAACACTACTCCATTCGCGGATCTGAGTTTTCCCTGAGGAGTTCGACCAAAGCTTATCTCACAATTGGCAAAAGAGCCCTATTCATCCAGAACCGTTATTTTTGACCCAGAGCTCAGTTTAGAATAACATACCCATATCAGTGATGTCCTGAGTCGGGAAAGCTAAAACACTACTCCATTCGCTGATCTGAGCTTTCCCTGAGGAGTTAGACCAAAGCTTATCTCAGAATTGCCAAAAGAGCCAAATTCATCCAGAACCGTTATTTTTGACCCAGAGCTCAGTTTCGAATAACATACAGATATCAGTGGTGTCCTGAGTCGAGAAAGCTAAAACACTACTCCATTCGCGGATCTGAGTTTTCCCTGAGGAGTTCGACCAAAGCTTATCTCACAATTGGCAAAAGAACCCTATTCATCCAGAACCGTTATTTTTGACCCAGAGCTCAGTTTCGAATAACATACCCATATCAGTGATGTCCTGAGTCGGGAAAGCTAAAACACTACTCCATTCGCTGATCTGAGCTTTCCCTGAGGAGTTCGACCAAAGCTTATCTCACAATTGGCAAAAGAGCCGAATTCATCCAGAACCGTTATTTTTGACCCAGAGCTCAGTTTCGAATAACATACAGATATCAGTGGTGTCCTGAGTCGAGAAAGCTAAAACACTACTCCATTCGCTGATCTGAGCTTTCCCTGAGGAGTTCGACCAAAGCTTATCTCACAATTGGCAAAAGAGCCCTATTCATCCAGAACCGTTATTTTTGACCCAGAGCTCAGTTTCGAATAACATACCCATATCAGTGATGTCCTGAGTCGGGAAAGCTAAAACACTACTCCATTCGCGGATCTGAGTTTTCCCTGAGGAGTTCGACCAAAGCTTATCTCACAATTGGCAAAAGAGCCCTATTCATCCAGAACCGTTATTTTTGACCCAGAGCTCAGTTTCGAATAACATACCCATATCAGTGATGTCCTGAGTCGGGAAAGCTAAAACACTACTCCATTCGCTGATCTGAGCTTTCCCTGAGGAGTTAGACCAAAGCTTATCTCAGAATTGCCAAAAGAGCCAAATTCATCCAGAACCGTTATTTTTGACCCAGAGCTCAGTTTCGAATAACATACAGATATCAGTGGTGTCCTGAGTCGAGAAAGCTAAAACACTACTCCATTCGCGGATCTGAGTTTTCCCTGAGGAGTTCGACCAAAGCTTATCTCACAATTGGCAAAAGAACCCTATTCATCCAGAACCGTTATTTTTGACCCAGAGCTCAGTTTCGAATAACATACCCATATCAGTGATGTCCTGAGTCGGGAAAGCTAAAATATTACTCCATTCGCTGATCTGAACTTTCCCTGACGAGTTCGACCAAAGCTTATCTCAGAATTGCCAAAAGAGCCCAATTCAGCCAGAAACGTTACTTTTGACAAAGAGCTCAGTTTCGAATAACATACAGATATCAGTGGTGTCCTGAGTCGGGAAAGCTAGAAAACCACTCCATTCGCTGATCTGAGCTTTCCCTGAGGAGTTAGACCAAAGCCTATCTCAGAATTGGCAAAAGAACTCAATTCAGCCAGAAGACGTTAGTTTGGATCCAGAGCTTGGATTCCAAGTAGTAACACATATTGGTGTGTTCCTGAGTCGGGAAAGATGGAAAACTATTCGATTGGCTGATCTGAGCTTTCCCTGAGGAGTTCGACCAAAGCTTATCTCAGAATTGTCAAAAGAGCCCAATTCATCCAGAAACGTTACTTTTGACCCAGAGCTCAGTTTCGAATAACATACCCATTCCAGTGATGTCCTGAGTCGGGAAAGCTAAAACACTACTCCATTCGCTGATCTGAGCTTTCCCTGAGGAGTTAGACGAAAGCTTATCTCAGAATTGCCAAAAGAGCCCAATTCAGCCAGAAACGTTACTTTTGACAAAGAGCTCAGTTTCGAATAACAAACACTGAGTGTATGTTATTGTAAGGTCCTGAGTCGGGAAAATTAAAAAAATGCTCCATTCGCTGATCTCAGCTTTCCCTGAGGAGTTAGACCAAAGCCTATCTCAGAATTGGCAAAAGAACTCAATTCATCCAGAAATGTTACTTTTGACCAGGAGCTCAGTTATGAATAACATACAGATATCAGTGATGTCCTGAGTCGAGATAGCTAAAACACTACTCCATTCGCTGATCTGAGCTTTCCCTGAGGAGTTCGACCAAAGCTTATCTCAGAATGGGCAAAAGAGCCCTATTCATCCAGAACCGTTATTTTTGACCCAGAGCTCAGTTTCGAATAACATACCCATATCAGTGATGTCCTGAGTCGGGAAAGCTA
Organism: Natrix helvetica; assembly: GCF_964273705.1. Classification (NCBI taxonomy): domain Eukaryota; kingdom Metazoa; phylum Chordata; class Lepidosauria; order Squamata; family Natricidae; genus Natrix; species Natrix helvetica. The sequence continues at coordinate 50,059,181 of NC_138555.1, forward strand.
AATCACTACTCCATTCGCTGATCTGAGCTTTCCCTGAGGAGTTAGACCAAAGCTTATCTCAGAATTGACAAAAGAGCCCAATTCATCCAGAACCGTTATTTTTGACCCAGAGCTCAGTTTCGAATAACATACCCATATCAGTGATGTCCTGAGTCGGGAAAGCTAAAACACTACTCCATTCGCTGATCTGAGCTTTCCCTGAGGAGTTCGACCAAAGCTTATCTCAGAATTGGCAAAAGAGCCCTATTCATCCAGAACCGTTATTTTTGACCCAGAGCTCAGTTTCGAAAAACATACCCATATCAGTGATGTCCTGAGTCGGGAAAGCTAAAACACTACTCTATTCGCTGATCTGAGCTTTCCCTGAGGAGTTAGACCAAAGCTTATCTCAGAATTGACAAAAGAGCCCAATTCATCCAGAACCGTTATTTTTGACCCAGAGCTCAGTTTCGAATAACATACAGATATCAGTGGTGTCCTGAGTCGAGAAAGCTAAAACACTACTCCATTCGCTGATCTGAGCTTTCCCTGACGAGTTCGACCAAAGCTTATCTCAAAAGAGCCGAATTCATCCAGAACCGTTATTTTTGACCCAGAGCTCAGTTTCGAATAACATACAGATATCAGTGGTGTCCTGAGTCGGGCAATCTAGAAAACCACTCCATTCGCTGATCTGAGCTTTCCTTGAGGAGTTAGACCAAAGCTTATCTCAGAATTGCCAAAATAACTCAATTCAACTGAATTGGGCTCTTTTGTAAATTCTGAGATAAGCTTTGGTCTAACTCCTCAGGGAAAACTCAGATCAGTGAATGGAGTAGTGTTTTAGCTTTCTCGACCAAAGCTTATCTCAGAATTGCCAAAAGAACTCAATTCAGCCAGAAGACGTTAGTTTGGATCCAGAGCTTGGATTCCAACTAGTAACACATATTGGTGTGTTCCTGAGTCGGGAAAGCTAAAAAACCACTCCATTCGGTGATCTGAGCTTTCCCTGAGGAGTTAGACCAAAGCTTATCTCAGAATTGACAAAAGAGCCGAATTCATCCAGAACCGTTATTTTTGACCCAGAGCTCAGTTTCGAATAACATTCCCATATCAGTGATGTCCTGAGTCGGGAACACTACTCCATTCGCTGATCTGAGCTTTCCCTGACGAGTTCGACCAAAGCTTATCTCACAATTGCCAAAAGAGCCGAATTCATCCAGAACCGTTATTTTTGACCCAGAGCTCGGTTTCGAATAACATACAGATATCAGAGGTGTCCTGAGTCGGGAAAGCTAGAAAACCACTCCATTCGCTGATCTGAGCTTTCCCTGAGGAGTTAGACCAAAGCCTATCTCAGAATTGGCAAAATAACTCAATTCAGCCAAAAGACGTTAGTTTGGATCCAGAGCTTGGATTCCAACTAGTAACACATATTGGTGTGTTCCTGAGTCGGGAAAGATGGAAAACTTCTCGATTCTGTGATCTGAGCTTTCCCTGAAAAGTTCGACCAAAGCTTATATCAGAATTGGCAAAAGAGCCCAATTCATCCAGAAACGTTTTTTTTGACCCAGAGCTCAGTTTCGAATAACATACCCATATCAGTGATGTCCTGAGTCGGGAAAGCTAAAACACTACTCCATTCGCTGATCTGAGCTTTCTCTGAGGAGTTCGACCAAAGCTTATCTCCCAATTGGCAAAAGAGCCCTATTCATCCAGAACCGTTATTTTTGACCCAGAGCTCAGTTTCGAATAACATACCCATATCAGTGATGTCCTGAGTCGGGAAAGCTAAAACATTACTCTATTCGTTGATCTGAGCTTTCCCTGACGAGTTCGACCAAAGCTTATCTCAGAATTGCCAAAAGAGCCGAATTCATCCAGAACCGTTATTTTTGACCCAGAGCTCAGTTTCGAATAACATACAGATATCAGTGGTGTCCTGAGTCGGGAAAGCTAGAAAACCACTCCATTCGCTGATGTGAGCTTTCCCTGAGGAGTTAGACCAAAGCCTATCTCAGAATTGGCAAAAGAACTCAATTCAGCCAGAAGACGTTAGTTTGGATCCAGAGCTTGGATTCCAAGTAGTAACACATATTGGTGTGTTCCTGAGTCGGGAAAGATGGAAAACTATTCGATTGGCTGATCTGAGCTTTCCCTGAGGAGTTCGACCAAAGCTTATCTCAGAATTGTCAAAAGAGCCCAATTCATCCAGAAACGTTACTTTTGACCCAGAGCTCAGTTTCGAATAACATACCCATTCCAGTGATGTCCTGAGTCGGGAAAGCTAAAACACTACTCCATTCGCTGATCTGAGCTTTCCCTGAGGAGTTAGACGAAAGCTTATCTCAGAATTGCCAAAAGAGCCCAATTCAGCCAGAAACGTTACTTTTGACAAAGAGCTCAGTTTCGAATAACAAACACTGAGTGTATGTTATTGTAAGGTCCTGAGTCGGGAAAATTAAAAAAATGCTCCATTCGCTGATCTCAGCTTTCCCTGAGGAGTTAGACCAAAGCCTATCTCAGAATTGGCAAAAGAACTCAATTCATCCAGAAATGTTACTTTTGACCAGGAGCTCAGTTATGAATAACATACAGATATCAGTGATGTCCTGAGTCGAGATAGCTAAAACACTACTCCATTCGCTGATCTGAGCTTTCCCTGAGGAGTTCGACCAAAGCTTATCTCAGAATGGGCAAAAGAGCCCTATTCATCCAGAACCGTTATTTTTGACCCAGAGCTCAGTTTCGAATAACATACCCATATCAGTGATGTCCTGAGTCGGGAAAGCTAAATCACTACTCCATTCGCTGATCTGAGCTTTCCCTGAGGAGTTAGACCAAAGCTTATCTCAGAATTGACAAAAGAGCCCAATTCATCCAGAACCGTTATTTTTGACCCAGAGCTCAGTTTCGAATAACATACAGATATCAGTGGTGTCCTGAGTCGAGAAAGCTAAAACACTACTCCATTCGCTGATCTGAGCTTTCCCTGACGAGTTCGACCAAAGCTTATCTCAAAAGAGCCGAATTCATCCAGAACCGTTATTTTTGACCCAGAGCTCAGTTTCGAATAACATACAGATATCAGTGGTGTCCTGAGTCGGGCAATCTAGAAAACCACTCCATTCGCTGATCTGAGCTTTCCTTGAGGAGTTAGACCAAAGCTTATCTCAGAATTGCCAAAATAACTCAATTCAACTGAATTGGGCTCTTTTGTCAATTCTGAGATAAGCTTTGGTCTAACTCCTCAGGGAAAACTCAGATCAGTGAATGGAGTAGTGTTTTAGCTTTCTCGACCAAAGCTTATCTCAGAATTGCCAAAAGAACTCAATTCAGCCAGAAGACGTTAGTTTGGATCCAGAGCTTGGATTCCAACTAGTAACACATATTGGTGTGTTCCTGAGTCGGGAAAGCTAAAAAACCACTCCATTCGGTGATCTGAGCTTTCCCTGAGGAGTTAGACCAAAGCTTATCTCAGAATTGACAAAAGAGCCGAATTCATCCAGAACCGTTATTTTTGACCCAGAGCTCAGTTTCGAATAACATTCCCATATCAGTGATGTCCTGAGTCGGGAACACTACTCCATTCGCTGATCTGAGCTTTCCCTGACGAGTTCGACCAAAGCTTATCTCACAATTGCCAAAAGAGCCGAATTCATCCAGAACCGTTATTTTTGACCCAGAGCTCGGTTTCGAATAACATACAGATATCAGAGGTGTCCTGAGTCGGGAAAGCTAGAAAACCACTCCATTCGCTGATCTGAGCTTTCCCTGAGGAGTTAGACCAAAGCCTATCTCAGAATTGGCAAAATAACTCAATTCAGCCAAAAGACGTTAGTTTGGATCCAGAGCTTGGATTCCAACTAGTAACACATATTGGTGTGTTCCTGAGTCGGGAAAGATGGAAAACTTCTCGATTCTGTGATCTGAGCTTTCCCTGAAAAGTTCGACCAAAGCTTATATCAGAATTGGCAAAAGAGCCCAATTCATCCAGAAACGTTTTTTTTGACCCAGAGCTCAGTTTCGAATAACATACCCATATCAGTGATGTCCTGAGTCGGGAAAGCTAAAACACTACTCCATTCACTGATCTGAGCTTTCTCTGAGGAGTTCGACCAAAGCTTATCTCCCAATTGGCAAAAGAGCCCTATTCATCCAGAACCGTTATTTTTGACCCAGAGCTCAGTTTCGAATAACATACCCATATCAGTGATGTCCTGAGTCGGGAAAGCTAAAACATTACTCTATTCGTTGATCTGAGCTTTCCCTGACGAGTTCGACCAAAGCTTATCTCAGAATTGCCAAAAGAGCCGAATTCATCCAGAACCGTTATTTTTGACCCAGAGCTCAGTTTCGAATAACATACAGATATCAGTGGTGTCCTGAGTCGGGAAAGCTAGAAAACCACTCCATTCGCTGATGTGAGCTTTCCCTGAGGAGTTAGACCAAAGCCTATCTCAGAATTGGCAAAAGAACTCAATTCAGCCAGAAGACGTTAGTTTGGATCCAGAGCTTGGATTCCAACTAGTAACACATATTGGTGTGTTCCTGAGTCGGGAAAGATGGAAAACTATTCGATTCGCTGATCTGAGCTTTCCCTGAGGAGTTAGACCAAAGCTTATCTCAGAATTGCCAAAAGAGCCGAATTCATCCAGAACCGTTATTTTTGACCCAGAGCTCAGTTTCGAATAACAAAGAAATCAGCGGTGTCCTGAGTCGAGAAAGCTAAAACACTACTCCATTCGCTGATCTGAGCTTTCCCTGAGGAGTTAGACCAAAGCCTATCTCAGAATTGGCAAAAGAACTCAATTCAGCCAGAAGACGTTAGTTTGGATCCAGAGCTTGGATTCCAACTAGTAACACATATTGGTGTGTTCCTGAGTCGGGAAAGATGGAAAACTATTCGATTCACTGATCTGAGCTTTCCCTGAGGAGTTCGACCAAAGCTTATCTCAGAATTGCCAAAAGAGCCGAATTCATCCAGAACCGTTATTTTTGACCCAGAGCTCAGTTTCGAATAACATACAGATATCAGTGGTGTCCTGAGTCGAGAAAGCTAAAACACTACTCCATTCGCTGATCTGAGCTTTCCCTGAGGAGTTCGACCAAAGCTTATCTCACAATTGGCAAAAGAGCCCTATTCATCCAGAACCATTATTTTTGACCCAGAGCTCAGTTTCGAATAACATACCCATATCAGTGATGTCCTGAGTCGGGAAAGCTAAAACACTACTCCTTTCGCTGATCTGAGTTTTCCCTGAGGAGTTAGACCAAAGCTTATCTCAGAATTGCCAAAAGAGCCGAATTCATCCAGAACCGTTATTTTTGACCCAGAGCTCAGTTTCGAATAACATACAGATATCAGTGGTGTCCTGAGTCGAGAAAGCTAAAACACTACTCCATTCGCTGATCTGAGCTTTCCCTGAGGAGTTCGACCAAAGCTTATCTCACAATTGGCAAAAGAGCCCTATTCATCCAGAACCGTTATTTTTGACCCAGAGCTCAGTTTCGAATAACATACCCATATCAGTGATGTCCTGAGTCGGGAAAGCTAAAACACTACTCCATTCGCGGATCTGAGTTTTCCCTGAGGAGTTCGACCAAAGCTTATCTCACAATTGGCAAAAGAGCCCTATTCATCCAGAACCGTTATTTTTGACCCAGAGCTCAGTTTCGAATAACATACAGATATCAGTGGTGTCCTGAGTCGGGAAAGCTAGAAAACCACTCCATTCGCTGATCTGAGCTTTCCCTGAGGAGTTAGACCAAAGCCTATCTCAGAATTGGCAAAAGAACTCAATTCAGCCAGAAGACGTTAGTTTGGATCCAGAGCTTGGATTCCAAGTAGTAACACATATTGGTGTGTTCCTGAGTCGGGAAAGATGGAAAACTATTCGATTGGCTGATCTGAGCTTTCCCTGAGGAGTTCGACCAAAGCTTATCTCAGAATTGTCAAAAGAGCCCAATTCATCCAGAAACGTTACTTTTGACCCAGAGCTCAGTTTCGAATAACATACCCATTCCAGTGATGTCCTGAGTCGGGAAAGCTAAAACACTACTCCATTCGCTGATCTGAGCTTTCCCTGAGGAGTTAGACGAAAGCTTATCTCAGAATTGCCAAAAGAACTCAATTCATCCAGAAATGTTACTTTTGACCAGGAGCTCAGTTATGAATAACATACAGAAATCAGCGGTGTCCTGAGTCGAGAAAGCTAAAACACTACTCCATTCGCTGATCTGAGCTTTCCCTGAGGAGTTAGACCAAAGCCTATCTCAGAATTGGCAAAAGAACTCAATTCAGCCAGAAGACGTTAGTTTGGATCCAGAGCTTGGATTCCAACTAGTAACACATATTGGTGTGTTCCTGAGTCGGGAAAGCTAAAACACTACTCCATTCGCTGATCTGAGCTTTCCCTGAGGAGTTCGACTAAAGCTTATCTCAGAATTGCCAAAAGAGCCGAATTCATCCAGAACCGTTATTTTTGACCCAGAGCTCAGTTTCGAATAACATACAGATATCAGTGGTGTCCTGAGTCGAGAAAGCTAAAACACTACTCCATTCGCTGATCTGAGCTTTCCCTGAGGAGTTCGACCAAAGCTTATCTCACAATTGGCAAAAGAGCCCTATTCATCCAGAACCGTTATTTTTGACCCAGAGCTCAGTTTCGAATAACATACCCATATCAGTGATGTCCTGAGTCGGGAAAGCTAAAACACTACTCCTTTCGCTGATCTGAGTTTTCCCTGAGGAGTTAGACCAAAGCTTATCTCAGAATTGCCAAAAGAGCCGAATTCATCCAGAACCGTTATTTTTGACCCAGAGCTCAGTTTCGAATAACATACAGATATCAGTGGTGTCCTGAGTCGAGAAAGCTAAAACACTACTCCATTCGCTGATCTGAGCTTTCCCTGAGGAGTTCGACCAAAGCTTATCTCACAATTGGCAAAAGAGCCCTATTCATCCAGAACCGTTATTTTTGACCCAGAGCTCAGTTTCGAATAACATACCCATATCAGTGATGTCCTGAGTCGGGAAAGCTAAAACACTACTCCTTTCGCTGATCTGAGTTTTCCCTGAGGAGTTAGACCAAAGCTTATCTCAGAATTGCCAAAAGAGCCGAATTCATCCAGAACCGTTATTTTTGACCCAGAGCTCAGTTTCGAATAACATACCCATATCAGTGATGTCCTGAGTCGGGAAAGCTAAAACACTACTCCATTCGCGGATCTGAGTTTTCCCTGAGGAGTTCGACCAAAGCTTATCTCACAATTGGCAAAAGAGCCCTATTCATCCAGAACCGTTATTTTTGACCCAGAGCTCAGTTTCGAATAACATACCCATATCAGTGATGTCCTGAGTCGGGAAAGCTAAAACACTACTCCATTCGCTGATCTGAGTTTTCCCTGAGGAGTTAGACCAAAGCTTATCTCAGAATTGACAAAAGAGCCCAATTCAGCCAGAACCGTTATTTTTGACCCAGAGCTCAGTTTCGAATACCAGACTCATATCAATGATGTCCTGAGTCGGGAAAATTAAAAAAATGCTCCATTTGCTGATCTCAGCTTTCCCTGAGGAGTTAGACCAAAGCCTATCTCAGAATTGACAAAATAACTCAATTCCGCCAGAAGACGTTAGTTTGGATCCAGAGCTTGGATTCCAACTAGTAACACATATTGGTGTGTTCCTGAGTCGGGAAAGATGGAAAACTATTCGATTCGCTGATCTGAGCTTTCCCTGAGGAGTTAGACCAAAGCTTATCTCAGAATTGCCAAAAGGCCGAATTCATCCAGAACCGTTATTTTTGACCCAGAGCTCAGTTTCGAATAACATACAGATATCAGTGGTGTCCTGAGTCGAGAAAGCTAAAACACTACTCCATTCGCTGATCTGAGCTTTCCCTGAGGAGTTCGACCAAAGCTTATCTCACAATTGGCAAAAGAGCCCTATTCATCCAGAACCGTTATTTTTGACCCAGAGCTCAGTTTCGAATAACATACCCATATCAGTGATGTCCTGAGTCGGGAAAGCTAAAACACTACTCCTTTCGCTGACTCTGTGTTTTCCCTGAGGAGTTAGACCAAAGCTTATCTCAGAATTGCCAAAAGAGCCGAATTCATCCAGAACCGTTATTTTTGACCCAGAGCTCAGTTTCGAATAACATACCCATATCAGTGATGTCCTGAGTCGGGAAAGCTAAAACACTACTCCATTCGCGGATCTGAGTTTTCCCTGAGGAGTTCGACCAAAGCTTATCTCACAATTGGCAAAAGAGCCCTATTCATCCAGAACCGTTATTTTTGACCCAGAGCTCAGTTTCGAATAACATACCCATATCAGTGATGTCCTGAGTCGGGAAAGCTAAAACACTACTCCATTCGCTGATCTGAGCTTTCCCTGAGGAGTTAGACCAAAGCTTATCTCAGAATTGCCAAAAGAGCCCAATTCAGCCAGAAACGTTACTTTTGACCAGGAGCTCAGTTATGAATAACATACAGATATCAGTGGTGTCCTGAGTCGAGATAGCTAAAACACTACTCCATTCGCTGATCTGAGCTTTCCCTGAGGAGTTAGACCAAAGCTTATCTCAGAATTGCCAAAAGTGCCGAATTCATCCAGAACCGTTATTTTTGACCCAGAGCTCAGTTTCGAATAACATACAGATATCAGTGGTGTCCTGAGTCGAGAAACCTAAAACACTACTCCATTCGCTGATCTGAGTTTTCCCTGAGGAGTTAGACCAAAGCTTATCTGAGAATTGCCAAAAGAGCCCAATTCAGCCAGAACCGTTATTTTTGACCCAGAGCTCAGTTTCGAATACCATACCCATATCAGTGATGTCCTGAGTCGGGAAAATTAAAAAAATGCTCCATTCGGTGATCTGAGCTTTCCCTGAGGAGTTAGACCAAAGCCTATCTCAGAATTGGCAAAAGAACTCAATTCAGCCAGAAGACGTTAGTTTGGATCCAGAGCTTGGATTCCAAGTAGTAACACATATTGGTGTGTTCCTGAGTCGGGAAAGATGGAAAACTATTCGATTGGCTGATCTGAGCTTTCCCTGAGGAGTTCGACCAAAGCTTATCTCAGAATTGTCAAAAGAGCCCAATTCATCCAGAAACGTTACTTTTGACCCAGAGCTCAGTTTCGAATAACATACCCATTCCAGTGATGTCCTGAGTCGGGAAAGCTAAAACACTACTCCATTCGCTGATCTGAGCTTTCCCTGAGGAGTTAGACGAAAGCTTATCTCAGAATTGCCAAAAGAGCCCAATTCAGCCAGAAACGTTACTTTTGACAAAGAGCTCAGTTTCGAATAACAAACACTGAGTGTATGTTATTGTAAGGTCCTGAGTCGGGAAAATTAAAAAAATGCTCCATTCGCTGATCTCAGCTTTCCCTGAGGAGTTAGACCAAAGCCTATCTCAGAATTGGCAAAAGAACTCAATTCATCCAGAAATGTTACTTTTGACCAGGAGCTCAGTTATGAATAACATACAGATATCAGTGATGTCCTGAGTCGAGATAGCTAAAACACTACTCCATTCGCTGATCTGAGCTTTCCCTGAGGAGTTCGACCAAAGCTTATCTCACAATTGGCAAAAGAGCCCTATTCATCCAGAACCGTTATTTTTGACCCAGAGCTCAGTTTCGAATAACATACCCATATCAGTGATGTCCTGAGTCGGGAAAGCTAAAACACTACTCCTTTCGCTGATCTGAGTTTTCCATGAGGAGTTAGACCAAAGCTTATCTCAGAATTGCCAAAAGAGCCGAATTCATCCAGAACCGTTATTTTTGACCCAGAGCTCAGTTTCGAATAACATACAGATATCAGTGGTGTCCTGAGTCGAGAAAGCTAAAACACTACTCCATTCGCTGATCTGAGCTTTCCCTGAGGAGTTCGACCAAAGCTTATCTCACAATTGGCAAAAGAGCCCTATTCATCCAGAACCGTTATTTTTGACCCAGAGCTCAGTTTCGAATAACATACCCATATCAGTGATGTCCTGAGTCGGGAAAGCTAAAACACTACTCCTTTCGCTGATCTGAGTTTTCCCTGAGGAGTTAGACCAAAGCTTATCTCAGAATTGCCAAAAGAGCCGAATTCATCCAGAACCGTTATTTTTGACCCAGAGCTCAGTTTCGAATAACATACCCATATCAGTGATGTCCTGAGTCGGGAAAGCTAAAACACTACTCCATTCGCGGATCTGAGTTTTCCCTGAGGAGTTCGACCAAAGCTTATCTCACAATTGGCAAAAGAGCCCTATTCATCCAGAACCGTTATTTTTGACCCAGAGCTCAGTTTCGAATAACATACCCATATCAGTGATGTCCTGAGTCGGGAAAGCTAAAACACTACTCCATTCGCTGATCTGAGCTTTCCCTGAGGAGTTAGACCAAAGCTTATCTCAGAATTGCCAAAAGAGCCCAATTCAGCCAGAAACCTTACTTTTGACAAAGAGCTCAGTTTCGAATAACATACACTGAGTGTATGTTATTGTGAGGTCCTGAGTCGGGAAAATTAAAAAAAATGCTCCATTCGCTGATCTCAGCTTTCCCTGAGGAGTTAGACCAAAGCCTATCTCAGAATTGGCAAAAGAACTCAATTCATCCAGAAATGTTACTTTTGACCAGGAGCTCAGTTATGAGTAACTTACAGATATCAGTGGTCTCCTGAGTCGAGATAGCTAAAACACTACTCCATTCGCTGATCTGAGCTTTCCCTGAGGAGTTCGACCAAAGCTTATCTCAGAATGGGCAAAAGAGCCCTATTCATCCAGAACCGTTATTTTTGACCCAGAGCTCAGTTTCGAATAACATACCCATATCAGTGATGTCCTGAGTCGGGAAAGCTAAATCACTACTCCATTCGCTGATCTGAGCTTTCCCTGAGGAGTTAGACCAAAGCTTATCTCAGAATTGACAAAAGAGCCCAATTCATCCAGAACCGTTATTTTTGACCCAGAGCTCAGTTTCGAATAACATACCCATATCAGTGATGTCCTGAGTCGGGAAAGCTAAAACACTACTCCATTCGCTGATCTGAGCTTTCCCTGAGGAGTTCGACCAAAGCTTATCTCAGAATTGGCAAAAGAGCCCTATTCATCCAGAACCGTTATTTTTGACCCAGAGCTCAGTTTCGAAAAACATACCCATATCAGTGATGTCCTGAGTCGGGAAAGCTAAAACACTACTCTATTCGCTGATCTGAGCTTTCCCTGAGGAGTTAGACCAAAGCTTATCTCAGAATTGACAAAAGAGCCCAATTCATCCAGAACCGTTATTTTTGACCCAGAGCTCAGTTTCGAATAACACACCCATAACAGTGATGTCCTGAGTCGGGAAAGCTAAAACACTACTCCATTCGCTGATCTGAGCTTTCCCTGAGGAGTTAGACGAAAGCTTATCTCAGAATTGCCAAAAGAGCCCAATTCAGCCAGAAACGTTACTTTTGACAAAGAGCTCAGTTTCGAATAACATACACTGAGTGTATGTTATTGTGAGGTCCTGAGTCGGGAAAATTAAAAAAATGCTCCATTTGCTGATCTCAGCTTTCCCTGAGGAGTTAGACCAAAGCCTATCTCAGAATTGGCAAAAGAACTCAATTCAGCCAGAAGACGTTAGTTTGGATCCAGAGCTTGGATTCCAACTAGTAACACATATTGGTGTGTTCCTGAGTCGGGAAAGATGGAAAACTTCTCGATTCTGTGATCTGAGCTTTCCCTGAAAAGTTCGACCAAAGCTTATATCAGAATTGGCAAAAGAGCCCAATTCATCCAGAAACGTTTTTTTTGACCCAGAGCTCAGTTTCGAATAACATACCCATATCAGTGATGTCCTGAGTCGGGAAAGCTAAAACACTACTCCATTCGCTGATCTGAGCTTTCTCTGAGGAGTTCGACCAAAGCTTATCTCCCAATTGGCAAAAGAGCCCTATTCATCCAGAACCGTTATTTTTGACCCAGAGCTCAGTTTCGAATAACATACCCATATCAGTGATGTCCTGAGTCGGGAAAGCTAAAACATTACTCTATTCGTTGATCTGAGCTTTCCCTGACGAGTTCGACCAAAGCTTATCTCAGAATTGCCAAAAGAGCCGAATTCATCCAGAACCGTTATTTTTGACCCAGAGCTCAGTTTCGAATAACATACAGATATCAGTGGTGTCCTGAGTCGGGAAAGCTAGAAAACCACTCCATTCGCTGATGTGAGCTTTCCCTGAGGAGTTAGACCAAAGCCTATCTCAGAATTGGCAAAAGAACTCAATTCAGCCAGAAGACGTTAGTTTGGATCCAGAGCTTGGATTCCAACTAGTAACACATATTGGTGTGTTCCTGAGTCGGGAAAGATGGAAAACTATTCGATTGGCTGATCTGAGCTTTCCCTGAGGAGTTCGACCAAAGCTTATCTCAGAATTGTCAAAAGAGCCCAATTCATCCAGAAACGTTACTTTTGACCCAGAGCTCAGTTTCGAATAACATACCCATTCCAGTGATGTCCTGAGTCGGGAAAGCTAAAACACTACTCCATTCGCTGATCTGAGCTTTCCCTGAGGAGTTAGACGAAAGCTTATCTCAGAATTGCCAAAAGAGCCCAATTCAGCCAGAAACGTTACTTTTGACAAAGAGCTCAGTTTCGAATAACAAACACTGAGTGTATGTTATTGTAAGGTCCTGAGTCGGGAAAATTAAAAAAATGCTCCATTCGCTGATCTCAGCTTTCCCTGAGGAGTTAGACCAAAGCCTATCTCAGAATTGGCAAAAGAACTCAATTCATCCAGAAATGTTACTTTTGACCAGGAGCTCAGTTATGAATAACATACAGATATCAGTGATGTCCTGAGTCGAGATAGCTAAATCACTACTCCATTCGCTGATCTGAGCTTTCCCTGAGGAGTTAGACCAAAGCTTATCTCAGAATTGACAAAAGAGCCCAATTCATCCAGAACCGTTATTTTTGACCCAGAGCTCAGTTTCGAATAACATACAGATATCAGTGGTGTCCTGAGTCGAGAAAGCTAAAACACTACTCCATTCGCTGATCTGAGCTTTCCCTGACGAGTTCGACCAAAGCTTATCTCAAAAGAGCCGAATTCATCCAGAACCGTTATTTTTGACCCAGAGCTCAGTTTCGAATAACATACAGATATCAGTGGTGTCCTGAGTCGGGCAATCTAGAAAACCACTCCATTCGCTGATCTGAGCTTTCCTTGAGGAGTTAGACCAAAGCTTATCTCAGAATTGCCAAAATAACTCAATTCAACTGAATTGGGCTCTTTTGTCAATTCTGAGATAAGCTTTGGTCTAACTCCTCAGGGAAAACTCAGATCAGTGAATGGAGTAGTGTTTTAGCTTTCTCGACCAAAGCTTATCTCAGAATTGCCAAAAGAACTCAATTCAGCCAGAAGACGTTAGTTTGGATCCAGAGCTTGGATTCCAACTAGTAACACATATTGGTGTGTTCCTGAGTCGGGAAAGCTAAAAAACCACTCCATTCGGTGATCTGAGCTTTCCCTGAGGAGTTAGACCAAAGCTTATCTCAGAATTGACAAAAGAGCCGAATTCATCCAGAACCGTTATTTTTGACCCAGAGCTCAGTTTCGAATAACATTCCCATATCAGTGATGTCCTGAGTCGGGAACACTACTCCATTCGCTGATCTGAGCTTTCCCTGACGAGTTCGACCAAAGCTTATCTCACAATTGCCAAAAGAGCCGAATTCATCCAGAACCGTTATTTTTGACCCAGAGCTCGGTTTCGAATAACATACAGATATCAGAGGTGTCCTGAGTCGGGAAAGCTAGAAAACCACTCCATTCGCTGATCTGAGCTTTCCCTGAGGAGTTAGACCAAAGCCTATCTCAGAATTGGCAAAATAACTCAATTCAGCCAAAAGACGTTAGTTTGGATCCAGAGCTTGGATTCCAACTAGTAACACATATTGGTGTGTTCCTGAGTCGGGAAAGATGGAAAACTTCTCGATTCTGTGATCTGAGCTTTCCCTGAAAAGTTCGACCAAAGCTTATATCAGAATTGGCAAAAGAGCCCAATTCATCCAGAAACGTTTTTTTTGACCCAGAGCTCAGTTTCGAATAACATACCCATATCAGTGATGTCCTGAGTCGGGAAAGCTAAAACACTACTCCATTCGCTGATCTGAGCTTTCTCTGAGGAGTTCGACCAAAGCTTATCTCCCAATTGGCAAAAGAGCCCTATTCATCCAGAACCGTTATTTTTGACCCAGAGCTCAGTTTCGAATAACATACCCATATCAGTGATGTCCTGAGTCGGGAAAGCTAAAACATTACTCTATTCGTTGATCTGAGCTTTCCCTGACGAGTTCGACCAAAGCTTATCTCAGAATTGCCAAAAGAGCCGAATTCATCCAGAACCGTTATTTTTGACCCAGAGCTCAGTTTCGAATAACATACAGATATCAGTGGTGTCCTGAGTCGGGAAAGCTAGAAAACCACTCCATTCGCTGATGTGAGCTTTCCCTGAGGAGTTAGACCAAAGCCTATCTCAGAATTGGCAAAAGAACTCAATTCAGCCAGAAGACGTTAGTTTGGATCCAGAGCTTGGATTCCAACTAGTAACACATATTGGTGTGTTCCTGAGTCGGGAAAGATGGAAAACTATTCGATTCGCTGATCTGAGCTTTCCCTGAGGAGTTAGACCAAAGCTTATCTCAGAATTGCCAAAAGAGCCGAATTCATCCAGAACCGTTATTTTTGACCCAGAGCTCAGTTTCGAATAACAAAGAAATCAGCGGTGTCCTGAGTCGAGAAAGCTAAAACACTACTCCATTCGCTGATCTGAGCTTTCCCTGAGGAGTTAGACCAAAGCCTATCTCAGAATTGGCAAAAGAACTCAATTCAGCCAGAAGACGTTAGTTTGGATCCAGAGCTTGGATTCCAACTAGTAACACATATTGGTGTGTTCCTGAGTCGGGAAAGATGGAAAACTATTCGATTCGCTGATCTGAGCTTTCCCTGAGGAGTTCGACCAAAGCTTATCTCAGAATTGCCAAAAGAGCCGAATTCATCCAGAACCGTTATTTTTGACCCAGAGCTCAGTTTCGAATAACATACAGATATCAGTGGTGTCCTGAGTCGAGAAAGCTAAAACACTACTCCATTCGCTGATCTGAGCTTTCCCTGAGGAGTTCGACCAAAGCTTATCTCACAATTGGCAAAAGAGCCCTATTCATCCAGAACCGTTATTTTTGACCCAGAGCTCAGTTTCGAATAACATACCCATATCAGTGATGTCCTGAGTCGGGAAAGCTAAAACACTACTCCTTTCGCTGATCTGAGTTTTCCCTGAGGAGTTAGACCAAAGCTTATCTCAGAATTGCCAAAAGAGCCGAATTCATCCAGAACCGTTATTTTTGACCCAGAGCTCAGTTTCGAATAACATACAGATATCAGTGGTGTCCTGAGTCGAGAAAGCTAAAACACTACTCCATTCGCTGATCTGAGCTTTCCCTGAGGAGTTCGACCAAAGCTTATCTCACAATTGGCAAAAGAGCCCTATTCATCCAGAACCGTTATTTTTGACCCAGAGCTCAGTTTCGAATAACATACCCATATCAGTGATGTCCTGAGTCGGGAAAGCTAAAACACTACTCCTTTCGCTGATCTGAGTTTTCCCTGAGGAGTTAGACCAAAGCTTATCTCAGAATTGCCAAAAGAGCCGAATTCATCCAGAACCGTTATTTTTGACCCAGAGCTCAGTTTCGAATAACATACAGATATCAGTGGTGTCCTGAGTCGAGAAAGCTAAAACACTACTCCATTCGCTGATCTGAGCTTTCCCTGAGGAGTTCGACCAAAGCTTATCTCACAATTGGCAAAAGAGCCCTATTCATCCAGAACCGTTATTTTTGACCCAGAGCTCAGTTTCGAATAACATACCCATATCAGTGATGTCCTGAGTCGGGAAAGCTAAAACACTACTCCTTTCGCTGATCTGAGTTTTCCCTGAGGAGTTAGACCAAAGCTTATCTCAGAATTGCCAAAAGAGCCGAATTCATCCAGAACCGTTATTTTTGACCCAGAGCTCAGTTTCGAATAACATACCCATATCAGTGATGTCCTGAGTCGGGAAAGCTAAAACACTACTCCATTCGCAGATCTGAGTTTTCCCTGAGGAGTTCGACCAAAGCTTATCTCACAATTGGCAAAAGAGCCCTATTCATCCAGAACCGTTATTTTTGACCCAGAGCTCAGTTTCGAATAACATACCCATATCAGTGATGTCCTGAGTCGGGAAAGCTAAAACACTACTCCATTCGCTGATCTGAGTTTTCCCTGAGGAGTTAGACCAAAGCTTATCTCAGAATTGACAAAAGAGCCCAATTCAGCCAGAACCGTTATTTTTGACCCAGAGCTCAGTTTCGAATACCAGACTCATATCAATGATGTCCTGAGTCGGGAAAATTAAAAAAATGCTCCATTTGCTGATCTCAGCTTTCCCTGAGGAGTTAGACCAAAGCCTATCTCAGAATTGACAAAATAACTCAATTCCGCCAGAAGACGTTAGTTTGGATCCAGAGCTTGGATTCCAACTAGTAACACATATTGGTGTGTTCCTGAGTCGGGAAAGATGGAAAACTATTCGATTCGCTGATCTGAGCTTTCCCTGAGGAGTTCGACCAAAGCTTATCTCAGAATTGCCAAAAGGCCGAATTCATCCAGAACCGTTATTTTTGACCCAGAGCTCAGTTTCGAATAACATACAGATATCAGTGGTGTCCTGAGTCGAGAAAGCTAAAACACTACTCCATTCGTTGATCTGAGCTTTCCCTGAGGAGTTCGACCAAAGCTTATCTCACAATTGGCAAAAGAGCCCTATTCATCCAGAACCGTTATTTTTGACCCAGAGCTCAGTTTCGAATAACATACCCATATCAGTGATGTCCTGAGTCGGGAAAGCTAAAACACTACTCCTTTCGCTGACTCTGTGTTTTCCCTGAGGAGTTAGACCAAAGCTTATCTCAGAATTGCCAAAAGAGCCGAATTCATCCAGAACCGTTATTTTTGACCCAGAGCTCAGTTTCGAATAACATACCCATATCAGTGATGTCCTGAGTCGGGAAAGCTAAAACACTACTCCATTCGCGGATCTGAGTTTTCCCTGAGGAGTTCGACCAAAGCTTATCTCACAATTGGCAAAAGAGCCCTATTCATCCAGAACCGTTATTTTTGACCCAGAGCTCAGTTTCGAATAACATACCCATATCAGTGATGTCCTGAGTCGGGAAAGCTAAAACACTACTCCATTCGCTGATCTGAGCTTTCCCTGAGGAGTTAGACCAAAGCTTATCTCAGAATTGCCAAAAGAGCCCAATTCAGCCAGAAACGTTACTTTTGACCAGGAGCTCAGTTATGAATAACATACAGATATCAGTGGTGTCCTGAGTCGAGATAGCTAAAACACTACTCCATTCGCTGATCTGAGCTTTCCCTGAGGAGTTAGACCAAAGCTTATCTCAGAATTGCCAAAAGTGCCGAATTCATCCAGAACCGTTATTTTTGACCCAGAGCTCAGTTTCGAATAACATACAGATATCAGTGGTGTCCTGAGTCGAGAAACCTAAAACACTACTCCATTCGCTGATCTGAGTTTTCCCTGAGGAGTTAGACCAAAGCTTATCTGAGAATTGCCAAAAGAGCCCAATTCAGCCAGAACCGTTATTTTTGACCCAGAGCTCAGTTTCGAATACCATACCCATATCAGTGATGTCCTGAGTCGGGAAAATTAAAAAAATGCTCCATTCGGTGATCTGAGCTTTCCCTGAGGAGTTAGACCAAAGCCTATCTCAGAATTGGCAAAAGAACTCAATTCAGCCAGAAGACGTTAGTTTGGATCCAGAGCTTGGATTCCAACTAGTAACACATATTGGTGTGTTCCTGAGTCGGGAAAGATGGAAAACTATTCGATTCGCTGATCTGAGCTTTCCCTGAGGAGTTAGACCAAAGCTTATCTCAGAATTGCCAAAAGAGCCGAATTCATCCAGAACCGTTATTTTTGACCCAGAGCTCAGTTTCGAATAACAAAGAAATCAGCGGTGTCCTGAGTCGAGAAAGCTAAAACACTACTCCATTCGCTGATCTGAGCTTTCCCTGAGGAGTTAGACCAAAGCCTATCTCAGAATTGGCAAAAGAACTCAATTCAGCCAGAAGACGTTAGTTTGGATCCAGAGCTTGGATTCCAACTAGTAACACATATTGGTGTGTTCCTGAGTCGGGAAAGATGGAAAACTATTCGATTCGCTGATCTGAGCTTTCCCTGAGGAGTTCGACCAAAGCTTATCTCAGAATTGCCAAAAGAGCCGAATTCATCCAGAACCGTTATTTTTGACCCAGAGCTCAGTTTCGAATAACATACAGATATCAGTGGTGTCCTGAGTCGAGAAAGCTAAAACACTACTCCATTCGCTGATCTGAGCTTTCCCTGAGGAGTTCGACCAAAGCTTATCTCACAATTGGCAAAAGAGCCCTATTCATCCAGAACCGTTATTTTTGACCCAGAGCTCAGTTTCGAATAACATACCCATATCAGTGATGTCCTGAGTCGGGAAAGCTAAAACACTACTCCTTTCGCTGATCTGAGTTTTCCCTGAGGAGTTAGACCAAAGCTTATCTCAGAATTGCCAAAAGAGCCGAATTCATCCAGAACCGTTATTTTTGACCCAGAGCTCAGTTTCGAATAACATACAGATATCAGTGGTGTCCTGAGTCGAGAAAGCTAAAACACTACTCCATTCGCTGATCTGAGCTTTCCCTGAGGAGTTCGACCAAAGCTTATCTCACAATTGGCAAAAGAGCCCTATTCATCCAGAACCGTTATTTTTGACCCAGAGCTCAGTTTCGAATAACTTACCCATATCAGTGATGTCCTGAGTCGGGAAAGCTAAAACACTACTCCTTTCGCTGATCTGAGTTTTCCCTGAGGAGTTAGACCAAAGCTTATCTCAGAATTGCCAAAAGAGCCGAATTCATCCAGAACCGTTATTTTTGACCCAGAGCTCAGTTTCGAATAACATACAGATATCAGTGGTGTCCTGAGTCGAGAAAGCTAAAACACTACTCCATTCGCTGATCTGAGCTTTCCCTGAGGAGTTCGACCAAAGCTTATCTCACAATTGGCAAAAGAGCCCTATTCATCCAGAACCGTTATTTTTGACCCAGAGCTCAGTTTCGAATAACATACCCATATCAGTGATGTCCTGAGTCGGGAAAGCTAAAACACTACTCCTTTCGCTGATCTGAGTTTTCCCTGAGGAGTTAGACCAAAGCTTATCTCAGAATTGCCAAAAGAGCCGAATTCATCCAGAACCGTTATTTTTGACCCAGAGCTCAGTTTCGAATAACATACCCATATCAGTGATGTCCTGAGTCGGGAAAGCTAAAACACTACTCCATTCGCAGATCTGAGTTTTCCCTGAGGAGTTCGACCAAAGCTTATCTCACAATTGGCAAAAGAGCCCTATTCATCCAGAACCGTTATTTTTGACCCAGAGCTCAGTTTCGAATAACATACCCATATCAGTGATGTCCTGAGTCGGGAAAGCTAAAACACTACTCCATTCGCTGATCTGAGTTTTCCCTGAGGAGTTAGACCAAAGCTTATCTCAGAATTGACAAAAGAGCCCAATTCAGCCAGAACCGTTATTTTTGACCCAGAGCTCAGTTTCGAATACCAGACTCATATCAATGATGTCCTGAGTCGGGAAAATTAAAAAAATGCTCCATTTGCTGATCTCAGCTTTCCCTGAGGAGTTAGAACAAAGCCTATCTCAGAATTGACAAAATAACTCAATTCCGCCAGAAGACGTTAGTTTGGATCCAGAGCTTGGATTCCAACTAGTAACACATATTGGTGTGTTCCTGAGTCGGGAAAGATGGAAAACTATTCGATTCGCTGATCTGAGCTTTCCCTGAGGAGTTCGACCAAAGCTTATCTCAGAATTGCCAAAAGGCCGAATTCATCCAGAACCGTTATTTTTGACCCAGAGCTCAGTTTCGAATAACATACAGATATCAGTGGTGTCCTGAGTCGAGAAAGCTAAAACACTACTCCATTCGTTGATCTGAGCTTTCCCTGAGGAGTTCGACCAAAGCTTATCTCACAATTGGCAAAAGAGCCCTATTCATCCAGAACCGTTATTTTTGACCCAGAGCTCAGTTTCGAATAACATACCCATATCAGTGATGTCCTGAGTCGGGAAAGCTAAAACACTACTCCTTTCGCTGACTCTGTGTTTTCCCTGAGGAGTTAGACCAAAGCTTATCTCAGAATTGCCAAAAGAGCCGAATTCATCCAGAACCGTTATTTTTGACCCAGAGCTCAGTTTCGAATAACATACCCATATCAGTGATGTCCTGAGTCGGGAAAGCTAAAACACTACTCCATTCGCGGATCTGAGTTTTCCCTGAGGAGTTCGACCAAAGCTTATCTCACAATTGGCAAAAGAGCCCTATTCATCCAGAACCGTTATTTTTGACCCAGAGCTCAGTTTCGAATAACATACCCATATCAGTGATGTCCTGAGTCGGGAAAGCTAAAACACTACTCCATTCGCTGATCTGAGCTTTCCCTGAGGAGTTAGACCAAAGCTTATCTCAGAATTGCCAAAAGAGCCCAATTCAGCCAGAAACGTTACTTTTGACCAGGAGCTCAGTTATGAATAACATACAGATATCAGTGGTGTCCTGAGTCGAGATAGCTAAAACACTACTCCATTCGCTGATCTGAGCTTTCCCTGAGGAGTTAGACCAAAGCTTATCTCAGAATTGCCAAAAGTGCCGAATTCATCCAGAACCGTTATTTTTGACCCAGAGCTCAGTTTCGAATAACATACAGATATCAGTGGTGTCCTGAGTCGAGAAACCTAAAACACTACTCCATTCGCTGATCTGAGTTTTCCCTGAGGAGTTAGACCAAAGCTTATCTGAGAATTGCCAAAAGAGCCCAATTCAGCCAGAACCGTTATTTTTGACCCAGAGCTCAGTTTCGAATACCATACCCATATCAGTGATGTCCTGAGTCGGGAAAATTAAAAAAATGCTCCATTCGGTGATCTGAGCTTTCCCTGAGGAGTTAGACCAAAGCCTATCTCAGAATTGGCAAAAGAACTCAATTCAGCCAGAAGACGTTAGTTTGGATCCAGAGCTTGGATTCCAAGTAGTAACACATATTGGTGTGTTCCTGAGTCGGGAAAGATGGAAAACTATTCGATTGGCTGATCTGAGCTTTCCCTGAGGAGTTCGACCAAAGCTTATCTCAGAATTGTCAAAAGAGCCCAATTCATCCAGAAACG
This sequence comes from Natrix helvetica, assembly GCF_964273705.1. Classification (NCBI taxonomy): domain Eukaryota; kingdom Metazoa; phylum Chordata; class Lepidosauria; order Squamata; family Natricidae; genus Natrix; species Natrix helvetica. The sequence continues at coordinate 50,080,491 of NC_138555.1, forward strand.
TTACTTTTGACCCAGAGCTCAGTTTCGAATAACATACCCATTCCAGTGATGTCCTGAGTCGGGAAAGCTAAAACACTACTCCATTCGCTGATCTGAGCTTTCCCTGAGGAGTTAGACGAAAGCTTATCTCAGAATTGCCAAAAGAGCCCAATTCAGCCAGAAACGTTACTTTTGACAAAGAGCTCAGTTTCGAATAACAAACACTGAGTCTATGTTATTGTAAGGTCCTGAGTCGGGAAAATTAAAAAAATGCTCCATTCGCTGATCTCAGCTTTCCCTGAGGAGTTAGACCAAAGCCTATCTCAGAATTGGCAAAAGAACTCAATTCATCCAGAAATGTTACTTTTGACCAGGAGCTCAGTTATGAATAACATACAGATATCAGTGATGTCCTGAGTCGAGATAGCTAAAACACTACTCCATTCGCTGATCTGAGCTTTCCCTGAGGAGTTCGACCAAAGCTTATCTCAGAATGGGCAAAAGAGCCCTATTCATCCAGAACCGTTATTTTTGACCCAGAGCTCAGTTTCGAATAACATACCCATATCAGTGATGTCCTGAGTCGGGAAAGCTAAATCACTACTCCATTCGCTGATCTGAGCTTTCCCTGAGGAGTTAGACCAAAGCTTATCTCAGAATTGACAAAAGAGCCCAATTCATCCAGAACCGTTATTTTTGACCCAGAGCTCAGTTTCGAATAACATACCCATATCAGTGATGTCCTGAGTCGGGAAAGCTAAAACACTACTCCATTCGCTGATCTGAGCTTTCCCTGAGGAGTTCGACCAAAGCTTATCTCAGAATTGGCAAAAGAGCCCTATTCATCCAGAACCGTTATTTTTGACCCAGAGCTCAGTTTCGAAAAACATACCCATATCAGTGATGTCCTGAGTCGGGAAAGCTAAAACACTACTCTATTCGCTGATCTGAGCTTTCCCTGAGGAGTTAGACCAAAGCTTATCTCAGAATTGACAAAAGAGCCCAATTCATCCAGAAACGTTATTTTTGACCCAGAGCTCAGTTTCGAATAACATACCCATAACAGTGATGTCCTGAGTCGGGAAAGCTAAAACACTACTCCATTCGCTGATCTGAGCTTTCCCTGAGGAGTTAGACGAAAGTTTATCTCAGAATTGCCAAAAGAGCCCAATTCATCCAGAAACGTTACTTTTGACAAAGAGCTCAGTTTCGAATAACATACACTGAGTGTATGTTATTGTGAGGTCCTGAGTCGGGAAAATTAAAAAAATGCTCCATTTGCTGATCTCAGCTTTCCCTGAGGAGTTAGACCAAAGCCTATCTCAGAATTGGCAAAATAACTCAATTCAGCCAGAAGACGTTAGTTTGGATCCAGAGCTTGGATTCCAACTAGTAACACATATTGGTGTGTTCCTGAGTCGGGAAAGATGGAAAACTATTCGATTCGCTGATCTGAGCTTTCCCTGAGGAGTTAGACCAAAGCTTATCTCAGAATTGCCAAAAGAGCCGAATTCATCCAGAACCGTTATTTTTGACCCAGAGCTCAGTTTCGAATAACAAAGAAATCAGCGGTGTCCTGAGTCGAGAAAGCTAAAACACTACTCCATTCGCTGATCTGAGCTTTCCCTGAGGAGTTCGACCAAAGCTTATCTCACAATTGGCAAAAGAGCCCTATTCATCCAGAACCGTTATTTTTGACCCAGAGCTCAGTTTCGAATAACATACCCATATCAGTGATGTCCTGAGTCGGGAAAGCTAAAACAGTACTCCTTTCGCTGATCTGAGTTTTCCCTGAGGAGTTAGACCAAAGCTTATCTCAGAATTGCCAAAAGAGCCGAATTCATCCAGAACCGTTATTTTTGACCCAGAGCTCAGTTTCGAATAACATACAGATATCAGTGGTGTCCTGAGTCGAGAAAGCTAAAACACTACTCCATTCGCTGATCTGAGCTTTCCCTGAGGAGTTCGACCAAAGCTTATCTCACAATTGGCAAAAGAGCCCTATTCATCCAGAACCGTTATTTTTGACCCAGAGCTCAGTTTCGAATAACATACCCATATCAGTGATGTCCTGAGTCGGGAAAGCTAAAACACTACTCTTTTCGCTGATCTGAGTTTTCCCTGAGGAGTTAGACCAAAGCTTATCTCAGAATTGCCAAAAGAGCCGAATTCATCCAGAACCGTTATTTTTGACCCAGAGCTCAGTTTCGAATAACATACCCATATCAGTGATGTCCTGAGTCGGGAAAGCTAAAACACTACTCCATTCGCGGATCTGAGTTTTCCCTGAGGAGTTCGACCAAAGCTTATCTCACAATTGGCAAAAGAGCCCTATTCATCCAGAACCGTTATTTTTGACCCAGAGCTCAGTTTCGAATAACATACCCATATCAGTGATGTCCTGAGTCGGGAAAGCTAAAACACTACTCCATTCGCTGATCTGAGCTTTCCCTGAGGAGTTAGACCAAAGCTTATCTCAGAATTGCCAAAAGAGCCCAATTCAGCCAGAAACCTTACTTTTGACAAAGAGCTCAGTTTCGAATAACATACACTGAGTGTATGTTATTGTGAGGTCCTGAGTCGGGAAAATTAAAAAAAATGCTCCATTCGCTGATCTCAGCTTTCCCTGAGGAGTTAGACCAAAGCCTATCTCAGAATTGGCAAAAGAACTCAATTCATCCAGAAATGTTACTTTTGACCAGGAGCTCAGTTATGAATAACTTACAGATATCAGTGGTGTCCTGAGTCGAGATAGCTAAAACACTACTCCATTCGCTGATCTGAGCTTTCCCTGAGGAGTTCGACCAAAGCTTATCTCAGAATGGGCAAAAGAGCCCTATTCATCCAGAACCGTTATTTTTGACCCAGAGCTCAGTTTCGAATAACATACCCATATCAGTGATGTCCTGAGTCGGGAAAGCTAAATCACTACTCCATTCGCTGATCTGAGCTTTCCCTGAGGAGTTAGACCAAAGCTTATCTCAGAATTGACAAAAGAGCCCAATTCAGCCAGAACCGTTATTTTTGACCCAGAGCTCAGTTTCGAATACCAGACTCATATCAATGATGTCCTGAGTCGGGAAAATTAAAAAAATGCTCCATTTGCTGATCTCAGCTTTCCCTGAGGAGTTAGACCAAAGCCTATCTCAGAATTGGCAAAATAACTCAATTCAGCCAGAAGACGTTAGTTTGGATCCAGAGCTTGGATTCCAACTAGTAACACATATTGGTGTGTTCCTGAGTCGGGAAAGATGGAAAACTATTCGATTCGCTGATCTGAGCTTTCCCTGAGGAGTTCGACCAAAACTTATCTCAGAATTGCCAAAAGAGCCGAACTCATCCAGAACCGTTATTTTTGACCCAGAGCTCAGTTTCGAATAACATACCCATATCAGTGATGTCCTGAGTCGGGAAAGCTAAAACACTACTCCATTCGCGGATCTGAGTTTTCCCTGAGGAGTTCGACCAAAGCTTATCTCACAATTGGCAAAAGAACCCTATTCATCCAGAACCGTTATTTTTGACCCAGAGCTCAGTTTCGAATAACATACCCATATCAGTGATGTCCTGAGTCGGGAAAGCTAAAATATTACTCCATTCGCTGATCTGAGCTTTCCCTGACGAGTTCGACCAAAGCTTATCTCAGAATTGCCAAAAGAGCCCAATTCAGCCAGAAACGTTACTTTTGACAAAGAGCTCAGTTTCGAATAACATACAGATATCAGTGGTGTCCTGAGTCGGGAAAGCTAGAAAACCACTCCATTCGCTGATCTGAGCTTTCCCTGAGGAGTTAGACCAAAGCCTATCTCAGAATTGGCAAAAGAACTCAATTCAGCCAGAAGACGTTAGTTTGGATCCAGAGCTTGGATTCCAAGTAGTAACACATATTGGTGTGTTCCTGAGTCGGGAAAGATGGAAAACTATTCGATTGGCTGATCTGAGCTTTCCCTGAGGAGTTCGACCAAAGCTTATCTCAGAATTGTCAAAAGAGCCCAATTCATCCAGAAACGTTACTTTTGACCCAGAGCTCAGTTTCGAATAACATACCCATTCCAGTGATGTCCTGAGTCGGGAAAGCTAAAACACTACTCCATTCGCTGATCTGAGCTTTCCCTGAGGAGTTAGACGAAAGCTTATCTCAGAATTGCCAAAAGAGCCCAATTAAGCCAGAAACGTTACTTTTGACAAAGAGCTCAGTTTCGAATAACAAACACTGAGTGTATGTTATTGTAAGGTCCTGAGTCGGGAAAATTAAAAAAATGCTCCATTCGCTGATCTCAGCTTTCCCTGAGGAGTTAGACCAAAGCCTATCTCAGAATTGGCAAAAGAACTCAATTCATCCAGAAATGTTACTTTTGACCAGGAGCTCAGTTATGAATAACATACAGATATCAGTGATGTCCTGAGTCGAGATAGCTAAAACACTACTCCATTCGCTGATCTGAGCTTTCCCTGAGGAGTTCGACCAAAGCTTATCTCAGAATGGGCAAAAGAGCCCTATTCATCCAGAACCGTTATTTTTGACCCAGAGCTCAGTTTCGAATAACATACCCATATCAGTGATGTCCTGAGTCGGGAAAGCTAAATCACTACTCCATTCGCTGATCTGAGCTTTCCCTGAGGAGTTAGACCAAAGCTTATCTCAGAATTGACAAAAGAGCCCAATTCATCCAGAACCGTTATTTTTGACCCAGAGCTCAGTTTCGAATAACATACCCATATCAGTGATGTCCTGAGTCGGGAAAGCTAAAACACTACTCCATTCGCTGATCTGAGCTTTCCCTGAGGAGTTCGACCAAAGCTTATCTCAGAATTGGGAAAAGAGCCCTATTCATCCAGAACCGTTATTTTTGACCCAGAGCTCAGTTTCGAATAACATACCCATAACAGTGATGTCCTGAGTCGGGAAAGCTAAAACACTACTCCATTCGCTGATCTGAGCTTTCCCTGAGGAGTTAGACGAAAGCTTATCTCAGAATTGCCAAAAGAGCCCAATTCAGCCAGAAACGTTACTTTTGACAAAGAGCTCAGTTTCGAATAACATACACTGAGTGTATGTTATTGTGAGGTCCTGAGTCGGGAAAATTAAAAAAATGCTCCATTTGCTGATCTCAGCTTTCCCTGAGGAGTTAGACCAAAGCCTATCTCAGAATTGGCAAAATAACTCAATTCAGCCAGAAGACGTTAGTTTGGATCCAGAGCTTGGATTCCAACTAGTAACACATATTGGTGTGTTCCTGAGTCGGGAAAGATGGAAAACTATTCGATTCGCTGATCTGAGCTTTCCCTGAGGAGTTAGACCAAAGCTTATCTCAGAATTGCCAAAAGAGCCGAATTCATCCAGAACCGTTATTTTTGACCCAGAGCTCAGTTTCGAATAACAAAGAAATCAGCGGTGTCCTGAGTCGAGAAAGCTAAAACACTACTCCATTCGCTGATCTGAGCTTTCTCTGAGGAGTTAGACCAAAGCCTATCTCAGAATTGGCAAAAGAACTCAATTCAGCCAGAAGACGTTAGTTTGGATCCAGAGCTTGGATTCCAACTAGTAACACATATTGGTGTGTTCCTGAGTCGGGAAAGATGGAAAACTATTCGATTCGCTGATCTGAGCTTTCCCTGAGGAGTTCGACCAAAGCTTATCTCAGAATTGCCAAAAGAGCCGAATTCATCCAGAACCGTTATTTTTGACCCAGAGCTCAGTTTCGAATACCATACCCATATCAGTGATGTCCTGAGTCGGGAAAATTAAAAAAATGCTCCATTCGCTGATCTCAGCTTTCCCTGAGGAGTTAGACCAAAGCCTATCTCAGAATTAGCAAAACAACTCAATTCAGCCAGAAGACGTTAGTTTGGATCCAGAGCTTGGATTCCAACTAGTAACACATATTGGTGTGTTCCTGAGTCGGGAAAGATGGAAAACTATTCGATTCGCTGATCTGAGCTTTCCCTGAGGAGTTCGACCAAAGCTTATCTCAGAATTGCCAAAAGAGCCGAATTCATCCAGAACCGTTATTTTTGACCCAGAGCTCAGTTTCGAATAACAAAGAAATCAGCGGTGTCCTGAGTCGAGAAAGCTAAAACACTACTCCATTCGCTGATCTGAGCTTTCCCTGAGGAGTTAGACCAAAGCTTATCTCAGAATTGCCAAAAGAGCCAAATTCATCCAGAACCGTTATTTTTGACCCAGAGCTCAGTTTCGAATAACATACAGATATCAGTGGTGTCCTGAGTCGAGAAAGCTAAAACACTACTCCATTCGCGGATCTGAATTTTCCCTGAGGAGTTCGACCAAAGCTTATCTCACAATTGGCAAAAGAACCCTATTCATCCAGAACCGTTATTTTTGACCCAGAGCTCAGTTTCGAATAACATTCCCATATCAGTGATGTCCTGAGTCGGGAAAGCTAAAATATTACTCCATTCGCTGATCTGAGCTTTCCCTGACGAGTTCGACCAAAGCTTATCTCAGAATTGCCAAAAGAGCCCAATTCAGCCAGAAACGTTACTTTTGACAAAGAGCTCAGTTTCGAATAACATACAGATATCAGTGGTGTCCTGAGTCGGGAAAGCTAGAAAACCACTCCATTCGCTGATCTGAGCTTTCCCTGAGGAGTTAGACCAAAGCCTATCTCAGAATTGGCAAAATAACTCAATTCAGCCAGAAGACGTTAGTTTGGATCCAGAGCTTGGATTCCAAGTAGTAACACATATTGGTGTGTTCCTGAGTCGGGAAAGATGGAAAACTATTCGATTGGCTGATCTGAGCTTTCCCTGAGGAGTTAGACGAAAGCTTATCTCAGAATTGCCAAAAGAGCCCAATTCAGCCAGAAACGTTACTTTTGACAAAGAGCTCAGTTTCGAATAACAAACACTGAGTGTATGTTATTGTAAGGTCCTGAGTCGGGAAAATTAAAAAAATGCTCCATTCGCTGATCTCAGCTTTCCCTGAGGAGTTAGACCAAAGCCTATCTCAGAATTGGCAAAAGAACTCAATTCATCCAGAAATGTTACTTTTGACCAGGAGCTCAGTTATGAATAACATACAGATATCAGTGATGTCCTGAGTCGAGATAGCTAAAACACTACTCCATTCGCTGATCTGAGCTTTCCCTGAGGAGTTCGACCAAAGCTTATCTCAGAATGGGCAAAAGAGCCCTATTCATCCAGAACCGTTATTTTTGACCCAGAGCTCAGTTTCGAATAACATACCTGTTGTGGCCCAGCCGGTGCCGGTGCCGCTGCCACCAGACTCCGACAGCGAGGTGTCCTCTGAGTCGGCTCAAGAGGAGGTGGGGGACCCTGGACAGGGTTCCGACGCTGAGCAGGGCGCAGAGAGGCTGGTTGGCCACCAGGGGGCGCCTGAGGCATGGAGCAGTGGTGAAAGCCAAAGGAAGGGGGCTCCTGATGTCATGCCTTGGAGCAGTGGAGAGGAGTCACAGGACAGTGAGTCAGACAGCAGTGAGCTATTAGATGCTCGTTACCGACGTGCTACCCGGCGTAAGGAGCAATTGAGCAATTACCGGAGGTAATGGCTCTCAGCTGCTGATCATTAGACTCCTCTCCAGACTATAAAGGGACTGATTGTGGACACACCCTTTGCAGGAATCAACTGATCATTGGAGTTGGAGAAGCTCAGATCTGTGTCGTACTTTGGCAGGCTGGATTGCTGCTAAAGATTTTACCTGGATTACTGTCAATCTGTTCCCTGGACCTTGGCTGCTAAGGTGATTATCTGGAGCTTGGTAGCTGGATTGCTGCCAAGGGGTGTCGCTGTAGCTGGATTGCTGCCCAGAGTGCTATCTTGACCTTGGCAGTCTGGATTGCTGCCAAGGTGGAACCTGTATGTCAATAAACATCTTTGAAGAGACTTTGTGTCGGAGTGTCTTGGTATACAAGAGGAGGGGGTCGGAACAGATTGATTCCTGCCCCAAACAAAACTCCATTAAGTTGCAATGGAGCAACTACAAGCTGAGATGGCCCAGTTGGCTCAACTGATTGCTTTGCTGGCTGGTCAGGTCTCTCAGCTCCAGGGGCTTGCAAACCCCCTCCAGCCAAGGAGGAAATGTCCAGTGGCTACACCAGACAAGTTTGATGGCAAACAAGCAATGTTTGCAGCGTTCCTGGGCCAATGCCAGCTGTTTATCAGCTTGAGAGCGGAGGACTTTCCCACTGACCGGACGAAGGTGGGATTTATCATCAGCTTGCTCTCAGGCACAGCAGCGAGGTGGGCCACTCCATTGCTCTCCCAACCGAGCCCCCTGCTGGACGATTTTCAGGGTTTTTGTAACCATCTCCGGCTGATGTTTGAAGATCCCATTAAGGGGGAAACAGCCACCAGACTCCTGAAAGAGTTGCACCAGGGGCGTGGTTCTTTGCAGGATTATGTCAGCGAATTCCGGCTGCTTAGTCAGGACTCTGCTTGGAATGAGCCAGCCCTTATGGACACTTTCCAGGACGGCCTATCAGATGGCCTGCAGGACGAGCTTGTGAGGGTGGACAGGCCTCCAACGTTCGACGCGTTGGTTTATTTGTGCCTCCGGATAGACGCCCGGCTGCAGAGGCGGAGGCCTCGCCGCGTGTCCCAGGAGACCAGTAGGGTGCCGGTCCCTCACGAGACTGCAGTTGCACGGGAGGAGCCCATGGAGTTGGGTGCCGCCAAACCCCGCTTGTTGCGCACGGAGATGGACAGACGGCGTGCAGGGGGGTTGTGTTTCTACTGTGGGGATTTTGGACACTTGGCTTTGGTTTGCCCCAAAAAGGGTAGGGGGGCTGTGCGGACTGCGGCCTCCCCTCAGCAACGTGTCGGGAAACGGGCGGGGCCCAATCTGAGGGAGACTTCGGGTCGGGCACAGGCCGGAACAGAGGCGGAGGGGCCTCCACGACATCTGATTCTTGCAGCGCACATTCTCTTGTCGGGTAGTCCGCAGGGAATTCCAGCCCATGCCTTGGTCGATTCCGGGGCTACCACGAATTTTATGGATGCAGCGTTTGTCACGAAATATCACGTCCCTCTGTGCCCGGTAGACCCTCCGATGCGAGTGGAGACCATTGACGGCCGGGTGCTTCTGTCTGGACCCATCAAGAACGCCACGCAGCCTTTGTGCCTGATCCTCGGGGAGCATGAGGAGGCCATTCAATTTTACGTGGCTTCGGGTCTGCATTTCCCCGTGGTGTTGGGCTTGGCTTGGCTGCGGGCGCACGATCCCCAGATCTACTGGTCGCAGAACCGCATCTCGTTCCCGTCCTTGCAATGCGTGGACCATACCCGTCATGTTTGCGCGGCTCAGGTGCCCAGTTCGGCCGAGGTGACAGTGCCGCCGGATTTAGCGGAGTTCGCGGACGTGTTTAGCGAGCAGGAGGCGGATCAACTGCCACCGCACCGGCCTTACGACTGTCCCATTGACCTGGTACCTGATGCGAAACTCCCGACGGGCCGCCTATACTCCATGTCTGAACCGGAGTTGGCCGCATTGCGGGACTTCCTTGACAAGAACCTGGCCCGGGGTTTTATCCGGCCTTCGTCTTCGCCCTTGTCTGCCCCGGTTTTGTTCGTCAAAAAGAAGACCGGGGATCTAAGACTTTGTTGCGATTACCGGCGCTTGAACACCATCACGATCCGTAATCGCTACCCGTTGCCTCTGATTCCCGAGTTGTTGGAGCGGCTCCGGGAGGCCGTGGTGTTTACAAAACTGGACTTACGTGGAGCTTACAATCTGGTTCGAGTCAGGGCGGGGGACGAATGGAAGACAGCTTTTGGCACCCGATATGGACATTTTGAGTATACGGTCATGCCGTTCGGGTTGACCAATGCCCCAGCTGTCTTCCAACATTTTATGAACGATATCTTTCGGGACCTTTTGGATCAGTTTGTCGTCATCTACCTGGACGACATCTTGATCTACTCTACATCTCGGAAGGATCACCAACAGCACTTGCGTCAGGTCTTGCAGCGCCTTCGAAAGCATCGCTTGTTTGCCAAGCTGGAGAAGTGTCAGTTCTGGCAGACCACCATCGAGTTCCTGGGGCACCGTATATCCCCTGAAGGAATTGCGATGGAGCCAGGCAAGGTGGAGGCATTACGAAGTTGGCAATCTCCTCGACGGATGAAAGACGTTCAGAGACTCCTCGGGTTTGCCAACTACTACCGGTCCTTCATCCCCGGCTTTGCTTTCTTGACCGCGCCCCTCACTCGGCTCCTGCAAAAGAAAGTGCCGTTTCACTGGGGGTCCACGGAACAACAAGCGTTCGTGGCCTTGAAGCGCGCTTTTACAAAGGAGCCGATCTTGAAACACCCTGATCCCCATCGCCCCTTTGTAGTCGAGGCGGATGCGTCCGACATCGCGGTGGGGGCGGTGTTATTGCAGGCTCACGCCCCTGATGGCACCCTTTTCCCTTGCGCCTATTACTCTCGGAAACTCAATCCTTCCGAGCGCAATTATACCATCTGGGAGAAGGAGTTGCTGGCTATCAAGGCGGCGTTCGAAGCCTGGCGACATCACCTGGAGGGGGCCAGGCATCAGGTCGAAGTCCGGACAGACCATCGGAATCTGGAGTTTTTGACAACAGCCCGGAAGCTCAATCAGCGCCAGATCCGGTGGTCTCTGTTTTTTGCCCGGTTCCACTTCAAGGTCACGTATATCCCCAGTGCCTTGAACCAGAGGGCGGATGCCCTATCTAGAAAGCCGGAGTACTCAGACCCTGCTGACTCACTGCCCCCCCGGACGGTCCTACCCGTCGAGTCCTTCGCTGCAATCCAGGAACCCGTGGATTTACGGTCGTTGATACGGAATGCGCAGCGAAACGACGAGTGGGTAGAACAACGGCGGGCAGAGGTAGGGCCGACATCCCCGTGGACCTTTGACGAGGACCTTTTGAGGTATCGGGATCGGCTCTACGTGCCTGCAGGACCGCTCCGTGGATTGGTTCTCTCCCAATGTCATGACACTCCGGCAGCGGGACACTTTGGCCTGTTCAAAACTTTGCACCTGGTTTCCCGTACGTTTTGGTGGCCTCGCCTGCGACACGACGTGCAGACGTACGTCACGTCATGTGTGCAGTGTCGACAGGCCAAATCAGCGACGGGAGCTCCTCCAGGCTTGCTACAGCCATTGCCGACCCCGGACAGACCCTGGGGAGCCGTGTCCATGGACTTCTTGACGGAACTGCCTCCGTCGTCCGGTTTCACTACGGTCCTAGTGGTGGTGGACATGCTCACCAAGATGGCGCATTTCATCCCCTGCCGGAGATTGCCGACAGCCCGCGCCACCGCCCGCATGTTCATCCAGCACGTGTTCCGGCTGCACGGCCTACCTGACCGGGTCGTCTCCGATCGTGGTACACAATTCACGGCCCAGTTCTGGAAAGGGCTGATGGCCGCTCTTGACGTTCAAGTTTGTCTGTCCTCGGCGCACCATCCCGAAACCGATGGAGGGACGGAGAAGGTGATTGGGATTCTGGAACAATATCTGCGCTGCTTCGTGAACCAGCAGCAGAACAATTGGGCGGAGTACCTCGCCGTGGCGGAGTTTGCGTTCAACAACTCGCAGCACTCCTCCACACGGATGACGCCTTTCATGGCGAACGTCGGGTACCACCCACGTTTTTTCCCTCTCACCCCCATGGACTCTCCGGTCCCCGCAGCGCAGGATTTCCTCTCTGAGCTTCAGGCGGTTCACCAGATGGTGCGCCGCTACTTGAATCAGGCGAAGGAGGATTACAAGAGGGTGGCGGACAGGTCTCGCCGTGCGGTGCCGGAATTGGCCGTGGGTGATCGCGTGTGGTTGTCCACGCGGCATCTTCCATCCCACCGGCCTACGAGGAAGTTGGACCACCGGTATCTGGGGCCGTTCCCTGTGGAGGCCGTTATCAATCCAGTGGCCTATCGCCTGACCCTCCCGCGCTCGATGCGAGTACACCCGGTGTTCCATCGCTCGCTCCTGATCCCTGAGCGGTCGGATTGTCCTCTCCGACATCCCTCTTCGCCCCTGCCGTCGTCGCCTGAGGTGCATGCACGGCCATTGCACAGAGTGACCCGGATCCGTGACTCGAGATGGCTCAAGGGTCGGTTCCAGTATTTGGTCGACTGGGCGGACGAGGACTCGGACGGTGGGACCTGGACCGATGCGACGGCTGTGCATGCTCCAGCTTTGGTGCGGGCCTATCATGGACGTTTTCCCTCCCGACCGCATCCCGAGCGTCAGGCCCGGGGGAAGGGCCCTGCGGTGAGGGATAGTGTTGTGGCCCAGCCGGTGCCGGTGCCGCTGCCACCAGACTCCGACAGCGAGGTGTCCTCTGAGTCGGCTCAAGAGGAGGTGGGGGACCCTGGACAGGGTTCCGACGCTGAGCAGGGTGCAGAGAGGCTGGTTGGCCACCAGGGGGCGCCTGAGGCATGGAGCAGTGGTGAAAGCCAAAGGAAGGGGGCTCCTGATGTCATGCCTTGGAGCAGTGGAGAGGAGTCACAGGACAGTGAGTCAGACAGCAGTGAGCTATTAGATGCTCGTTACCGACGTGCTACCCGGCGTAAGGAGCAATTGAGCAATTACCGGAGGTAATGGCTCTCAGCTGCTGATCATTAGACTCCTCTCCAGACTATAAAGGGACTGATTGTGGACACACCCTTTGCAGGAATCAACTGATCATTGGAGTTGGAGAAGCTCAGATCTGTGTCGTACTTTGGCAGGCTGGATTGCTGCTAAAGATTTTACCTGGATTACTGTCAATCTGTTCCCTGGACCTTGGCTGCTAAGGTGATTATCTGGAGCTTGGTAGCTGGATTGCTGCCAAGGGGTGTCGCTGTAGCTGGATTGCTGCCCAGAGTGCTATCTTGACCTTGGCAGTCTGGATTGCTGCCAAGGTGGAACCTGTATGTCAATAAACATCTTTGAAGAGACTTTGTGTCGGAGTGTCTTGGTATACAAGAGGAGGGGGTCAGAACACATACCCATATCAGTGATGTCCTGAGTCGGGAAAGCTAAAACACTACTCCTTTCGCTGATCTGAGTTTTCCCTGAGGAGTTAGACCAAAGCTTATCTCAGAATTGCCAAAAGAGCCGAATTCATCCAGAACCGTTATTTTTGACCCAGAGCTCAGTTTCGAATAACATATCCATATCAGTGATGTCCTGAGTCGGGAAAGCTAAAACACTACTCCATTCGCGGATCTGAGTTTTCCCTGAGGAGTTCGACCAAAGCTTATCTCACAATTGGCAAAAGAGCCCTATTCATCCAGAACCGTTATTTTTGACCCAGAGCTCAGTTTCGAATAACATACCCATATCAGTGATGTCCTGAGTCGGGAAAGCTAAAACACTACTCCATTCGCTGATCTGAGCTTTCCCTGAGGAGTTAGACCAAAGCTTATCTCAGAATTGCCAAAAGAGCCCAATTCAGCCAGAAACGTTACTTTTGACAAAGAGCTCAGTTTCGAATAACATACACTGAGTGTATGTTATTGTGAGGTCCTGAGTCGGGAAAATTAAAAAAAATGTTCCATTCGCTGATCTCAGCTTTCCCTGAGGAGTTAGACCAAAGCCTATCTCAGAATTGGCAAAAGAACTCAATTCATCCAGAAATGTTACTTTTGACCAGGAGCTCAGTTATGAATAACATACAGATATCAGTGGTGTCCTGAGTCGAGATAGCTAAAACACTACTCCATTCGCTGATCTGAGCTTTCCCTGAGGAGTTCGACCAAAGCTTATCTCAGAATGGGCAAAAGAGCCCTATTCATCCAGAACCGTTATTTTTGACCCAGAGCTCAGTTTCGAATAACATACCCATATCAGTGATGTCCTGAGTCGGGAAAGCTAAATCACTACTCCATTCGCTGATCTGAGCTTTCCCTGAGGAGTTAGACCAAAGCTTATCTCAGAATTGACAAAAGAGCCCAATTCATCCAGAACCGTTATTTTTGACCCAGAGCTCAGTTTCGAATAACATACCCATATCAGTGATGTCCTGAGTCGGGAAAGCTAAAACACTACTCCATTCGCTGATCTGAGCTTTCCCTGAGGAGTTCGACCAAAGCTTATCTCAGAATTGGCAAAAGAGCCCTATTCATCCAGAACCGTTATTTTTGACCCAGAGCTCAGTTTCGAAAAACATACCCATATCAGTGATGTCCTGAGTCGGGAAAGCTAAAACACTACTCTATTCGCTGATCTGAGCTTTCCCTGAGGAGTTAGACCAAAGCTTATCTCAGAATTGACAAAAGAGCCCAATTCATCCAGAACCGTTATTTTTGACCCAGAGCTCAGTTTCGAATAACACACCCATAACAGTGATGTCCTGAGTCGGGAAAGCTAAAACACTACTCCATTCGCTGATCTGAGCTTTCCCTGAGGAGTTAGACGAAAGCTTATCTCAGAATTGCCAAAAGAGCCCAATTCAGCCAGAAACGTTACTTTTGACAAAGAGCTCAGTTTCGAATAACATACACTGAGTGTATGTTATTGTGAGGTCCTGAGTCGGGAAAATTAAAAAAATGCTCCATTTGCTGATCTCAGCTTTCCCTGAGGAGTTAGACCAAAGCCTATCTCAGAATTGGCAAAATAACTCAATTCAGCCAGAAGACGTTAGTTTGGATCCAGAGCTTGGATTCCAACTAGTAACACATATTGGTGTGTTCCTGAGTCGGGAAAGATGGAAAACTATTCGATTCGCTGATCTGCGCTTTCCCTGAGGAGTTAGACCAAAGCTTATCTCAGAATTGCCAAAAGAGCCGAATTCATCCAGAACCGTTATTTTTGACCCAGAGCTCAGTTTCGAATAACAAAGAAATCAGCGGTGTCCTGAGTCGAGAAAGCTAAAACACTACTCCATTCGCTGATCTGAGCTTTCCCTGAGGAGTTAGACCAAAGCCTATCTCAGAATTGGCAAAAGAACTCAATTCAGCCAGAAGACGTTAGTTTGGATCCACAGCTTGGATTCCAACTAGTAACACATATTGGTGTGTTCCTGAGTCGGGAAAGATGGAAAACTATTCGATTCGCTGATCTGAGCTTTCCCTGAGGAGTTCGACCAAAGCTTATCTCAGAATTGCCAAAAGAGCCGAATTCATCCAGAACCGTTATTTTTGACCCAGAGCTCAGTTTCGAATAACATACAGATATCAGTGGTGTCCTGAGTCGAGAAAGCTAAAACACTACTCCATTCGCTGATCTGAGCTTTCCCTGAGGAGTTCGACCAAAGCTTATCTCACAATTGGCAAAAGAGCCCTATTCATCCAGAACCGTTATTTTTGACCCAGAGCTCAGTTTCGAATAACATACCCATATCAGTGATGTCCTGAGTCGGGAAAGCTAAAACACTACTCCTTTCGCTGATCTGAGTTTTCCCTGAGGAGTTAGACCAAAGCTTATCTCAGAATTGCCAAAAGAGCCGAATTCATCCAGAACCGTTATTTTTGACCCAGAGCTCAGTTTCGAATAACATACCCATATCAGTGATGTCCTGAGTCGGGAAAGCTAAAACACTACTCCATTCGCGGATCTGAGTTTTCCCTGAGGAGTTCGACCAAAGCTTATCTCACAATTGGCAAAAGAGCCCTATTCATCCAGAACCGTTATTTTTGACCCAGAGCTCAGTTTCGAATAACATACCCATATCAGTGATGTCCTGAGTCGGGAAAGCTAAAACACTACTCCATTCGCTGATCTGAGCTTTCCCTGAGGAGTTAGACCAAAGCTTATCTCAGAATTGCCAAAAGAGCCCAATTCAGCCAGAAACGTTACTTTTGACAAAGAGCTCAGTTTCGAATAACATACACTGAGTGTATGTTATTGTGAGGTCCTGAGTCAGGAAAATTAAAAAAAATTCTCCATTCGCTGATCTCAGCTTTCCCTGAGGAGTTAGACCAAAGCCTATCTCAGAATTGGCAAAAGAACTCAATTCATCCAGAACCGTTATTTTTGACCCAGAGCTCAGTTTCGAATAACATACAGATATCAGTGGTGTCCTGAGTCGAGAAAGCTAAAACACTACTCCATTCGCTGATCTGAGTTTTCCCTGAGGAGTTAGACCAAAGCTTATCTCAGAATTGACAAAAGAGCCCAATTCAGCCAGAACCGTTATTTTTGACCCAGAGCTCAGTTTCGAATACCAGACTCATATCAATGATGTCCTGAGTCGGGAAAATTAAAAAAATGCTCCATTTGCTGATCTCAGCTTTCCCTGAGGAGTTAGACCAAAGCCTATCTCAGAATTGGCAAAATAACTCAATTCCGCCAGAAGACGTTAGTTTGGATCCAGAGCTTGGATTCCAACTAGTAACACATATTGGTGTGTTCCTGAGTCGGGAAAGATGGAAAACTATTCGATTCGCTGATCTGAGCTTTCCCTGAGGAGTTCGACCAAAGCTTATCTCAGAATTGCCAAAAGAGCCGAATTCATCCAGAACCGTTATTTTTGACCCAGAGCTCAGTTTCGAATAACATACAGATATCAGTGGTGTCCTGAGTCGAGAAAGCTAAAACACTATTCCATTCGCTGATCTGAGCTTTCCCTGAGGAGTTCGACCAAAGCTTATCTCACAATTGGCAAAAGAGCCCTATTCATCCAGAACCGTTATTTTTGACCCAGAGCTCAGTTTCGAATAACATACCCATATCAGTGATGTCCTGAGTCGGGAAAGCTAAAACACTACTCCTTTCGCTGATCTGAGTTTTCCCTGAGGAGTTAGACCAAAGCTTATCTCAGAATTGCCAAAAGAGCCGAATTCATCCAGAACCGTTATTTTTGACCCAGAGCTCAGTTTCGAATAACATACCCATATCAGTGATGTCCTGAGTTGGGAAAGCTAAAACACTACTCCATTCGCGGATCTGAGTTTTCCCTGAGGAGTTCGACCAAAGCTTATCTCACAATTGGCAAAAGAGCCCTATTCATCCAGAACCGTTATTTTTGACCCAGAGCTCAGTTTCGAATAACATACCCATATCAGTGATGTCCTGAGTCGGGAAAGCTAAAACACTACTCCATTCGCTGATCTGAGCTTTCCCTGAGGAGTTAGACCAAAGCTTATCTCAGAATTGCCAAAAGAGCCCAATTCAGCCAGAAACGTTACTTTTGACAAAGAGCTCAGTTTCGAATAACATACACTGAGTGTATGTTATTGTGAGGTCCTGAGTCGGGAAAATTAAAAAAAATGCTCCATTCGCTGATCTCAGCTTTCCCTGAGGAGTTAGACCAAAGCCTATCTCAGAATTGGCAAAAGAACTCAATTCATCCAGAAATGTTACTTTTGACCAGGAGCTCAGTTATGAATAACATACAGATATCAGTGGTGTCCTGAGTCGAGATAGCTAAAACACTACTCCATTCGCTGATCTGAGCTTTCCCTGAGGAGTTAGACCAAAGCTTATCTCAGAATTGCCAAAAGAGCCCAATTCAGCCAGAACCGTTATTTTTGACCCAGAGCTCAGTTTCAAATACCATACCCATATCAGTGATGTCCTGAGTCGGGAAAATTAAAAAAATGCTCCATTCGGTGATCTGAGCTTTCCCTGAGGAGTTAGACCAAAGCCTATCTCAGAATTGGCAAAACAACTCAATTCAGCCAGAAGACGTTAGTTTGGATCCAGAGCTTGGATTCCAACTAGTAACACATATTGGTGTGTTCCTGAGTCGGGAAAGATGGAAAACTATTCGATTCGCTGATCTGAGCTTTCCCTGAGGAGTTCTACCAAAGCTTATCTCAGAATTGGCAAAAGAGCCCTATTCATCCAGAACCGTTATTTTTGACCCAGAGCTCAGTTTCGAAAAACATACCCATATCAGTGATGTCCTGAGTCGGGAAAGCTAAAACACTACTCTATTCGCTGATCTGAGCTTTCCCTGAGGAGTTAGACCAAAGCTTATCTCAGAATTGACAAAAGAGCCCAATTCATCCAGAACCGTTATTTTTGACCCAGAGCTCAGTTTCGAATAACACACCCATAACAGTGATGTCCTGAGTCGGGAAAGCTAAAACACTACTCCATTCGCTGATCTGAGCTTTCCCTGAGGAGTTAGACGAAAGCTTATCTCAGAATTGCCAAAAGAGCCCAATTCAGCCAGAAACGTTACTTTTGACAAAGAGCTCAGTTTCGAATAACATACACTGAGTGTATGTTATTGTGAGGTCCTGAGTCGGGAAAATTAAAAAAATGCTCCATTTGCTGATCTCAGCTTTCCCTGAGGAGTTAGACCAAAGCTTATCTCAGAATTGCCAAAAGAGCCGAATTCATCCAGAACCGTTATTTTTGACCCAGAGCTCAGTTTCGAATAACAAAGAAATCAGCGGTGTCCTGAGTCGAGAAAGCTAAAACACTACTCCATTCGCTGATCTGAGCTTTCCCTGAGGAGTTAGACCAAAGCCTATCTCAGAATTGGCAAAAGAACTCAATTCATCCAGAAGACGTTAGTTTGGATCCAGAGCTTGGATTCCAACTAGTAACACATATTGGTGTGTTCCTGAGTCGGGAAAGATGGAAAACTATTCGATTCGCTGATCTGAGCTTTCCCTGAGGAGTTCGACCAAAGCTTATCTCAGAATTGCCAAAAGAGCCGAATTCATCCAGAACCGTTATTTTTGACCCAGAGCTCAGTTTCGAATACCATACCCATATCAGTGATGTCCTGAGTCGGGAAAATTAAAAAAATGCTCCATTCGCTGATCTCAGCTTTCCCTGAGGAGTTAGACCAAAGCCTATCTCAGAATTAGCAAAACAACTCAATTCAGCCAGAAGACGTTAGTTTGGATCCAGAGCTTGGATTCCAACTAGTAACACATATTGGTGTGTTCCTGAGTCGGGAAAGATGGAAAACTATTCGATTCGCTGATCTGAGCTTTCCCTGAGGAGTTCGACCAAAACTTATCTCAGAATTGCCAAAAGAGCCGAACTCATCCAGAACCGTTATTTTTGACCCAGAGCTCAGTTTCGAATAACATACCCATATCAGTGATGTCCTGAGTCGGGAAAGCTAAAACACTACTCCATTCGCGGATCTGAGTTTTCCCTGAGGAGTTCGACCAAAGCTTATCTCACAATTGGCAAAAGAACCCTATTCATCCAGAACCGTTATTTTTGACCCAGAGCTCAGTTTCGAATAACATACCCATATCAGTGATGTCCTGAGTCGGGAAAGCTAAAATATTACTCCATTCGCTGATCTGAGCTTTCCCTGACGAGTTCGACCAAAGCTTATCTCAGAATTGCCAAAAGAGCCCAATTCAGCCAGAAACGTTACTTTTGACAAAGAGCTCAGTTTCGAATAACATACAGATATCAGTGGTGTCCTGAGTCGGGAAAGCTAGAAAACCACTCCATTCGCTGATCTGAGCTTTCCCTGAGGAGTTAGACCAAAGCCTATCTCAGAATTGGCAAAAGAACTCAATTCAGCCAGAAGACGTTAGTTTGGATCCAGAGCTTGGATTCCAAGTAGTAACACATATTGGTGTGTTCCTGAGTCGGGAAAGATGGAAAACTATTCGATTGGCTGATCTGAGCTTTCCCTGAGGAGTTCGACCAAAGCTTATCTCAGAATTGTCAAAAGAGCCCAATTCATCCAGAAACGTTACTTTTGACCCAGAGCTCAGTTTCGAATAACATACCCATTCCAGTGATGTCCTGAGTCGGGAAAGCTAAAACACTACTCCATTCGCTGATCTGAGCTTTCCCTGAGGAGTTAGACGAAAGCTTATCTCAGAATTGCCAAAAGAGCCCAATTCAGCCAGAAACGTTACTTTTGACAAAGAGCTCAGTTTCGAATAACAAACACTGAGTGTATGTTATTGTAAGGTCCTGAGTCGGGAAAATTAAAAAAATGCTCCATTCGCTGATCTCAGCTTTCCCTGAGGAGTTAGACCAAAGCCTATCTCAGAATTGGCAAAAGAACTCAATTCATCCAGAAATGTTACTTTTGACCAGGAGCTCAGTTATGAATAACATACAGATATCAGTGATGTCCTGAGTCGAGATAGCTAAAACACTACTCCATTCGCTGATCTGAGCTTTCCCTGAGGAGTTCGACCAAAGCTTATCTCAGAATGGGCAAAAGAGCCCTATTCATCCAGAACCGTTATTTTTGACCCAGAGCTCAGTTTCGAATAACATACCCATATCAGTGATGTCCTGAGTCGGGAAAGCTAAATCACTACTCCATTCGCTGATCTGAGCTTTCCCTGAGGAGTTAGACCAAAGCTTATCTCAGAATTGACAAAAGAGCCCAATTCAGCCAGAACCGTTATTTTTGACCCAGAGCTCAGTTTCAAATACCATACCCATATCAGTGATGTCCTGAGTCGGGAAAATTAAAAAAATGCTCCATTCGGTGATCTGAGCTTTCCCTGAGGAGTTAGACCAAAGCCTATCTCAGAATTGGCAAAACAACTCAATTCAGCCAGAAGACGTTAGTTTGGATCCAGAGCTTGGATTCCAACTAGTAACACATATTGGTGTGTTCCTGAGTCGGGAAAGATGGAAAACTATTCGATTCGCTGATCTGAGCTTTCCCTGAGGAGTTCTACCAAAGCTTATCTCAGAATTGGCAAAAGAGCCCTATTCATCCAGAACCGTTATTTTTGACCCAGAGCTCAGTTTCGAAAAACATACCCATATCAGTGATGTCCTGAGTCGGGAAAGCTAAAACACTACTCTATTCGCTGATCTGAGCTTTCCCTGAGGAGTTAGACCAAAGCTTATCTCAGAATTGACAAAAGAGCCCAATTCATCCAGAACCGTTATTTTTGACCCAGAGCTCAGTTTCGAATAACACACCCATAACAGTGATGTCCTGAGTCGGGAAAGCTAAAACACTACTCCATTCGCTGATCTGAGCTTTCCCTGAGGAGTTAGACGAAAGCTTATCTCAGAATTGCCAAAAGAGCCCAATTCAGCCAGAAACGTTACTTTTGACAAAGAGCTCAGTTTCGAATAACATACACTGAGTGTATGTTATTGTGAGGTCCTGAGTCGGGAAAATTAAAAAAATGCTCCATTTGCTGATCTCAGCTTTCCCTGAGGAGTTAGACCAAAGCTTATCTCAGAATTGCCAAAAGAGCCGAATTCATCCAGAACCGTTATTTTTGACCCAGAGCTCAGTTTCGAATAACAAAGAAATCAGCGGTGTCCTGAGTCGAGAAAGCTAAAACACTACTCCATTCGCTGATCTGAGCTTTCCCTGAGGAGTTAGACCAAAGCCTATCTCAGAATTGGCAAAAGAACTCAATTCAGCCAGAAGACGTTAGTTTGGATCCAGAGCTTGGATTCCAACTAGTAACACATATTGGTGTGTTCCTGAGTCGGGAAAGATGGAAAACTATTCGATTCGCTGATCTGAGCTTTCCCTGAGGAGTTCGACCAAAGCTTATCTCAGAATTGCCAAAAGAGCCGAATTCATCCAGAACCGTTATTTTTGACCCAGAGCTCAGTTTCGAATACCATACCCATATCAGTGATGTCCTGAGTCGGGAAAATTAAAAAAATGCTCCATTCGCTGATCTCAGCTTTCCCTGAGGAGTTAGACCAAAGCCTATCTCAGAATTAGCAAAACAACTCAATTCAGCCAGAAGACGTTAGTTTGGATCCAGAGCTTGGATTCCAACTAGTAACACATATTGGTGTGTTCCTGAGTCGGGAAAGATGGAAAACTATTCGATTCGCTGATCTGAGCTTTCCCTGAGGAGTTCGACCAAAACTTATCTCAGAATTGCCAAAAGAGCCGAACTCATCCAGAACCGTTATTTTTGACCCAGAGCTCAGTTTCGAATAACATACCCATATCAGTGATGTCCTGAGTCGGGAAAGCTAAAACACTACTCCATTCGCGGATCTGAGTTTTCCCTGAGGAGTTCGACCAAAGCTTATCTCACAATTGGCAAAAGAACCCTATTCATCCAGAACCGTTATTTTTGACCCAGAGCTCAGTTTCGAATAACATACCCATATCAGTGATGTCCTGAGTCGGGAAAGCTAAAATATTACTCCATTCGCTGATCTGAGCTTTCCCTGACGAGTTCGACCAAAGCTTATCTCAGAATTGCCAAAAGAGCCCAATTCAGCCAGAAACGTTACTTTTGACAAAGAGCTCAGTTTCGAATAACATACAGATATCAGTGGTGTCCTGAGTCGGGAAAGCTAGAAAACCACTCCATTCGCTGATCTGAGCTTTCCCTGAGGAGTTAGACCAAAGCCTATCTCAGAATTGGCAAAAGAACTCAATTCAGCCAGAAGACGTTAGTTTGGATCCAGAGCTTGGATTCCAAGTAGTAACACATATTGGTGTGTTCCTGAGTCGGGAAAGATGGAAAACTATTCGATTGGCTGATCTGAGCTTTCCCTGAGGAGTTCGACCAAAGCTTATCTCAGAATTGTCAAAAGAGCCCAATTCATCCAGAAACGTTACTTTTGACCCAGAGCTCAGTTTCGAATAACATACCCATTCCAGTGATGTCCTGAGTCGGGAAAGCTAAAACACTACTCCATTCGCTGATCTGAGCTTTCCCTGAGGAGTTAGACGAAAGCTTATCTCAGAATTGCCAAAAGAGCCCAATTCAGCCAGAAACGTTACTTTTGACAAAGAGCTCAGTTTCGAATAACAAACACTGAGTGTATGTTATTGTAAGGTCCTGAGTCGGGAAAATTAAAAAAATGCTCCATTCGCTGATCTCAGCTTTCCCTGAGGAGTTAGACCAAAGCCTATCTCAGAATTGGCAAAAGAACTCAATTCATCCAGAAATGTTACTTTTGACCAGGAGCTCAGTTATGAATAACATACAGATATCAGTGATGTCCTGAGTCGAGATAGCTAAAACACTACTCCATTCGCTGATCTGAGCTTTCCCTGAGGAGTTCGACCAAAGCTTATCTCAGAATGGGCAAAAGAGCCCTATTCATCCAGAACCGTTATTTTTGACCCAGAGCTCAGTTTCGAATAACATACCCATATCAGTGATGTCCTGAGTCGGGAAAGCTAAATCACTACTCCATTCGCTGATCTGAGCTTTCCCTGAGGAGTTAGACCAAAGCTTATCTCAGAATTGACAAAAGAGCCCAATTCAGCCAGAACCGTTATTTTTGACCCAGAGCTCAGTTTCAAATACCATACCCATATCAGTGATGTCCTGAGTCGGGAAAATTAAAAAAATGCTCCATTCGGTGATCTGAGCTTTCCCTGAGGAGTTAGACCAAAGCCTATCTCAGAATTGGCAAAACAACTCAATTCAGCCAGAAGACGTTAGTTTGGATCCAGAGCTTGGATTCCAACTAGTAACACATATTGGTGTGTTCCTGAGTCGGGAAAGATGGAAAACTATTCGATTCGCTGATCTGAGCTTTCCCTGAGGAGTTCTACCAAAGCTTATCTCAGAATTGGCAAAAGAGCCCTATTCATCCAGAACCGTTATTTTTGACCCAGAGCTCAGTTTCGAAAAACATACCCATATCAGTGATGTCCTGAGTCGGGAAAGCTAAAACACTACTCTATTCGCTGATCTGAGCTTTCCCTGAGGAGTTAGACCAAAGCTTATCTCAGAATTGACAAAAGAGCCCAATTCATCCAGAACCGTTATTTTTGACCCAGAGCTCAGTTTCGAATAACACACCCATAACAGTGATGTCCTGAGTCGGGAAAGCTAAAACACTACTCCATTCGCTGATCTCAGCTTTCCCTGAGGAGTTAGACCAAAGCCTATCTCAGAATTGGCAAAAGAACTCAATTCATCCAGAAATGTTACTTTTGACCAGGAGCTCAGTTATGAATAACATACAGATATCAGTGATGTCCTGAGTCGAGATAGCTAAAACACTACTCCATTCGCTGATCTGAGCTTTCCCTGAGGAGTTCGACCAAAGCTTATCTCAGAATGGGCAAAAGAGCCCTATTCATCCAGAACCGTTATTTTTGACCCAGAGCTCAGTTTCGAATAACATACCCATATCAGTGATGTCCTGAGTCGGGAAAGCTAAATCACTACTCCATTCGCTGATCTGAGCTTTCCCTGAGGAGTTAGACCAAAGCTTATCTCAGAATTGACAAAAGAGCCCAATTCATCCAGAACCGTTATTTTTGACCCAGAGCTCAGTTTCGAATAACATACCCATATCAGTGATGTCCTGAGTCGGGAAAGCTAAAACACTACTCCATTCGCTGATCTGAGCTTTCCCTGAGGAGTTCGACCAAAGCTTATCTCAGAATTGGCAAAAGAGCCCTATTCATCCAGAACCGTTATTTTTGACCCAGAGCTCAGTTTCGAATAACATACCCATAACAGTGATGTCCTGAGTCGGGAAAGCTAAAACACTACTCCATTCGCTGATCTGAGCTTTCCCTGAGGAGTTAGACGAAAGCTTATCTCAGAATTGCCAAAAGAGCCCAATTCAGCCAGAAACGTTACTTTTGACAAAGAGCTCAGTTTCGAATAACATACACTGAGTGTATGTTATTGTGAGGTCCTGAGTCGGGAAAATTAAAAAAATGCTCCATTTGCTGATCTCAGCTTTCCCTGAGGAGTTAGACCAAAGCCTATCTCAGAATTGGCAAAATAACTCAATTCAGCCAGAAGACGTTAGTTTGGATCCAGAGCTTGGATTCCAACTAGTAACACATATTGGTGTGTTCCTGAGTCGGGAAAGATGGAAAACTATTCGATTCGCTGATCTGAGCTTTCCCTGAGGAGTTCGACCAAAGCTTATCTCAGAATTGCCAAAAGAGCCGAATTCATCCAGAACCGTTATTTTTGACCCAGAGCTCAGTTTCGAATAACAAAGAAATCAGCGGTGTCCTGAGTCGAGAAAGCTAAAACACTACTCCATTCGCTGATCTGAGCTTTCCCTGAGGAGTTAGACCAAAGCCTATCTCAGAATTGGCAAAAGAACTCAATTCAGCCAGAAGACGTTAGTTTGGATCCAGAGCTTGGATTCCAACTAGTAACACATATTGGTGTGTTCCTGAGTCGGGAAAGATGGAAAACTATTCGATTCGCTGATCTGAGCTTTCCCTGAGGAGTTCGACCAAAGCTTATCTCAGAATTGCCAAAAGAGCCGAATTCATTCAGAACCGTTATTTTTGACCCAGAGCTCAGTTTCGAATACCATACCCATATCAGTGATGTCCTGAGTCGGGAAAATTAAAAAAATGCTCCATTCGCTGATCTCAGCTTTCCCTGAGGAGTTAGACCAAAGCCTATCTCAGAATTAGCAAAACAACTCAATTCAGCCAGAAGACGTTAGTTTGGATCCAGAGCTTGGATTCCAACTAGTAACACATATTGGTGTGTTCCTGAGTCGGGAAAGATGGAAAACTATTCGATTCGCTGATCTGAGCTTTCCCTGAGGAGTTCGACCAAAGCTTATCTCAGAATTGCCAAAAGAGCCGAATTCATCCAGAACCGTTATTTTTGACCCAGAGCTCAGTTTCGAATAACAAAGAAATCAGCGGTGTCCTGAGTCGAGAAAGCTAAAACACTACTCCATTCGCTGATCTGAGCTTTCCCTGAGGAGTTAGACCAAAGCTTATCTCAGAATTGCCAAAAGAGCCAAATTCATCCAGAACCGTTATTTTTGACCCAGAGCTCAGTTTCGAATAACATACAGATATCAGTGGTGTCCTGAGTCGAGAAAGCTAAAACACTACTCCATTCGCGGATCTGAGTTTTCCCTGAGGAGTTCGACCAAAGCTTATCTCACAATTGGCAAAAGAACCCTATTCATCCAGAACCGTTATTTTTGACCCAGAGCTCAGTTTCGAATAACATTCCCATATCAGTGATGTCCTGAGTCGGGAAAGCTAAAATATTACTCCATTCGCTGATCTGAGCTTTCCCTGACGAGTTCGACCAAAGCTTATCTCAGAATTGCCAAAAGAGCCCAATTCAGCCAGAAACGTTACTTTTGACAAAGAGCTCAGTTTCGAATAACATACAGATATCAGTGGTGTCCTGAGTCGGGAAAGCTAGAAAACCACTCCATTCGCTGATCTGAGCTTTCCCTGAGGAGTTAGACCAAAGCCTATCTCAGAATTGGCAAAATAACTCAATTCAGCCAGAAGACGTTAGTTTGGATCCAGAGCTTGGATTCCAAGTAGTAACACATATTGGTGTGTTCCTGAGTCGGGAAAGATGGAAAACTATTCGATTGGCTGATCTGAGCTTTCCCTGAGGAGTTAGACGAAAGCTTATCTCAGAATTGCCAAAAG
Organism: Natrix helvetica; assembly: GCF_964273705.1. NCBI lineage: Eukaryota > Metazoa > Chordata > Lepidosauria > Squamata > Natricidae > Natrix > Natrix helvetica. The sequence continues at coordinate 50,106,642 of NC_138555.1, forward strand.
AGCCCAATTCAGCCAGAAACGTTACTTTTGACAAAGAGCTCAGTTTCGAATAACAAACACTGAGTGTATGTTATTGTAAGGTCCTGAGTCGGGAAAATTAAAAAAATGCTCCATTCGCTGATCTCAGCTTTCCCTGAGGAGTTAGACCAAAGCCTATCTCAGAATTGGCAAAAGAACTCAATTCATCCAGAAATGTTACTTTTGACCAGGAGCTCAGTTATGAATAACATACAGATATCAGTGATGTCCTGAGTCGAGATAGCTAAAACACTACTCCATTCGCTGATCTGAGCTTTCCCTGAGGAGTTCGACCAAAGCTTATCTCAGAATGGGCAAAAGAGCCCTATTCATCCAGAACCGTTATTTTTGACCCAGAGCTCAGTTTCGAATAACATACCTGTTGTGGCCCAGCCGGTGCCGGTGCCGCTGCCACCAGACTCCGACAGCGAGGTGTCCTCTGAGTCGGCTCAAGAGGAGGTGGGGGACCCTGGACAGGGTTCCGACGCTGAGCAGGGCGCAGAGAGGCTGGTTGGCCACCAGGGGGCGCCTGAGGCATGGAGCAGTGGTGAAAGCCAAAGGAAGGGGGCTCCTGATGTCATGCCTTGGAGCAGTGGAGAGGAGTCACAGGACAGTGAGTCAGACAGCAGTGAGCTATTAGATGCTCGTTACCGACGTGCTACCCGGCGTAAGGAGCAATTGAGCAATTACCGGAGGTAATGGCTCTCAGCTGCTGATCATTAGACTCCTCTCCAGACTATAAAGGGACTGATTGTGGACACACCCTTTGCAGGAATCAACTGATCATTGGAGTTGGAGAAGCTCAGATCTGTGTCGTACTTTGGCAGGCTGGATTGCTGCTAAAGATTTTACCTGGATTACTGTCAATCTGTTCCCTGGACCTTGGCTGCTAAGGTGATTATCTGGAGCTTGGTAGCTGGATTGCTGCCAAGGGGTGTCGCTGTAGCTGGATTGCTGCCCAGAGTGCTATCTTGACCTTGGCAGTCTGGATTGCTGCCAAGGTGGAACCTGTATGTCAATAAACATCTTTGAAGAGACTTTGTGTCGGAGTGTCTTGGTATACAAGAGGAGGGGGTCGGAACAGATTGATTCCTGCCCCAAACAAAACTCCATTAAGTTGCAATGGAGCAACTACAAGCTGAGATGGCCCAGTTGGCTCAACTGATTGCTTTGCTGGCTGGTCAGGTCTCTCAGCTCCAGGGGCTTGCAAACCCCCTCCAGCCAAGGAGGAAATGTCCAGTGGCTACACCAGACAAGTTTGATGGCAAACAAGCAATGTTTGCAGCGTTCCTGGGCCAATGCCAGCTGTTTATCAGCTTGAGAGCGGAGGACTTTCCCACTGACCGGACGAAGGTGGGATTTATCATCAGCTTGCTCTCAGGCACAGCAGCGAGGTGGGCCACTCCATTGCTCTCCCAACCGAGCCCCCTGCTGGACGATTTTCAGGGTTTTTGTAACCATCTCCGGCTGATGTTTGAAGATCCCATTAAGGGGGAAACAGCCACCAGACTCCTGAAAGAGTTGCACCAGGGGCGTGGTTCTTTGCAGGATTATGTCAGCGAATTCCGGCTGCTTAGTCAGGACTCTGCTTGGAATGAGCCAGCCCTTATGGACACTTTCCAGGACGGCCTATCAGATGGCCTGCAGGACGAGCTTGTGAGGGTGGACAGGCCTCCAACGTTCGACGCGTTGGTTTATTTGTGCCTCCGGATAGACGCCCGGCTGCAGAGGCGGAGGCCTCGCCGCGTGTCCCAGGAGACCAGTAGGGTGCCGGTCCCTCACGAGACTGCAGTTGCACGGGAGGAGCCCATGGAGTTGGGTGCCGCCAAACCCCGCTTGTTGCGCACGGAGATGGACAGACGGCGTGCAGGGGGGTTGTGTTTCTACTGTGGGGATTTTGGACACTTGGCTTTGGTTTGCCCCAAAAAGGGTAGGGGGGCTGTGCGGACTGCGGCCTCCCCTCAGCAACGTGTCGGGAAACGGGCGGGGCCCAATCTGAGGGAGACTTCGGGTCGGGCACAGGCCGGAACAGAGGCGGAGGGGCCTCCACGACATCTGATTCTTGCAGCGCACATTCTCTTGTCGGGTAGTCCGCAGGGAATTCCAGCCCATGCCTTGGTCGATTCCGGGGCTACCACGAATTTTATGGATGCAGCGTTTGTCACGAAATATCACGTCCCTCTGTGCCCGGTAGACCCTCCGATGCGAGTGGAGACCATTGACGGCCGGGTGCTTCTGTCTGGACCCATCAAGAACGCCACGCAGCCTTTGTGCCTGATCCTCGGGGAGCATGAGGAGGCCATTCAATTTTACGTGGCTTCGGGTCTGCATTTCCCCGTGGTGTTGGGCTTGGCTTGGCTGCGGGCGCACGATCCCCAGATCTACTGGTCGCAGAACCGCATCTCGTTCCCGTCCTTGCAATGCGTGGACCATACCCGTCATGTTTGCGCGGCTCAGGTGCCCAGTTCGGCCGAGGTGACAGTGCCGCCGGATTTAGCGGAGTTCGCGGACGTGTTTAGCGAGCAGGAGGCGGATCAACTGCCACCGCACCGGCCTTACGACTGTCCCATTGACCTGGTACCTGATGCGAAACTCCCGACGGGCCGCCTATACTCCATGTCTGAACCGGAGTTGGCCGCATTGCGGGACTTCCTTGACAAGAACCTGGCCCGGGGTTTTATCCGGCCTTCGTCTTCGCCCTTGTCTGCCCCGGTTTTGTTCGTCAAAAAGAAGACCGGGGATCTAAGACTTTGTTGCGATTACCGGCGCTTGAACACCATCACGATCCGTAATCGCTACCCGTTGCCTCTGATTCCCGAGTTGTTGGAGCGGCTCCGGGAGGCCGTGGTGTTTACAAAACTGGACTTACGTGGAGCTTACAATCTGGTTCGAGTCAGGGCGGGGGACGAATGGAAGACAGCTTTTGGCACCCGATATGGACATTTTGAGTATACGGTCATGCCGTTCGGGTTGACCAATGCCCCAGCTGTCTTCCAACATTTTATGAACGATATCTTTCGGGACCTTTTGGATCAGTTTGTCGTCATCTACCTGGACGACATCTTGATCTACTCTACATCTCGGAAGGATCACCAACAGCACTTGCGTCAGGTCTTGCAGCGCCTTCGAAAGCATCGCTTGTTTGCCAAGCTGGAGAAGTGTCAGTTCTGGCAGACCACCATCGAGTTCCTGGGGCACCGTATATCCCCTGAAGGAATTGCGATGGAGCCAGGCAAGGTGGAGGCATTACGAAGTTGGCAATCTCCTCGACGGATGAAAGACGTTCAGAGACTCCTCGGGTTTGCCAACTACTACCGGTCCTTCATCCCCGGCTTTGCTTTCTTGACCGCGCCCCTCACTCGGCTCCTGCAAAAGAAAGTGCCGTTTCACTGGGGGTCCACGGAACAACAAGCGTTCGTGGCCTTGAAGCGCGCTTTTACAAAGGAGCCGATCTTGAAACACCCTGATCCCCATCGCCCCTTTGTAGTCGAGGCGGATGCGTCCGACATCGCGGTGGGGGCGGTGTTATTGCAGGCTCACGCCCCTGATGGCACCCTTTTCCCTTGCGCCTATTACTCTCGGAAACTCAATCCTTCCGAGCGCAATTATACCATCTGGGAGAAGGAGTTGCTGGCTATCAAGGCGGCGTTCGAAGCCTGGCGACATCACCTGGAGGGGGCCAGGCATCAGGTCGAAGTCCGGACAGACCATCGGAATCTGGAGTTTTTGACAACAGCCCGGAAGCTCAATCAGCGCCAGATCCGGTGGTCTCTGTTTTTTGCCCGGTTCCACTTCAAGGTCACGTATATCCCCAGTGCCTTGAACCAGAGGGCGGATGCCCTATCTAGAAAGCCGGAGTACTCAGACCCTGCTGACTCACTGCCCCCCCGGACGGTCCTACCCGTCGAGTCCTTCGCTGCAATCCAGGAACCCGTGGATTTACGGTCGTTGATACGGAATGCGCAGCGAAACGACGAGTGGGTAGAACAACGGCGGGCAGAGGTAGGGCCGACATCCCCGTGGACCTTTGACGAGGACCTTTTGAGGTATCGGGATCGGCTCTACGTGCCTGCAGGACCGCTCCGTGGATTGGTTCTCTCCCAATGTCATGACACTCCGGCAGCGGGACACTTTGGCCTGTTCAAAACTTTGCACCTGGTTTCCCGTACGTTTTGGTGGCCTCGCCTGCGACACGACGTGCAGACGTACGTCACGTCATGTGTGCAGTGTCGACAGGCCAAATCAGCGACGGGAGCTCCTCCAGGCTTGCTACAGCCATTGCCGACCCCGGACAGACCCTGGGGAGCCGTGTCCATGGACTTCTTGACGGAACTGCCTCCGTCGTCCGGTTTCACTACGGTCCTAGTGGTGGTGGACATGCTCACCAAGATGGCGCATTTCATCCCCTGCCGGAGATTGCCGACAGCCCGCGCCACCGCCCGCATGTTCATCCAGCACGTGTTCCGGCTGCACGGCCTACCTGACCGGGTCGTCTCCGATCGTGGTACACAATTCACGGCCCAGTTCTGGAAAGGGCTGATGGCCGCTCTTGACGTTCAAGTTTGTCTGTCCTCGGCGCACCATCCCGAAACCGATGGAGGGACGGAGAAGGTGATTGGGATTCTGGAACAATATCTGCGCTGCTTCGTGAACCAGCAGCAGAACAATTGGGCGGAGTACCTCGCCGTGGCGGAGTTTGCGTTCAACAACTCGCAGCACTCCTCCACACGGATGACGCCTTTCATGGCGAACGTCGGGTACCACCCACGTTTTTTCCCTCTCACCCCCATGGACTCTCCGGTCCCCGCAGCGCAGGATTTCCTCTCTGAGCTTCAGGCGGTTCACCAGATGGTGCGCCGCTACTTGAATCAGGCGAAGGAGGATTACAAGAGGGTGGCGGACAGGTCTCGCCGTGCGGTGCCGGAATTGGCCGTGGGTGATCGCGTGTGGTTGTCCACGCGGCATCTTCCATCCCACCGGCCTACGAGGAAGTTGGACCACCGGTATCTGGGGCCGTTCCCTGTGGAGGCCGTTATCAATCCAGTGGCCTATCGCCTGACCCTCCCGCGCTCGATGCGAGTACACCCGGTGTTCCATCGCTCGCTCCTGATCCCTGAGCGGTCGGATTGTCCTCTCCGACATCCCTCTTCGCCCCTGCCGTCGTCGCCTGAGGTGCATGCACGGCCATTGCACAGAGTGACCCGGATCCGTGACTCGAGATGGCTCAAGGGTCGGTTCCAGTATTTGGTCGACTGGGCGGACGAGGACTCGGACGGTGGGACCTGGACCGATGCGACGGCTGTGCATGCTCCAGCTTTGGTGCGGGCCTATCATGGACGTTTTCCCTCCCGACCGCATCCCGAGCGTCAGGCCCGGGGGAAGGGCCCTGCGGTGAGGGATAGTGTTGTGGCCCAGCCGGTGCCGGTGCCGCTGCCACCAGACTCCGACAGCGAGGTGTCCTCTGAGTCGGCTCAAGAGGAGGTGGGGGACCCTGGACAGGGTTCCGACGCTGAGCAGGGCGCAGAGAGGCTGGTTGGCCACCAGGGGGCGCCTGAGGCATGGAGCAGTGGTGAAAGCCAAAGGAAGGGGGCTCCTGATGTCATGCCTTGGAGCAGTGGAGAGGAGTCACAGGACAGTGAGTCAGACAGCAGTGAGCTATTAGATGCTCGTTACCGACGTGCTACCCGGCGTAAGGAGCAATTGAGCAATTACCGGAGGTAATGGCTCTCAGCTGCTGATCATTAGACTCCTCTCCAGACTATAAAGGGACTGATTGTGGACACACCCTTTGCAGGAATCAACTGATCATTGGAGTTGGAGAAGCTCAGATCTGTGTCGTACTTTGGCAGGCTGGATTGCTGCTAAAGATTTTACCTGGATTACTGTCAATCTGTTCCCTGGACCTTGGCTGCTAAGGTGATTATCTGGAGCTTGGTAGCTGGATTGCTGCCAAGGGGTGTCGCTGTAGCTGGATTGCTGCCCAGAGTGCTATCTTGACCTTGGCAGTCTGGATTGCTGCCAAGGTGGAACCTGTATGTCAATAAACATCTTTGAAGAGACTTTGTGTCGGAGTGTCTTGGTATACAAGAGGAGGGGGTCAGAACACATACCCATATCAGTGATGTCCTGAGTCGGGAAAGCTAAAACACTACTCCTTTCGCTGATCTGAGTTTTCCCTGAGGAGTTAGACCAAAGCTTATCTCAGAATTGGCAAAAGAACTCAATTCATCCAGAAATGTTACTTTTGACCAGGAGCTCAGTTATGAATAACATACAGATATCAGTGATGTCCTGAGTCGAGATAGCTAAAACACTACTCCATTCGCTGATCTGAGCTTTCCCTGAGGAGTTCGACCAAAGCTTATCTCAGAATGGGCAAAAGAGCCCTATTCATCCAGAACCGTTATTTTTGACCCAGAGCTCAGTTTCGAATAACATACCCATATCAGTGATGTCCTGAGTCGGGAAAGCTAAATCACTACTCCATTCGCTGATCTGAGCTTTCCCTGAGGAGTTAGACCAAAGCTTATCTCAGAATTGACAAAAGAGCCCAATTCATCCAGAACCGTTATTTTTGACCCAGAGCTCAGTTTCGAATAACATACCCATATCAGTGATGTCCTGAGTCGGGAAAGCTAAAACACTACTCCATTCGCTGATCTGAGCTTTCCCTGAGGAGTTCGACCAAAGCTTATCTCAGAATTGGGAAAAGAGCCCTATTCATCCAGAACCGTTATTTTTGACCCAGAGCTCAGTTTCGAATAACATACCCATAACAGTGATGTCCTGAGTCGGGAAAGCTAAAACACTACTCCATTCGCTGATCTGAGCTTTCCCTGAGGAGTTAGACGAAAGCTTATCTCAGAATTGCCAAAAGAGCCCAATTCAGCCAGAAACGTTACTTTTGACAAAGAGCTCAGTTTCGAATAACATACACTGAGTGTATGTTATTGTGAGGTCCTGAGTCGGGAAAATTAAAAAAATGCTCCATTTGCTGATCTCAGCTTTCCCTGAGGAGTTAGACCAAAGCCTATCTCAGAATTGGCAAAATAACTCAATTCAGCCAGAAGACGTTAGTTTGGATCCAGAGCTTGGATTCCAACTAGTAACACATATTGGTGTGTTCCTGAGTCGGGAAAGATGGAAAACTATTCGATTCGCTGATCTGAGCTTTCCCTGAGGAGTTAGACCAAAGCTTATCTCAGAATTGCCAAAAGAGCCGAATTCATCCAGAACCGTTATTTTTGACCCAGAGCTCAGTTTCGAATAACAAAGAAATCAGCGGTGTCCTGAGTCGAGAAAGCTAAAACACTACTCCATTCGCTGATCTGAGCTTTCTCTGAGGAGTTAGACCAAAGCCTATCTCAGAATTGGCAAAAGAACTCAATTCAGCCAGAAGACGTTAGTTTGGATCCAGAGCTTGGATTCCAACTAGTAACACATATTGGTGTGTTCCTGAGTCGGGAAAGATGGAAAACTATTCGATTCGCTGATCTGAGCTTTCCCTGAGGAGTTCGACCAAAGCTTATCTCAGAATTGCCAAAAGAGCCGAATTCATCCAGAACCGTTATTTTTGACCCAGAGCTCAGTTTCGAATACCATACCCATATCAGTGATGTCCTGAGTCGGGAAAATTAAAAAAATGCTCCATTCGCTGATCTCAGCTTTCCCTGAGGAGTTAGACCAAAGCCTATCTCAGAATTAGCAAAACAACTCAATTCAGCCAGAAGACGTTAGTTTGGATCCAGAGCTTGGATTCCAACTAGTAACACATATTGGTGTGTTCCTGAGTCGGGAAAGATGGAAAACTATTCGATTCGCTGATCTGAGCTTTCCCTGAGGAGTTCGACCAAAGCTTATCTCAGAATTGCCAAAAGAGCCGAATTCATCCAGAACCGTTATTTTTGACCCAGAGCTCAGTTTCGAATAACAAAGAAATCAGCGGTGTCCTGAGTCGAGAAAGCTAAAACACTACTCCATTCGCTGATCTGAGCTTTCCCTGAGGAGTTAGACCAAAGCTTATCTCAGAATTGCCAAAAGAGCCAAATTCATCCAGAACCGTTATTTTTGACCCAGAGCTCAGTTTCGAATAACATACAGATATCAGTGGTGTCCTGAGTCGAGAAAGCTAAAACACTACTCCATTCGCGGATCTGAATTTTCCCTGAGGAGTTCGACCAAAGCTTATCTCACAATTGGCAAAAGAACCCTATTCATCCAGAACCGTTATTTTTGACCCAGAGCTCAGTTTCGAATAACATTCCCATATCAGTGATGTCCTGAGTCGGGAAAGCTAAAATATTACTCCATTCGCTGATCTGAGCTTTCCCTGACGAGTTCGACCAAAGCTTATCTCAGAATTGCCAAAAGAGCCCAATTCAGCCAGAAACGTTACTTTTGACAAAGAGCTCAGTTTCGAATAACATACAGATATCAGTGGTGTCCTGAGTCGGGAAAGCTAGAAAACCACTCCATTCGCTGATCTGAGCTTTCCCTGAGGAGTTAGACCAAAGCCTATCTCAGAATTGGCAAAATAACTCAATTCAGCCAGAAGACGTTAGTTTGGATCCAGAGCTTGGATTCCAAGTAGTAACACATATTGGTGTGTTCCTGAGTCGGGAAAGATGGAAAACTATTCGATTGGCTGATCTGAGCTTTCCCTGAGGAGTTAGACGAAAGCTTATCTCAGAATTGCCAAAAGAGCCCAATTCAGCCAGAAACGTTACTTTTGACAAAGAGCTCAGTTTCGAATAACAAACACTGAGTGTATGTTATTGTAAGGTCCTGAGTCGGGAAAATTAAAAAAATGCTCCATTCGCTGATCTCAGCTTTCCCTGAGGAGTTAGACCAAAGCCTATCTCAGAATTGGCAAAAGAACTCAATTCATCCAGAAATGTTACTTTTGACCAGGAGCTCAGTTATGAATAACATACAGATATCAGTGATGTCCTGAGTCGAGATAGCTAAAACACTACTCCATTCGCTGATCTGAGCTTTCCCTGAGGAGTTCGACCAAAGCTTATCTCAGAATGGGCAAAAGAGCCCTATTCATCCAGAACCGTTATTTTTGACCCAGAGCTCAGTTTCGAATAACATACCTGTTGTGGCCCAGCCGGTGCCGGTGCCGCTGCCACCAGACTCCGACAGCGAGGTGTCCTCTGAGTCGGCTCAAGAGGAGGTGGGGGACCCTGGACAGGGTTCCGACGCTGAGCAGGGCGCAGAGAGGCTGGTTGGCCACCAGGGGGCGCCTGAGGCATGGAGCAGTGGTGAAAGCCAAAGGAAGGGGGCTCCTGATGTCATGCCTTGGAGCAGTGGAGAGGAGTCACAGGACAGTGAGTCAGACAGCAGTGAGCTATTAGATGCTCGTTACCGACGTGCTACCCGGCGTAAGGAGCAATTGAGCAATTACCGGAGGTAATGGCTCTCAGCTGCTGATCATTAGACTCCTCTCCAGACTATAAAGGGACTGATTGTGGACACACCCTTTGCAGGAATCAACTGATCATTGGAGTTGGAGAAGCTCAGATCTGTGTCGTACTTTGGCAGGCTGGATTGCTGCTAAAGATTTTACCTGGATTACTGTCAATCTGTTCCCTGGACCTTGGCTGCTAAGGTGATTATCTGGAGCTTGGTAGCTGGATTGCTGCCAAGGGGTGTCGCTGTAGCTGGATTGCTGCCCAGAGTGCTATCTTGACCTTGGCAGTCTGGATTGCTGCCAAGGTGGAACCTGTATGTCAATAAACATCTTTGAAGAGACTTTGTGTCGGAGTGTCTTGGTATACAAGAGGAGGGGGTCGGAACAGATTGATTCCTGCCCCAAACAAAACTCCATTAAGTTGCAATGGAGCAACTACAAGCTGAGATGGCCCAGTTGGCTCAACTGATTGCTTTGCTGGCTGGTCAGGTCTCTCAGCTCCAGGGGCTTGCAAACCCCCTCCAGCCAAGGAGGAAATGTCCAGTGGCTACACCAGACAAGTTTGATGGCAAACAAGCAATGTTTGCAGCGTTCCTGGGCCAATGCCAGCTGTTTATCAGCTTGAGAGCGGAGGACTTTCCCACTGACCGGACGAAGGTGGGATTTATCATCAGCTTGCTCTCAGGCACAGCAGCGAGGTGGGCCACTCCATTGCTCTCCCAACCGAGCCCCCTGCTGGACGATTTTCAGGGTTTTTGTAACCATCTCCGGCTGATGTTTGAAGATCCCATTAAGGGGGAAACAGCCACCAGACTCCTGAAAGAGTTGCACCAGGGGCGTGGTTCTTTGCAGGATTATGTCAGCGAATTCCGGCTGCTTAGTCAGGACTCTGCTTGGAATGAGCCAGCCCTTATGGACACTTTCCAGGACGGCCTATCAGATGGCCTGCAGGACGAGCTTGTGAGGGTGGACAGGCCTCCAACGTTCGACGCGTTGGTTTATTTGTGCCTCCGGATAGACGCCCGGCTGCAGAGGCGGAGGCCTCGCCGCGTGTCCCAGGAGACCAGTAGGGTGCCGGTCCCTCACGAGACTGCAGTTGCACGGGAGGAGCCCATGGAGTTGGGTGCCGCCAAACCCCGCTTGTTGCGCACGGAGATGGACAGACGGCGTGCAGGGGGGTTGTGTTTCTACTGTGGGGATTTTGGACACTTGGCTTTGGTTTGCCCCAAAAAGGGTAGGGGGGCTGTGCGGACTGCGGCCTCCCCTCAGCAACGTGTCGGGAAACGGGCGGGGCCCAATCTGAGGGAGACTTCGGGTCGGGCACAGGCCGGAACAGAGGCGGAGGGGCCTCCACGACATCTGATTCTTGCAGCGCACATTCTCTTGTCGGGTAGTCCGCAGGGAATTCCAGCCCATGCCTTGGTCGATTCCGGGGCTACCACGAATTTTATGGATGCAGCGTTTGTCACGAAATATCACGTCCCTCTGTGCCCGGTAGACCCTCCGATGCGAGTGGAGACCATTGACGGCCGGGTGCTTCTGTCTGGACCCATCAAGAACGCCACGCAGCCTTTGTGCCTGATCCTCGGGGAGCATGAGGAGGCCATTCAATTTTACGTGGCTTCGGGTCTGCATTTCCCCGTGGTGTTGGGCTTGGCTTGGCTGCGGGCGCACGATCCCCAGATCTACTGGTCGCAGAACCGCATCTCGTTCCCGTCCTTGCAATGCGTGGACCATACCCGTCATGTTTGCGCGGCTCAGGTGCCCAGTTCGGCCGAGGTGACAGTGCCGCCGGATTTAGCGGAGTTCGCGGACGTGTTTAGCGAGCAGGAGGCGGATCAACTGCCACCGCACCGGCCTTACGACTGTCCCATTGACCTGGTACCTGATGCGAAACTCCCGACGGGCCGCCTATACTCCATGTCTGAACCGGAGTTGGCCGCATTGCGGGACTTCCTTGACAAGAACCTGGCCCGGGGTTTTATCCGGCCTTCGTCTTCGCCCTTGTCTGCCCCGGTTTTGTTCGTCAAAAAGAAGACCGGGGATCTAAGACTTTGTTGCGATTACCGGCGCTTGAACACCATCACGATCCGTAATCGCTACCCGTTGCCTCTGATTCCCGAGTTGTTGGAGCGGCTCCGGGAGGCCGTGGTGTTTACAAAACTGGACTTACGTGGAGCTTACAATCTGGTTCGAGTCAGGGCGGGGGACGAATGGAAGACAGCTTTTGGCACCCGATATGGACATTTTGAGTATACGGTCATGCCGTTCGGGTTGACCAATGCCCCAGCTGTCTTCCAACATTTTATGAACGATATCTTTCGGGACCTTTTGGATCAGTTTGTCGTCATCTACCTGGACGACATCTTGATCTACTCTACATCTCGGAAGGATCACCAACAGCACTTGCGTCAGGTCTTGCAGCGCCTTCGAAAGCATCGCTTGTTTGCCAAGCTGGAGAAGTGTCAGTTCTGGCAGACCACCATCGAGTTCCTGGGGCACCGTATATCCCCTGAAGGAATTGCGATGGAGCCAGGCAAGGTGGAGGCATTACGAAGTTGGCAATCTCCTCGACGGATGAAAGACGTTCAGAGACTCCTCGGGTTTGCCAACTACTACCGGTCCTTCATCCCCGGCTTTGCTTTCTTGACCGCGCCCCTCACTCGGCTCCTGCAAAAGAAAGTGCCGTTTCACTGGGGGTCCACGGAACAACAAGCGTTCGTGGCCTTGAAGCGCGCTTTTACAAAGGAGCCGATCTTGAAACACCCTGATCCCCATCGCCCCTTTGTAGTCGAGGCGGATGCGTCCGACATCGCGGTGGGGGCGGTGTTATTGCAGGCTCACGCCCCTGATGGCACCCTTTTCCCTTGCGCCTATTACTCTCGGAAACTCAATCCTTCCGAGCGCAATTATACCATCTGGGAGAAGGAGTTGCTGGCTATCAAGGCGGCGTTCGAAGCCTGGCGACATCACCTGGAGGGGGCCAGGCATCAGGTCGAAGTCCGGACAGACCATCGGAATCTGGAGTTTTTGACAACAGCCCGGAAGCTCAATCAGCGCCAGATCCGGTGGTCTCTGTTTTTTGCCCGGTTCCACTTCAAGGTCACGTATATCCCCAGTGCCTTGAACCAGAGGGCGGATGCCCTATCTAGAAAGCCGGAGTACTCAGACCCTGCTGACTCACTGCCCCCCCGGACGGTCCTACCCGTCGAGTCCTTCGCTGCAATCCAGGAACCCGTGGATTTACGGTCGTTGATACGGAATGCGCAGCGAAACGACGAGTGGGTAGAACAACGGCGGGCAGAGGTAGGGCCGACATCCCCGTGGACCTTTGACGAGGACCTTTTGAGGTATCGGGATCGGCTCTACGTGCCTGCAGGACCGCTCCGTGGATTGGTTCTCTCCCAATGTCATGACACTCCGGCAGCGGGACACTTTGGCCTGTTCAAAACTTTGCACCTGGTTTCCCGTACGTTTTGGTGGCCTCGCCTGCGACACGACGTGCAGACGTACGTCACGTCATGTGTGCAGTGTCGACAGGCCAAATCAGCGACGGGAGCTCCTCCAGGCTTGCTACAGCCATTGCCGACCCCGGACAGACCCTGGGGAGCCGTGTCCATGGACTTCTTGACGGAACTGCCTCCGTCGTCCGGTTTCACTACGGTCCTAGTGGTGGTGGACATGCTCACCAAGATGGCGCATTTCATCCCCTGCCGGAGATTGCCGACAGCCCGCGCCACCGCCCGCATGTTCATCCAGCACGTGTTCCGGCTGCACGGCCTACCTGACCGGGTCGTCTCCGATCGTGGTACACAATTCACGGCCCAGTTCTGGAAAGGGCTGATGGCCGCTCTTGACGTTCAAGTTTGTCTGTCCTCGGCGCACCATCCCGAAACCGATGGAGGGACGGAGAAGGTGATTGGGATTCTGGAACAATATCTGCGCTGCTTCGTGAACCAGCAGCAGAACAATTGGGCGGAGTACCTCGCCGTGGCGGAGTTTGCGTTCAACAACTCGCAGCACTCCTCCACACGGATGACGCCTTTCATGGCGAACGTCGGGTACCACCCACGTTTTTTCCCTCTCACCCCCATGGACTCTCCGGTCCCCGCAGCGCAGGATTTCCTCTCTGAGCTTCAGGCGGTTCACCAGATGGTGCGCCGCTACTTGAATCAGGCGAAGGAGGATTACAAGAGGGTGGCGGACAGGTCTCGCCGTGCGGTGCCGGAATTGGCCGTGGGTGATCGCGTGTGGTTGTCCACGCGGCATCTTCCATCCCACCGGCCTACGAGGAAGTTGGACCACCGGTATCTGGGGCCGTTCCCTGTGGAGGCCGTTATCAATCCAGTGGCCTATCGCCTGACCCTCCCGCGCTCGATGCGAGTACACCCGGTGTTCCATCGCTCGCTCCTGATCCCTGAGCGGTCGGATTGTCCTCTCCGACATCCCTCTTCGCCCCTGCCGTCGTCGCCTGAGGTGCATGCACGGCCATTGCACAGAGTGACCCGGATCCGTGACTCGAGATGGCTCAAGGGTCGGTTCCAGTATTTGGTCGACTGGGCGGACGAGGACTCGGACGGTGGGACCTGGACCGATGCGACGGCTGTGCATGCTCCAGCTTTGGTGCGGGCCTATCATGGACGTTTTCCCTCCCGACCGCATCCCGAGCGTCAGGCCCGGGGGAAGGGCCCTGCGGTGAGGGATAGTGTTGTGGCCCAGCCGGTGCCGGTGCCGCTGCCACCAGACTCCGACAGCGAGGTGTCCTCTGAGTCGGCTCAAGAGGAGGTGGGGGACCCTGGACAGGGTTCCGACGCTGAGCAGGGCGCAGAGAGGCTGGTTGGCCACCAGGGGGCGCCTGAGGCATGGAGCAGTGGTGAAAGCCAAAGGAAGGGGGCTCCTGATGTCATGCCTTGGAGCAGTGGAGAGGAGTCACAGGACAGTGAGTCAGACAGCAGTGAGCTATTAGATGCTCGTTACCGACGTGCTACCCGGCGTAAGGAGCAATTGAGCAATTACCGGAGGTAATGGCTCTCAGCTGCTGATCATTAGACTCCTCTCCAGACTATAAAGGGACTGATTGTGGACACACCCTTTGCAGGAATCAACTGATCATTGGAGTTGGAGAAGCTCAGATCTGTGTCGTACTTTGGCAGGCTGGATTGCTGCTAAAGATTTTACCTGGATTACTGTCAATCTGTTCCCTGGACCTTGGCTGCTAAGGTGATTATCTGGAGCTTGGTAGCTGGATTGCTGCCAAGGGGTGTCGCTGTAGCTGGATTGCTGCCCAGAGTGCTATCTTGACCTTGGCAGTCTGGATTGCTGCCAAGGTGGAACCTGTATGTCAATAAACATCTTTGAAGAGACTTTGTGTCGGAGTGTCTTGGTATACAAGAGGAGGGGGTCAGAACACATACCCATATCAGTGATGTCCTGAGTCGGGAAAGCTAAAACACTACTCCTTTCGCTGATCTGAGTTTTCCCTGAGGAGTTAGACCAAAGCTTATCTCAGAATTGCCAAAAGAGCCGAATTCATCCAGAACCGTTATTTTTGACCCAGAGCTCAGTTTCGAATAACATATCCATATCAGTGATGTCCTGAGTCGGGAAAGCTAAAACACTACTCCATTCGCGGATCTGAGTTTTCCCTGAGGAGTTCGACCAAAGCTTATCTCACAATTGGCAAAAGAGCCCTATTCATCCAGAACCGTTATTTTTGACCCAGAGCTCAGTTTCGAATAACATACCCATATCAGTGATGTCCTGAGTCGGGAAAGCTAAAACACTACTCCATTCGCTGATCTGAGCTTTCCCTGAGGAGTTAGACCAAAGCTTATCTCAGAATTGCCAAAAGAGCCCAATTCAGCCAGAAACGTTACTTTTGACAAAGAGCTCAGTTTCGAATAACATACACTGAGTGTATGTTATTGTGAGGTCCTGAGTCGGGAAAATTAAAAAAAATGTTCCATTCGCTGATCTCAGCTTTCCCTGAGGAGTTAGACCAAAGCCTATCTCAGAATTGGCAAAAGAACTCAATTCATCCAGAAATGTTACTTTTGACCAGGAGCTCAGTTATGAATAACATACAGATATCAGTGGTGTCCTGAGTCGAGATAGCTAAAACACTACTCCATTCGCTGATCTGAGCTTTCCCTGAGGAGTTCGACCAAAGCTTATCTCAGAATGGGCAAAAGAGCCCTATTCATCCAGAACCGTTATTTTTGACCCAGAGCTCAGTTTCGAATAACATACCCATATCAGTGATGTCCTGAGTCGGGAAAGCTAAATCACTACTCCATTCGCTGATCTGAGCTTTCCCTGAGGAGTTAGACCAAAGCTTATCTCAGAATTGACAAAAGAGCCCAATTCATCCAGAACCGTTATTTTTGACCCAGAGCTCAGTTTCGAATAACATACCCATATCAGTGATGTCCTGAGTCGGGAAAGCTAAAACACTACTCCATTCGCTGATCTGAGCTTTCCCTGAGGAGTTCGACCAAAGCTTATCTCAGAATTGGCAAAAGAGCCCTATTCATCCAGAACCGTTATTTTTGACCCAGAGCTCAGTTTCGAAAAACATACCCATATCAGTGATGTCCTGAGTCGGGAAAGCTAAAACACTACTCTATTCGCTGATCTGAGCTTTCCCTGAGGAGTTAGACCAAAGCTTATCTCAGAATTGACAAAAGAGCCCAATTCATCCAGAACCGTTATTTTTGACCCAGAGCTCAGTTTCGAATAACACACCCATAACAGTGATGTCCTGAGTCGGGAAAGCTAAAACACTACTCCATTCGCTGATCTGAGCTTTCCCTGAGGAGTTAGACGAAAGCTTATCTCAGAATTGCCAAAAGAGCCCAATTCAGCCAGAAACGTTACTTTTGACAAAGAGCTCAGTTTCGAATAACATACACTGAGTGTATGTTATTGTGAGGTCCTGAGTCGGGAAAATTAAAAAAATGCTCCATTTGCTGATCTCAGCTTTCCCTGAGGAGTTAGACCAAAGCCTATCTCAGAATTGGCAAAATAACTCAATTCAGCCAGAAGACGTTAGTTTGGATCCAGAGCTTGGATTCCAACTAGTAACACATATTGGTGTGTTCCTGAGTCGGGAAAGATGGAAAACTATTCGATTCGCTGATCTGCGCTTTCCCTGAGGAGTTAGACCAAAGCTTATCTCAGAATTGCCAAAAGAGCCGAATTCATCCAGAACCGTTATTTTTGACCCAGAGCTCAGTTTCGAATAACAAAGAAATCAGCGGTGTCCTGAGTCGAGAAAGCTAAAACACTACTCCATTCGCTGATCTGAGCTTTCCCTGAGGAGTTAGACCAAAGCCTATCTCAGAATTGGCAAAAGAACTCAATTCAGCCAGAAGACGTTAGTTTGGATCCACAGCTTGGATTCCAACTAGTAACACATATTGGTGTGTTCCTGAGTCGGGAAAGATGGAAAACTATTCGATTCGCTGATCTGAGCTTTCCCTGAGGAGTTCGACCAAAGCTTATCTCAGAATTGCCAAAAGAGCCGAATTCATCCAGAACCGTTATTTTTGACCCAGAGCTCAGTTTCGAATAACATACAGATATCAGTGGTGTCCTGAGTCGAGAAAGCTAAAACACTACTCCATTCGCTGATCTGAGCTTTCCCTGAGGAGTTCGACCAAAGCTTATCTCACAATTGGCAAAAGAGCCCTATTCATCCAGAACCGTTATTTTTGACCCAGAGCTCAGTTTCGAATAACATACCCATATCAGTGATGTCCTGAGTCGGGAAAGCTAAAACACTACTCCTTTCGCTGATCTGAGTTTTCCCTGAGGAGTTAGACCAAAGCTTATCTCAGAATTGCCAAAAGAGCCGAATTCATCCAGAACCGTTATTTTTGACCCAGAGCTCAGTTTCGAATAACATACCCATATCAGTGATGTCCTGAGTCGGGAAAGCTAAAACACTACTCCATTCGCGGATCTGAGTTTTCCCTGAGGAGTTCGACCAAAGCTTATCTCACAATTGGCAAAAGAGCCCTATTCATCCAGAACCGTTATTTTTGACCCAGAGCTCAGTTTCGAATAACATACCCATATCAGTGATGTCCTGAGTCGGGAAAGCTAAAACACTACTCCATTCGCTGATCTGAGCTTTCCCTGAGGAGTTAGACCAAAGCTTATCTCAGAATTGCCAAAAGAGCCCAATTCAGCCAGAAACGTTACTTTTGACAAAGAGCTCAGTTTCGAATAACATACACTGAGTGTATGTTATTGTGAGGTCCTGAGTCAGGAAAATTAAAAAAAATTCTCCATTCGCTGATCTCAGCTTTCCCTGAGGAGTTAGACCAAAGCCTATCTCAGAATTGGCAAAAGAACTCAATTCATCCAGAACCGTTATTTTTGACCCAGAGCTCAGTTTCGAATAACATACAGATATCAGTGGTGTCCTGAGTCGAGAAAGCTAAAACACTACTCCATTCGCTGATCTGAGTTTTCCCTGAGGAGTTAGACCAAAGCTTATCTCAGAATTGACAAAAGAGCCCAATTCAGCCAGAACCGTTATTTTTGACCCAGAGCTCAGTTTCGAATACCAGACTCATATCAATGATGTCCTGAGTCGGGAAAATTAAAAAAATGCTCCATTTGCTGATCTCAGCTTTCCCTGAGGAGTTAGACCAAAGCCTATCTCAGAATTGGCAAAATAACTCAATTCCGCCAGAAGACGTTAGTTTGGATCCAGAGCTTGGATTCCAACTAGTAACACATATTGGTGTGTTCCTGAGTCGGGAAAGATGGAAAACTATTCGATTCGCTGATCTGAGCTTTCCCTGAGGAGTTCGACCAAAGCTTATCTCAGAATTGCCAAAAGAGCCGAATTCATCCAGAACCGTTATTTTTGACCCAGAGCTCAGTTTCGAATAACATACAGATATCAGTGGTGTCCTGAGTCGAGAAAGCTAAAACACTATTCCATTCGCTGATCTGAGCTTTCCCTGAGGAGTTCGACCAAAGCTTATCTCACAATTGGCAAAAGAGCCCTATTCATCCAGAACCGTTATTTTTGACCCAGAGCTCAGTTTCGAATAACATACCCATATCAGTGATGTCCTGAGTCGGGAAAGCTAAAACACTACTCCTTTCGCTGATCTGAGTTTTCCCTGAGGAGTTAGACCAAAGCTTATCTCAGAATTGCCAAAAGAGCCGAATTCATCCAGAACCGTTATTTT
Organism: Natrix helvetica; assembly: GCF_964273705.1. Classification (NCBI taxonomy): domain Eukaryota; kingdom Metazoa; phylum Chordata; class Lepidosauria; order Squamata; family Natricidae; genus Natrix; species Natrix helvetica. Next base: position 50,125,284 of record NC_138555.1, read on the forward strand.
TGACCCAGAGCTCAGTTTCGAATAACATACCCATATCAGTGATGTCCTGAGTTGGGAAAGCTAAAACACTACTCCATTCGCGGATCTGAGTTTTCCCTGAGGAGTTCGACCAAAGCTTATCTCACAATTGGCAAAAGAGCCCTATTCATCCAGAACCGTTATTTTTGACCCAGAGCTCAGTTTCGAATAACATACCCATATCAGTGATGTCCTGAGTCGGGAAAGCTAAAACACTACTCCATTCGCTGATCTGAGCTTTCCCTGAGGAGTTAGACCAAAGCTTATCTCAGAATTGCCAAAAGAGCCCAATTCAGCCAGAAACGTTACTTTTGACAAAGAGCTCAGTTTCGAATAACATACACTGAGTGTATGTTATTGTGAGGTCCTGAGTCGGGAAAATTAAAAAAAATGCTCCATTCGCTGATCTCAGCTTTCCCTGAGGAGTTAGACCAAAGCCTATCTCAGAATTGGCAAAAGAACTCAATTCATCCAGAAATGTTACTTTTGACCAGGAGCTCAGTTATGAATAACATACAGATATCAGTGGTGTCCTGAGTCGAGATAGCTAAAACACTACTCCATTCGCTGATCTGAGCTTTCCCTGAGGAGTTAGACCAAAGCTTATCTCAGAATTGCCAAAAGAGCCCAATTCAGCCAGAACCGTTATTTTTGACCCAGAGCTCAGTTTCAAATACCATACCCATATCAGTGATGTCCTGAGTCGGGAAAATTAAAAAAATGCTCCATTCGGTGATCTGAGCTTTCCCTGAGGAGTTAGACCAAAGCCTATCTCAGAATTGGCAAAACAACTCAATTCAGCCAGAAGACGTTAGTTTGGATCCAGAGCTTGGATTCCAACTAGTAACACATATTGGTGTGTTCCTGAGTCGGGAAAGATGGAAAACTATTCGATTCGCTGATCTGAGCTTTCCCTGAGGAGTTCTACCAAAGCTTATCTCAGAATTGGCAAAAGAGCCCTATTCATCCAGAACCGTTATTTTTGACCCAGAGCTCAGTTTCGAAAAACATACCCATATCAGTGATGTCCTGAGTCGGGAAAGCTAAAACACTACTCTATTCGCTGATCTGAGCTTTCCCTGAGGAGTTAGACCAAAGCTTATCTCAGAATTGACAAAAGAGCCCAATTCATCCAGAACCGTTATTTTTGACCCAGAGCTCAGTTTCGAATAACACACCCATAACAGTGATGTCCTGAGTCGGGAAAGCTAAAACACTACTCCATTCGCTGATCTGAGCTTTCCCTGAGGAGTTAGACGAAAGCTTATCTCAGAATTGCCAAAAGAGCCCAATTCAGCCAGAAACGTTACTTTTGACAAAGAGCTCAGTTTCGAATAACATACACTGAGTGTATGTTATTGTGAGGTCCTGAGTCGGGAAAATTAAAAAAATGCTCCATTTGCTGATCTCAGCTTTCCCTGAGGAGTTAGACCAAAGCTTATCTCAGAATTGCCAAAAGAGCCGAATTCATCCAGAACCGTTATTTTTGACCCAGAGCTCAGTTTCGAATAACAAAGAAATCAGCGGTGTCCTGAGTCGAGAAAGCTAAAACACTACTCCATTCGCTGATCTGAGCTTTCCCTGAGGAGTTAGACCAAAGCCTATCTCAGAATTGGCAAAAGAACTCAATTCATCCAGAAGACGTTAGTTTGGATCCAGAGCTTGGATTCCAACTAGTAACACATATTGGTGTGTTCCTGAGTCGGGAAAGATGGAAAACTATTCGATTCGCTGATCTGAGCTTTCCCTGAGGAGTTCGACCAAAGCTTATCTCAGAATTGCCAAAAGAGCCGAATTCATCCAGAACCGTTATTTTTGACCCAGAGCTCAGTTTCGAATACCATACCCATATCAGTGATGTCCTGAGTCGGGAAAATTAAAAAAATGCTCCATTCGCTGATCTCAGCTTTCCCTGAGGAGTTAGACCAAAGCCTATCTCAGAATTAGCAAAACAACTCAATTCAGCCAGAAGACGTTAGTTTGGATCCAGAGCTTGGATTCCAACTAGTAACACATATTGGTGTGTTCCTGAGTCGGGAAAGATGGAAAACTATTCGATTCGCTGATCTGAGCTTTCCCTGAGGAGTTCGACCAAAACTTATCTCAGAATTGCCAAAAGAGCCGAACTCATCCAGAACCGTTATTTTTGACCCAGAGCTCAGTTTCGAATAACATACCCATATCAGTGATGTCCTGAGTCGGGAAAGCTAAAACACTACTCCATTCGCGGATCTGAGTTTTCCCTGAGGAGTTCGACCAAAGCTTATCTCACAATTGGCAAAAGAACCCTATTCATCCAGAACCGTTATTTTTGACCCAGAGCTCAGTTTCGAATAACATACCCATATCAGTGATGTCCTGAGTCGGGAAAGCTAAAATATTACTCCATTCGCTGATCTGAGCTTTCCCTGACGAGTTCGACCAAAGCTTATCTCAGAATTGCCAAAAGAGCCCAATTCAGCCAGAAACGTTACTTTTGACAAAGAGCTCAGTTTCGAATAACATACAGATATCAGTGGTGTCCTGAGTCGGGAAAGCTAGAAAACCACTCCATTCGCTGATCTGAGCTTTCCCTGAGGAGTTAGACCAAAGCCTATCTCAGAATTGGCAAAAGAACTCAATTCAGCCAGAAGACGTTAGTTTGGATCCAGAGCTTGGATTCCAAGTAGTAACACATATTGGTGTGTTCCTGAGTCGGGAAAGATGGAAAACTATTCGATTGGCTGATCTGAGCTTTCCCTGAGGAGTTCGACCAAAGCTTATCTCAGAATTGTCAAAAGAGCCCAATTCATCCAGAAACGTTACTTTTGACCCAGAGCTCAGTTTCGAATAACATACCCATTCCAGTGATGTCCTGAGTCGGGAAAGCTAAAACACTACTCCATTCGCTGATCTGAGCTTTCCCTGAGGAGTTAGACGAAAGCTTATCTCAGAATTGCCAAAAGAGCCCAATTCAGCCAGAAACGTTACTTTTGACAAAGAGCTCAGTTTCGAATAACAAACACTGAGTGTATGTTATTGTAAGGTCCTGAGTCGGGAAAATTAAAAAAATGCTCCATTCGCTGATCTCAGCTTTCCCTGAGGAGTTAGACCAAAGCCTATCTCAGAATTGGCAAAAGAACTCAATTCATCCAGAAATGTTACTTTTGACCAGGAGCTCAGTTATGAATAACATACAGATATCAGTGATGTCCTGAGTCGAGATAGCTAAAACACTACTCCATTCGCTGATCTGAGCTTTCCCTGAGGAGTTCGACCAAAGCTTATCTCAGAATGGGCAAAAGAGCCCTATTCATCCAGAACCGTTATTTTTGACCCAGAGCTCAGTTTCGAATAACATACCCATATCAGTGATGTCCTGAGTCGGGAAAGCTAAATCACTACTCCATTCGCTGATCTGAGCTTTCCCTGAGGAGTTAGACCAAAGCTTATCTCAGAATTGACAAAAGAGCCCAATTCAGCCAGAACCGTTATTTTTGACCCAGAGCTCAGTTTCAAATACCATACCCATATCAGTGATGTCCTGAGTCGGGAAAATTAAAAAAATGCTCCATTCGGTGATCTGAGCTTTCCCTGAGGAGTTAGACCAAAGCCTATCTCAGAATTGGCAAAACAACTCAATTCAGCCAGAAGACGTTAGTTTGGATCCAGAGCTTGGATTCCAACTAGTAACACATATTGGTGTGTTCCTGAGTCGGGAAAGATGGAAAACTATTCGATTCGCTGATCTGAGCTTTCCCTGAGGAGTTCTACCAAAGCTTATCTCAGAATTGGCAAAAGAGCCCTATTCATCCAGAACCGTTATTTTTGACCCAGAGCTCAGTTTCGAAAAACATACCCATATCAGTGATGTCCTGAGTCGGGAAAGCTAAAACACTACTCTATTCGCTGATCTGAGCTTTCCCTGAGGAGTTAGACCAAAGCTTATCTCAGAATTGACAAAAGAGCCCAATTCATCCAGAACCGTTATTTTTGACCCAGAGCTCAGTTTCGAATAACACACCCATAACAGTGATGTCCTGAGTCGGGAAAGCTAAAACACTACTCCATTCGCTGATCTGAGCTTTCCCTGAGGAGTTAGACGAAAGCTTATCTCAGAATTGCCAAAAGAGCCCAATTCAGCCAGAAACGTTACTTTTGACAAAGAGCTCAGTTTCGAATAACATACACTGAGTGTATGTTATTGTGAGGTCCTGAGTCGGGAAAATTAAAAAAATGCTCCATTTGCTGATCTCAGCTTTCCCTGAGGAGTTAGACCAAAGCTTATCTCAGAATTGCCAAAAGAGCCGAATTCATCCAGAACCGTTATTTTTGACCCAGAGCTCAGTTTCGAATAACAAAGAAATCAGCGGTGTCCTGAGTCGAGAAAGCTAAAACACTACTCCATTCGCTGATCTGAGCTTTCCCTGAGGAGTTAGACCAAAGCCTATCTCAGAATTGGCAAAAGAACTCAATTCAGCCAGAAGACGTTAGTTTGGATCCAGAGCTTGGATTCCAACTAGTAACACATATTGGTGTGTTCCTGAGTCGGGAAAGATGGAAAACTATTCGATTCGCTGATCTGAGCTTTCCCTGAGGAGTTCGACCAAAGCTTATCTCAGAATTGCCAAAAGAGCCGAATTCATCCAGAACCGTTATTTTTGACCCAGAGCTCAGTTTCGAATACCATACCCATATCAGTGATGTCCTGAGTCGGGAAAATTAAAAAAATGCTCCATTCGCTGATCTCAGCTTTCCCTGAGGAGTTAGACCAAAGCCTATCTCAGAATTAGCAAAACAACTCAATTCAGCCAGAAGACGTTAGTTTGGATCCAGAGCTTGGATTCCAACTAGTAACACATATTGGTGTGTTCCTGAGTCGGGAAAGATGGAAAACTATTCGATTCGCTGATCTGAGCTTTCCCTGAGGAGTTCGACCAAAACTTATCTCAGAATTGCCAAAAGAGCCGAACTCATCCAGAACCGTTATTTTTGACCCAGAGCTCAGTTTCGAATAACATACCCATATCAGTGATGTCCTGAGTCGGGAAAGCTAAAACACTACTCCATTCGCGGATCTGAGTTTTCCCTGAGGAGTTCGACCAAAGCTTATCTCACAATTGGCAAAAGAACCCTATTCATCCAGAACCGTTATTTTTGACCCAGAGCTCAGTTTCGAATAACATACCCATATCAGTGATGTCCTGAGTCGGGAAAGCTAAAATATTACTCCATTCGCTGATCTGAGCTTTCCCTGACGAGTTCGACCAAAGCTTATCTCAGAATTGCCAAAAGAGCCCAATTCAGCCAGAAACGTTACTTTTGACAAAGAGCTCAGTTTCGAATAACATACAGATATCAGTGGTGTCCTGAGTCGGGAAAGCTAGAAAACCACTCCATTCGCTGATCTGAGCTTTCCCTGAGGAGTTAGACCAAAGCCTATCTCAGAATTGGCAAAAGAACTCAATTCAGCCAGAAGACGTTAGTTTGGATCCAGAGCTTGGATTCCAAGTAGTAACACATATTGGTGTGTTCCTGAGTCGGGAAAGATGGAAAACTATTCGATTGGCTGATCTGAGCTTTCCCTGAGGAGTTCGACCAAAGCTTATCTCAGAATTGTCAAAAGAGCCCAATTCATCCAGAAACGTTACTTTTGACCCAGAGCTCAGTTTCGAATAACATACCCATTCCAGTGATGTCCTGAGTCGGGAAAGCTAAAACACTACTCCATTCGCTGATCTGAGCTTTCCCTGAGGAGTTAGACGAAAGCTTATCTCAGAATTGCCAAAAGAGCCCAATTCAGCCAGAAACGTTACTTTTGACAAAGAGCTCAGTTTCGAATAACAAACACTGAGTGTATGTTATTGTAAGGTCCTGAGTCGGGAAAATTAAAAAAATGCTCCATTCGCTGATCTCAGCTTTCCCTGAGGAGTTAGACCAAAGCCTATCTCAGAATTGGCAAAAGAACTCAATTCATCCAGAAATGTTACTTTTGACCAGGAGCTCAGTTATGAATAACATACAGATATCAGTGATGTCCTGAGTCGAGATAGCTAAAACACTACTCCATTCGCTGATCTGAGCTTTCCCTGAGGAGTTCGACCAAAGCTTATCTCAGAATGGGCAAAAGAGCCCTATTCATCCAGAACCGTTATTTTTGACCCAGAGCTCAGTTTCGAATAACATACCCATATCAGTGATGTCCTGAGTCGGGAAAGCTAAATCACTACTCCATTCGCTGATCTGAGCTTTCCCTGAGGAGTTAGACCAAAGCTTATCTCAGAATTGACAAAAGAGCCCAATTCAGCCAGAACCGTTATTTTTGACCCAGAGCTCAGTTTCAAATACCATACCCATATCAGTGATGTCCTGAGTCGGGAAAATTAAAAAAATGCTCCATTCGGTGATCTGAGCTTTCCCTGAGGAGTTAGACCAAAGCCTATCTCAGAATTGGCAAAACAACTCAATTCAGCCAGAAGACGTTAGTTTGGATCCAGAGCTTGGATTCCAACTAGTAACACATATTGGTGTGTTCCTGAGTCGGGAAAGATGGAAAACTATTCGATTCGCTGATCTGAGCTTTCCCTGAGGAGTTCTACCAAAGCTTATCTCAGAATTGGCAAAAGAGCCCTATTCATCCAGAACCGTTATTTTTGACCCAGAGCTCAGTTTCGAAAAACATACCCATATCAGTGATGTCCTGAGTCGGGAAAGCTAAAACACTACTCTATTCGCTGATCTGAGCTTTCCCTGAGGAGTTAGACCAAAGCTTATCTCAGAATTGACAAAAGAGCCCAATTCATCCAGAACCGTTATTTTTGACCCAGAGCTCAGTTTCGAATAACACACCCATAACAGTGATGTCCTGAGTCGGGAAAGCTAAAACACTACTCCATTCGCTGATCTCAGCTTTCCCTGAGGAGTTAGACCAAAGCCTATCTCAGAATTGGCAAAAGAACTCAATTCATCCAGAAATGTTACTTTTGACCAGGAGCTCAGTTATGAATAACATACAGATATCAGTGATGTCCTGAGTCGAGATAGCTAAAACACTACTCCATTCGCTGATCTGAGCTTTCCCTGAGGAGTTCGACCAAAGCTTATCTCAGAATGGGCAAAAGAGCCCTATTCATCCAGAACCGTTATTTTTGACCCAGAGCTCAGTTTCGAATAACATACCCATATCAGTGATGTCCTGAGTCGGGAAAGCTAAATCACTACTCCATTCGCTGATCTGAGCTTTCCCTGAGGAGTTAGACCAAAGCTTATCTCAGAATTGACAAAAGAGCCCAATTCATCCAGAACCGTTATTTTTGACCCAGAGCTCAGTTTCGAATAACATACCCATATCAGTGATGTCCTGAGTCGGGAAAGCTAAAACACTACTCCATTCGCTGATCTGAGCTTTCCCTGAGGAGTTCGACCAAAGCTTATCTCAGAATTGGCAAAAGAGCCCTATTCATCCAGAACCGTTATTTTTGACCCAGAGCTCAGTTTCGAATAACATACCCATAACAGTGATGTCCTGAGTCGGGAAAGCTAAAACACTACTCCATTCGCTGATCTGAGCTTTCCCTGAGGAGTTAGACGAAAGCTTATCTCAGAATTGCCAAAAGAGCCCAATTCAGCCAGAAACGTTACTTTTGACAAAGAGCTCAGTTTCGAATAACATACACTGAGTGTATGTTATTGTGAGGTCCTGAGTCGGGAAAATTAAAAAAATGCTCCATTTGCTGATCTCAGCTTTCCCTGAGGAGTTAGACCAAAGCCTATCTCAGAATTGGCAAAATAACTCAATTCAGCCAGAAGACGTTAGTTTGGATCCAGAGCTTGGATTCCAACTAGTAACACATATTGGTGTGTTCCTGAGTCGGGAAAGATGGAAAACTATTCGATTCGCTGATCTGAGCTTTCCCTGAGGAGTTCGACCAAAGCTTATCTCAGAATTGCCAAAAGAGCCGAATTCATCCAGAACCGTTATTTTTGACCCAGAGCTCAGTTTCGAATAACAAAGAAATCAGCGGTGTCCTGAGTCGAGAAAGCTAAAACACTACTCCATTCGCTGATCTGAGCTTTCCCTGAGGAGTTAGACCAAAGCCTATCTCAGAATTGGCAAAAGAACTCAATTCAGCCAGAAGACGTTAGTTTGGATCCAGAGCTTGGATTCCAACTAGTAACACATATTGGTGTGTTCCTGAGTCGGGAAAGATGGAAAACTATTCGATTCGCTGATCTGAGCTTTCCCTGAGGAGTTCGACCAAAGCTTATCTCAGAATTGCCAAAAGAGCCGAATTCATTCAGAACCGTTATTTTTGACCCAGAGCTCAGTTTCGAATACCATACCCATATCAGTGATGTCCTGAGTCGGGAAAATTAAAAAAATGCTCCATTCGCTGATCTCAGCTTTCCCTGAGGAGTTAGACCAAAGCCTATCTCAGAATTAGCAAAACAACTCAATTCAGCCAGAAGACGTTAGTTTGGATCCAGAGCTTGGATTCCAACTAGTAACACATATTGGTGTGTTCCTGAGTCGGGAAAGATGGAAAACTATTCGATTCGCTGATCTGAGCTTTCCCTGAGGAGTTCGACCAAAGCTTATCTCAGAATTGCCAAAAGAGCCGAATTCATCCAGAACCGTTATTTTTGACCCAGAGCTCAGTTTCGAATAACAAAGAAATCAGCGGTGTCCTGAGTCGAGAAAGCTAAAACACTACTCCATTCGCTGATCTGAGCTTTCCCTGAGGAGTTAGACCAAAGCTTATCTCAGAATTGCCAAAAGAGCCAAATTCATCCAGAACCGTTATTTTTGACCCAGAGCTCAGTTTCGAATAACATACAGATATCAGTGGTGTCCTGAGTCGAGAAAGCTAAAACACTACTCCATTCGCGGATCTGAGTTTTCCCTGAGGAGTTCGACCAAAGCTTATCTCACAATTGGCAAAAGAACCCTATTCATCCAGAACCGTTATTTTTGACCCAGAGCTCAGTTTCGAATAACATTCCCATATCAGTGATGTCCTGAGTCGGGAAAGCTAAAATATTACTCCATTCGCTGATCTGAGCTTTCCCTGACGAGTTCGACCAAAGCTTATCTCAGAATTGCCAAAAGAGCCCAATTCAGCCAGAAACGTTACTTTTGACAAAGAGCTCAGTTTCGAATAACATACAGATATCAGTGGTGTCCTGAGTCGGGAAAGCTAGAAAACCACTCCATTCGCTGATCTGAGCTTTCCCTGAGGAGTTAGACCAAAGCCTATCTCAGAATTGGCAAAATAACTCAATTCAGCCAGAAGACGTTAGTTTGGATCCAGAGCTTGGATTCCAAGTAGTAACACATATTGGTGTGTTCCTGAGTCGGGAAAGATGGAAAACTATTCGATTGGCTGATCTGAGCTTTCCCTGAGGAGTTAGACGAAAGCTTATCTCAGAATTGCCAAAAGAGCCCAATTCAGCCAGAAACGTTACTTTTGACAAAGAGCTCAGTTTCGAATAACAAACACTGAGTGTATGTTATTGTAAGGTCCTGAGTCGGGAAAATTAAAAAAATGCTCCATTCGCTGATCTCAGCTTTCCCTGAGGAGTTAGACCAAAGCCTATCTCAGAATTGGCAAAAGAACTCAATTCATCCAGAAATGTTACTTTTGACCAGGAGCTCAGTTATGAATAACATACAGATATCAGTGATGTCCTGAGTCGAGATAGCTAAAACACTACTCCATTCGCTGATCTGAGCTTTCCCTGAGGAGTTCGACCAAAGCTTATCTCAGAATGGGCAAAAGAGCCCTATTCATCCAGAACCGTTATTTTTGACCCAGAGCTCAGTTTCGAATAACATACCTGTTGTGGCCCAGCCGGTGCCGGTGCCGCTGCCACCAGACTCCGACAGCGAGGTGTCCTCTGAGTCGGCTCAAGAGGAGGTGGGGGACCCTGGACAGGGTTCCGACGCTGAGCAGGGCGCAGAGAGGCTGGTTGGCCACCAGGGGGCGCCTGAGGCATGGAGCAGTGGTGAAAGCCAAAGGAAGGGGGCTCCTGATGTCATGCCTTGGAGCAGTGGAGAGGAGTCACAGGACAGTGAGTCAGACAGCAGTGAGCTATTAGATGCTCGTTACCGACGTGCTACCCGGCGTAAGGAGCAATTGAGCAATTACCGGAGGTAATGGCTCTCAGCTGCTGATCATTAGACTCCTCTCCAGACTATAAAGGGACTGATTGTGGACACACCCTTTGCAGGAATCAACTGATCATTGGAGTTGGAGAAGCTCAGATCTGTGTCGTACTTTGGCAGGCTGGATTGCTGCTAAAGATTTTACCTGGATTACTGTCAATCTGTTCCCTGGACCTTGGCTGCTAAGGTGATTATCTGGAGCTTGGTAGCTGGATTGCTGCCAAGGGGTGTCGCTGTAGCTGGATTGCTGCCCAGAGTGCTATCTTGACCTTGGCAGTCTGGATTGCTGCCAAGGTGGAACCTGTATGTCAATAAACATCTTTGAAGAGACTTTGTGTCGGAGTGTCTTGGTATACAAGAGGAGGGGGTCGGAACAGATTGATTCCTGCCCCAAACAAAACTCCATTAAGTTGCAATGGAGCAACTACAAGCTGAGATGGCCCAGTTGGCTCAACTGATTGCTTTGCTGGCTGGTCAGGTCTCTCAGCTCCAGGGGCTTGCAAACCCCCTCCAGCCAAGGAGGAAATGTCCAGTGGCTACACCAGACAAGTTTGATGGCAAACAAGCAATGTTTGCAGCGTTCCTGGGCCAATGCCAGCTGTTTATCAGCTTGAGAGCGGAGGACTTTCCCACTGACCGGACGAAGGTGGGATTTATCATCAGCTTGCTCTCAGGCACAGCAGCGAGGTGGGCCACTCCATTGCTCTCCCAACCGAGCCCCCTGCTGGACGATTTTCAGGGTTTTTGTAACCATCTCCGGCTGATGTTTGAAGATCCCATTAAGGGGGAAACAGCCACCAGACTCCTGAAAGAGTTGCACCAGGGGCGTGGTTCTTTGCAGGATTATGTCAGCGAATTCCGGCTGCTTAGTCAGGACTCTGCTTGGAATGAGCCAGCCCTTATGGACACTTTCCAGGACGGCCTATCAGATGGCCTGCAGGACGAGCTTGTGAGGGTGGACAGGCCTCCAACGTTCGACGCGTTGGTTTATTTGTGCCTCCGGATAGACGCCCGGCTGCAGAGGCGGAGGCCTCGCCGCGTGTCCCAGGAGACCAGTAGGGTGCCGGTCCCTCACGAGACTGCAGTTGCACGGGAGGAGCCCATGGAGTTGGGTGCCGCCAAACCCCGCTTGTTGCGCACGGAGATGGACAGACGGCGTGCAGGGGGGTTGTGTTTCTACTGTGGGGATTTTGGACACTTGGCTTTGGTTTGCCCCAAAAAGGGTAGGGGGGCTGTGCGGACTGCGGCCTCCCCTCAGCAACGTGTCGGGAAACGGGCGGGGCCCAATCTGAGGGAGACTTCGGGTCGGGCACAGGCCGGAACAGAGGCGGAGGGGCCTCCACGACATCTGATTCTTGCAGCGCACATTCTCTTGTCGGGTAGTCCGCAGGGAATTCCAGCCCATGCCTTGGTCGATTCCGGGGCTACCACGAATTTTATGGATGCAGCGTTTGTCACGAAATATCACGTCCCTCTGTGCCCGGTAGACCCTCCGATGCGAGTGGAGACCATTGACGGCCGGGTGCTTCTGTCTGGACCCATCAAGAACGCCACGCAGCCTTTGTGCCTGATCCTCGGGGAGCATGAGGAGGCCATTCAATTTTACGTGGCTTCGGGTCTGCATTTCCCCGTGGTGTTGGGCTTGGCTTGGCTGCGGGCGCACGATCCCCAGATCTACTGGTCGCAGAACCGCATCTCGTTCCCGTCCTTGCAATGCGTGGACCATACCCGTCATGTTTGCGCGGCTCAGGTGCCCAGTTCGGCCGAGGTGACAGTGCCGCCGGATTTAGCGGAGTTCGCGGACGTGTTTAGCGAGCAGGAGGCGGATCAACTGCCACCGCACCGGCCTTACGACTGTCCCATTGACCTGGTACCTGATGCGAAACTCCCGACGGGCCGCCTATACTCCATGTCTGAACCGGAGTTGGCCGCATTGCGGGACTTCCTTGACAAGAACCTGGCCCGGGGTTTTATCCGGCCTTCGTCTTCGCCCTTGTCTGCCCCGGTTTTGTTCGTCAAAAAGAAGACCGGGGATCTAAGACTTTGTTGCGATTACCGGCGCTTGAACACCATCACGATCCGTAATCGCTACCCGTTGCCTCTGATTCCCGAGTTGTTGGAGCGGCTCCGGGAGGCCGTGGTGTTTACAAAACTGGACTTACGTGGAGCTTACAATCTGGTTCGAGTCAGGGCGGGGGACGAATGGAAGACAGCTTTTGGCACCCGATATGGACATTTTGAGTATACGGTCATGCCGTTCGGGTTGACCAATGCCCCAGCTGTCTTCCAACATTTTATGAACGATATCTTTCGGGACCTTTTGGATCAGTTTGTCGTCATCTACCTGGACGACATCTTGATCTACTCTACATCTCGGAAGGATCACCAACAGCACTTGCGTCAGGTCTTGCAGCGCCTTCGAAAGCATCGCTTGTTTGCCAAGCTGGAGAAGTGTCAGTTCTGGCAGACCACCATCGAGTTCCTGGGGCACCGTATATCCCCTGAAGGAATTGCGATGGAGCCAGGCAAGGTGGAGGCATTACGAAGTTGGCAATCTCCTCGACGGATGAAAGACGTTCAGAGACTCCTCGGGTTTGCCAACTACTACCGGTCCTTCATCCCCGGCTTTGCTTTCTTGACCGCGCCCCTCACTCGGCTCCTGCAAAAGAAAGTGCCGTTTCACTGGGGGTCCACGGAACAACAAGCGTTCGTGGCCTTGAAGCGCGCTTTTACAAAGGAGCCGATCTTGAAACACCCTGATCCCCATCGCCCCTTTGTAGTCGAGGCGGATGCGTCCGACATCGCGGTGGGGGCGGTGTTATTGCAGGCTCACGCCCCTGATGGCACCCTTTTCCCTTGCGCCTATTACTCTCGGAAACTCAATCCTTCCGAGCGCAATTATACCATCTGGGAGAAGGAGTTGCTGGCTATCAAGGCGGCGTTCGAAGCCTGGCGACATCACCTGGAGGGGGCCAGGCATCAGGTCGAAGTCCGGACAGACCATCGGAATCTGGAGTTTTTGACAACAGCCCGGAAGCTCAATCAGCGCCAGATCCGGTGGTCTCTGTTTTTTGCCCGGTTCCACTTCAAGGTCACGTATATCCCCAGTGCCTTGAACCAGAGGGCGGATGCCCTATCTAGAAAGCCGGAGTACTCAGACCCTGCTGACTCACTGCCCCCCCGGACGGTCCTACCCGTCGAGTCCTTCGCTGCAATCCAGGAACCCGTGGATTTACGGTCGTTGATACGGAATGCGCAGCGAAACGACGAGTGGGTAGAACAACGGCGGGCAGAGGTAGGGCCGACATCCCCGTGGACCTTTGACGAGGACCTTTTGAGGTATCGGGATCGGCTCTACGTGCCTGCAGGACCGCTCCGTGGATTGGTTCTCTCCCAATGTCATGACACTCCGGCAGCGGGACACTTTGGCCTGTTCAAAACTTTGCACCTGGTTTCCCGTACGTTTTGGTGGCCTCGCCTGCGACACGACGTGCAGACGTACGTCACGTCATGTGTGCAGTGTCGACAGGCCAAATCAGCGACGGGAGCTCCTCCAGGCTTGCTACAGCCATTGCCGACCCCGGACAGACCCTGGGGAGCCGTGTCCATGGACTTCTTGACGGAACTGCCTCCGTCGTCCGGTTTCACTACGGTCCTAGTGGTGGTGGACATGCTCACCAAGATGGCGCATTTCATCCCCTGCCGGAGATTGCCGACAGCCCGCGCCACCGCCCGCATGTTCATCCAGCACGTGTTCCGGCTGCACGGCCTACCTGACCGGGTCGTCTCCGATCGTGGTACACAATTCACGGCCCAGTTCTGGAAAGGGCTGATGGCCGCTCTTGACGTTCAAGTTTGTCTGTCCTCGGCGCACCATCCCGAAACCGATGGAGGGACGGAGAAGGTGATTGGGATTCTGGAACAATATCTGCGCTGCTTCGTGAACCAGCAGCAGAACAATTGGGCGGAGTACCTCGCCGTGGCGGAGTTTGCGTTCAACAACTCGCAGCACTCCTCCACACGGATGACGCCTTTCATGGCGAACGTCGGGTACCACCCACGTTTTTTCCCTCTCACCCCCATGGACTCTCCGGTCCCCGCAGCGCAGGATTTCCTCTCTGAGCTTCAGGCGGTTCACCAGATGGTGCGCCGCTACTTGAATCAGGCGAAGGAGGATTACAAGAGGGTGGCGGACAGGTCTCGCCGTGCGGTGCCGGAATTGGCCGTGGGTGATCGCGTGTGGTTGTCCACGCGGCATCTTCCATCCCACCGGCCTACGAGGAAGTTGGACCACCGGTATCTGGGGCCGTTCCCTGTGGAGGCCGTTATCAATCCAGTGGCCTATCGCCTGACCCTCCCGCGCTCGATGCGAGTACACCCGGTGTTCCATCGCTCGCTCCTGATCCCTGAGCGGTCGGATTGTCCTCTCCGACATCCCTCTTCGCCCCTGCCGTCGTCGCCTGAGGTGCATGCACGGCCATTGCACAGAGTGACCCGGATCCGTGACTCGAGATGGCTCAAGGGTCGGTTCCAGTATTTGGTCGACTGGGCGGACGAGGACTCGGACGGTGGGACCTGGACCGATGCGACGGCTGTGCATGCTCCAGCTTTGGTGCGGGCCTATCATGGACGTTTTCCCTCCCGACCGCATCCCGAGCGTCAGGCCCGGGGGAAGGGCCCTGCGGTGAGGGATAGTGTTGTGGCCCAGCCGGTGCCGGTGCCGCTGCCACCAGACTCCGACAGCGAGGTGTCCTCTGAGTCGGCTCAAGAGGAGGTGGGGGACCCTGGACAGGGTTCCGACGCTGAGCAGGGCGCAGAGAGGCTGGTTGGCCACCAGGGGGCGCCTGAGGCATGGAGCAGTGGTGAAAGCCAAAGGAAGGGGGCTCCTGATGTCATGCCTTGGAGCAGTGGAGAGGAGTCACAGGACAGTGAGTCAGACAGCAGTGAGCTATTAGATGCTCGTTACCGACGTGCTACCCGGCGTAAGGAGCAATTGAGCAATTACCGGAGGTAATGGCTCTCAGCTGCTGATCATTAGACTCCTCTCCAGACTATAAAGGGACTGATTGTGGACACACCCTTTGCAGGAATCAACTGATCATTGGAGTTGGAGAAGCTCAGATCTGTGTCGTACTTTGGCAGGCTGGATTGCTGCTAAAGATTTTACCTGGATTACTGTCAATCTGTTCCCTGGACCTTGGCTGCTAAGGTGATTATCTGGAGCTTGGTAGCTGGATTGCTGCCAAGGGGTGTCGCTGTAGCTGGATTGCTGCCCAGAGTGCTATCTTGACCTTGGCAGTCTGGATTGCTGCCAAGGTGGAACCTGTATGTCAATAAACATCTTTGAAGAGACTTTGTGTCGGAGTGTCTTGGTATACAAGAGGAGGGGGTCAGAACACATACCCATATCAGTGATGTCCTGAGTCGGGAAAGCTAAAACACTACTCCTTTCGCTGATCTGAGTTTTCCCTGAGGAGTTAGACCAAAGCTTATCTCAGAATTGCCAAAAGAGCCGAATTCATCCAGAACCGTTATTTTTGACCCAGAGCTCAGTTTCGAATAACATACCCATATCAGTGATGTCCTGAGTCGGGAAAGCTAAAACACTACTCCATTCGCGGATCTGAGTTTTCCCTGAGGAGTTCGACCAAAGCTTATCTCACAATTGGCAAAAGAGCCCTATTCATCCAGAACCGTTATTTTTGACCCAGAGCTCAGTTTCGAATAACATACCCATATCAGTGATGTCCTGAGTCGGGAAAGCTAAAACACTACTCCATTCGCTGATCTGAGCTTTCCCTGAGGAGTTAGACCAAAGCTTATCTCAGAATTGCCAAAAGAGCCCAATTCAGCCAGAAACGTTACTTTTGACAAAGAGCTCAGTTTCGAATAACATACACTGAGTGTATGTTATTGTGAGGTCCTGAGTCGGGAAAATTAAAAAAAATGCTCCATTCGCTGATCTCAGCTTTCCCTGAGGAGTTAGACCAAAGCCTATCTCAGAATTGGCAAAAGAACTCAATTCATCCAGAAATGTTACTTTTGACCAGGAGCTCAGTTATGAATAACATACAGATATCAGTGGTGTCCTGAGTCGAGATAGCTAAAACACTACTCCATTCGCTGATCTCAGCTTTCCCTGAGGAGTTCGACCAAAGCTTATCTCAGAATGGGCAAAAGAGCCCTATTCATCCAGAACCGTTATTTTTGACCCAGAGCTCAGTTTCGAATAACATACCCATATCAGTGATGTCCTGAGTCGGGAAAGCTAAATCACTACTCCATTCGCTGATCTGAGCTTTCCCTGAGGAGTTAGACCAAAGCTTATCTCAGAATTGACAAAAGAGCCCAATTCATCCAGAACCGTTATTTTTGACCCAGAGCTCAGTTTCGAATAACATACCCATATCAGTGATGTCCTGAGTCGGGAAAGCTAAAACACTACTCCATTCGCTGATCTGAGCTTTCCCTGAGGAGTTCGACCAAAGCTTATCTCAGAATTGGCAAAAGAGCCCTATTCATCCAGAACCGTTATTTTTGACCCAGAGCTCAGTTTCGAATACCATACCCATATCAGTGATGTCCTGAGTCGGGAAAATTAAAAAAATGCTCCATTCGGTGATCTGAGCTTTCCCTGAGGAGTTAGACCAAAGCCTATCTCAGAATTGGCAAAACAACTCAATTCAGCCAGAAGACGTTAGTTTGGATCCAGAGCTTGGATTCCAACTAGTAACACATATTGGTGTGTTCCTGAGTCGGGAAAGATGGAAAACTATTCGATTCGCTGATCTGAGCTTTCCCTGAGGAGTTCGACCAAAGCTTATCTCAGAATTGCCAAAAGAGCCCTATTCATCCAGAAACGTTACTTTTGACCCAGAGCTCAGTTTCGAATAACATACCCATTCCAGTGATGTCCTGAGTCGGGAAAGCTAAAACACTACTCCATTCGCTGATCTGAGCTTTCCCTGAGGACTTAGACCAAAGCTTATCTCAGAATTGCCAAAAGAGCCCAATTCAGCCAGAAACGTTACTTTTGACAAAGAGCTCAGTTTCGAATAACATACACTGAGTGTATGTTATTGTGAGGTCCTGAGTCGGGAAAATTAAAAAAATGCTCCATTTGCTGATCTCAGCTTTCCCTGAGGAGTTAGACCAAAGCCTATCTCAGAATTGGCAAAATAACTCAATTCAGCCAGAAGACGTTAGTTTGGATCCAGAGCTTGGATTCCAACTAGTAACACATATTGGTGTGTTCCTGAGTCGGGAAAGATGGAAAACTATTCGATTCGCTGATCTGCGCTTTCCCTGAGGAGTTAGACCAAAGCTTATCTCAGAATTGCCAAAAGAGCCGAATTCATCCAGAACCGTTATTTTTGACCCAGAGCTCAGTTTCGAATAACAAAGAAATCAGCGGTGTCCTGAGTCGAGATAGCTAAAACACTACTCCATTCGCTGATCTGAGCTTTCCCTGAGGAGTTCGACCAAAGCTTATCTCAGAATTGGCAAAAGAGCCCTATTCATCCAGAACCGTTATTTTTGACCCAGAGCTCAGTTTCGAAAAACATACCCATATCAGTGATGTCCTGAGTCGGGAAAGCTAAAACACTACTCTATTCGCTGATCTGAGCTTTCCCTGAGGAGTTAGACCAAAGCTTATCTGAGAATTGCCAAAAGAGCCCAATTCAGCCAGAACCGTTATTTTTGACCCAGAGCTCAGTTTCGAATACCATACCCATATCAGTGATGTCCTGAGTCGGGAAAATTAAAAAAATGCTCCATTCGGTGATCTGAGCTTTCCCTGAGGAGTTAGACCAAAGCCTATCTCAGAATTGGCAAAACAACTCAATTCAGCCAGAAGACGTTAGTTTGGATCCAGAGCTTGGATTCCAACTAGTAACACATATTGGTGTGTTCCTGAGTCGGGAAAGATGGAAAACTATTCGATTCGCTGATCTGAGCTTTCCCTGAGGAGTTCGACCAAAGCTTATCTCAGAATTGCCAAAAGAGCCCAATTCATCCAGAAACGTTACTTTTGACCCAGAGCTCAGTTTCGAATAACATACCCATTCCAGTGATGTCCTGAGTCGGGAAAGCTAAAACACTACTCCATTCGCTGATCTGAGCTTTCCCTGAGGAGTTAGACGAAAGCTTATCTCAGAATTGCCAAAAGAGCCCAATTAAGCCAGAAACGTTACTTTTGACAAAGAGCTCAGTTTCGAATAACAAACACTGAGTGTATGTTATTGTAAGGTCCTGAGTCGGGAAAATTAAAAAAATGCTCCATTCGCTGATCTCAGCTTTCCCTGAGGAGTTAGACCAAAGCCTATCTCAGAATTGGCAAAAGAACTCAATTCATCCAGAAATGTTACTTTTGACCAGGAGCTCAGTTATGAATAACATACAGATATCAGTGATGTCCTGAGTCGAGATAGCTAAAACACTACTCCATTCGCTGATCTGAGCTTTCCCTGAGGAGTTCGACCAAAGCTTATCTCAGAATGGGCAAAAGAACTCAATTCATCCAGAAATGTTACTTTTGACCAGGAGCTCAGTTATGAATAACATACAGATATCAGTGGTGTCCTGAGTCGAGATAGCTAAAACACTACTCCATTCGCTGATCTGAGCTTTCCCTGAGGAGTTAGACCAAAGCTTATCTCAGAATTGCCAAAAGTGCCGAATTCATCCAGAACCGTTATTTTTGACCCAGAGCTCAGTTTCGAATAACATACAGATATCAGTGGTGTCCTGAGTCGAGAAACCTAAAACACTACTCCATTCGCTGATCTGAGTTTTCCCTGAGGAGTTAGACCAAAGCTTATCTGAGAATTGCCAAAAGAGCCCAATTCAGCCAGAACCGTTATTTTTGACCCAGAGCTCAGTTTCGAATACCATACCCATATCAGTGATGTCCTGAGTCGGGAAAATTAAAAAAATGCTCCATTCGGTGATCTGAGCTTTCCCTGAGGAGTTAGACCAAAGCCTATCTCAGAATTGGCAAAACAACTCAATTCAGCCAGAAGACGTTAGTTTGGATCCAGAGCTTGGATTCCAACTAGTAACACATATTGGTGTGTTCCTGAGTCGGGAAAGATGGAAAACTATTCGATTCGCTGATCTGAGCTTTCCCTGAGGAGTTCGACCAAAGCTTATCTCAGAATTGCCAAAAGAGCCCAATTCATCCAGAAACGTTACTTTTGACCCAGAGCTCAGTTTCGAATAACATACCCATTCCAGTGATGTCCTGAGTCGGGAAAGCTAAAACACTACTCCATTCGCTGATCTGAGCTTTCCCTGAGGACTTAGACCAAAGCTTATCTCAGAATTGCCAAAAGAGCCCAATTCAGCCAGAAACGTTACTTTTGACAAAGAGCTCAGTTTCGAATAACATACACTGAGTGTATGTTATTGTGAGGTCCTGAGTCGGGAAAATTAAAAAAATGCTCCATTTGCTGATCTCAGCTTTCCCTGCGGAGTTAGACCAAAGCCTATCTCAGAATTGGCAAAATAACTCAATTCAGCCAGAAGACGTTAGTTTGGATCCAGAGCTTGGATTCCAACTAGTAACACATATTGGTGTGTTCCTGAGTCGGGAAAGATGGAAAACTATTCGATTCGCTGATCTGCGCTTTCCCTGAGGAGTTAGACCAAAGCTTATCTCAGAATTGCCAAAAGAGCCGAATTCATCCAGAACCGTTATTTTTGACCCAGAGCTCCGTTTCGAATAACAAAGAAATCAGCGGTGTCCTGAGTCGAGAAAGCTAAAACACTACTCCATTCGCTGATCTGAGCTTTCCCTGAGGAGTTAGACCAAAGCCTATCTCAGAATTGGCAAAAGAACTCAATTCAGCCAGAAGACGTTAGTTTGGATCCAGAGCTTGGATTCCAACTAGTAACACATATTGGTGTGTTCCTGAGTCGGGAAAGATGGAAAACTATTCGATTCGCTGATCTGAGCTTTCCCTGAGGAGTTCGACCAAAGCTTATCTCAGAATTGCCAAAAGAGCCGAATTCATCCAGAACTGTTATTTTTGACCCAGAGCTCAGTTTCGAATAACATACAGATATCAGTGGTGTCCTGAGTCGAGAAAGCTAAAACACTACTCCATTCGCTGATCTGAGTTTTCCCTGAGGAGTTAGACCAAAGCTTATCTGAGAATTGCCAAAAGAGCCCAATTCAGCCAGAACCGTTATTTTTGACCCAGAGCTCAGTTTCGAATAACATACAGATATCAGTGGTGTCCTGAGTCGAGAAACCTAAAACACTACTCCATTCGCTGATCTGAGTTTTCCCTGAGGAGTTAGACCAAAGCTTATCTGAGAATTGCCAAAAGAGCCCAATTCAGCCAGAACCGTTATTTTTGACCCAGAGCTCAGTTTCGAATACCATACCCATATCAGTGATGTCCTGAGTCGGGAAAATTAAAAAAATGCTCCATTCGGTGATCTGAGCTTTCCCTGAGGAGTTAGACCAAAGCCTATCTCAGAATTGGCAAAACAACTCAATTCAGCCAGAAGACGTTAGTTTGGATCCAGAGCTTGGATTCCAACTAGTAACACATATTGGTGTGTTCCTGAGTCGGGAAAGATGGAAAACTATTCGATTCGCTGATCTGAGCTTTCCCTGAGGAGTTCGACCAAAGCTTATCTCAGAATTGCCAAAAGAGCCCAATTCATCCAGAAACGTTACTTTTGACCCAGAGCTCAGTTTCGAATAACATACCCATTCCAGTGATGTCCTGAGTCGGGAAAGCTAAAACACTACTCCATTCGCTGATCTGAGCTTTCCCTGAGGAGTTAGACGAAAGCTTATCTCAGAATTGCCAAAAGAGCCCAATTAAGCCAGAAACGTTACTTTTGACAAAGAGCTCAGTTTCGAATAACAAACACTGAGTGTATGTTATTGTAAGGTCCTGAGTCGGGAAAATTAAAAAAATGCTCCATTCGCTGATCTCAGCTTTCCCTGAGGAGTTAGACCAAAGCCTATCTCAGAATTGGCAAAAGAACTCAATTCATCCAGAAATGTTACTTTTGACCAGGAGCTCAGTTATGAATAACATACAGATATCAGTGATGTCCTGAGTCGAGATAGCTAAAACACTACTCCATTCGCTGATCTGAGCTTTCCCTGAGGAGTTCGACCAAAGCTTATCTCAGAATGGGCAAAAGAACTCAATTCATCCAGAAATGTTACTTTTGACCAGGAGCTCAGTTATGAATAACATACAGATATCAGTGGTGTCCTGAGTCGAGATAGCTAAAACACTACTCCATTCGCTGATCTGAGCTTTCCCTGAGGAGTTAGACCAAAGCTTATCTCAGAATTGCCAAAAGTGCCGAATTCATCCAGAACCGTTATTTTTGACCCAGAGCTCAGTTTCGAATAACATACAGATATCAGTGGTGTCCTGAGTCGAGAAACCTAAAACACTACTCCATTCGCTGATCTGAGTTTTCCGTGAGGAGTTAGACCAAAGCTTATCTGAGAATTGCCAAAAGAGCCCAATTCAGCCAGAACCGTTATTTTTGACCCAGAGCTCAGTTTCGAATACCATACCCATATCAGTGATGTCCTGAGTCGGGAAAATTAAAAAAATGCTCCATTCGGTGATCTGAGCTTTCCCTGAGGAGTTAGACCAAAGCCTATCTCAGAATTGGCAAAACAACTCAATTCAGCCAGAAGACGTTAGTTTGGATCCAGAGCTTGGATTCCAACTAGTAACACATATTGGTGTGTTCCTGAGTCGGGAAAGATGGAAAACTATTCGATTCGCTGATCTGAGCTTTCCCTGAGGAGTTCGACCAAAGCTTATCTCAGAATTGCCAAAAGAGCCCAATTCATCCAGAAACGTTACTTTTGACCCAGAGCTCAGTTTCGAATAACATACCCATTCCAGTGATGTCCTGAGTCGGGAAAGCTAAAACACTACTCCATTCGCTGATCTGAGCTTTCCCTGAGGACTTAGACCAAAGCTTATCTCAGAATTGCCAAAAGAGCCCAATTCAGCCAGAAACGTTACTTTTGACAAAGAGCTCAGTTTCGAATAACATACACTGAGTGTATGTTATTGTGAGGTCCTGAGTCGGGAAAATTAAAAAAATGCTCCATTTGCTGATCTCAGCTTTCCCTGCGGAGTTAGACCAAAGCCTATCTCAGAATTGGCAAAATAACTCAATTCAGCCAGAAGACGTTAGTTTGGATCCAGAGCTTGGATTCCAACTAGTAACACATATTGGTGTGTTCCTGAGTCGGGAAAGATGGAAAACTATTCGATTCGCTGATCTGCGCTTTCCCTGAGGAGTTAGACCAAAGCTTATCTCAGAATTGCCAAAAGAGCCGAATTCATCCAGAACCGTTATTTTTGACCCAGAGCTCCGTTTCGAATAACAAAGAAATCAGCGGTGTCCTGAGTCGAGAAAGCTAAAACACTACTCCATTCGCTGATCTGAGCTTTCCCTGAGGAGTTAGACCAAAGCCTATCTCAGAATTGGCAAAAGAACTCAATTCAGCCAGAAGACGTTAGTTTGGATCCAGAGCTTGGATTCCAACTAGTAACACATATTGGTGTGTTCCTGAGTCGGGAAAGATGGAAAACTATTCGATTCGCTGATCTGAGCTTTCCCTGAGGAGTTCGACCAAAGCTTATCTCAGAATTGCCAAAAGAGCCGAATTCATCCAGAACTGTTATTTTTGACCCAGAGCTCAGTTTCGAATAACATACAGATATCAGTGGTGTCCTGAGTCGAGAAAGCTAAAACACTACTCCATTCGCTGATCTGAGCTTTCCCTGAGGAGTTCGACCAAAGCTTATCTCACAATTGGCAAAAGAGCCCTATTCATCCAGAACCGTTATTTTTGACCCAGAGCTCAGTTTCGAATAACATACCCATATCAGTGATGTCCTGAGTCGGGAAAGCTAAAACACTCCTCCTTTCGCTGATCTGAATTTTCCCTGAGGAGTTAGACCAAAGCTTATCTCAGAATTGCCAAAAGAACCGAATTCATCCAGAACCGTTATTTTTGACCCAGAGCTCAGTTTCGAATAACATACCCATATCAGTGATGTCCTGAGTCCGGAAAGCTAAAACACTACTCCATTCGCGGATCTGAGTTTTCCCTGAGGAGTTCGACCAAAGCTTATCTCACAATTGGCAAAAGAGCCCTATTCATCCAGAACCGTTATTTTTGACCCAGAGCTCAGTTTCGAATAACATACCCATATCAGTGATGTCCTGAGTCGGGAAAGCTAAAACACTACTCCATTCGCTGATCTGAGCTTTCCCTGAGGAGTTAGACCAAAGCTTATCTCAGAATTGCCAAAAGAGCCCAATTCAGCCAGAAACGTTACTTTTGACAAAGAGCTCAGTTTCGAATAACATACACTGAGTGTATGTTATTGTGAGGTCCTGAGTCAGGAAAATTAAAAAAAATTCTCCATTCGCTGATCTCAGCTTTCCCTGAGGAGTTAGACCAAAGCCTATCTCAGAATTGGCAAAAGAACTCAATTCATCCAGAACCGTTATTTTTGATCCAGAGCTCAGTTTCGAATAACATACAGATATCAGTGGTGTCCTGAGTCGAGAAAGCTAAAACACTACTCCATTCGCTGATCTGAGTTTTCCCTGAGGAGTTAGACCAAAGCTTATCTCAGAATTGACAAAAGAGCCCAATTCAGCCAGAACCGTTATTTTTGACCCAGAGCTCAGTTTCGAATACCAGACTCATATCAATGATGTCCTGAGTCGGGAAAATTAAAAAAATGCTCCATTTGCTGATCTCAGCTTTCCCTGAGGAGTTAGACCAAAGCCTATCTCAGAATTGGCAAAATAACTCAATTCCGCCAGAAGACGTTAGTTTGGATCCAGAGCTTGGATTCCAACTAGTAACACATATTGGTGTGTTCCTGAGTCGGGAAAGATGGAAAACTATTCGATTCGCTGATCTGAGCTTTCCCTGAGGAGTTCGACCAAAGCTTATCTCAGAATTGCCAAAAGAGCCGAATTCATCCAGAACCGTTATTTTTGACCCAGAGCTCAGTTTCGAATAACATACAGATATCAGTGGTGTCCTGAGTCGAGAAAGCTAAAACACTACTCCATTCGCTGATCTGAGCTTTCCCTGAGGAGTTCGACCAAAGCTTATCTCACAATTGGCAAAAGAGCCCTATTCATCCAGAACCGTTATTTTTGACCCAGAGCTCAGTTTCGAATAACATACCCATATCAGTGATGTCCTGAGTCGGGAAAGCTAAAACACTACTCCTTTCGCTGATCTGAGTTTTCCCTGAGGAGTTAGACCAAAGCTTATCTCAGAATTGCCAAAAGAGCCGAATTCATCCAGAACCGTTATTTTTGACCCAGAGCTCAGTTTCGAATACCATACCCATATCAGTGATGTCCTGAGTCGGGAAAATTAAAAAAATGCTCCATTCGGTGATCTGAGCTTTCCCTGAGGAGTTAGACCAAAGCCTATCTCAGAATTGGGAAAACAACTCAATTCAGCCAGAAGACGTTAGTTTGGATCCAGAGCTTGGATTCCAACTAGTAACACATATTGGTGTGTTCCTGAGTCGGGAAAGATGGAAAACTATTCGATTCGCTGATCTGAGCTTTCCCTGAGGAGTTCGACCAAAGCTTATCTCAGAATTGGCAAAAGAGCCCAATTCATCCAGAAACGTTACTTTTGACCCAGAGCTCAGTTTCGAATAACATACCCATTCCAGTGATGTCCTGAGTCGGGAAAGCTAAAACACTACTCCATTCGCTGATCTGAGCTTTCCCTGAGGAGTTAGACCAAAGCTTATCTCAGAATTGCCAAAAGAGCCCAATTCAGCCAGAAACGTTACTTTTGACAAAGAGCTCAGTTTCGAATAACATACACTGAGTGTATGTTATTGTGAGGTCCTGAGTCGGGAAAATTAAAAAAAATGCTCCATTCGCTGATCTCAGCTTTCCCTGAGGAGTTAGACCAAAGCCTATCTCAGAATTGGCAAAAGAACTCAATTCATCCAGAAATGTTACTTTTGACCAGGAGCTCAGTTATGAATAACATACAGATATCAGTGGTGTCCTGAGTCGAGATAGCTAAAACACTACTCCATTCGCTGATCTGAGGTTTCCCTGAGGAGTTAGACCAAAGCTTATCTCAGAATTGGCAAAAGAGCCCTATTCATGCAGAACCGTTATTTTTGACCCAGAGCTCAGTTTCGAATAACATACAGATATCAGTGGTGTCCTGAGTCGAGAAAGCTAAAACACTACTCCATTCGCTGATCTGAGTTTTCCCTGAGGAGTTAGACCAAAGCTTATCTCAGAATTGACAAAAGAGCCCAATTCAGCCAGAACCGTTATTTTTGACCCAGAGCTCAGTTTCGAATACCAGACTCATATCAATGATGTCCTGAGTCGGGAAAATTAAAAAAATGCTCCATTTGCTGATCTCAGCTTTCCCTGAGGAGTTAGACCAAAGCCTATCTCAGAATTGGCAAAATAACTCAATTCCGCCAGAAGACGTTAGTTTGGATCCACAGCTTGGATTCCAACTAGTAACACATATTGGTGTGTTCCTGAGTCGGGAAAGATGGAAAACTATTAGATTCGCTGATCTGAGCTTTCCCTGAGGAGTTAGACCAAAGCTTATCTCAGAATTGCCAAAAGAGCCGAATTCATCCAGAACCGTTACTTTTGACCCAGAGCTCAGTTTCGAATAACATACCCATAACAGTGATGTCCTGAGTCGGAAAAGCTAAAACACTACTCCATTCGCTGATCTGAGTTTTCCCTGAGGAGTTAGACCAAAGCTTATCTCAGAATTGCCAAAAGAGCCGAATTCATCCAGAACCGTTATTTTTGACCCAGAGCTCAGTTTCGAATAACATACAGATATCAGTGGTGTCCTGAGTCGAGAAAGCTAAAACACTACTCCATTCGCTGATCTGAGCTTTCCCTGACGAGTTCGACCAAAGCTTATCTCAAAAGAGCCGAATTCATCCAGAACCGTTATTTTTGACCCAGAGCTCAGTTTCGAATAACATACAGATATCAGTGGTGTCCTGAGTCGGGCAATCTAGAAAACCACTCCATTCGCTGATCTGAGCTTTCCTTGAGGAGTTAGACCAAAGCTTATCTCAGAATTGCCAAAATAACTCAATTCAACTGAATTGGGCTCTTTTGTCAATTCTGAGATAAGCTTTGGTCTAACTCCTCAGGGAAAACTCAGATCAGCGAATGGAGTAGTGTTTTAGCTTTCTCGACCAAAGCTTATCTCAGAATTGCCAAAAGAACTCAATTCAGCCAGAAGACGTTAGTTTGGATCCAGAGCTTGGATTCCAACTAGTAACACATATTGGTGTGTTCCTGAGTCGGGAAAGCTAAAAAACCACTCCATTCGGTGATCTGAGCTTTCCCTGAGGAGTTAGACCAAAGCTTATCTCAGAATTGCCAAAAGAGCCGAATTCATCCAGAACCGTTATTTTTGACCCAGAGCTCAGTTTCGAATAACATTCCCATATCAGTGATGTCCTGAGTCGGGAACACTACTCCATTCGCTGATCTGAGCTTTCCCTGACGAGTTCGACCAAAGCTTATCTCACAATTGCCAAAAGAGCCGAATTCATCCAGAACCGTTATTTTTGACCCAGAGCTCGGTTTCGAATAACATACAGATATCAGTGGTGTCCTGAGTCGGGAAAGCTAGAAAACCACTCCATTCGCTGATCTGAGCTTTCCCTGAGGAGTTAGACCAAAGCCTATCTCAGAATTGGCAAAAGAACTCAATTCAGCCAGAAGACGTTAGTTTGGATCCAGAGCTTGGATTCCAACTAGTAACACATATTGGTGTGTTCCTGAGTCGGGAAAGATGGAAAGCTATTCGATTCGCTGATCTGAGCTTTCCCTGAGGAGTTCGACCAAAGCTTATCTCAGAATTGCCAAAAGAGCCGAATTCATCCAGAACCGTTATTTTTGACCCAGAGCTCAGTTTCGAATAACATACAGATATCAGTGGTGTCCTGAGTCGAGAAAGCTAAAACACTACTCCATTCGCTGATCTGAGTTTTCCCTGAGGAGTTCGACCAAAGCTTATCTCACAATTGGCAAAAGAGCCCTATTCATCCAGAAGACGTTAGTTTGGATCCAGAGCTTGGATTCCAACTAGTAACACTTATTGGTGTGTTCCTGAGTCGGGAAAGATGGAAAACTATTCGATTCGCTGATCTGAGCTTTCCCTGAGGAGTTCGACCAAAGCTTATCTCAGAATTGGCAAAAGAGCCCAATTCATCCAGAAACGTTACTTTTGACGCAGACCTCAGTTTCGAATAACATACCCATTCCAGTGATGTCCTGAGTCGGGAAAGCTAAAACACTACTCCATTCGCTGATCTGAGCTTTCCCTGAGGAGTTAGACCAAAGCTTATCTCAGAATTGCCAAAAGAGCCCAATTCAGCCAGAAACGTTACTTTTGACAAAGAGCTCAGTTTCGAATAACATACACTGAGTGTATGTTATTGTGAGGTCCTGAGTCGGGAAAATTAAAAAAAATGCTCCATTCACTGATCTCAGCTTTCCCTGAGGAGTTAGACCAAAGCCTATCTCAGAATTGGCAAAAGAACTCAATTCATCCAGAAATGTTACTTTTGACCAGGAGCTCAGTTATGAATAACATACAGATATCAGTGGTGTCCTGAGTCGAGATAGCTAAAACACTACTCCATTCGCTGATCTGAGGTTTCCCTGAGGAGTTAGACCAAAGCTTATCTCAGAATTGGCAAAAGAGCCCTATTCATCCAGAACCGTTATTTTTGACCCAGAGCTCAGTTTCGAATAACATACATATATTAGTGGTGTCCTGAGTCGAGAAAGCTAAAACACTACTCCATTCGCTGATCTGAGTTTTCCCTGAGGAGTTAGACCAAAGCTTATCTCAGAATTGACAAAAGAGCCCAATTCAGCCAGAACCGTTATTTTTGACCCAGAGCTCAGTTTCGAATACCATACCCATATCAGTGATGTCCTGAGTCGGGAAAATTAAAAAAATGCTCCATTCGCTGATCTGAGCTTTCCCTGAGGAGTTAGACCAAAGCCTATCTCAGAATTGGCAAAACAACTCAATTCAGCCAGAAGACGTTAGTTTGGATCCAGAGCTTGGATTCCAACTAGTAACACATATTGGTGTGTTCCTGAGTCGGGAAAGATGGAAAACTATTCGATTGGCTGATCTGAGCTTTCCCTGAGGAGTTCGACCAAAGCTTATCTCAGAATTGCCAAAAGAGCCGAATTCATCCAGAACCGTTATTTTTGACCCAGAGCTCAGTTTCGAATAACATACAGATTTCAGTGGTGTCCTGAGTCTAGAAAGCTAAAACACTACTCCATTCGCTGATCTGAGTTTTCCCTGAGGAGTTCGACCAAAGCTTATCTCACAATTGGCAAAAGAGCCCTATTCATCCAGAAGACGTTAGTTTGGATCCAGAGCTTGGATTCCAACTAGTAACACTTATTGGTGTGTTCCTGAGTCGGGAAAGATGGAAAACTATTCGATTCGCTGATCTGAGCTTTCCCTGAGGAGTTCGACCAAAGCTTATCTCAGAATTGGCAAAAGAGCCCAATTCATCCAGAAACGTTACTTTTGACGCAGAGCTCAGTTTCGAATAACATACCCATTCCAGTGATGTCCTGAGTCGGGAAAGCTAAAACACTACTCCATTCGCTGATCTGAGCTTTCCCTGAGGAGTTAGACCAAAGCTTATCTCAGAATTGCTAAAAGAGCCCAATTCAGCCAGAAACGTTACTTTTGACAAAGAGCTCAGTTTCGAATAACATACACTGAGTGTATGTTATTGTGAGGTCCTGAGTCGGGAAAATTAAAAAAATGCTCCATTCGCTGATCTCAGCTTTCCCTGAGGAGTTAGACCAAAGCCTATCTCAGAATTGGCAAAAGAACTCAATTCATCCAGAAATGTTACTTTTGACCAGGAGCTCAGTTATGAATAACATACAGATATCAGTGGTGTCCTGAGTCGAGATAGCTAAAACACTACTCCATTTGCTGATCTGAGCTTTCCCTGAGGAGTTCGACCAAAGCTTATCTCAGAATGTGCAAAAGAGCCCTATTCATCCAGAACCGTTATTTTTGACCCAGAGCTCAGTTTCAAATAACATACCCATATCAGTGATGTCCTGAGTCGGGAAAGCTAAATCACTACTCTATTCGCTGATCTGAGCTTTCCCTGAGGAGTTAGACCAAAGCTTATCTCAGAATTGACAAAAGAGCCCAATTCAGCCAGAACCGTTATTTTTGACCCAGAGCTCAGTTTCGAATAACATACAGATATCAGTGGTGTCCTGAGTCGGGAAAGCTAAAACACTACTCCATTCGCTGATATGAGCTTTCCCTGAGGAGTTCGACCAAAGCTTATCTCAGAATGTGCAAAAGAGCCCTATTCATCCAGAACCGTTATTTTTGACCCAGAGCTCAGTTTCAAATAACATACCCATATCAGTGATGTGCTGAGTCGGGAAAGCTAAATCACTACTCTATTCGCTGATCTGAGCTTTCCCTGAGGAGTTAGACCAAAGCTTATCTCAGAATTGACAAAAGAGCCCAATTCAGCCAGAACCGTTATTTTTGACCCAGAGCTCAGTTTCGAATAACATACAGATATCAGTGGTGTCCTGAGTCGGGAAAGCTAGAAAACCACTCCATTCGCTGATCTGAGCTTTCCTTGAGGAGTTAGACCAAAGCTTATCTCAGAATTGCCAAAAGAACTCAATTCAGCCAGAAGACGTTAGTTTGGATCCAGAGCTTGGATTCCAACTAGTAACACATATTGGTGTGTTCCTGAGTCGGGAAAGATGGAAAACTTCTCGATTCTGTGATCTGAGCTTTCCCTGAAAAGTTCGACCAAAGCTTATATCAGAATTGGCAAAAGAGCCCAATTCATCCAGAAACGTTATTTTTGACCCAGAGCTCAGTTTCGAATAACATACCCATATCAGTCATGTCCTGAATCGGGAAACCTAAAAAACTACTCCATTCGCTGATCTGAGCTTTCCCTGAGGAGTTCGACCAAAGCTTATCTGAGAATTGCCAAAAGAACTCAATTCAGCCAGAAGACGTTAGTTTGGATCCAGAGCTTGGATTCCAACTAGTAACACATATTGGTGTGTTCCTGAGTCGGGAAAGATGGAAAACTTCTCGATTCTGTGATCTGAGCTTTCCCTGAAAAGTTCGACCAAAGCTTATATCAGAATTGGCAAAAGAGCCCAATTCATCCAGAAACGTTATTTTTGACCCAGAGCTCAGTTTCGAATAACATACCCATATCAGTGATGTCCTGAGTCGGGAAAGCTAAAACACTACTCCATTCGCTGATCTGAGCTTTCTCTGAGGAGTTAGACCAAAGCTTATCTGAGAATTGCCAAAAGAGCCGAATTCATCCAGAACCGTTATTTTTGACCCAGAGCTCAGTTTCGAATAACATACAGATATCAGTGGTGTCCTGAGTCGAGAAAGCTAAAACACTGCTCCATTCGCTGATCTGAGTTTTCCCTGAGGAGTTCGACCAAAGCTTATCTCACAATTGGCAAAAGAGCCCTATTCATCCAGAACCGTTATTTTTGACCCAGAGCTCAGTTTCGAATAACATACCCATATCAGTGATGTCCTGAGTCGGGAAAGCTAAAACACTACTCCATTCGCTGATGTGAGCTTTCCCTGAGGAGTTAGACCAAAGCCTATCTCACAATTGGCAAAAGAACTCAATTCAGCCAGAAGACGTTAGTTTGGATCCAGAGCTTGGATTCCAACTAGTAACACATATTGGTGTGTTCCTGAGTCGGGAAAGATGGAAAACTATTCGATTGGCTGATCTGAGCTTTCCCTGAGGAGTTCGACCAAAGCTTATCTCAGAATTGCCAAAAGAGCCGAATTCATCCAGAACCGTTATTTTTGACCCAGAGCTCAGTTTCGAATAACATACAGATATCAGTGGTCTCCTGAGTCGAGAAAGCTAAAACACTACTCCATTCGCTGATCTGAGTTTTCCCTGAGGAGTTCGACCAAAGCTTATCTCACAATTGGCAAAAGAGCCCTATTCATCCAGAAGACGTTAGTTTGGATCCAGAGCTTGGATTCCAACTAGTAACACTTATTGGTGTGTTCCTGAGTCGGGAAAGATGGAAAACTATTCGATTCGCTGATCTGAGCTTTCCCTGAGGAGTTCGACCAAAGCTTATCTCAGAATTGACAAAAGAGCCCAATTCAGCCAGAAACGTTACTTTTGACAAAGAGCTCAGTTTCGAATAACATACACTGAGTGTATGTTATTGTGAGGTCCTGAGTCGGGAAAATTAAAAAAAATGCTCCATTCACTGATCTCAGCTTTCCCTGAGGAGTTAGACCAAAGCCTATCTCAGAATTGGCAAAAGAACTCAATTCATCCAGAAATGTTACTTTTGACCAGGAGCTCAGTTTCGAATAACATACAGATATCAGTGGTGTCCTGAGTCGAGAAAGCTAAAACACTACTCCATTCGCTGATCTGAGTTTTCCCTGAGGAGTTAGACCAAAGCTTATCTCAGAATTGACAAAAGAGCCCAATTCAGCCAGAACCGTTATTTTTGACCCAGAGCTCAGTTTCGAATACCATACCCATATCAGTGATGTCCTGAGTCGGGAAAGCTAAATCACTACTCTATTCGTTGATCTGAGCTTTCCCTGAGGAGTTAGACCAAAGCTTATCTCAGAATTGACAAAAGAGCCCAATTCAGCCAGAACCGTTATTTTTGACCCAGAGCTCAGTTTCGAATAACATACAGATATCAGTGGTGTCCTGAGTCGGGAAAGCTAAAACACTACTCCATTCGCTGATCTGAGCTTTCCCTGAGGAGTTCGACCAAAGCTTATCTCAGAATGTGCAAAAGAGCCCTATTCATCCAGAACCGTTATTTTTGACCCAGAGCTCAGTTTCAAATAACATACCCATATCAGTGATGTCCTGAGTCGGGAAAGCTAAATCACTACTCTATTCGCTGATCTGAGCTTTCCCTGAGGAGTTAGACCAAAGCTTATCTCAGAATTGACAAAAGAGCCCAATTCAGCCAGAACCGTTATTTTTGACCCAGAGCTCAGTTTCGAATAACATACAGATATCAGTGGTGTCCTGAGTCGGGAAAGCTAGAAAACCACTCCATTCGCTGATCTGAGCTTTCCTTGAGGAGTTAGACCAAAGCTTATCTCAGAATTGCCAAAAGAACTCAATTCAGCCAGAAGACGTTAGTTTGGATCCAGAGCTTGGATTCCAACTAGTAACACATATTGGTGTGTTCCTGAGTCGGGAAAGATGGAAAACTTCTCGATTCTGTGATCTGAGCTTTCCCTGAAAAGTTCGACCAAAGCTTATATCAGAATTGGCAAAAGAGCCCAATTCATCCAGAAACGTTATTTTTGACCCAGAGCTCAGTTTCGAATAACATACCCATATCAGTCATGTCCTGAGTCGGGAAAGCTAAAACACTACTCCATTCGCTGATCTGAGCTTTCCCTGAGGAGTTCGACCAAAGCTTATCTGAGAATTGCCAAAAGAACTCAATTCAGCCAGAAGACGTTAGTTTGGATCCAGAGCTTGGATTCCAACTAGTAACACATATTGGTGTGTTCCTGAGTCGGGAAAGATGGAAAACTTCTCGATTCTGTGATCTGAGCTTTCCCTGAAAAGTTCGACCAAAGCTTATATCAGAATTGGCAAAAGAGCCCAATTCATCCAGAAACGTTATTTTTGACCCAGAGCTCAGTTTCGAATAACATACCCATATCAGTCATGTCCTGAGTCGGGAAAGCTAAAACACTACTCCATTCGCTGATCTGAGCTTTCCCTGAGGAGTTCGACCAAAGCTTATCTGAGAATTGCCAAAAGAGCCGAATTCATCCAGAACCGTTATTTTTGACCCAGAGCTCAGTTTCGAATAACATACAGATATCAGTGGTGTCCTGAGTCGGGAAACCTAGAAAACCACTCCATTCGCTGATCTGAGCTTTCCTTGAGGAGTTAGACCAAAGCTTATCTCAGAATTGCCAAAAGAACTCAATTCAGCCAGAAGACGTTAGTTGGGATCCAGAGCTTGGATTCCAACTAGTAACACATATTGGTGTGTTCCTGAGTCGGGAAAGATGGAAAACTTCTCGATTCTGTGATCTGAGCTTTCCCTGAAAAGTTCGACCAAAGCTTATATCAGAATTGGCAAAAGAGCCCAATTCATCCAGAAACGTTATTTTTGACCCAGAGCTCAGTTTCGAATAACATACCCATATCAGTGATGTCCTGAGTCGGGAAAGCTAAAACACTACTCCATTCGCTGATCTGAGCTTTCTCTGAGGAGTTAGAACAAAGCTTATCTGAGAATTGCCAAAAGAACCGAATTCATCCAGAACCGTTATTTTTGACCCAGAGCTCAGTTTCGAATAACATACAGATATCAGTGGTGTCCTGAGTCGAGAAAGCTAAAACACTGCTCCATTCGCTGATCTGAGTTTTCCCTGAGGAGTTCGACCAAAGCTTATCTCAGAATGTGCAAAAGAGCCCTATTCATCCAGAACCGTTATTTTTGACCCAGAGCTCAGTTTCAAATAACATACCCATATCAGTGATGTCCTGAGTCGGGAAAGCTAAATCACTACTCTATTCGCTGATCTGAGCTTTCCCTGAGGAGTTAGACCAAAGCTTATCTCAGAATTGACAAAAGAGCCCAATTCAGCCAGAACCGTTATTTTTGACCCAGAGCTCAGTTTCGAATAACATACAGATATCAGTGGTGTCCTGAGTCGGGAAAGCTAGAAAACCACTCCATTCGCTGATCTGAGCTTTCCTTGAGGAGTTAGACCAAAGCTTATCTCAGAATTGCCAAAAGAACTCAATTCAGCCAGAAGACGTTAGTTTGGATCCAGAGCTTGGATTCCAACTAGTAACACATATTGGTGTGTTCCTGAGTCGGGAAAGATGGAAAACTTCTCGATTCTGTGATCTGAGCTTTCCCTGAAAAGTTCGACCAAAGCTTATATCAGAATTGGCAAAAGAGCCCAATTCATCCAGAAACGTTATTTTTGACCCAGAGCTCAGTTTCGAATAACATACCCATATCAGTCATGTCCTGAGTCGGGAAAGCTAAAACACTACTCCATTCGCTGATCTGAGCTTTCCCTGAGGAGTTCGACCAAAGCTTATCTGAGAATTGCCAAAAGAACTCAATTCAGCCAGAAGACGTTAGTTTGGATCCAGAGCTTGGATTCCAACTAGTAACACATATTGGTGTGTTCCTGAGTCGGGAAAGATGGAAAACTTCTCGATTCTGTGATCTGAGCTTTCCCTGAAAAGTTCGACCAAAGCTTATATCAGAATTGGCAAAAGAGCCCAATTCATCCAGAAACGTTATTTTTGACCCAGAGCTCAGTTTCGAATAACATACCCATATCAGTCATGTCCTGAGTCGGGAAAGCTAAAACACTACTCCATTCGCTGATCTGAGCTTTCCCTGAGGAGTTCGACCAAAGCTTATCTGAGAATTGCCAAAAGAGCCGAATTCATCCAGAACCGTTATTTTTGACCCAGAGCTCAGTTTCGAATAACATACAGATATCAGTGGTGTCCTGAGTCGGGAAACCTAGAAAACCACTCCATTCGCTGATCTGAGCTTTCCTTGAGGAGTTAGACCAAAGCTTATCTCAGAATTGCCAAAAGAACTCAATTCAGCCAGAAGACGTTAGTTGGGATCCAGAGCTTGGATTCCAACTAGTAACACATATTGGTGTGTTCCTGAGTCGGGAAAGATGGAAAACTTCTCGATTCTGTGATCTGAGCTTTCCCTGAAAAGTTCGACCAAAGCTTATATCAGAATTGGCAAAAGAGCCCAATTCATCCAGAAACGTTATTTTTGACCCAGAGCTCAGTTTCGAATAACATACCCATTCCAGTGATGTCCTGAGTCGGGAAAGCTAAAACACTACTCCATTCGCTGATCTGAGCTTTCCCTGAGGAGTTAGACCAAAGCTTATCTCACAATTGGCAAAAGAGCCCTATTCATCCAGAACCGTTATTTTTGACCCAGAGCTCAGTTTCGAATAACATACAGATATCAGTGGTGTCCTGAGTCGAGAAAGCTAAAACACTACTCCATTCGATGATCAGAGTTTTCCCTGAGGAGTTAGACCAAAGCTTATCTCACAATTGACAAAAGAGCCCAATTCAGCCAGAACCATTATTTTTGACCCAGAGCTCAGTTTCGAATACCATACCCATATCAGTGATGTCCTGAGTCGGGAAAATTAAAAAAATGCTCCATTCGCTGATCTCAGCTTTCCCTGAGGAGTTAGACCAAAGCCTATCTCAGAATTGGCAAAACAACTCAATTCAGCCAGAAGACGTTAGTTTGGATCCAGAGCTTGGATTCCAACTAGTAACACA
This sequence comes from Natrix helvetica, assembly GCF_964273705.1. Taxonomy (NCBI): domain Eukaryota; kingdom Metazoa; phylum Chordata; class Lepidosauria; order Squamata; family Natricidae; genus Natrix; species Natrix helvetica. Next base: position 50,160,900 of record NC_138555.1, read on the forward strand.
TATTGGTGTGTTCCTGAGTCGGGAAAGATGGAAAACTATTCGATTCGCTGATCTGAGCTTTCCCTGAGGAGTTCGACCAAAGCTTATCTGAGAATTGCCAAAAGAGCCGAATTCATCCAGAACCGTTATTTTTGACCCAGAGCTCAGTTTCGAATAACATACAGATATCAGTGGTGTCCTGAGTCTAGAAAGCTAAAACACTACTCCATTCGCTGATCTGAGTTTTCCCTGAGGAGTTCGACCAAAGCTTATCTCACAATTGGCAAAAGAGCCCTATTCATCCAGAAGACGTTAGTTTGGATCCAGAGCTTGGATTCCAACTAGTAACACTTATTGGTGTGTTCCTGAGTCGGGAAAGATGGAAAACTATTCGATTCGCTGATCTGAGCTTTCCCTGAGGAGTTCGACCAAAGCTTATCTCAGAATTGGCAAAAGAGCCCAATTCATCCAGAAACGTTACTTTTGACGCAGAGCTCAGTTTCGAATAACATACCCATTCCAGTGATGTCCTGAGTCGGGAAAGCTAAAACACTACTCCATTCGCTGATCTGAGCTTTCCCTGAAGAGTTAGACCAAAGCCTATCTCAGAATTGGCAAAAGAACTCAATTCAGCCAAAAGACGTTAGTTTGGATCCAGAGCTTGGATTCCAACTAGTAACACATATTGGTGTGTTCCTGAGTCGGGAAAGATAGAAAACTTCTCGATTCTGTGATCTGAGCTTTCCCTGAAAAGTTCGACCAAAGCTTATATCAGAATTGGCAAAAGAGCCCAATTCATGCAGAACCGTTATTTTTGACCCAGAGCTCAGTTTCGAATACCATACCCATATCAGTGATGTCCTGAGTCGGGAAAATTAAAAAAATGCTCCATTCGCTGATCTCAGCTTTCCCTGAGGAGTTAGACCAAAGCCTATCTCAGAATTGGCAAAACAACTCAATTCAGCCAGAAGACATTAGTTTGGATCCAGAGCTTGGATTCCAACTAGTAACACATATTGATGTGTTCCTGAGTCGGGAAAGATGGAAAACTATTCGATTCGCTGATCTGAGCTTTCCCTGAGGAGTTCGACCAAAGCTTATCTCAGAATTGCCAAAAGAGCCGAACTCATCCAGAACCGTTATTTTTGACCCAGAGCTCAGTTTCGAATAACATACCCATATCAGTGATGTCCTGAGTCGGGAAAGCTAAAACACTACTCCATTCGCTGATCTGAGCTTTCCCTGAGGAGTTAGACCAAAGCTTATCTCAGAATTGCCAAAAGAGCCGAATTCATCCAGAACCGTTAATTTTGACCCAGAGCTCAGTTTCGAATACCATACAGATATCAGTGGTGTCCTGAGTCGTGAAAGCTAGAAAACCACTCCATTCGCTGATCTGAGCTTTCCCTGAGGAGTTAGACCAAAGCCTATCTCAGAATTGGCAAAAGAACTCAATTCAGCCAAAAGACGTTAGTTTGGATCCAGAGCTTGGATTCCAACTAGTAACACATATTGGTGTGTTCCTGAGTCGGGAAAGATAGAAAACTTCTCGATTCTGTGATCTGAGCTTTCCCTGAAAAGTTCGACCAAAGCTTATATCAGAATTGGCAAAAGAGCCCAATTCATCCAGAAACGTTATTTTTGACCCAGAGCTCAGTTTCGAATAACATACCCATATCAGTGATGTCCTGAGTCGGGAAAGCTAAAACAATACTCCATTCGCTGATCTGAGCTTTCCCAGAGGAGTTAGACCAAAGCTTATCTCACAATTGGCAAAAGAGCCCTATTCATCCAGAAACGTTATTTTTGACCCAGAGCTCAGTTTCGAATAACATACCCATATCAGTTATGTCCTGAGTCGGGAAAGCTAAAACACTACTCCATTCGCTGATCTGAGCTTTCCCTGAGGAGTTAGACCAAAGCTTATCTCAGAATTGCCAAAAGAGCCGAATTCATCCAGAAACGTTATTTTTGACCCAGAGCTCAGTTTCGAATACCATACCCATATCAGTGATGTCCTGAGTCGGGAAAATTAAAAAAATGCTCCATTCGCTGATATCAGCTTTCCCTGAGGAGTTAGACCAAAGCCTATCTCAGAATTGGCAAAAGAACTCAATTCAGCCAAAAGACGTTAGTTTGGATCCAGAGCTTGGATTCCAACTAGTAACACATATTGGTGTGTTCCTGAGTCGGGAAAGATAGAAAACTTCTCGATTCTGTGATCTGAGCTTTCCCTGAAAAGTTCGACCAAAGCTTATATCAGAATTGGCAAAAGAGCCCAATTCATCCAGAAACGTTATTTTTGACCCAGAGCTCAGTTTCGAATAACATACCCATATCAGTGATGTCCTGAGTCGGGAAAGCTAAAACAATACTCCATTCGCTGATCTGAGCTTTCCCAGAGGAGTTAGACCAAAGCTTATCTCACAATTGGCAAAAGAGCCCTATTCATCCAGAAACGTTATTTTTGACCCAGAGCTCAGTTTCGAATAACATACCCATATCAGTGATGTCCTGAGTCGGGAAAGCTAAAACACTTCTCCATTCGCTGATCTGAGCTTTCCCTGAGGAGTTAGACCAAAGCTTATCTCAGAATTGCCAAAAGAGCCGAATTCATCCAGAACCGTTATTTTTGACCCAGAGCTCAGTTTCGAATACCATACCCATATCAGTGATGTCCTGAGTCGGGAAAATTAAAAAAATGCTCCATTCGCTGATATCAGCTTTCCCTGAGGAGTTAGACCAAAGCCTATCTCAGAATTGGCAAAACAACTCAATTCAGCCAGAAGACATTAGTTTGGATCCAGAGCTTGGATTCCAACTAGTAACACATATTGGTGTGTTCCTGAGACGGGAAAGATGGAAAACTATTCGATTCGCTGATCTGAGCTTTCCCTGAGGAGTTCGACCAAAGCTTATCTCAGAATTGCCAAAAGAGCCGAATTCATCCAGAACCGTTAATTTTGACCCAGAGCTCAGTTTCGAATACCATACAGATATCAGTGGTGTCCTGAGTCGGGAAAGCTAGAAAACCACTCCATTCGCTGATCTGAGCTTTCCCTGAGGAGTTAGACCAAAGCCTATCTCAGAATTGGCAAAAGAACTCAATTCAGCCAAAAGACGTTAGTTTGGATCCAGAGCTTGGATTCCAACTAGTAACACATATTGGTGTGTTCCTGAGTCGGGAAAGATAGAAAACTTCTCGATTCTGTGATCTGAGCTTTCCCTGAAAAGTTCGACCAAAGCTTATATCAGAATTGGCAAAAGAGCCCAATTCATCCAGAACCGTTATTTTTGACCCAGAGCTCAGTTTCGAATACCATACCCATATCAGTGATGTCCTGAGTCGGGAAAATTAAAAAAATGCTCCATTCGCTGATCTCAGCTTTCCCTGAGGAGTTAGACCAAAGCCTATCTCAGAATTGGCAAAACAACTCAATTCAGCCAGAAGACATTAGTTTGGATCCAGAGCTTGGATTCCAACTAGTAACACATATTGGTGTGTTCCTGAGTCGGGAAAGATGGAAAACTATTCGATTCGCTGATCTGAGCTTTCCCTGAGGAGTTTGACCAAAGCTTATCTCAGAATTGCCAAAAGAGCCGAACTCATCCAGAACCGTTATTTTTGACCCAGAGCTCAGTTTCGAATAACATACCCATATCAGTGATGTCCTGAGTCGGGAAAGCTAAAACACTACTCCATTCGCTGATCTGAGCTTTCCCTGAGGAGTTCGACCAAAGCTTATCTCACAATTAGCAAAAGAGCCCTATTCATCCAGAACCGTTATTTTTGACCCAGAGCTCAGTTTCGAATAACATACCCATATCAGTGATGTCCTGAGTCGGGAAAGCTAAAACACTACTCCATTCGCTGATCTGAGCTTTCCCTGAGGAGTTAGACCAAAGCTTATCTCAGAATTGCCAAAAGAGCCGAATTCATCCAGAACCGTTATTTTTGACCCAGAGCTCAGTTTCGAATACCATACCCATATCAGTGATGTCCTGAGTCGGGAAAATTAAAAAAATGCTCCATTCGCTGATATCAGCTTTCCCTGAGGAGTTAGACCAAAGCCTATCTCAGAATTGGCAAAACAACTCAATTCAGCCAGAAGACATTAGTTTGGATCCAGAGCTTGGATTCCAACTAGTAACACATATTGGTGTGTTCCTGAGACGGGAAAGATGGAAAACTATTCGATTCGCTGATCTGAGCTTTCCCTGAGGAGTTCGACCAAAGCTTATCTCAGAATTGCCAAAAGAGCCGAATTCATCCAGAACCGTTAATTTTGACCCAGAGCTCAGTTTCGAATACCATACAGATATCAGTGGTGTCCTGAGTCGGGAAAGCTAGAAAACCACTCCATTCGCTGATCTGAGCTTTCCCTGAGGAGTTAGACCAAAGCCTATCTCAGAATTGGCAAAAGAACTCAATTCAGCCAAAAGACGTTAGTTTGGATCCAGAGCTTGGATTCCAACTAGTAACACATATTGGTGTGTTCCTGAGTCGGGAAAGATAGAAAACTTCTCGATTCTGTGATCTGAGCTTTCCCTGAAAAGTTCGACCAAAGCTTATATCAGAATTGGCAAAAGAGCCCAATTCATCCAGAAACGTTATTTTTGACCCAGAGCTCAGTTTCGAATAACATACCCATATCAGTGATGTCCTGAGTCGGGAAAGCTAAAACAATACTCCATTCGCTGATCTGAGCTTTCCCAGAGGAGTTAGACCAAAGCTTATCTCACAATTGGCAAAAGAGCCCTATTCATCCAGAAACGTTATTTTTGACCCAGAGCTCAGTTTCGAATAACATACCCATATCAGTGATGTCCTGAGTCGGGAAAGCTAAAACACTTCTCCATTCGCTGATCTGAGCTTTCCCTGAGGAGTTAGACCAAAGCTTATCTCAGAATTGCCAAAAGAGCCGAATTCATCCAGAACCGTTATTTTTGACCCAGAGCTCAGTTTCGAATACCATACCCATATCAGTGATGTCCTGAGTCGGGAAAATTAAAAAAATGCTCCATTCGCTGATATCAGCTTTCCCTGAGGAGTTAGACCAAAGCCTATCTCAGAATTGGCAAAACAACTCAATTCAGCCAGAAGACATTAGTTTGGATCCAGAGCTTGGATTCCAACTAGTAACACATATTGGTGTGTTCCTGAGACGGGAAAGATGGAAAACTATTCGATTCGCTGATCTGAGCTTTCCCTGAGGAGTTCGACCAAAGCTTATCTCAGAATTGCCAAAAGAGCCGAATTCATCCAGAACCGTTAATTTTGACCCAGAGCTCAGTTTCGAATACCATACAGATATCAGTGGTGTCCTGAGTCGGGAAAGCTAGAAAACCACTCCATTCGCTGATCTGAGCTTTCCCTGAGGAGTTAGACCAAAGCCTATCTCAGAATTGGCAAAAGAACTCAATTCAGCCAAAAGACGTTAGTTTGGATCCAGAGCTTGGATTCCAACTAGTAACACATATTGGTGTGTTCCTGAGTCGGGAAAGATAGAAAACTTCTCGATTCTGTGATCTGAGCTTTCCCTGAAAAGTTCGACCAAAGCTTATATCAGAATTGGCAAAAGAGCCCAATTCATCCAGAACCGTTATTTTTGACCCAGAGCTCAGTTTCGAATACCATACCCATATCAGTGATGTCCTGAGTCGGGAAAATTAAAAAAATGCTCCATTCGCTGATCTCAGCTTTCCCTGAGGAGTTAGACCAAAGCCTATCTCAGAATTGGCAAAACAACTCAATTCAGCCAGAAGACATTAGTTTGGATCCAGAGCTTGGATTCCAACTAGTAACACATATTGGTGTGTTCCTGAGTCGGGAAAGATGGAAAACTATTCGATTCGCTGATCTGAGCTTTCCCTGAGGAGTTTGACCAAAGCTTATCTCAGAATTGCCAAAAGAGCCGAACTCATCCAGAACCGTTATTTTTGACCCAGAGCTCAGTTTCGAATAACATACCCATATCAGTGATGTCCTGAGTCGGGAAAGCTAAAACACTACTCCATTCGCTGATCTGAGCTTTCCCTGAGGAGTTCGACCAAAGCTTATCTCACAATTAGCAAAAGAGCCCTATTCATCCAGAACCGTTATTTTTGACCCAGAGCTCAGTTTCGAATAACATACCCATATCAGTGATGTCCTGAGTCGGGAAAGCTAAAACACTACTCCATTCGCTGATCTGAGCTTTCCCTGAGGAGTTAGACCAAAGCTTATCTCAGAATTGCCAAAAGAGCCGAATTCATCCAGAACCGTTATTTTTGACCCAGAGCTCAGTTTCGAATACCATACCCATATCAGTGATGTCCTGAGTCGGGAAAATTAAAAAAATGCTCCATTCGCTGATATCAGCTTTCCCTGAGGAGTTAGACCAAAGCCTATCTCAGAATTGGCAAAACAACTCAATTCAGCCAGAAGACATTAGTTTGGATCCAGAGCTTGGATTCCAACTAGTAACACATATTGGTGTGTTCCTGAGACGGGAAAGATGGAAAACTATTCGATTCGCTGATCTGAGCTTTCCCTGAGGAGTTCGACCAAAGCTTATCTCAGAATTGCCAAAAGAGCCGAATTCATCCAGAACCGTTAATTTTGACCCAGAGCTCAGTTTCGAATACCATACAGATATCAGTGGTGTCCTGAGTCGGGAAAGCTAGAAAACCACTCCATTCGCTGATCTGAGCTTTCCCTGAGGAGTTAGACCAAAGCCTATCTCAGAATTGGCAAAAGAACTCAATTCAGCCAAAAGACGTTAGTTTGGATCCAGAGCTTGGATTCCAACTAGTAACACATATTGGTGTGTTCCTGAGTCGGGAAAGATAGAAAACTTCTCGATTCTGTGATCTGAGCTTTCCCTGAAAAGTTCGACCAAAGCTTATATCAGAATTGGCAAAAGAGCCCAATTCATCCAGAACCGTTATTTTTGACCCAGAGCTCAGTTTCGAATACCATACCCATATCAGTGATGTCCTGAGTCGGGAAAATTAAAAAAATGCTCCATTCGCTGATCTCAGCTTTCCCTGAGGAGTTAGACCAAAGCCTATCTCAGAATTGGCAAAACAACTCAATTCAGCCAGAAGACATTAGTTTGGATCCAGAGCTTGGATTCCAACTAGTAACACATATTGGTGTGTTCCTGAGTCGGGAAAGATGGAAAACTATTCGATTCGCTGATCTGAGCTTTCCCTGAGGAGTTTGACCAAAGCTTATCTCAGAATTGCCAAAAGAGCCGAACTCATCCAGAACCGTTATTTTTGACCCAGAGCTCAGTTTCGAATAACATACCCATATCAGTGATGTCCTGAGTCGGGAAAGCTAAAACACTACTCCATTCGCTGATCTGAGCTTTCCCTGAGGAGTTCGACCAAAGCTTATCTCACAATTAGCAAAAGAGCCCTATTCATCCAGAACCGTTATTTTTGACCCAGAGCTCAGTTTCGAATAACATACCCATATCAGTGATGTCCTGAGTCGGGAAAGCTAAAACACTACTCCATTCGCTGATCTGAGCTTTCCCTGAGGAGTTAGACCAAAGCTTATCTCAGAATTGCCAAAAGAGCCGAATTCATCCAGAACCGTTATTTTTGACCCAGAGCTCAGTTTCGAATACCATACCCATATCAGTGATGTCCTGAGTCGGGAAAATTAAAAAAATGCTCCATTCGCTGATATCAGCTTTCCCTGAGGAGTTAGACCAAAGCCTATCTCAGAATTGGCAAAACAACTCAATTCAGCCAGAAGACATTAGTTTGGATCCAGAGCTTGGATTCCAACTAGTAACACATATTGGTGTGTTCCTGAGACGGGAAAGATGGAAAACTATTCGATTCGCTGATCTGAGCTTTCCCTGAGGAGTTCGACCAAAGCTTATCTCAGAATTGCCAAAAGAGCCGAATTCATCCAGAACCGTTAATTTTGACCCAGAGCTCAGTTTCGAATACCATACAGATATCAGTGGTGTCCTGAGTCGGGAAAGCTAGAAAACCACTCCATTCGCTGATCTGAGCTTTCCCTGAGGAGTTAGACCAAAGCCTATCTCAGAATTGGCAAAAGAACTCAATTCAGCCAAAAGACGTTAGTTTGGATCCAGAGCTTGGATTCCAACTAGTAACACATATTGGTGTGTTCCTGAGTCGGGAAAGATAGAAAACTTCTCGATTCTGTGATCTGAGCTTTCCCTGAAAAGTTCGACCAAAGCTTATATCAGAATTGGCAAAAGAGCCCAATTCATCCAGAACCGTTATTTTTGACCCAGAGCTCAGTTTCGAATACCATACCCATATCAGTGATGTCCTGAGTCGGGAAAATTAAAAAAATGCTCCATTCGCTGATCTCAGCTTTCCCTGAGGAGTTAGACCAAAGCCTATCTCAGAATTGGCAAAACAACTCAATTCAGCCAGAAGACATTAGTTTGGATCCAGAGCTTGGATTCCAACTAGTAACACATATTGGTGTGTTCCTGAGTCGGGAAAGATGGAAAACTATTCGATTCGCTGATCTGAGCTTTCCCTGAGGAGTTTGACCAAAGCTTATCTCAGAATTGCCAAAAGAGCCGAACTCATCCAGAACCGTTATTTTTGACCCAGAGCTCAGTTTCGAATAACATACCCATATCAGTGATGTCCTGAGTCGGGAAAGCTAAAACACTACTCCATTCGCTGATCTGAGCTTTCCCTGAGGAGTTCGACCAAAGCTTATCTCACAATTAGCAAAAGAGCCCTATTCATCCAGAACCGTTATTTTTGACCCAGAGCTCAGTTTCGAATAACATACCCATATCAGTGATGTCCTGAGTCGGGAAAGCTAAAACACTACTCCATTCGCTGATCTGAGCTTTCCCTGAGGAGTTAGACCAAAGCTTATCTCAGAATTGCCAAAAGAGCCGAATTCATCCAGAACCGTTAATTTTGACCCAGAGCTCAGTTTCGAATACCATACAGATATCAGTGGTGTCCTGAGTCGGGAAAGCTAGAAAACCACTCCATTCGCTGATCTGAGCTTTCCCTGAGGAGTTAGACCAAAGCCTATCTCAGAATTGGCAAAAGAACTCAATTCAGCCAAAAGACATTAGTTTGGATCCAGAGCTTGGATTCCAACTAGTAACACATATTGGTGTGTTCCTGAGTCGGGAAAGATAGAAAACTTCTCGATTCTGTGATCTGAGCTTTCCCTGAAAAGTTCGACCAAAGCTTATCTCAGAATTGGCAAAAGAGCCCAATTCATCCAGAAACGTTATTTTTGACCCAGAGCTCAGTTTCGAATAACATACCCATATCAGTGATGTCCTGAGTCGGGAAAGCTAAAACAATACTCCATTCGCTGATCTGAGCTTTCCCAGAGGAGTTAGACCAAAGCTTATCTCACAATTGGCAAAAGAGCCCTATTCATCCAGAAACGTTATTTTTGACCCAGAGCTCAGTTTCGAATAACATACCCATATCAGTGATGTCCTGAGTCGGGAAAGCTAAAACACTACTCCATTCGCTGATCTGAGCTTTCCCTGAGGAGTTAGACCAAAGCTTATCTCAGAATTGCCAAAAGAGCCGAATTCATCCAGAACCGTTATTTTTGACCCAGAGCTCAGTTTCGAATACCATACCCATATCAGTGATGTCCTGAGTCGGGAAAATTAAAAAAATGCTCCATTCGCTGATATCAGCTTTCCCTGAGGAGTTAGACCAAAGCCTATCTCAGAATTGGCAAAACAACTCAATTCAGCCAGAAGACATTAGTTTGGATCCAGAGCTTGGATTCCAACTAGTAACACATATTGGTGTGTTCCTGAGACGGGAAAGATGGAAAACTATTCGATTCGCTGATCTGAGCTTTCCCTGTGGAGTTCGACCAAAGCTTATCTCAGAATTGCCAAAAGAGCCGAATTCATCCAGAACCGTTAATTTTGACCCAGAGCTCAGTTTCGAATACCATACAGATATCAGTGGTGTCCTGAGTCGGGAAAGCTAGAAAACCACTCCATTCGCTGATCTGAGCTTTCCCTGAGGAGTTAGACCAAAGCCTATCTCAGAATTGGCAAAAGAACTCAATTCAGCCAAAAGACGTTAGTTTGGATCCAGAGCTCAGTTTCGAATAACATACAGATATCAGTGGTGTCCTGAGTCGAGAAAGCTAAAACACTACTCCATTCGCTGATCTGAGCTTTCCCTGAGGAGTTAGACCAAAGCCTATCTCAGAATTGGCAAAAGAACTCAATTCAGCCAAAAGACGTTAGTTTGGATCCAGAGCTTGGATTCCAACTAGTAACACATATTGGTGTGTTCCTGAGTCGGGAAAGACAGAAAACTTCTCGATTCTGTGATCTGAGCTTTCCCTGAAAAGTTCGACCAAAGCTTATATCAGAATTGGCAAAAGAGCCCAATTCATCCAGAAACGTTATTTTTGACCCAGAGCTCAGTTTCGAATAACATACCCATATCAGTGATGTCCTGAGTCGGGAAAGCTAAAACACTACTCCATTCGCTGATCTGAGCTTTCCCTGAGGAGTTAGACCAAAGCTTATCTCACAATTGGCAAAAGAGCCCTATTCATCCAGAACCGTTATTTTTGACCCAGAGCTCAGTTTCGAATAACATACAGATATCAGTGGTGTCCTGAGTCGAGAAAGCTAAAACACTGCTCCATTCGCTGATCTGAGTTTTCCCTGAGGAGTTCGACCAAAGCTTATCTCACAATTGACAAAAGAGCCCTATTCATCCAGAAGACGTTAGTTTGGGTCCAGAGCTTGGATTCCAACTAGTAACACTTATTGGTGTGTTCCTGAGTCGGGAAAGATGGAAAACTATTCGATTCGCTGATCTGAGCTTTCCCTGAGGAGTTCGACCAAAGCTTATCTCAGAATTGGCAAAAGAGCCCAATTCATCCAGAAACGTTACTTTTGACGCAGACCTCAGTTTCGAATAACATACCCATTCCAGTGATGTCCTGAGTCGGGAAAGCTAAAACACTACTCCATTCGCTGATCTGAGCTTTCCCTGAGGAGTTAGACCAAAGCTTATCTCAGAATTGCCAAAAGAGCCCAATTCAGCCAGAAACGTTACTTTTGACAAAGAGCTCAGTTTCGAATAACATACACTGAGTGTATGTTATTGTGAGGTCCTGAGTCGGGAAAATTAAAAAAAATGCTCCATTCACTGATCTCAGCTTTCCCTGAGGAGTTAGACCAAAGCCTATCTCAGAATTGGCAAAAGAACTCAATTCATCCAGAAATGTTACTTTTGACCAGGAGCTCAGTTATGAATAACATACAGATATCAGTGGTGTCCTGAGTCGAGATAGCTAAAACACTACTCCATTCGCTGATCTGAGGTTTCCCTGAGGAGTTAGACCAAAGCTTATCTCAGAATTGGCAAAAGAGCCCTATTCATCCAGAACCGTTATTTTTGACCCAGAGCTCAGTTTCGAATAACATACAGATATCAGTGGTGTCCTGAGTCGAGAAAGCTAAAACACTACTCCATTCGCTGATCTGAGTTTTCCCTGAGGAGTTAGACCAAAGCTTATCTCAGAATTGACAAAAGAGCCCAATTCAGCCAGAACCGTTATTTTTGACCCAGAGCTCAGTTTCGAATACCATACCCATATCAGTGATGTCCTGAGTCGGGAAAATTAAAAAAATGCTCCATTCGCTGATCTGAGCTTTCCCTGAGGAGTTAGACCAAAGCCTATCTCAGAATTGGCAAAACAACTCAATTCAGCCAGAAGACGTTAGTTTGGATCCAGAGCTTGGATTCCAACTAGTAACACATATTGGTGTGTTCCTGAGTCGGGAAAGATGGAAAACTATTCGATTGGCTGATCTGAGCTTTCCCTGAGGAGTTCGACCAAAGCTTATCTCAGAATTGGCAAAAGAGCCGAATTCATCCAGAACCGTTATTTTTGACCCAGAGCTCAGTTTCGAATAACATACAGATTTCAGTGGTTTCCTGAGTCTAGAAAGCTAAAACACTACTCCATTCGCTGATCTGAGTTTTCCCTGAGGAGTTCGACCAAAGCTTATCTCACAATTGGCAAAAGAGCCCTATTCATCCAGAAGACGTTAGTTTGGATCCAGAGCTTGGATTCCAACTAGTAAAACTTATTGGTGTGTTCCTGAGTCGGGAAAGATGGAAAACTATTCGATTCGCTGATCTGAGCTTTCCCTGAGGAGTTCGACCAAAGCTTATCTCAGAATTGGCAAAAGAGCCCAATTCATCCAGAAACGTTACTTTTGACGCAGAGCTCAGTTTCGAATAACATACCCATTCCAGTGATGTCCTGAGTCGGGAAAGCTAAAACACTACTCCATTCGCTGATATGAGCTTTCCCTGAGGAGTTAGACCAAAGTTTATCTCAGAATTGCCAAAAGAGCCCAATTCAGCCAGAAACGTTACTTTTGACAAAGAGCTCAGTTTCGAATTACATACACTGAGTGTATGTTATTGTGAGGTCCTGAGTCGGGAAAATTAAAAAAATGCTCCATTCGCTGATCTCAGCTTTCCCTGAGGAGTTAGACCAAAGCCTATCTCAGAATTGGCAAAAGAACTCAATTCATCCAGAAATGTTACTTTTGACCAGGAGCTCAGTTATGAATAACATACAGATATCAGTGGTGTCCTGAGTCGAGATAGCTAAAACACTACTCCATTCGCTGATCTGAGCTTTCCCTGAGGAGTTCGACCAAAGCTTATCTCAGAATGTGCAAAAGAGCCCTATTCATCCAGAACCGTTATTTTTGACCCAGAGCTCAGTTTCAAATAACATACCCATATCAGTGATGTCCTCAGTCGGGAAAGCTAAATCACTACTCTATTCGCTGATCTGAGCTTTCCCTGAGGAGTTAGACCAAAGCTTATCTCAGAATTGACAAAAGAGCCCAATTCAGCCAGAACCGTTATTTTTGACCCAGAGCTCAGTTTCGAATAACATACAGATATCAGTGGTGTCCTGAGTCGGGAAAGCTAGAAAACCACTCCATTCGCTGATCTGAGCTTTCCCTGAGGAGTTAGACCAAAGCCTATCTCAGAATTGGCAAAAGAACTCAATTCAGCCAGAATACGTTAGTTTGGATCCAGAGCTTGGATTCCAACTAGTAACACTTATTGGTGTGTTCCTGAGTCGGGAAAGATGGAAAACTATTCGATTGGCTGATCTGAGCTTTCCCTGAGGAGTTCGACCAAAGCTTATCTCAGAATTGGCAAAAGAGCCGAATTCATCCAGAACCGTTATTTTTGACCCAGAGCTCAGTTTCGAATAACATACAGATTTCAGTGGTGTCCTGAGTCTAGAAAGCTAAAACACTACTCCATTCGCTGATCTGAGTTTTCCCTGAGGAGTTCGACCAAAGCTTATCTCACAATTGGCAAAAGAGCCCTATTCATCCAGAAGACGTTAGTTTGGATCCAGAGCTTGGATTCCAACTAGTAACACTTATTGGTGTGTTCCTGAGTCGGGAAAGATGGAAAACTATTCGATTCGCTGATCTGAGCTTTCCCTGAGGAGTTCGACCAAAGCTTATCTCAGAATTGCCAAAAGAGCCGAACTCATCCAGAACCGTTATTTTTGACCCAGAGCTCAGTTTCGAATAACATACCCATATCAGTGATGTCCTGAGTCGGGAAAGCTAAAACACTACTCCATTCGCTGATCTGAGCTTTCCCTGAGGAGTTAGACCAAAGCTTATCTCACAATTGACAAAAGAGCCCAATTCAGCCAGAACCGTTATTTTTGACCCAGAGCTCAGTTTCGAATACCATACCCATATCAGTGATGTCCTGAGTCGGGAAAATTAAAAAAATGCTCCATTCGCTGATCTCAGCTTTCCCTGAGGCGTTAGACCAAAGCCTATCTCAGAATTGGCAAAACAACTCAATTCAGCCAAAAGACGTTAGTTTGGATCCAGAGCTTGGATTCCAACTAGTAACACATATTGGTGTGTTCCTGAGTCGGGAAAGATAGAAAACTTCTCGATTCTGTGATCTGAGCTTTCCCTGAAAAGTTCGACCAAAGCTTATATCAGAATTGGCAAAAGAGCCCAATTCATCCAGAAACGTTATTTTTGACCCAGAGCTCAGTTTCGAATAACATACCCTTATCAGTGATGTCCTGAGTCGGGAAAGCTAAAACAATACTCCATTCGCTGATCTGAGCTTTCCCAGAGGAGTTAGACCAAAGCTTATCTCACAATTGGCAAAAGAGCCCTATTCATCCAGAAACGTTATTTTTGACCCAGAGCTCAGTTTCGAATAACATACCCATATCAGTGATGTCCTGAGTCGGGAAAGCTAAAACACTACTCCATTCGCTGATCTGAGCTTTCCCTGAGGAGTTAGACCAAAGCTTATCTCAGAATTGGCAAAAGAGCCCAATTCATCCAGAAACGTTACTTTTGACGCAGAGCTCAGTTTCGAATAACATACCCATTCCAGTGATGTCCTGAGTCGGGAAAATTAAAAAAATGCTCCATTCGCTGATCTCAGCTTTCCCTGAGGAGTTAGACCAAAGCCTATCTCAGAATTGGCAAAAGAACTCAATTCATCCAGAAATGTTACTTTTGACCAGGAGCTCAGTTATGAATAACATACAGATATCAGTGGTGTCCTGAGTCGAGATAGCTAAAACACTACTCCATTCGCTGATCTGAGTTTTCCCTGAGGAGTTAGACCAAAGCTTATCTCAGAATTGACAAAAGAGCCCAATTCAGCCAGAACCGTTATTTTTGACCCAGAGCTCAGTTTCGAATACCATACCCATATCAGTGATGTCCTGAGTCGGGAAAGCTAAATCACTACTCTATTCGTTGATCTGAGCTTTCCCTGAGGAGTTAGACCAAAGCTTATCTCAGAATTGACAAAAGAGCCCAATTCAGCCAGAACCGTTATTTTTGACCCAGAGCTCAGTTTCGAATAACATACAGATATCAGTGGTGTCCTGATTCGGGAAAGCTAAAACACTACTCCATTCGCTGATCTGAGCTTTCCCTGAGGAGTTCGACCAAAGCTTATCTCAGAATGTGCAAAAGAGCCCTATTCATCCAGAACCGTTATTTTTGACCCAGAGCTCAGTTTCAAATAACATACCCATATCAGTGATGTCCTGAGTCGGGAAAGCTAAATCACTACTCTATTCGCTGATCTGAGCTTTCCCTGAGGAGTTAGACCAAAGCTTATCTCAGAATTGACAAAAGAGCCCAATTCAGCCAGAACCGTTATTTTTGACCCAGAGCTCAGTTTCGAATAACATACAGATATCAGTGGTGTCCTGAGTCGGGAAAGCTAGAAAACCACTCCATTCGCTGATCTGAGCTTTCCTTGAGGAGTTAGACCAAAGCTTATCTCAGAATTGCCAAAAGAACTCAATTCAGCCAGAAGACGTTAGTTTGGATCCAGAGCTTGGATTCCAACTAGTAACACATATTGGTGTGTTCCTGAGTCGGGAAAGATGGAAAACTTCTCGATTCTGTGATCTGAGCTTTCCCTGAAAAGTTCGACCAAAGCTTATATCAGAATTGGCAAAAGAGCCCAATTCATCCAGAAACGTTATTTTTGACCCAGAGCTCAGTTTCGAATAACATACCCATATCAGTCATGTCCTGAGTCGGGAAAGCTAAAACACTACTCCATTCGCTGATCTGAGCTTTCCCTGAGGAGTTCGACCAAAGCTTATCTGAGAATTGCCAAAAGAACTCAATTTAGCCAGAAGACGTTAGTTTGGATCCAGAGCTTGGATTCCAACTAGTAACACATATTGGTGTGTTCCTGAGTCGGGAAAGATGGAAAACTTCTCGATTCTGTGATCTGAGCTTTCCCTGAAAAGTTCGACCAAAGCTTATATCAGAATTGGCAAAAGAGCCCAATTCATCCAGAAACGTTATTTTTGACCCAGAGCTCAGTTTCGAATAACATACCCATATCAGTCATGTCCTGAGTCGGGAAAGCTAAAACACTACTCCATTCGCTGATCTGAGCTTTCCCTGAGGAGTTCGACCAAAGCTTATCTGAGAATTGCCAAAAGAGCCGAATTCATCCAGAACCGTTATTTTTGACCCAGAGCTCAGTTTCGAATAACATACAGATATCAGTGGTGTCCTGAGTCGGGAAACCTAGAAAACCACTCCATTCGCTGATCTGAGCTTTCCTTGAGGAGTTAGACCAAAGCTTATCTCAGAATTGCCAAAAGAACTCAATTCAGCCAGAAGACGTTAGTTGGGATCCAGAGCTTGGATTCCAACTAGTAACACATATTGGTGTGTTCCTGAGTCGGGAAAGATGGAAAACTTCTCGATTCTGTGATCTGAGCTTTCCCTGAAAAGTTCGACCAAAGCTTATATCAGAATTGGCAAAAGAGCCCAATTCATCCAGAAACGTTATTTTTGACCCAGAGCTCAGTTTCGAATAACATACCCATATCAGTGATGTCCTGAGTCGGGAAAGCTAAAACACTACTCTATTCGCTGATCTGAGCTTTCTCTGAGGAGTTAGAACAAAGCTTATCTGAGAATTGCCAAAAGAACCGAATTCATCCAGAACCGTTATTTTTGACCCAGAGCTCAGTTTCGAATAACATACAGATATCAGTGGTGTCCTGAGTCGAGAAAGCTAAAACACTGCTCCATTCGCTGATCTGAGTTTTCCCTGAGGAGTTCGACCAAAGCTTATCTCACAATTGGCAAAAGAGCCCTATTCATCCAGAACCGTTATTTTTGACCCAGAGCTCAGTTTCGAATAACATACAGATATCAGTGGTGTCCTGAGTCGGGAAAGCTAGAAAACCACTCCATTCGCTGATCTGAGCTTTCCCTGAGGAGTTAGACCAAAGCCTATCTCAGAATTGGCAAAAGAACTCAATTCAGCCAGAATACGTTAGTTTGGATCCAGAGCTTGGATTCCAACTAGTAACACATATTGGTGTGTTCCTGAGTCGGGAAAGATGGAAAACTATTCGATTGGCTGATCTGAGCTTTCCCTGAGGAGTTCGACCAAAGCTTATCTCAGAATTGGCAAAAGAGCCCAATTCATCCAGAAATGTTACTTTTGACCCAGAGCTCAGTTTCGAATAACATACCCATTCCAGTGATGTCCTGAGTCGGGAAAGCTAAAACACTACTCCATTCGCTGATCTGAGCTTTCCCTGAGGAGTTAGACCAAAGCTTATCTCACAATTGGCAAAAGAGCCCTATTCATCCAGAACCGTTATTTTTGACCCAGAGCTCAGTTTCGAATAACATACAGATATCAGTGGTGTCCTGAGTCGAGAAAGCTAAAACACTACTCCATTCGATGATCTGAGTTTTCCCTGAGGAGTTAGACCAAAGCTTATCTCACAATTGGCAAAAGAGCCCTATTCATCCAGAACCGTTATTTTTGACCCAGAGCTCAGTTTCGAATAACATACAGATATCAGTGGTGTCCTGAGTCGAGAAAGCTAAAACACTACTCCATTCGATGATCTGAGTTTTCCCTGAGGAGTTCGACCAAAGCTTATCTGAGAATTGCCAAAAGAGCCGAATTCATCCAGAACCGTTATTTTTGACCCAGAGCTCAGTTTCGAATAACATACAGATATCAGTGGTGTCCTGAGTCTAGAAAGCTAAAACACTACTCCATTCGCTGATCTGAGTTTTCCCTGAGGAGTTCGACCAAAGCTTATCTCAGAATTGGCAAAAGAGCCCAATTCATCCAGAAACGTTACTTTTGACGCAGAGCTCAGTTTCGAATAACATACCCATTCCAGTGATGTCCTGAGTCGGGAAAGCTAAAACACTACTCCATTCGCTGATCTGAGCTTTCCCTGAAGAGTTAGACCAAAGCTTATCTCACAATTGACAAAAGAGCCCAATTCAGCCAGAACCGTTATTTTTGACCCAGAGCTCAGTTTCGAATACCATACCCATATCAGTGATGTCCTGAGTCGGGAAAATTAAAAAAATGCTCCATTCGCTGATCTCAGCTTTCCCTGAGGAGTTAGACCAAAGCCTATCTCAGAATTGGCAAAAGAACTCAATTCAGCCAAAAGACGTTAGTTTGGATCCAGAGCTTGGATTCCAACTAGTAACACATATTGGTGTGTTCCTGAGTCGGGAAAGATAGAAAACTTCTCGATTCTGTGATCTGAGCTTTCCCTGAAAAGTTCGACCAAAGCTTATATCAGAATTGGCAAAAGAGCCCAATTCATGCAGAACCGTTATTTTTGACCCAGAGCTCAGTTTCAAATACCATACCCATATCAGTGATGTCCTGAGTCGGGAAAATTAAAAAAATGCTCCATTCGCTGATCTCAGCTTTCCCTGAGGAGTTAGACCAAAGCCTATCTCAGAATTGGCAAAACAACTCAATTCAGCCAGAAGACATTAGTTTGGATCCAGAGCTTGGATTCCAACTAGTAACACATATTGGTGTGTTCCTGAGTCGGGAAAGATGGAAAACTATTCGATTCGCTGATCTGAGCTTTCCCTGAGGAGTTCGACCAAAGCTTATCTCAGAATTGCCAAAAGAGCCGAACTCATCCAGAACCGTTATTTTTGACCCAGAGCTCAGTTTCGAATAACATACCCATATCAGTGATGTCCTGAGTCGGGAAAGCTAAAACACTACTCCATTCGCTGATCTGAGCTTTCCCTGAGGAGTTCGACCAAAGCTTATCTCACAATTAGCAAAAGAGCCCTATTCATCCAGAACCGTTATTTTTGACCCAGAGCTCAGTTTCGAATAACATACCCATATCAGTGATGTCCTGAGTCGGGAAAGCTAAAACACTACTCCATTCGCTGATCTGAGCTTTCCCTGAGGAGTTAGACCAAAGCTTATCTCAGAATTGCCAAAAGAGCCGAATTCATCCAGAACCGTTAATTTTGACCCAGAGCTCAGTTTCGAATACCATACAGATATCAGTGGTGTCCTGAGTCGTGAAAGCTAGAAAACCACTCCATTCGCTGATCTCAGCTTTCCCTGAGGAGTTAGACCAAAGCCTATCTCAGAATTGGCAAAACAACTCAATTCAGCCAGAAGACATTAGTTTGGATCCAGAGCTTGGATTCCAACTAGTAACACATATTGGTGTGTTCCTGAGTCGGGAAAGATGGAAAACTATTCGATTCGCTGATCTGAGCTTTCCCTGAGGAGTTCGACCAAAGCTTATCTCAGAATTGCCAAAAGAGCCGAACTCATCCAGAACCGTTATTTTTGACCCAGAGCTCAGTTTCGAATAACATACCCATATCAGTGATGTCCTGAGTCGGGAAAGCTAAAACACTACTCCATTCGCTGATCTGAGCTTTCCCTGAGGAGTTAGACCAAAGCTTATCTCACAATTGACAAAAGAGCCCAATTCAGCCAGAACCGTTATTTTTGACCCAGAGCTCAGTTTCGAATACCATACCCATATCAGTGATGTCCTGAGTCGGGAAAATTAAAAAAATGCTCCATTCGCTGATCTCAGCTTTCCCTGAGGAGTTAGACCAAAGCCTATCTCAGAATTGGCAAAACAACTCAATTCAGCCAGAAGACGTTAGTTTGGATCCAGAGCTTGGATTCCAACTAGTAACACATATTGGTGTGTTCCTGAGTCGGGAAAGATGGAAAACTATTCGATTCGCTGATCTGAGCTTTCCCTGAGGAGTTCGACCAAAGCTTAT
The DNA here is from genome assembly GCF_964273705.1 of Natrix helvetica. Lineage (NCBI taxonomy): Eukaryota > Metazoa > Chordata > Lepidosauria > Squamata > Natricidae > Natrix > Natrix helvetica. Next base: position 50,180,513 of record NC_138555.1, read on the forward strand.
CTGAGAATTGCCAAAAGAGCCGAATTCATCCAGAACCGTTATTTTTGACCCAGAGCTCAGTTTCGAATAACATACAGATATCAGTGGTGTCCTGAGTCTAGAAAGCTAAAACACTACTCCATTCGCTGATCTGAGTTTTCCCTGAGGAGTTCGACCAAAGCTTATCTCACAATTGGCAAAAGAGCCCTATTCATCCAGAAGACGTTAGTTTGGATCCAGAGCTTGGATTCCAACTAGTAACACTTATTGGTGTGTTCCTGAGTCGGGAAAGATGGAAAACTATTCGATTCGCTGATCTGAGCTTTCCCTGAGGAGTTTGACCAAAGCTTATCTCAGAATTGGCAAAAGAGCCCAATTCATCCAGAAACGTTACTTTTGACGCAGAGCTCAGTTTCGAATAACATACCCATTCCAGTGATGTCCTGAGTCGGGAAAGCTAAAACACTACTCCATTCGCTGATCTGAGCTTTCCCTGAAGAGTTAGACCAAAGCCTATCTCAGAATTGGCAAAAGAACTCAATTCAGCCAAAAGACGTTAGTTTGGATCCAGAGCTTGGATTCCAACTAGTAACACATATTGGTGTGTTCCTGAGTCGGGAAAGATAGAAAACTTCTCGATTCTGTGATCTGAGCTTTCCCTGAAAAGTTCGACCAAAGCTTATATCAGAATTGGCAAAAGAGCCCAATTCATCCAGAAACGTTATTTTTGACCCAGAGCTCAGTTTCGAATAACATACCCATATCAGTGATGTCCAGAGTCGGGAAAGCTAAAACAATACTCCATTCGCTGATCTGAGCTTTCCCAGAGGAGTTAGACCAAAGCTTATCTCACAATTGGCAAAAGAGCCCTATTCATCCAGAAACGTTATTTTTGACCCAGAGCTCAGTTTCGAATAACATACCCATATCAGTGATGTCCTGAGTCGGGAAAGCTAAAACACTACTCCATTCGCTGATCTGAGCTTTCCCTGAGGAGTTAGACCAAAGCTTATCTCAGAATTGGCAAAAGAGCCCAATTCATCCAGAAACGTTACTTTTGACGCAGAGCTCAGTTTCGAATAACATACCCATTCCAGTGATGTCCTGAGTCGGGAAAGCTAAAACACTACTCCATTCGCTGATCTGAGCTTTCCCTGAGGAGTTAGACCAAAGTTTATCTCAGAATTGCCAAAAGAGCCCAATTCAGCCAGAAACGTTACTTTTGACAAAGAGCTCAGTTTCGAATAACATACACTGAGTGTATGTTATTGTGAGGTCCTGAGTCGGGAAAATTAAAAAAATGCTCCATTCGCTGATCTCAGCTTTCCCTGAGGAGTTAGACCAAAGCCTATCTCAGAATTGGCAAAAGAACTCAATTCATCCAGAAATGTTACTTTTGACCAGGAGCTCAGTTATGAATAACATACAGATATCAGTGGTGTCCTGAGTCGAGATAGCTAAAACACTACTCCATTCGCTGATCTGAGTTTTCCCTGAGGAGTTAGACCAAAGCTTATCTCAGAATGTGCAAAAGAGCCCAATTCAGCCAGAACCGTTATTTTTGACCCAGAGCTCAGTTTCGAATACCATACCCATATCAGTGATGTCCTGAGTCGGGAAAGCTAAATCACTACTCTATTCGTTGATCTGAGCTTTCCCTGAGGAGTTAGACCAAAGCTTATCTCAGAATGTGCAAAAGAGCCCTATTCATCCAGAACCGTTATTTTTGACCCAGAGCTCAGTTTCAAATAACATACCCATATCAGTGATGTCCTGAGTCGGGAAAGCTAAATCACTACTCTATTCGCTGATCTGAGCTTTCCCTGAGGAGTTAGACCAAAGCTTATCTCAGAATTGACAAAAGAGCCCAATTCAGCCAGAACCGTTATTTTTGACCCAGAGCTCAGTTTCGAATAACATACAGATATCAGTGGTGTCCTGAGTCGGGAAAGCTAGAAAACCACTCCATTCGCTGATCTGAGTTTTCCCTGAGGAGTTCGACCAAAGCTTATCTCACAATTAGCAAAAGAGCCCTATTCATCCAGAAGACGTTAGTTTGGATCCAGAGCTTGGATTCCAACTAGTAACACATATTGGTGTGTTCCTGAGTCGGGAAAGATGGAAAACTATTCGATTCGCTGATCTGAGCTTTCCCTGAGGAGTTCGACCAAAGCTTATCTCAGAATTGCCAAAAGAGCCGAACTCATCCAGAACCGTTATTTTTGACCCAGAGCTCAGTTTCGAATAACATACCCATATCAGTGATGTCCTGAGTCGGGAAAGCTAAAACACTACTCCATTCGCTGATCTGAGCTTTCCCTGAGGAGTTAGACCAAAGCTTATCTCACAATTGACAAAAGAGCCCAATTCAGCCAGAACCGTTATTTTTGACCCAGAGCTCAGTTTCGAATACCATACAGATATCAGTGGTGTCCTGAGTCTAGAAAGCTAAAACACTACTCCATTCGCTGATCTGAGTTTTCCCTGAGGAGTTCGACCAAAGCTTATCTCACAATTAGCAAAAGAGCCCTATTCATCCAGAAGACGTTAGTTTGGATCCAGAGCTTGGATTCCAACTAGTAACACTTATTGGTGTGTTCCTGAGTCGGGAAAGATGGAAAACTATTCGATTCGCTGATCTGAGCTTTCCCTGAAAAGTTCGACCAAAGCTTATATCAGAATTGGCAAAAGAGCCCAATTCATCCAGAAACGTTATTTTTGACCCAGAGCTCAGTTTCGAATAACATACCCATATCAGTGATGTCCTGAGTCGGGAAAGCTAAAACAATACTCCATTCGCTGATCTGAGCTTTCCCAGAGGAGTTAGACCAAAGCTTATCTCACAATTGGCAAAAGAGCCCTATTCATCCAGAAACGTTATTTTTGACCCAGAGCTCAGTTTCGAATAACATACCCATATCAGTGATGTCCTGAGTCGGGAAAGCTAAAACACTACTCCATTCGCTGATCTGAGCTTTCCCTGAGGAGTTAGACCAAAGCTTATCTCAGAATTGCCAAAAGAACTCAATTCAGCCAGAAGACGTTAGTTTGGATCCAGAGCTTGGATTCCAACTAGTAACACATATTGGTGTGTTCCTGAGTCGGGAAAGATGGAAAACTTCTCGATTCTGTGATCTGAGCTTTCCCTGAAAAGTTCGACCAAAGCTTATATCAGAATTGGCAAAAGAGCCCAATTCATCCAGAAACGTTATTTTTGACCCAGAGCTCAGTTTCGAATAACATACCCATATCAGTCATGTCCTGAGTCGGGAAAGCTAAAACACTACTCCATTCGCTGATCTGAGCTTTCCCTGAGGAGTTCGACCAAAGCTTATCTGAGAATTGCCAAAAGAACTCAATTCAGCCAGAAGACGTTAGTTTGGATCCAGAGCTTGGATTCCAACTAGTAACACATATTGGTGTGTTCCTGAGTCGGGAAAGATGGAAAACTTCTCGATTCTGTGATCTGAGCTTTCCCTGAAAAGTTCGACCAAAGCTTATATCAGAATTGGCAAAAGAGCCCAATTCATCCAGAAACGTTATTTTTGACCCAGAGCTCAGTTTCGAATAACATACCCATATCAGTCATGTCCTGAGTCGGGAAAGCTAAAACACTACTCCATTCGCTGATCTGAGCTTTCCCTGAGGAGTTCGACCAAAGCTTATCTGAGAATTGCCAAAAGAGCCGAATTCATCCAGAACCGTTATTTTTGACCCAGAGCTCAGTTTCGAATAACATACAGATATCAGTGGTGTCCTGAGTCGGGAAACCTAGAAAACCACTCCATTCGCTGATCTGAGCTTTCCTTGAGGAGTTAGACCAAAGCTTATCTCAGAATTGCCAAAAGAACTCAATTCAGCCAGAAGACGTTAGTTGGGATCCAGAGCTTGGATTCCAACTAGTAACACATATTGGTGTGTTCCTGAGTCGGGAAAGATGGAAAACTTCTCGATTCTGTGATCTGAGCTTTCCCTGAAAAGTTCGACCAAAGCTTATATCAGAATTGGCAAAAGAGCCCAATTCATCCAGAAACGTTATTTTTGACCCAGAGCTCAGTTTCGAATAACATACCCATATCAGTGATGTCCTGAGTCGGGAAAGCTAAAACACTACTCTATTCGCTGATCTGAGCTTTCTCTGAGGAGTTAGAACAAAGCTTATCTGAGAATTGCCAAAAGAACCGAATTCATCCAGAACCGTTATTTTTGACCCAGAGCTCAGTTTCGAATAACATACAGATATCAGTGGTGTCCTGAGTCGAGAAAGCTAAAACACTGCTCCATTCGCTGATCTGAGTTTTCCCTGAGGAGTTCGACCAAAGCTTATCTCACAATTGGCAAAAGAGCCCTATTCATCCAGAACCGTTATTTTTGACCCAGAGCTCAGTTTCGAATAACATACAGATATCAGTGGTGTCCTGAGTCGGGAAAGCTAGAAAACCACTCCATTCGCTGATCTGAGCTTTCCCTGAGGAGTTAGACCAAAGCCTATCTCAGAATTGGCAAAAGAACTCAATTCAGCCAGAATACGTTAGTTTGGATCCAGAGCTTGGATTCCAACTAGTAACACATATTGGTGTGTTCCTGAGTCGGGAAAGATGGAAAACTATTCGATTGGCTGATCTGAGCTTTCCCTGAGGAGTTCGACCAAAGCTTATCTCAGAATTGGCAAAAGTCCCCAATTCATCCAGAAATGTTACTTTTGACCCAGAGCTCAGTTTCGAATAACATACCCATTCCAGTGATGTCCTGAGTCGGGAAAGCTAAAACACTACTCCATTCGCTGATCTGAGCTTTCCCTGAGGAGTTAGACCAAAGCTTATCTCAGAATTGCCAAAAGAGCCGAATTCATCCAGAACCGTTAATTTTGACCCAGAGCTCAGTTTCGAATACCATACAGATATCAGTGGTGTCCTGAGTCGTGAAAGCTAGAAAACCACTCCATTCGCTGATCTCAGCTTTCCCTGAGGAGTTAGACCAAAGCCTATCTCAGAATTGGCAAAACAACTCAATTCAGCCAGAAGACATTAGTTTGGATCCAGAGCTTGGATTCCAACTAGTAACACATATTGGTGTGTTCCTGAGTCGGGAAAGATGGAAAACTATTCGATTCGCTGATCTGAGCTTTCCCTGAGGAGTTCGACCAAAGCTTATCTCAGAATTGCCAAAAGAGCCGAACTCATCCAGAACCGTTATTTTTGACCCAGAGCTCAGTTTCGAATAACATACCCATATCAGTGATGTCCTGAGTCGGGAAAGCTAAAACACTACTCCATTCGCTGATCTGAGCTTTCCCTGAGGAGTTCGACCAAAGCTTATCTCACAATTAGCAAAAGAGCCCTATTCATCCAGAAGACGTTAGTTTGGATCCAGAGCTTGGATTCCAACTAGTAACACTTATTGGTGTGTTCCTGAGTCGGGAAAGATGGAAAACTATTCGATTCGCTGATCTGAGCTTTCCCTGAGGAGTTCGACCAAAGCTTATCTCAGAATTGGCAAAAGAGCCCAATTCATCCAGAAACGTTACTTTTGACGCAGAGCTCAGTTTCGAATAACATACCCATTCCAGTGATGTCCTGAGTCGGGAAAGCTAAAACACTACTCCATTCGCTGATCTGAGCTTTCCCTGAAGAGTTAGACTATCTCAGAATTGGCAAAAGAACTCAATTCAGCCAAAAGACGTTAGTTTGGATCCAGAGCTTGGATTCCAACTAGTAACACATATTGGTGTGTTCCTGAGTCGGGAAAGATAGAAAACTTCTCGATTCTGTGATCTGAGCTTTCCCTGAAAAGTTCGACCAAAGCTTATATCAGAATTGGCAAAAGAGCCCAATTCATCCAGAAACGTTATTTTTGACCCAGAGCTCAGTTTCGAATAACATACCCATATCAGTGATGTCCTGAGTCGGGAAAGCTAAAACAATACTCCATTCGCTGATCTGAGCTTTCCCAGAGGAGTTAGACCAAAGCTTATCTCACAATTGGCAAAAGAGCCCTATTCATCCAGAAACGTTATTTTTGACCCAGAGCTCAGTTTCGAATAACATACCCATATCAGTGATGTCCTGAGTCGGGAAAGCTAAAACACTACTCCATTCGCTGATCTGAGCTTTCCCTGAGGAGTTAGACCAAAGCTTATCTCAGAATTGGCAAAAGAGCCCAATTCATCCAGAAACGTTACTTTTGACGCAGAGCTCAGTTTCGAATAACATACCCATTCCAGTGATGTCCTGAGTCGGGAAAGCTAAAACACTACTCCATTCGCTGATCTGAGCTTTCCCTGAGGAGTTAGACCAAAGTTTATCTCAGAATTGCCAAAAGAGCCCAATTCAGCCAGAAACGTTACTTTTGACAAAGAGCTCAGTTTCGAATAACATACACTGAGTGTATGTTATTGTGAGGTCCTGAGTCGGGAAAATTAAAAAAATGCTCCATTCGCTGATCTCAGCTTTCCCTGAGGAGTTAGACCAAAGCCTATCTCAGAATTGGCAAAAGAACTCAATTCATCCAGAAATGTTACTTTTGACCAGGAGCTCAGTTATGAATAACATACAGATATCAGTGGTGTCCTGAGTCGAGATAGCTAAAACACTACTCCATTCGCTGATCTGAGTTTTCCCTGAGGAGTTAGACCAAAGCTTATCTCAGAATGTGCAAAAGAGACCAATTCAGCCAGAACCGTTATTTTTGACCCAGAGCTCAGTTTCGAATACCATACCCATATCAGTGATGTCCTGAGTCGGGAAAGCTAAATCACTACTCTATTCGTTGATCTGAGCTTTCCCTGAGGAGTTAGACCAAAGCTTATCTCAGAATGTGCAAAAGAGCCCTATTCATCCAGAACCGTTATTTTTGACCCAGAGCTCAGTTTCAAATAACATACCCATATCAGTGATGTCCTGAGTCGGGAAAGCTAAATCACTACTCTATTCGCTGATCTGAGCTTTCCCTGAGGAGTTAGACCAAAGCTTATCTCAGAATTGACAAAAGAGCCCAATTCAGCCAGAACCGTTATTTTTGACCCAGAGCTCAGTTTCGAATAACATACAGATATCAGTGGTGTCCTGAGTCGGGAAAGCTAGAAAACCACTCCATTCGCTGATCTGAGCTTTCCTTGAGGAGTTAGACCAAAGCTTATCTCAGAATTGCCAAAAGAACTCAATTCAGCCAGAAGACGTTAGTTTGGATCCAGAGCTTGGATTCCAACTAGTAACACATATTGGTGTGTTCCTGAGTCGGGAAAGATGGAAAACTTCTCGATTCTGTGATCTGAGCTTTCCCTGAAAAGTTCGACCAAAGCTTATATCAGAATTGGCAAAAGAGCCCAATTCATCCAGAAACGTTATTTTTGACCCAGAGCTCAGTTTCGAATAACATACCCATATCAGTCATGTCCTGAGTCGGGAAAGCTAAAACACTACTCCATTCGCTGATCTGAGCTTTCCCTGAGGAGTTCGACCAAAGCTTATCTGAGAATTGCCAAAAGAGCCGAATTCATCCAGAACCGTTATTTTTGACCCAGAGCTCAGTTTCGAATAACATACAGATATCAGTGGTGTCCTGAGTCTAGAAAGCTAAAACACTACTCCATTCGCTGATCTGAGTTTTCCCTGAGGAGTTCGACCAAAGCTTATCTCACAATTAGCAAAAGAGCCCTATTCATCCAGAAGACGTTAGTTTGGATCCAGAGCTTGGATTCCAACTAGTAACACTTATTGGTGTGTTCCTGAGTCGGGAAAGATGGAAAACTATTCGATTCGCTGATCTGAGCTTTCCCTGAGGAGTTCGACCAAAGCTTATCTCAGAATTGGCAAAAGAGCCCAATTCATCCAGAAACGTTACTTTTGACGCAGAGCTCAGTTTCGAATAACATACCCATTCCAGTGATGTCCTGAGTCGGGAAAGCTAAAACACTACTCCATTCGCTGATCTGAGCTTTCCCTGAAGAGTTAGACTATCTCAGAATTGGCAAAAGAACTCAATTCAGCCAAAAGACGTTAGTTTGGATCCAGAGCTTGGATTCCAACTAGTAACACATATTGGTGTGTTCCTGAGTCGGGAAAGATAGAAAACTTCTCGATTCTGTGATCTGAGCTTTCCCTGAAAAGTTCGACCAAAGCTTATATCAGAATTGGCAAAAGAGCCCAATTCATCCAGAAACGTTATTTTTGACCCAGAGCTCAGTTTCGAATAACATACCCATATCAGTGATGTCCTGAGTCGGGAAAGCTAAAACAATACTCCATTCGCTGATCTGAGCTTTCCCAGAGGAGTTAGACCAAAGCTTATCTCACAATTGGCAAAAGAGCCCTATTCATCCAGAAACGTTATTTTTGACCCAGAGCTCAGTTTCGAATAACATACCCATATCAGTGATGTCCTGAGTCGGGAAAGCTAAAACACTACTCCATTCGCTGATCTGAGCTTTCCCTGAGGAGTTAGACCAAAGCTTATCTCAGAATTGGCAAAAGAGCCCAATTCATCCAGAAACGTTACTTTTGACGCAGAGCTCAGTTTCGAATAACATACCCATTCCAGTGATGTCCTGAGTCGGGAAAGCTAAAACACTACTCCATTCGCTGATCTGAGCTTTCCCTGAGGAGTTAGACCAAAGTTTATCTCAGAATTGCCAAAAGAGCCCAATTCAGCCAGAAACGTTACTTTTGACAAAGAGCTCAGTTTCGAATAACATACACTGAGTGTATGTTATTGTGAGGTCCTGAGTCGGGAAAATTAAAAAAATGCTCCATTCGCTGATCTCAGCTTTCCCTGAGGAGTTAGACCAAAGCCTATCTCAGAATTGGCAAAAGAACTCAATTCATCCAGAAATGTTACTTTTGACCAGGAGCTCAGTTATGAATAACATACAGATATCAGTGGTGTCCTGAGTCGAGATAGCTAAAACACTACTCCATTCGCTGATCTGAGTTTTCCCTGAGGAGTTAGACCAAAGCTTATCTCAGAATGTGCAAAAGAGACCAATTCAGCCAGAACCGTTATTTTTGACCCAGAGCTCAGTTTCGAATACCATACCCATATCAGTGATGTCCTGAGTCGGGAAAGCTAAATCACTACTCTATTCGTTGATCTGAGCTTTCCCTGAGGAGTTAGACCAAAGCTTATCTCAGAATGTGCAAAAGAGCCCTATTCATCCAGAACCGTTATTTTTGACCCAGAGCTCAGTTTCAAATAACATACCCATATCAGTGATGTCCTGAGTCGGGAAAGCTAAATCACTACTCTATTCGCTGATCTGAGCTTTCCCTGAGGAGTTAGACCAAAGCTTATCTCAGAATTGACAAAAGAGCCCAATTCAGCCAGAACCGTTATTTTTGACCCAGAGCTCAGTTTCGAATAACATACAGATATCAGTGGTGTCCTGAGTCGGGAAAGCTAGAAAACCACTCCATTCGCTGATCTGAGCTTTCCTTGAGGAGTTAGACCAAAGCTTATCTCAGAATTGCCAAAAGAACTCAATTCAGCCAGAAGACGTTAGTTTGGATCCAGAGCTTGGATTCCAACTAGTAACACATATTGGTGTGTTCCTGAGTCGGGAAAGATGGAAAACTTCTCGATTCTGTGATCTGAGCTTTCCCTGAAAAGTTCGACCAAAGCTTATATCAGAATTGGCAAAAGAGCCCAATTCATCCAGAAACGTTATTTTTGACCCAGAGCTCAGTTTCGAATAACATACCCATATCAGTCATGTCCTGAGTCGGGAAAGCTAAAACACTACTCCATTCGCTGATCTGAGCTTTCCCTGAGGAGTTCGACCAAAGCTTATCTGAGAATTGCCAAAAGAGCCGAATTCATCCAGAACCGTTATTTTTGACCCAGAGCTCAGTTTCGAATAACATACAGATATCAGTGGTGTCCTGAGTCGGGAAACCTAGAAAACCACTCCATTCGCTGATCTGAGCTTTCCTTGAGGAGTTAGACCAAAGCTTATCTCAGAATTGCCAAAAGAACTCAATTCAGCCAGAAGACGTTAGTTGGGATCCAGAGCTTGGATTCCAACTAGTAACACATATTGGTGTGTTCCTGAGTCGGGAAAGATGGAAAACTTCTCGATTCTGTGATCTGAGCTTTCCCTGAAAAGTTCGACCAAAGCTTATATCAGAATTGGCAAAAGAGCCCAATTCATCCAGAAACGTTATTTTTGACCCAGAGCTCAGTTTCGAATAACATACCCATATCAGTGATGTCCTGAGTCGGGAAAGCTAAAACACTACTCTATTCGCTGATCTGAGCTTTCTCTGAGGAGTTAGAACAAAGCTTATCTGAGAATTGCCAAAAGAACCGAATTCATCCAGAACCGTTATTTTTGACCCAGAGCTCAGTTTCGAATAACATACAGATATCAGTGGTGTCCTGAGTCGAGAAAGCTAAAACACTGCTCCATTCGCTGATCTGAGTTTTCCCTGAGGAGTTCGACCAAAGCTTATCTCACAATTGGCAAAAGAGCCCTATTCATCCAGAACCGTTATTTTTGACCCAGAGCTCAGTTTCGAATAACATACAGATATCAGTGGTGTCCTGAGTCGGGAAAGCTATTGGGCAAAAGAGCCCAATTCATCCAGAAATGTTACTTTTGACCCAGAGCTCAGTTTCGAATAACATACCCATTCCAGTGATGTCCTGAGTCGGGAAAGCTAAAACACTATTCCATTCGCTGATCTAAGCTTTCCCTGAGGAGTTAGACCAAAGCTTATCTCACAATTGGCAAAAGAGCCCTATTCATCCAGAACCGTTATTTTTGACCCAGAGCTCAGTTTCGAATAACATACAGATATCAGTGGTGTCCTGAGTCGAGAAAGCTAAAACACTACTCCATTCGATGATCTGAGTTTTCCCTGAGGAGTTAGACCAAAGCTTATCTCACAATTGACAAAAGAGCCCAATTCAGCCAGAACCGTTATTTTTGACCCAGAGCTCAGTTTCGAATACCATACCCATATCAGTGATGTCCTGAGTCGGGAAAATTAAAAAAATGCTCCATTCGCTGATCTCAGCTTTCCCTGAGGAGTTAGACCAAAGCCTATCTCAGAATTGGCAAAACAACTCAATTCAGCCAGAAGACGTTAGTTTGGATCCAGAGCTTGGATTCCAACTAGTAACACATATTGGTGTGTTCCTGAGTCGGGAAAGATGGAAAACTATTCGATTCGCTGATCTGAGCTTTCCCTGAGGAGTTCGACCAAAGCTTATCTGAGAATTGCCAAAAGAGCCGAATTCATCCAGAACCGTTATTTTTGACCCAGAGCTCAGTTTCGAATAACATACAGATATCAGTGGTGTCCTGAGTCTAGAAAGCTAAAACACTACTCCATTCGCTGATCTGAGTTTTCCCTGAGGAGTTCGACCAAAGCTTATCTCACAATTGGCAAAAGAGCCCTATTCATCCAGAAGACGTTAGTTTGGATCCAGAGCTTGGATTCCAACTAGTAACACTTATTGGTGTGTTCCTGAGTCGGGAAAGATGGAAAACTATTCGATTCGCTGATCTGAGCTTTCCCTGAGGAGTTCGACCAAAGCTTATCTCAGAATTGGCAAAAGAGCCCAATTCATCCAGAAACGTTACTTTTGACGCAGAGCTCAGTTTCGAATAACATACCCATTCCAGTGATGTCCTGAGTCGGGAAAGCTAAAACACTACTCCATTCGCTGATCTGAGCTTTCCCTGAAGAGTTAGACCAAAGCCTATCTCAGAATTGGCAAAAGAACTCAATTCAGCCAAAAGACGTTAGTTTGGATCCAGAGCTTGGATTCCAACTAGTAACACATATTGGTGTGTTCCTGAGTCGGGAAAGATAGAAAACTTCTCGATTCTGTGATCTGAGCTTTCCCTGAAAAGTTCGACCAAAGCTTATATCAGAATTGGCAAAAGAGCCCAATTCATGCAGAACCGTTATTTTTGACCCAGAGCTCAGTTTCGAATACCATACCCATATCAGTGATGTCCTGAGTCGGGAAAATTAAAAAAATGCTCCATTCGCTGATCTCAGCTTTCCCTGAGGAGTTAGACCAAAGCCTATCTCAGAATTGGCAAAACAACTCAATTCAGCCAGAAGACATTAGTTTGGATCCAGAGCTTGGATTCCAACTAGTAACACATATTGGTGTGTTCCTGAGTCGGGAAAGATGGAAAACTATTCGATTCGCTGATCTGAGCTTTCCCTGAGGAGTTCGACCAAAGCTTATCTCAGAATTGCCAAAAGAGCCGAACTCATCCAGAACCGTTATTTTTGACCCAGAGCTCAGTTTCGAATAACATACCCATATCAGTGATGTCCTGAGTCGGGAAAGCTAAAACACTACTCCATTCGCTGATCTGAGCTTTCCCTGAGGAGTTCGACCAAAGCTTATCTCACAATTAGCAAAAGAGCCCTATTCATCCAGAACCGTTATTTTTGACCCAGAGCTCAGTTTCGAATAACATACCCATATCAGTGATGTCCTGAGTCGGGAAAGCTAAAACACTACTCCATTCGCTGATCTGAGCTTTCCCTGAGGAGTTAGACCAAAGCTTATCTCAGAATTGCCAAAAGAGCCGAATTCATCCAGAACCGTTAATTTTGACCCAGAGCTCAGTTTCGAATACCATACAGATATCAGTGGTGTCCTGAGTCGTGAAAGCTAGAAAACCACTCCATTCGCTGATCTGAGCTTTCCCTGAGGAGTTAGACCAAAGCCTATCTCAGAATTGGCAAAAGAACTCAATTCAGCCAAAAGACGTTAGTTTGGATCCAGAGCTTGGATTCCAACTAGTAACACATATTGGTGTGTTCCTGAGTCGGGAAAGATAGAAAACTTCTCGATTCTGTGATCTGAGCTTTCCCTGAAAAGTTCGACCAAAGCTTATATCAGAATTGGCAAAAGAGCCCAATTCATCCAGAAACGTTATTTTTGACCCAGAGCTCAGTTTCGAATAACATACCCATATCAGTGATGTCCTGAGTCGGGAAAGCTAAAACAATACTCCATTCGCTGATCTGAGCTTTCCCAGAGGAGTTAGACCAAAGCTTATCTCACAATTGGCAAAAGAGCCCTATTCATCCAGAAACGTTATTTTTGACCCAGAGCTCAGTTTCGAAGAACATACCCATATCAGTGATGTCCTGAGTCGGGAAAGCTAAAACACTACTCCATTCGCTGATCTGAGCTTTCCCTGAGGAGTTAGACCAAAGCTTATCTCAGAATTGCCAAAAGAGCCGAATTCATCCAGAACCGTTATTTTTGACCCAGAGCTCAGTTTCGAATACCATACCCATATCAGTGATGTCCTGAGTCGGGAAAATTAAAAAAATGCTCCATTCGCTGATATCAGCTTTCCCTGAGGAGTTAGACCAAAGCCTATCTCAGAATTGGCAAAACAACTCAATTCAGCCAGAAGACATTAGTTTGGATCCAGAGCTTGGATTCCAACTAGTAACACATATTGGTGTGTTCCTGAGACGGGAAAGATGGAAAACTATTCGATTCGCTGATCTGAGCTTTCCCTGAGGAGTTCGACCAAAGCTTATCTCAGAATTGCCAAAAGAGCCGAATTCATCCAGAACCGTTAATTTTGACCCAGAGCTCAGTTTCGAATACCATACAGATATCAGTGGTGTCCTGAGTCGGGAAAGCTAGAAAACCACTCCATTCGCTGATCTGAGCTTTCCCTGAGGAGTTAGACCAAAGCCTATCTCAGAATTGGCAAAAGAACTCAATTCAGCCAAAAGACGTTAGTTTGGATCCAGAGCTTGGATTCCAACTAGTAACACATATTGGTGTGTTCCTGAGTCGGGAAAGACAGAAAACTATTCGATTCGCTGATCTGAGCTTTCCCTGAGGAGTTCGACCAAAGCTTATCTCAGAATTGCCAAAAGAGCCGAACTCATCCAGAACCGTTATTTTTGACCCAGAGCTCAGTTTCGAATAACATACCCATATCAGTGTTGTCCTGAGTCGGGAAAGCTAAAACACTACTCCATTCGCTTATCTGAGCTTTCCCTGAGGAGTTCGACCAAAGCTTATCTCACAGTTAGCAAAAGAGCCCTATTCATCCAGAACCGTTATTTTTGACCCAGAGCTCAGTTTCGAATAACATACCCATATCAGTGATGTCCTGAGTCGGGAAAGCTAAAACACTACTCCATTCGCTGATCTGAGCTTTCCCTGAGGAGTTAGACCAAAGCTTATCTCAGAATTGCCAAAAGAGCCGAATTCATCCAGAACCGTTATTTTTGACCCAGAGCTCAGTTTCGAATAACATACAGATATCAGTGGTGTCCTGAGTCGAGAAAGCTAAAACACTGCTCCATTCGCTGATCTGAGCTTTCCCTGAGGAGTTAGACCAAAGCCTATCTCAGAATTGGCAAAAGAACTCAATTCAGCCAAAAGACGTTAGTTTGGATCCAGAGCTTGGATTCCAACTAGTAACACATATTGGTGTGTTCCTGAGTCGGGAAAGACAGAAAACTTCTCGATTCTGTGATCTGAGCTTTCCCTGAAAAGTTTGACCAAAGCTTATATCAGAATTGGCAAAAGAGCCCAATTCATCCAGAAACGTTATTTTTGACCCAGAGCTCAGTTTCGAATAACATACCCATATCAGTGATGTCCTGAGTCGGGAAAGCTAAAACACTACTCCATTCGCTGATCTGAGCTTTCCCTGAGGAGTTAGACCAAAGCTTATCTCACAATTGACAAAAGAGCCCAATTCAGCCAGAACCGTTATTTTTGACCCAGAGCTCAGTTTCGAATACCATACCCATATCAGTGATGTCCTGAGTCGGGAAAATTAAAAAAATGCTCCATTCGCTGATCTCAGCTTTCCCTGAGGAGTTAGACCAAAGCCTATCTCAGAATTGGCAAAACAACTCAATTCAGCCAGAAGACGTTAGTTTGGATCCAGAGCTTGGATTCCAACTAGTAACACATATTGGTGTGTTCCTGAGTCGGGAAAGATGGAAAACTATTCGATTCGCTGATCTGAGCTTTCCCTGAGGAGTTCGACCAAAGCTTATCTGAGAATTGCCAAAAGAGCCGAATTCATCCAGAACCGTTATTTTTGACCCAGAGCTCAGTTTCGAATAACATACAGATATCAGTGGTGTCCTGAGTCTAGAAAGCTAAAACACTACTCCATTCGCTGATCTGAGTTTTCCCTGAGGAGTTCGACCAAAGCTTATCTCACAATTAGCAAAAGAGCCCTATTCATCCAGAAGACGTTAGTTTGGATCCAGAGCTTGGATTCCAACTAGTAACACTTATTGGTGTGTTCCTGAGTCGGGAAAGATGGAAAACTATTCGATTCGCTGATCTGAGCTTTCCCTGAGGAGTTCGACCAAAGCTTATCTCAGAATTGGCAAAAGAGCCCAATTCATCCAGAAACGTTACTTTTGACGCAGAGCTCAGTTTCGAATAACATACCCATTCCAGTGATGTCCTGAGTCGGGAAAGCTAAAACACTACTCCATTCGCTGATCTGAGCTTTCCCTGAAGAGTTAGACTATCTCAGAATTGGCAAAAGAACTCAATTCAGCCAAAAGACGTTAGTTTGGATCCAGAGCTTGGATTCCAACTAGTAACACATATTGGTGTGTTCCTGAGTCGGGAAAGATAGAAAACTTCTCGATTCTGTGATCTGAGCTTTCCCTGAAAAGTTCGACCAAAGCTTATATCAGAATTGGCAAAAGAGCCCAATTCATCCAGAAACGTTATTTTTGACCCAGAGCTCAGTTTCGAATAACATACCCATATCAGTGATGTCCTGAGTCGGGAAAGCTAAAACAATACTCCATTCGCTGATCTGAGCTTTCCCAGAGGAGTTAGACCAAAGCTTATCTCACAATTGGCAAAAGAGCCCTATTCATCCAGAAACGTTATTTTTGACCCAGAGCTCAGTTTCGAATAACATACCCATATCAGTGATGTCCTGAGTCGGGAAAGCTAAAACACTACTCCATTCGCTGATCTGAGCTTTCCCTGAGGAGTTAGACCAAAGCTTATCTCAGAATTGGCAAAAGAGCCCAATTCATCCAGAAACGTTACTTTTGACGCAGAGCTCAGTTTCGAATAACATACCCATTCCAGTGATGTCCTGAGTCGGGAAAGCTAAAACACTACTCCATTCGCTGATCTGAGCTTTCCCTGAGGAGTTAGACCAAAGTTTATCTCAGAATTGCCAAAAGAGCCCAATTCAGCCAGAAACGTTACTTTTGACAAAGAGCTCAGTTTCGAATAACATACACTGAGTGTATGTTATTGTGAGGTCCTGAGTCGGGAAAATTAAAAAAATGCTCCATTCGCTGATCTCAGCTTTCCCTGAGGAGTTAGACCAAAGCCTATCTCAGAATTGGCAAAAGAACTCAATTCATCCAGAAATGTTACTTTTGACCAGGAGCTCAGTTATGAATAACATACAGATATCAGTGGTGTCCTGAGTCGAGATAGCTAAAACACTACTCCATTCGCTGATCTGAGTTTTCCCTGAGGAGTTAGACCAAAGCTTATCTCAGAATGTGCAAAAGAGACCAATTCAGCCAGAACCGTTATTTTTGACCCAGAGCTCAGTTTCGAATACCATACCCATATCAGTGATGTCCTGAGTCGGGAAAGCTAAATCACTACTCTATTCGTTGATCTGAGCTTTCCCTGAGGAGTTAGACCAAAGCTTATCTCAGAATGTGCAAAAGAGCCCTATTCATCCAGAACCGTTATTTTTGACCCAGAGCTCAGTTTCAAATAACATACCCATATCAGTGATGTCCTGAGTCGGGAAAGCTAAATCACTACTCTATTCGCTGATCTGAGCTTTCCCTGAGGAGTTAGACCAAAGCTTATCTCAGAATTGACAAAAGAGCCCAATTCAGCCAGAACCGTTATTTTTGACCCAGAGCTCAGTTTCGAATAACATACAGATATCAGTGGTGTCCTGAGTCGGGAAAGCTAGAAAACCACTCCATTCGCTGATCTGAGCTTTCCTTGAGGAGTTAGACCAAAGCTTATCTCAGAATTGCCAAAAGAACTCAATTCAGCCAGAAGACGTTAGTTTGGATCCAGAGCTTGGATTCCAACTAGTAACACATATTGGTGTGTTCCTGAGTCGGGAAAGATGGAAAACTTCTCGATTCTGTGATCTGAGCTTTCCCTGAAAAGTTCGACCAAAGCTTATATCAGAATTGGCAAAAGAGCCCAATTCATCCAGAAACGTTATTTTTGACCCAGAGCTCAGTTTCGAATAACATACCCATATCAGTCATGTCCTGAGTCGGGAAAGCTAAAACACTACTCCATTCGCTGATCTGAGCTTTCCCTGAGGAGTTCGACCAAAGCTTATCTGAGAATTGCCAAAAGAACTCAATTCAGCCAGAAGACGTTAGTTTGGATCCAGAGCTTGGATTCCAACTAGTAACACATATTGGTGTGTTCCTGAGTCGGGAAAGATGGAAAACTTCTCGATTCTGTGATCTGAGCTTTCCCTGAAAAGTTCGACCAAAGCTTATATCAGAATTGGCAAAAGAGCCCAATTCATCCAGAAACGTTATTTTTGACCCAGAGCTCAGTTTCGAATAACATACCCATATCAGTCATGTCCTGAGTCGGGAAAGCTAAAACACTACTCCATTCGCTGATCTGAGCTTTCCCTGAGGAGTTCGACCAAAGCTTATCTGAGAATTGCCAAAAGAGCCGAATTCATCCAGAACCGTTATTTTTGACCCAGAGCTCAGTTTCGAATAACATACAGATATCAGTGGTGTCCTGAGTCGGGAAACCTAGAAAACCACTCCATTCGCTGATCTGAGCTTTCCTTGAGGAGTTAGACCAAAGCTTATCTCAGAATTGCCAAAAGAACTCAATTCAGCCAGAAGACGTTAGTTGGGATCCAGAGCTTGGATTCCAACTAGTAACACATATTGGTGTGTTCCTGAGTCGGGAAAGATGGAAAACTTCTCGATTCTGTGATCTGAGCTTTCCCTGAAAAGTTCGACCAAAGCTTATATCAGAATTGGCAAAAGAGCCCAATTCATCCAGAAACGTTATTTTTGACCCAGAGCTCAGTTTCGAATAACATACCCATATCAGTGATGTCCTGAGTCGGGAAAGCTAAAACACTACTCTATTCGCTGATCTGAGCTTTCTCTGAGGAGTTAGAACAAAGCTTATCTGAGAATTGCCAAAAGAACCGAATTCATCCAGAACCGTTATTTTTGACCCAGAGCTCAGTTTCGAATAACATACAGATATCAGTGGTGTCCTGAGTCGAGAAAGCTAAAACACTGCTCCATTCGCTGATCTGAGTTTTCCCTGAGGAGTTCGACCAAAGCTTATCTCACAATTGGCAAAAGAGCCCTATTCATCCAGAACCGTTATTTTTGACCCAGAGCTCAGTTTCGAATAACATACAGATATCAGTGGTGTCCTGAGTCGGGAAAGCTATTGGGCAAAAGAGCCCAATTCATCCAGAAATGTTACTTTTGACCCAGAGCTCAGTTTCGAATAACATACCCATTCCAGTGATGTCCTGAGTCGGGAAAGCTAAAACACTATTCCATTCGCTGATCTAAGCTTTCCCTGAGGAGTTAGACCAAAGCTTATCTCACAATTGGCAAAAGAGCCCTATTCATCCAGAACCGTTATTTTTGACCCAGAGCTCAGTTTCGAATAACATACAGATATCAGTGGTGTCCTGAGTCGAGAAAGCTAAAACACTACTCCATTCGATGATCTGAGTTTTCCCTGAGGAGTTAGACCAAAGCTTATCTCACAATTGACAAAAGAGCCCAATTCAGCCAGAACCGTTATTTTTGACCCAGAGCTCAGTTTCGAATACCATACCCATATCAGTGATGTCCTGAGTCGGGAAAATTAAAAAAATGCTCCATTCGCTGATCTCAGCTTTCCCTGAGGAGTTAGACCAAAGCCTATCTCAGAATTGGCAAAACAACTCAATTCAGCCAGAAGACGTTAGTTTGGATCCAGAGCTTGGATTCCAACTAGTAACACATATTGGTGTGTTCCTGAGTCGGGAAAGATGGAAAACTATTCGATTCGCTGATCTGAGCTTTCCCTGAGGAGTTCGACCAAAGCTTATCTGAGAATTGCCAAAAGAGCCGAATTCATCCAGAACCGTTATTTTTGACCCAGAGCTCAGTTTCGAATAACATACAGATATCAGTGGTGTCCTGAGTCTAGAAAGCTAAAACACTACTCCATTCGCTGATCTGAGTTTTCCCTGAGGAGTTCGACCAAAGCTTATCTCACAATTGGCAAAAGAGCCCTATTCATCCAGAAGACGTTAGTTTGGATCCAGAGCTTGGATTCCAACTAGTAACACTTATTGGTGTGTTCCTGAGTCGGGAAAGATGGAAAACTATTCGATTCGCTGATCTGAGCTTTCCCTGAGGAGTTCGACCAAAGCTTATCTCAGAATTGGCAAAAGAGCCCAATTCATCCAGAAACGTTACTTTTGACGCAGAGCTCAGTTTCGAATAACATACCCATTCCAGTGATGTCCTGAGTCGGGAAAGCTAAAACACTACTCCATTCGCTGATCTGAGCTTTCCCTGAAGAGTTAGACCAAAGCCTATCTCAGAATTGGCAAAAGAACTCAATTCAGCCAAAAGACGTTAGTTTGGATCCAGAGCTTGGATTCCAACTAGTAACACATATTGGTGTGTTCCTGAGTCGGGAAAGATAGAAAACTTCTCGATTCTGTGATCTGAGCTTTCCCTGAAAAGTTCGACCAAAGCTTATATCAGAATTGGCAAAAGAGCCCAATTCATGCAGAACCGTTATTTTTGACCCAGAGCTCAGTTTCGAATACCATACCCATATCAGTGATGTCCTGAGTCGGGAAAATTAAAAAAATGCTCCATTCGCTGATCTCAGCTTTCCCTGAGGAGTTAGACCAAAGCCTATCTCAGAATTGGCAAAACAACTCAATTCAGCCAGAAGACATTAGTTTGGATCCAGAGCTTGGATTCCAACTAGTAACACATATTGGTGTGTTCCTGAGTCGGGAAAGATGGAAAACTATTCGATTCGCTGATCTGAGCTTTCCCTGAGGAGTTCGACCAAAGCTTATCTCAGAATTGCCAAAAGAGCCGAACTCATCCAGAACCGTTATTTTTGACCCAGAGCTCAGTTTCGAATAACATACCCATATCAGTGATGTCCTGAGTCGGGAAAGCTAAAACACTACTCCATTCGCTGATCTGAGCTTTCCCTGAGGAGTTCGACCAAAGCTTATCTCACAATTAGCAAAAGAGCCCTATTCATCCAGAACCGTTATTTTTGACCCAGAGCTCAGTTTCGAATAACATACCCATATCAGTGATGTCCTGAGTCGGGAAAGCTAAAACACTACTCCATTCGCTGATCTGAGCTTTCCCTGAGGAGTTAGACCAAAGCTTATCTCAGAATTGCCAAAAGAGCCGAATTCATCCAGAACCGTTAATTTTGACCCAGAGCTCAGTTTCGAATACCATACAGATATCAGTGGTGTCCTGAGTCGTGAAAGCTAGAAAACCACTCCATTCGCTGATCTGAGCTTTCCCTGAGGAGTTAGACCAAAGCCTATCTCAGAATTGGCAAAAGAACTCAATTCAGCCAAAAGACGTTAGTTTGGATCCAGAGCTTGGATTCCAACTAGTAACACATATTGGTGTGTTCCTGAGTCGGGAAAGATAGAAAACTTCTCGATTCTGTGATCTGAGCTTTCCCTGAAAAGTTCGACCAAAGCTTATATCAGAATTGGCAAAAGAGCCCAATTCATCCAGAAACGTTATTTTTGACCCAGAGCTCAGTTTCGAATAACATACCCATATCAGTGATGTCCTGAGTCGGGAAAGCTAAAACAATACTCCATTCGCTGATCTGAGCTTTCCCAGAGGAGTTAGACCAAAGCTTATCTCACAATTGGCAAAAGAGCCCTATTCATCCAGAAACGTTATTTTTGACCCAGAGCTCAGTTTCGAAGAACATACCCATATCAGTGATGTCCTGAGTCGGGAAAGCTAAAACACTACTCCATTCGCTGATCTGAGCTTTCCCTGAGGAGTTAGACCAAAGCTTATCTCAGAATTGCCAAAAGAGCCGAATTCATCCAGAACCGTTATTTTTGACCCAGAGCTCAGTTTCGAATACCATACCCATATCAGTGATGTCCTGAGTCGGGAAAATTAAAAAAATGCTCCATTCGCTGATATCAGCTTTCCCTGAGGAGTTAGACCAAAGCCTATCTCAGAATTGGCAAAACAACTCAATTCAGCCAGAAGACATTAGTTTGGATCCAGAGCTTGGATTCCAACTAGTAACACATATTGGTGTGTTCCTGAGACGGGAAAGATGGAAAACTATTCGATTCGCTGATCTGAGCTTTCCCTGAGGAGTTCGACCAAAGCTTATCTCAGAATTGCCAAAAGAGCCGAATTCATCCAGAACCGTTAATTTTGACCCAGAGCTCAGTTTCGAATACCATACAGATATCAGTGGTGTCCTGAGTCGGGAAAGCTAGAAAACCACTCCATTCGCTGATCTGAGCTTTCCCTGAGGAGTTAGACCAAAGCCTATCTCAGAATTGGCAAAAGAACTCAATTCAGCCAAAAGACGTTAGTTTGGATCCAGAGCTTGGATTCCAACTAGTAACACATATTGGTGTGTTCCTGAGTCGGGAAAGACAGAAAACTATTCGATTCGCTGATCTGAGCTTTCCCTGAGGAGTTCGACCAAAGCTTATCTCAGAATTGCCAAAAGAGCCGAACTCATCCAGAACCGTTATTTTTGACCCAGAGCTCAGTTTCGAATAACATACCCATATCAGTGTTGTCCTGAGTCGGGAAAGCTAAAACACTACTCCATTCGCTTATCTGAGCTTTCCCTGAGGAGTTCGACCAAAGCTTATCTCACAGTTAGCAAAAGAGCCCTATTCATCCAGAACCGTTATTTTTGACCCAGAGCTCA